>NC_066580.1:376027692-376684359 GCF_024323335.1 Lathyrus oleraceus | reverse complement strand
AATCAAGATGTTCTCGATCTTATTGAGAAGGTGCAACTCACCCTTGCATTTTTGTCATTTTAGAAAAGTTCTATCAGTTTGTCATCTCATTCTTGTTTATAACTTCAGAAACCTGGCGACGTTATTGCTCTTCTGGACGAGGCCTGGTATGTATTAAATGACAATAGTTCAAATATTTGTATTATAGTTAATGGTTTGTTTATGTCATTTTACATAATGTAAAGTGGCGTTAGCGCATGCAAATATATATACTTTGAGCAATAACTATGTTTTATAGTCATTCTTTTATATATTGTCCTGCTTATTCTTTGTAGTATGTTTCCAAGATCAACGCACGAAACATTTGCTGAAAAGCTATATCAAACACTTAAGGACAATAAGCGATTCAGCAAACCGAAGTTGTCACGAACTGACTTCACCATCAATCACTATGCTGGTGATGTGAGTAAAATACATTTTGGTCTACGAAGTTATATCAACCATGAAATAAAAAGTTAAAAGCTTAGTATATATGTCGAACTTTGATTTCAGGTCATGTATCAAACTGATCTTTTCCTTGATAAAAACAAAGACTATGTTGTTCCAGAACACGCTGCGCTGCTCTGTGCTTCCAAGTGCTCCTTTGTTTCAGGACTTTTCCCACCTTTACACGAGGAAAGTACTAAATCAACAAAGTTTTCTTCTATAGCCACTCAGTTTAAGGTCGGTTTTCTTTAAACATGCATATGCTTGAAAATTATAAGTCTTTTGTATATAACTATTGATCATTGTTATTCTTATTGCTTATGGAATGAAGCAACAACTGCAATCTTTGCTTGAAACATTGAGTGCGACTGAGCCACACTACATTCGTTGTGTAAAGCCAAATAATCTTCTTAAGCCGGGGATATTTGAGAACAACGATGTGTTACAGCAGCTTCGATGTGGGGTGAGTTCAACCCCCATATTAGCCTTGTTCTTTATTATGACATGAATATTTTTGTTTCAAGTAACTTCAAACTCTGTGGATGCCTTTTACAGGGTGTAATGGAGGCAATTAGGATAAGTTGCGCTGGATATCCAACTCGAAAGAACTTTGATGAATTTGTTCAACGGTTTAGTATAATGGAACCTAAGGTTCTAAAATCATGGTATTTACTTCTCCTTTTTTCCGTGTTTTCTTTTTCTGATCATACAGATGAATGTGATTGTACTGAACATAATTAACCACCTAGATTGTTGTCACGAAATTTTTCCGGTTTTAGATGTTCAAATAACACAACTATATCTGAAATAACTAATAATAAATATATATCTGCAGTCCTGATGAGATGACGGCTTGCAAGAGACTTCTAGATAAAGCAAACCTTAAAGATTATCAGGTAGTAGTTCTTATCTTAATCTCAGTTATAGCATTTTTATTTGCTCGCAGGTTACATTGAATCATAGATGATGATGCTAAAAAATTTCGAACATGCTATGTATGATAATATGGATTGGAATAAAATGTTGTTTGGGTTTCTTTGCAGATAGGAAAGACAAAAGTTTTCCTGAGAGCAGGTCAAATGGCAGAACTAGATGCATGTTGTGCCGAGGTCCTAGGAAGATCCGCAATCGTTATTCAGAAAAAAGCTCGCACATATATTTGTGAGAAACAGTACAAGTTATTGCGATTTTCTGCCATAGAACTACAAAGGGCTATTAAAGGTATCAATTATTTGAATCCTTTTTGATACTATGTATGAATAATCTTGTTATCCATTTTCTAAGTCATTTAGTTTTACGTATCCTATGAACTTAACATAGGACAACTTGCAAGACGTCGGTATGAATGCATGAGAAGGGAGGCCGCATCTTTGATAATCCAGAAACAAATCCGCATGTATCTTTCGAGAAGTGCTTATAAAACTACCTATTCCAAAGCTGTTTGTATTCAAACCGGCATGCGAGGAATGGCTACTAGAAATGAACTTCGATTCAGGAAGCGGACCCTAAGAAGACTGCGGCTAGCAAAAAAAACATACATCTCAGAGATGCTTTTGCTACTTAGTTTTATTTCTTTTTAAGTTATGAATTGGTTGTATATTTAGAATCTTTAGAAGTTAAACGATTATATATCAGTGGATTGTTGTATATGTATGGATTGTTGTATATAAGGCTTGTTGAATGCAATGTGTGAAAAGGGGCTTCAAATTATACAGTTTTAGGTGTACTGCTTCAATATACAGGTTGTCTAAAATAAATAAAAAAATATAGCGCTTTTTTAAAAAAAAAAATTTAAATAACCACCCACTTTAGAGGGCGCTTTCCAAAATAAGCGCCATCTAAACCCTTTAAGTTTCCACTTTAGAAGGCGCTTTCCAGTAAAAGCGCCCTCTAAACCCTTAAAAGTTTCCACTTTAGAGGGCGCTTTCCAGTAAAAGGCCATCTAAACCCTTAAAAGTTTCCACTTTAGAGGGCACTTTCTTTAAAAAGCGCCCTCTAAAGTGGCCCTTAAAGGGCTTAAAGAGCCACTTTAGAGAGCGCTTTCACCAGGAAAAAAAGCGCTGTCTTTACCTATGCCAGCGTCAGATTAGAGGGCGCTTTAAAGCGCTGTTATAGGCCAAAAAAAGCGCCCTCTTTTCCCTTATTTGGCGTAGTGCATGCACAGCTTTTGAAATCATGATCATAAAAAACTAGACATCTCAAGGAACATTTTGCAAAAAACCAGGTATTTTTTGGATCAATTTTCAATTTGATATGAATTTTAGAAGTTGGAAAAAAAATAAAAATCACATATGAACATGTACATGGAAAATATGAGGGAAATGCATAAAAGGGATGAACATTTGAAAATGTCATGCGCCAAGGATCGAACTAGGTTGAATTTCAAATGGAGCGCGCGCCATGCCAAAACGACATCATTTCACAAACCCTAACAGAACCAGGAGTCGACGCAAGCCATCGCTACGGTCGACGCAAACGTGAAGATCTTCATCTTCTTCACGAAGAAGAAGATGAACAGTAGCATGAGCTTCATACGTTTTTCCAGAATTTTTCCAGAAA
This sequence comes from Lathyrus oleraceus, assembly GCF_024323335.1. Lineage (NCBI taxonomy): Eukaryota > Viridiplantae > Streptophyta > Magnoliopsida > Fabales > Fabaceae > Lathyrus > Lathyrus oleraceus. The sequence continues at coordinate 376,681,335 of NC_066580.1, read as the reverse complement.
TCAAAAACGAGTATATCATCATGAAGCTCTTGCAACGGAGAGCACATATCAACAAACATCTAAACTTAATTCAACATAACAAGAGAGAATCGAGCAAAATCATTTCAACATGTCAAACTTCAATCACACATATCTCATGTTATAGTGCATCATTTCACACGATTTTTTGCTCAGAATCATCGGGAAAACAAGATCTACCAGAATATGTACATGAATTTCAAAATTAAGAGGTTCGAAAATTAACCTCTTGAAGAGCAGAACCTTGGAAATGCACGATCCACAACTTGTATTGATCCAAATCCAGTCCAGAATACTTGTAATGATGTTTGATGAAGAAAAGAAAGCTTGAACACGTGTAGATCTAGCTTAATCTTGAATTTCCATTTTCAACTTCATGAGCTTCAACTGCTTGATTCTTGCACGAATTCAACAAACCAACACTTGATTCACACTATAATCAACTCACTGATCATGAATCTTTAACAAAAACAAGGTGTTATGTTCAAGAATTTTTGAATTTTGAACTCACTCTCATGAGGTCTTCATCCATATCTATCATCAATTCTAATCACTCAAAGCAAGCAGATAACATTCAATTAACAGTCAAATAGCAAAATCAGACTAAAAGGTTCCCGTTGAGTACAACGGACGTAAGGGGTGCTAATACCTTCCCCTTGCGTAATCGACTCCCGAACCTGAATATGGTTGCGAAGACCATTATTCTTATTTCTAAAGGTTTTCTCGATATTTTCCTATTCCTTCATTAGGATGAATAAAGTTCGGTGGCGACTCTGTTTCGAACAACATTTTTCCGCGTTCCATCGCGAGGGATCGCATTATCATTTTTGAGGTGCGACACTAAAGTCCTTTTCATTCAAGTGCAATCACATTAAGCCCGTTATCTGTACATACTCATAGTAAAGTGTCCGGTTAGTGATTATGATCTTAAGCATGGGGCTCTGGTACATAAGTTGGTGTAGCTCTTTTATTTAACCTAATTTGCAGTCGTGGGGGATTGGATCGTAATCCACCCTACCAAGTCCAGCACCAGATACCTCTAAACCAACCAGCAAATAGGCTTATTATTTTATTTTCCTAAGCATGGGGCTCCGGTACATAAGTTGGTGTAACCCCTTTATTCAACCCAATTTGCAGTTGTGGGGGATTGGATCGTGATCCACCCTACCAAGCTCGGCACCAGATACCTCTGAACCAACAAACAAATAGGTTTATTATTTATTTATTTATTATTTTTCTCCTGCATGTCCCACATATGTTTTTATTTTGCTGGGTTAAGTGACCGTGTGAGAGTCACCTAGCCCGGATTTTCATGTTGTTTGGGGACAAAGCAGGGATTTTTGTGATCATTCACTTATTTTCATCGGTCCCCTACGTAGAGCATGCTTAAGCCGGAGCTAACTGCTAGGATAAACTACTTAAGGACCTATTTTGGAATAAAAACTGGGGTTACAACATATGGGGTATCGGGACCGACTCTTATAATCATGAAGCCTAAGGTGTTTAGACAATATCGATTTTTGAAAAAGTTTTCCCAAGTCTTTTACATCCAATTATAAACCTGTCTAGTAGCCAGAATGTTCAAGATGTACTGGTTTCTTGGCTAAAAAAATTGGTAAGGTTAAAGAAATGGGGGAAATAAGGATACACTTACATAGATGACTCGTCAGAAAAATGTTATTTTATTGAAAGGAAAAACAAGCAACTAAAATAAAAACATACTAAAAGTAAAGGAAAGCGATAAAAAGCAATAAAAATAAAGGAAAAATGAAAAGCGATGAAATCTCCTTCCACACTTAAACCGAACATTGTCCTCAATGTTTCGATATGAGATAGGGTAAGAGTTACCTGGAAGAGAGAGAGAGAGAGAGAGAGAGAGAGAGAGAGAGAGAGAGAGAGAGAGAGAGAGAGTGAGAGAGAGAGAGGGAGAGCTAGGGGTGAGCACCGGTACCGTCACCATCACTGTAATCGCCCTGGTCAGGATGCCTGGGTCGACGACGTCTAGATCGAGTACTAAGTCCTTCCTGCAGCTGCTGAGAGTGACCTAGGAGAGATCCTTGGGTGGCCTCGATGAGAGCGAAGTGACTGTCATTAGACTGTCACATACGTTGCTGCTCATTAGTGATCGTAAGCAAAGACTCAGTGAGAGTCTGATGTGCTCGCTCACTACGCTGTTGGGAATCTACCATAAAACTCATATGGTCTGACAGTTGTTGGTTTATGGTGTTCAAGAGGGTGTCACTCCTTTCCTCATGAGCCAGGTGCTCGCACCACATCTCCTCGGTGATGTAGAAACCGGGAGTGGTACCTACGAAAGGGTTAGAGGAAGAAGGTGCGGTGTGTGCAGGTGATGCCGCAGGAATATCATGAGCCGGTGACTGGTCGTGCTGGTCATACTGATCATCGGTCCCCTGCCCTTCGTCCATAGGAACGTTAGGTGGAAAAGGACCGGTAAAGGGCGGAGCATCAAGATTGTATGTCCATTTCCTTGCATGTCGCACATCTGTACACTAAGAGCAAGGTAGGACAACGCTGGGTACAGTTGCACCATGTATCATAAGGTAGAAACCACCTTCTCACCGCACCTTGCATAATTTAATATCTTTCAAAAACTTCAAGTTAATGGTGCAGTGAGGGAGTGGTTCCAAGGTGGCTAGCTTAGCGTGTAGATCCAACACTCTAGCAATAGAGGTAATCAAACCACCGAAAGAGATGGTTCCTCCTTTCTTAAGGATGGAAGACATATGGGCCAACATGAAAGGAACAAGATTGATCCTACGATCAGTGAGGCAACCCTGTAAAAATAGCAATTCTCGGGCATTTACTTTGTTAGAATTTTCCCGGCTAAATATAGTACATGCCAAAAGGTATCTAAAAATACGTATGATCGGGTTATGGATATTAGAAGCCAAAATTCCTTCGAAGGATGTGACATTCACATTAGATAATCGGTTCCAAAAAGTAAATGCCTCGAGTGCCCATTCAGCATCTAAGGGCATCTCACAAATATCACCATCACCATAAGGCATTCCGAGCAATCCCGCTAAAGCATCGGTAGTCTACTCGTATTTTATATTAAATATCCTAAAATAAACGGTACCTACCATGCTAGTAGTGCCAGGATGGATAGTGTAAATCAGGGAACTTAAAAATTCCCTAGTGAGCATATCGTAGGTGGGTGCTTTACTAACAAAAATATCTTGTAACCCTAAATTGTCTAGCATGTGGAATACACTATGATATGTGCCTAGAGTGTACAAACAGTCTTCATGATGCAGATGTATGCATGTAAAGACAAACAAACTCTGTGGGAAATATGGGTCCACAAAGAAAAAAAAGACGATCCATCAGAGTGATACACTCACCAGGAACAAAGACTCTAATAGGACTCTCATGGGGATAAGCACAAGAAAAAGAATGCGTGAGCAGGACACGACTCTGAATTAGGGGAAAACTGACACAGCGTGAGCAGGACACGACTGGATTGGAGACTTTACTGGGGAGTAAAGGACTCAAGCTGGGAAAAGAAGAAGTTTCCAAAGGGAACACAAATCCAATGGAAAGACTCAAGCTGACTCAAACTATCCACAAGGGATACTTTGGATGAAAATCCGGACTCAGACTGGGGAAAGATTCACACAGAACCTCCCTGCCGGGGAAACATGCATATATTGGGGAAAACGCCAATACAATAAAAGGGGTAAAAACACAACAGAAACTCCGCCGGGGAATGTCTAACAAAGAGATTCTCCTGGGGAAAACCTGCAAGGTGAGGTGTTACCGGTTACTGGGTCACAAGCTCAAAGAGACATGTGATCTAAACACCGGTTATTGGGTGAAAGAACAACAAGCTCAGGAAGAATGAATATCTAAGACCGGTATAAGGGTGAGAGATATCAATCAACCAATCATCTGAGAAAGACCTGAAAAAGGTACATCAACTCAGGAAAATCTGACTCCACAGGGGACCAAGGTCATAATAGGGAGCAGAAAGGAAGGAACACCAGGGATACCGGTTACTGGGTATATAATAGGTGACCGACCAAAGCGTGAATTGGTATATATGCCAAGACACTCATCATCCGAAAGGAGGGCTTGAAAAAGCAAATCGACTTATAGGATGGACATTCGATTCCGCAACGGGAAAACGAATCTTACTCAGCTGGGGAAGGACAAAAGACTTCAACCAAAGAGCGCATGAAATATAATATCCATTACCGTCAGAATGTGGATAGCATACTCGTATGAGATATATTATCTATTACCGTCAGAACGTAGATAATATACTCGCATGGAAGGAACACCAGGGATACCGGTTACTGGGTATATAATAGGTGACCGACCGAAAAGAGAAACAATCGTTACCAACAACAACAGGGTAAACGAAAGATAACTCACAGGGGATAAATTGCAAGCATCCGACAATTATCCAGGAGACATATCGCCGGTTACTGGGAGATACGCTCAAAAAGGCGAACAAAGAAATATTCGATTCCACGAAGGAACACGAATCTTACTCGACTGGGGAAACACAACAGGCTTCGACTGAAGAGTGCATGAGATATATTATCCATTACCGTCAGAACGTGGATAGCACACTCGCATGGAAGATTATCCACAATCGGTTACCGGGTTAATAAAGGGTAAATCGACCGAAAAGAAAGGCATCGGGATACAAAAACTAGGTATATAAAGATGACCGATCAAAGGGAGCAACAATCATTACCAACAAAAAGGGTAGATGAAAGAGGACTCACAGGGGATGCATTGATAAAAATCAATGATCCGGGGAACAAATCACTAGCAAACGGTGAAAGGACCCACTGGGGATAAAATTGCTAGCAAACGACAATTATCCACAAAAGACTTGCTGGGAAATACAACTGCTTACTCAGAGAAATTACCCAAAAGCAAGGAGGGAATATCAACATCGAATACTGGATGAAGATAACCACAAAGAGTAACCATCATCGATTAGGATGAACAACAAGGTTAACTCTGTAAAAGGGGAGAACAAAGGATTTACAACTACCGAATACTGGGTAGAAGACCAAAGACTCTGGCTGAGGAAACAAGAGGTTTATCACTACCGACCACCGGGTAGAAAACCAAAGACTCAGCTGAGGATAAAATTGCTAGCATACGGCTATTATCCACAAGAAAGCACAGACTCCTCTAGGAAATAAAAAACAATATAGGATTTACAACTACCGAATACTGGGTAGAAGACCGTAGAATCCACCATCAACCAGAATGAACCACAAAGGTTACCTCTGCTAGGGGAATAGAGATAGGACTTACAACTACCGAATACTGGGTAGAAGCCATAACTCTGATGAGGATACAAAAGTAGGGTTTACAGCTACCGAATACGGGGTAGAAAACCAAACCCTTTGTGTGGGGAGTGAAAGGATCACAACTCCGCACGGGAAAACACAAATAGGGTTTATAACTACCAACTACTGGGTAGAAAACCACAAACTGCCGGAGAGCAAGAAAATAGGATTTACGACTACCGACTACTGGGTAGAAACCAACGACTCTTGCTGAGGAACAAAAAGTTCACAACCACAGATTCCACAAAAGGGAAAAGGTATATACAAGATTTACAACTACCGGCTACTGGATAGAAAACCACAAAGGATAGGACTTACAACTACCGGTTACTGGGTAGAGGCCCAAAATAAACTCCGCTGGGGATAAGATGAACTATTGCCGGTTACTGGGCAATTTATTCATTTATTCCACAGGAAAGCACAGGAGACAGTTGAAAAAAGGCCAATTCAGGATCAAACCAAAAAGGCAAACGGAATCAAGACTCGTCCTCATGAGGATATAACTCAATAGGAAAGAACCATCCCAATATATGTGTTGGGAGGAAACGGAAACAACCGTCATCCACGAGGATATATCTCAGTGGGGAATTGCAGAAGGAATGACAGACGCTTTCTGCTTAAGGGGCTGACTCTATATTGAGATTAAACACTCGACATCTGCTTGGAGAGATCTACTGGAGAGATCTATATCACCCATAGCAGGAGACAACAAACAAAGGATATATGGCAAAAAATGCGACATGAATATCTGAATGTTGAAAGTATGCATGAATATGCGTAATTTATGTTTGATGAATGCTGACAAAATAGACATTTCTAACACAAACAGGTCCAAGAATCAAACGCCCGGTACTACACTTCCAGAGGAAAATCCAAGAAAACCAACTAGAAAGCCAATATGCTGGAGATCTGAATGCTAAAAAGCAAAGATCTGCTGGAAAGCAAAAGATCAGAGATATCAAAGAAATCACAAAATCTCTGAGTGATGGATCGTCAATCAACCCAACTGGGGAACAAAAGTTCACAACAGGCAGCAACTGCCACAAAGACAAATCTGTTGGGGAAATGGAGAAATCCCGAGATTTCTGCAGGGGGAATCATCAGTCTCAGCTGGGAAACAAGAGCTCACTGCACAAGCAAGAACCGCTGAAGAGAACAGAACACACAAGTAGAATCTGGCTGCATAAGCAATTCTACTGGGAATTCTGTCAGCCACTCCACTGGGGATGAACCCACTGAGGGAAATAGATCACACAAGTAGATTCTGCCACAAGCCACTCTATTGGGAATCAAAAGCATTAGGAAATCAACCAAATCTCTGCAGGGGAGAAAACCACTCACAGGTACAACCCACCACCACCAATCTACTGGGGATTTATCTGAGGCAGAGAAGGAGAACTGGGGATTAACCACCAAATACCAAGCCTTCCAAAAGGAACCACAAATGCTGAGGAGGAAAGAAAACACTGCTCGACTGAAGGGAAAAGAGGTATAAACCTCAACAAGCACCCTGATGGGGGAGATAACATAGATGCAGTACATCATACCAACAACTCCGATGGCGACTTTACTGAGGAAACAGACAAAGTAACGGGGTGTCAACCCACCAACTACTGAATCTTCCAAAAGGAAAGCAACCGTGCAGGGGAGAGAATGCTGCAAGAGAGGAAAACTGAAGTTTCCAACAAGCACTATGCTCTGGGGAACACAAAATCTCAACAGAAGCTCTGCTTGGGGAACAACCCCAACAACAATCTGGAGAAAGAAGATACAAACATGCCAGGAATATGAACAAATGTCTTACCCTGTTGGAAATCCTGCCACCCTTGGGAGAGCACTGAGAAATTCTTAAGTATCATTTTATCATTGTGAATGTTCACTTTGTTTTCAAAAACAATTTTAAAAAATTTGTTTGTTTAAAACAATGACATTTTATCAATTAAAACATGCAAAACATTTGTTGATTTGAAACAAATAAGAGTGCAAATAATTGGATAAAAGCTCAAATTCATTTGATGGAATGGTAGTCTGCAAATGGCAAGACTCCATAGATCTATACAAATTTGAAATCGGTGATATATATTGGAAGAGGGCTACATTGAACATAATGACCATTTCTCTACCAATTTGAATCCGATGTATTCGAAGCTTCAGCTGACGACGAATCAAGAATCTCTAACGAACAGACAGTTGTGGAACAAAAAGTCTTGTCAGGATGCAGTTACTTGCCAAATCCCTAATTTTTGCCTAGATTGCCCCAGGGTGAGGTACGCAATCTAGCGGGATGCAAATATCATTTTTTTTATGTCTCTAATTTTTGCCTGAATCGCCCTTTCGGATTTTCCACCGAGACGCTCATTTTTGCCTAAGCCGCCCTTTCGGGTTTTCAACTTAGCGAGCTATTCTGTTTTTATTTTTAGGCAAAGTATTTCTTGATTGCATCTGAATTCACAGGACGAGTGAAATCCTCCCCATCCATTGTTGTGAGCATCAAAGCACCGCCTGAAAAGGCTCTCTTGACAACATATGGACCTTCATAGGTTGGAGTCCACTTGCCCCTGGAATCGGGCGCGAAAGACAAAACTTTCTTGAGCATGAGGTCACCTTCTCGGAACACACGAGGCTTGACCTTCTTATCGAATGCTTTCTTCATTCTCTGCTGATATAACTGACCATGGCACATGGCAGTCAATCGCTTCTCTTCAATCAAATTCAACTGGTCATAACGACTCTGAATCCATTCAGCATCAGTCAACTTGGCTTACATCAAGACTCTCATTGATGGGATCTCCACCTCTACTGGGAGAACAACCTCCATGCCGTAAACAAGAGAGAAAGGGGTTGCCCCTGTTGAAGTGCAGACAGATGTACGATAACCATGCAAAGCAAATGGCAGCATCTCATGCCAATCTTTGTACGTATCAACCATCTTCTGGATAATCTTCTTGATATTCTTATTAGCAGCTTCAACAGCCCCATTCATCTTGGGTCTATAGGGAGAGGAATTATGGTGTGCAATCTTGAACTCAGCGCACAGCTCTTCCATCATTTTATTGTTCAGATTAGATCCATTATCAGTAATGATCTTATCAGGCACACCATAACGGCAGATCAGCTGATTCTTGATAAACTTCACGACCACCTGCCTGGTCACATTCGCATACGAGGCCGCTTCAACCCATTTGGTGAAGTAGTCAATTGCTACGAGAATAAACCTGTGTCCGTTGGACGCTTTTGGTTCAATCATGCCAATCATGTCAATTCCCCACATAGAGAAATGTGATGAAATCACATTCAGAAGTGTCGGAGGAATATGAATCTTATCCGCGTAAATCTGACACTTGTGGCATTTCTTCACATATTTGCAGCAGTCAGACTCCATTGTCAGCCAATAGTAGCCTGCTCTCAGCATCTTTCTAGCCATGGCATGTCCATTGGAATGAGTACCAAATGAACCCTCATGGACCTCAGTTATCAACCGGTTTGCTTCGTGTCTATCCACGCATCTGAGCAAAACCATGTCATAATTCCTCTTATAAAGCACTTCACCACTGAGGTAGAAACTGCCTGACAACCTTCTCAAAGTTTTCCTATCTTTCACAGATGCCCCAGGCGGGTAGACCTGGTTCTGGAGGAAATTCTTGATATCAAAATACCAAGGCTTGTCATCATTCACTTCTTCAACTGCAAACACGTGAGCTGGTCTATCCAAGCGCATCACGGTGATATTGGGAACTTCATTCCAATACTTGACCACAATCATTGAAGCAAGCGTAGCAAGCGCATCTGCGATCCGATTATCCTCTCGAGGAATATGATGAAAGTCAACTTCTGTAAAGAACGTTGAAATCCTCCTCGCATAATCTCTATACGGAATGAGACCAGGCTGATTCGTCTCCCATTCACCCTTGATCTGATTGACAACCAGGGCTGAATCACCTACACATCAAGATGCTTGATCCTCAGAACAATGCACTCTTCCAATCCCATAATACAGGCTTGGTACTCCGCCATATTATTTGTGCATTTGAAAGTTAGCCTTGCTGTAAACGGAATATGTGTGCCCTGAGGAGTAATGATTACTGCCCCAATTCCATTTCCGTATTGATTTACAGCGCCATCAAACACCATCGTCCATCTGGAACCAGGTTCCGGACCTTCATCAAGTGTAGGCTCATCACAATCTTTCATTTTCAAATACAGAATTTCCTCGTCTGGGAAGTCGTACTGAATAGACTGATGATCTTCAATCGGCTGATGTGCCAAATGGTCAGCCAAGATACTACCTTTGATAGTTTTCTGAGCTCGATACTCAATATCATACTCAGATAACAACATCTGCCAACGGGCAATCCTCCCGGTTAAAGCAGGCTTCTCGAAGATATACTTGATTGGATCCATTCTGGATATCAACCAAGTTGTATGATTTATCATGTACTGGCGTAAGCGCTTAGCAGCCCAAGCTAAAGCACAACACGTCTTCTCAAGCATAGAGTATCGAGACTCACAATCAGTGAACTTCTTACTTAGGTAGTAGATAGCAGATTCTTTCTTTCCCGATTCGTCTTGCTGACCGAGTACACAACCCATCGAGTCCTCAAGAACAATCAAATACATGATCAAGGGTCTTCCTTCTACAGGCGGAGACAAGATCAGAGGTTCAGACAGATACTCTTTGATACTGTCGAAAGCTTTCTGGCAATCCTCGGTCCAATCATGAGACTGATCTTTCCGGAGGAGCTTGAATATCGGCGCACATGTGGCAGTCATGTGGGATATAAATCTGGAAATATAGTTCAAGCGGCCAAGAAAACCTCGGACTTGCTTTTCAGTTTTGGGCGCAGGCATCTCTTGTATTGCTTTGACCTTTGCAGGATCAACCTCAATACCTCTCTCGCTGACAATAAAACCCAATAACTTGCCAGAACAGACTCCAAATGTACATTTGTTCGGATTCAGACGAAGCTTGAACTTCCTCAGACGCTGAAAAAGCTTTAACAAATGCTCAACATGTTCAACTTCCTTTCGTGACTTAGCAATCATATCATCAACGTAGACCTCAATCTCCTTGTGCATCATATCATGAAACAAGGTAGTCATAGCTCGTTGATACGTGGCTCCGGCGTTCTTCAAACCGAAGGGCATCACTCGATAACAGAATGTTCCCCATGGTGTGATGAATGTTGTCTTCTCCATATCCTCGGGTGCCATCTTGATTTGGTTATATCCGGAAAATCCGTCCATAAACGAGAAAACTTTGAATTTAGTTGTATTGTCTACCAACATATCAATGTGTGGTAGAGGAAAATCATCTTTCGGACTAGCTTTATTCAAATCTCTGTAATCAACACACATACGGACTTTTCCGTCCTTCTTAGGAACAGGCACAATATTGGCCACCCATTGAGGATATGTAGAAGTCACCAGAAACCCCGCATCAATTTGCTTATGAACCTCCTCTTTGATCTTCACTGTCATATCTGGATGAGTTCTTCTGAGCTTCTGCTTCACACGCACGCACTCAGGCTTCAGCGGCAGGAAATGTTGCACAATATCTGTATCTAGACCTGACATGTCTTCATACGACCAAGCAAAGATGTCAGAATATTCTCGTAGCAAACTGATCAACCCCTTCTTGACAGACTCTTCAAGGAGTGCCCCAATCTTCACCATCCGAACACAATCTTCAGACCCCAAGTTGACTGTTTCCAGATTCTCAAGGTGCGACTGAATGACGTTCTCTTCGTGCTCAAGGAGACGGGTAATCTCATTAGGAATCTCTTCAACATCATCTTCCTCTGCTTCGAATACAGGGAATTCAAAATTGGGAGATGGCGTTGGATCATTATGTTCAATGGGTTTTAGAATCAACCTGCATAATGATTTTGGATAATAAATACTTTAGAATTTAAACAAGCAAATCATTATGCAGATGAAAAGATTGTTTTTATTCTTGTTTTTAGGGTTTTTTGTGATCACCAATTTCATGCAAAAGCAAAAAGTGAAAACAAAAGTGGAAAAACAAATGTTTAACATGAATTTATTGAATGAAATATCATTGTATAAATGCTGCCAACAATGTCATCACTTCTCCTTTTGGCATGGGAGAAGGGTTTTAAACAAAGTGAACATATTACGCTGACTTATGAATGACCATAGGAACATCCACAGCGACCCAATTATGGCAGATCCCGCCAGGGATAACAAAGTTGCCAGTATCCTCTGCATCCTCTTCTAGAATAGCAGCAGCTTCCTCAACTTGATCGGCGTGGATGAAACCTCCACTCTTGAACAACCCTTTCTCGTTGAAGACCCCAGAAGAATAGCCAATGCCAGCCCGGGATTTATTGTCTTCAAGCTCAATCATCTTCCCTAAACCAGCAACTGCACCACATTCAATGGCCAGTTTTGCATCACGATAGGAAGCAAATGAAGGAGACTTCTTCTCAATTGGCTCAGCAATAGACAAAGCTTGGAAATGCGTTCCAACTTCATCCTCAGCATCAATATATGAGAAAGAAGACAGATGGCTAACCAGGAGAGCCTTTTCTCCCCTACCACAACCAGTTTCTTATTCTTGACGAATTTCAGCTTCTGGTGTAGGGTGGATGTCACGGCGCCAGCCTCATGAATCCATGGTTTACCAAGGAGACAGCTATAAGATGGGTGGATATCCATAACCTGGAAGGTAACTTGGAAATCACTTGGTCCAATCTTGATTGGGAGATCAACTTCCCCAATCACAGTCTTACGTGACCCATAGAAAGCTTTCACAATAACACCACTCTGCCTCATGGGAGGCCCTTGATATGACAATTTAGAAAGAGTGGTCTTCGACAATACATTTAGAGATGACCCAGTGTCCACCAACACATTGGACATGGCGTCGTTCTTGCAATTTATGGATATATGTAAAGCCATGTTATGGTCTCTTCCCTCCTCAGGGAGATCAGCGTCACAGAAACTCAAAGTGTTGCAAGCAGTGATGTTTGCAACAATACTGTCAAACTGTTCAATAGTGACGTCGTGATCAACATAAGCTACGTCCAAAACTTTCTGTAGAGCCTCCCTATGGGGTTCTGAATTCAGAAGCAACGATAGCACGGATATCTTGGACGACGTTTGTAGAAGCTGGTCTACAACGTTGTACTCACTCTTCTTGATGAGCCTCAGCATCTCATCACAGTCTTCATTCACAGTGCCACTTGGGCCAACAGAAGAAGTAGGAGTCTTTTGTACAGAGGAGGGTTTAGCAACAGCAGGTGCCGGATTCGGAGGATTAACAACATTCCCCACCGGACGCACATTAGAATCAGCCTTAGCCTGAGGCTTCGACGATGAAAACACACGACCACTACGGGTCAATCCGCTTACATCAGCAATACTAACAACGGAGGATGAAGGAAAAGGCACTTCTTTCCCATCTTCCACAGCAACGGGATTATAGCGGAAGGGAACTGCTCTATCATAAGCATAAGGCACATGGCCTGCAGGTTTGATCACCAAAGAAGGAGATACTTTCTGCTTGTTACCATCATAACGAATGACAACAGGCTCAGGAATTTTGAACATAGGGGAAATCACATTCACCTCCGGTTCATCTTCATCAACATTTCTGTTCTGAAGAATTTCAATGGTACCATTATCTAGCAATTCTTGCAACTCTCTGCGCACTTGGCGACAACCTAGACGATTGACAGAGCAGATACGACATTTGTCATGGTCGTGCTCCATATGACTGTAATCACACAGCAGACGATGCAACTCAACCAATGACTGTCGAATATGGCTTACATATTTGACCTTGTATTTGCCAAGGCAACCCTGGACCATGTTAACCGACTTCCCATGCTCGGGCAATGGGTTCTTCGTAACATTGGGGCCTGAGTCCTCGAAGCTCAGAATGTCGCATCTCATAAGGTCTTGAACCTTAGTCTTCAATGGATAGCAATTTTCTACATTGTGACCCGGAGCACCAGAGTGATAAACACAATGCTGGTCGGGCTTGTACCACCACTACGGGTTAGCAGGTACAGCCGGAGGATCCCTTGGACTAATCAATTTCCGCTCTATCAAAGAGGGATATAGCTCAGCGTATGACATAGGAATTGGATCGAAAGTGATCTTCTTCCTCTCATATTTCAAATTAGCCTGATTACTGTTGCGAGGCTGGTAAGCCTGTTGCTGTATGCGATGTTACTGTTGATACTGAGGTTGTTGCTGATTATGCTGCTGATTATCACGAAAGACAGGTGCTATATGAGCCACCTGATGCTGGTTGCTGGCATGACGCACAGGCTTCCTCTTGGCAGAGGGTCTTCTTGGTTTAGCATGTGATTACACAACATGTGCCTCCCCATCTTTCTTCTTAGCAAACGCCCCATATCGCTTGCTTGAAGAGCCTTCATCCTTGGATAAACATCCCTCCCGGACTCCTTCCTCCAATCGCATCCCCATGTTCACCATCTCGGTGAAATCAGAGGGAGCACTAGCGATCATCCGCTCATAATAAAATGAACTAAGAGTTTTCAAAAAGATCTTAGTCATTTCCTTCTCTTCCAGCGGAGGAGTAATCTGAGCTGCCAGCTCTCGCCACCTCTGGGCGTATTCCTTAAATGTCTCTTTGTCCTTCTGGGACATGGCTATGAGTTGATCACGGTCGGGAGCCATATCTATGTTGTATTTGTATTGCTTGACGAAGGCTTCGCCAAGATCGTTGAAGGAACGGATGTTTGCGCTATCTAGGCTCATATACCAACGAAGAGCTGCACCAGACAAACTATCTTGAAAATAATGAATCAGCAGTTGATCATTATCTGTCTGAGTAGACATTTTCCTGGCATACATAACCAGGTGACTGAGCGGGCAGGTGTTCCCCTTATACTTCTCAAAGTCAGGGACTTTGAACTTGACAGGAATTTTAACACCGGGAACCAAACATAATTCAGCAGCAGACTTGCCGAACAAATCTTTCCCTCTAAGGGTCTTCAATTCCTTGCGGAGTTCAAGGAATTGGTCATTCATAGCATCCATCTTCGCATTAACATCTGGGCCCTCAGACGACTTAGATTGATAGATGGTGTCGTCTACCCTGGGAGTGGTATGCACGACAGGAGGAGGCATTGCAAGGACCGGGCTAGATGCCGGCATGGAAGCAAATGTGGGAGCTGGAATATCAGGCATAAAACCCGGAGGCATACCCCACGGAAACCCGGCTGGCATGGCTGGCATGAAATGGGCACTGGCAGCTGGCACTGTCGAGGAGACAATCTCCGATATAACAGTCCTCTGGGGAGGAGTTGCAGGAGATGGAGACGGTTGGTTCTGAGCAGCCAAGAATTTCTCCATCAGAGCGCTCAGTCTGGCGACCTCTTCCTTCAGCTCATGATTCTCTTGTTCAAGTTGATCCATCACTCTTGCAGAGTTAGCTCGGGTGTAGTACCGATGAGTCAGCTTGTCTTCAAAATAAATGAAGAGCACAGAGTTAGGCCATAGACAAGAAGACCAGAACAAACACCTGCTTATGCGAAATGATGCATGCAATGCTCGTGCACATGATTTGTTTTTATTTTCAAAGGAACTTTTAGGGTATTATTTGCAATTTTGAATATTAATCATTTTAATCGCATATGGAAAATATCTCATCAAATATATTTGAACAAAAGAAGTACATCATTGTCAATTATTACAAGAGAAAAGGAAAATAAATATCCTATGGATCCCTAGAAACTCGGGATGCCGGAAGATAAGCTGCACGAAGCCTCTTAATCTCTCTCTCATATGCTGCTTCCATATCCGCCTTATCTTTGGCGAGTCTGTCATACCTCCTTTTCCAGAACTTAGAAGACTGAGGGAGTAGAGAAGTCCAAGTATCATCAGGATCATCAATGACCTGATGTTCGAGAAACTCGATCAGAGCGTCCTTCTCCTTAAGCTGTTGAAGCAACTCTTTTCTTTCACGGATCCAAGCACGTGAAAGGTCTTTTTCTCTCAACTCCTCTACGCCTTGGTTAGGGAGGGTTGAAGGCCCAGCCACAACCAACGGTGTAGGTCTCGGATAATCATAGGGCATGAGATACTCAGATGCTCTCTTTCTCACCCAAGCAGTGTATGGCTCCAGAGCTATGCAGTTCTTCGGACCCAATTCACTTCTACCCTTCTTGTGAATCTTGCGCCAAGCGCGGACCATCCTGGCTTTCAGGCCTTGGGGATCTTTACCCTCCTGAAAGAACACACCTTCTAACAGGATGTTATTAGGTTTATCCTTTAGGGGGAACCCAAGCTGACGACGTGCTAACGCAGGGTTGTAGCTAATCCCACCACATGTACCAAGAAGAGGCACATTGGAGAATTCACCACAAGAATCAATAATCTGGACACCGTCATATGCACAATCATGCCAAGAGATATCATCATTAGTGAGAGACATAAGCCTCGTGGACCACCGTAGACATCCCTTGTTCTCCTTGAAAGCGACCGTCTGAGATAAGTGAGAAATAAACCACTTATACAACAGAGGCAAACATCACACAATAGCGCCACCACCCTTTGCATTCCTCAAATGCAAAGAGACATAGGCATCACCCAACAGAGTCGGAACGGGATTAAGAACCGAGAAGATCCTAATAGCGTTCACATCCACAAATTTGTCGATGTTGGGGAATAATACCAACCCATAGATGAGAAGCACGAATATGGCCTCAAAGGCATCCTCACTCATGGCCTTCCCATAAATAGTAGCTTGAGCGACGAGGAACTCGGAAGGGAGACCTTGAATTCCACCTTTGGTAGTCATATGAGCTTTAACCAAGGATTCATCTATGTGCAACAAGTTTGCAATCTCTCGAGAAGTAGGTATACTCTCCAAGCCACTGAACGACACCTGATCCAGAATCGGAATACCCACAAGATGAGCATACTCCTCAAGCGTAGGCAACAACTGAAAGTCTGGAAAAGAGAAGCAGTGATACAGAGGATCATAGAACTGAACCAGAGTTCCCATCAATCCCTCATCAACCTGAGTAGTCAGCAGAGGCAGAAGCTTCCCATAACGAGCTTTGAAACCCAAGGGATCTAATACATAAGATGTCAGATTCCTTAACTCTTTCACATCGGGTTGTCTAAAGTTGTACTTCTTTGTATGCCTTTTTGGTCTTTCCATATCTGAAAATTTTGCAAATAACCCCTTTAAGTTCCTTGAAAATTTTCTTTTTATCTGATGATATGGATGCAGATGAATGCATGAATGCATGAATGCAACAATCACACTCAAGGATCAAGCAATGCATACCAGACAAAGGTCATGGGATGGCTCATATTATCCTTAATATCAATCATCCATTTTGGTGGATTATGGTTTTCACCTTATCGACACCCAAGTTCCATTGATATTAACGATATACAAACAGTTCAAACCTCCTTAATATCAATCATCCGTTTTGGTGGATTATGGTTTACACCTTATCAACACCCAGGTTCCATTAATATTAAGGTTGTCTGAACGGATCAACCATGAATCACGGGTTTGTTGTGAGTCACGAGCATGGAGTCTCGGTTAAGAACCACCCAAAGGGAGTGTACTATGGTTTAAGCCTGCCGAACATGTTCTACCAGAGGTTCCCATAGTCATCATCCCATCTTTTGAATATTATCGGAGGAACGAATACTCGTATTCCAAAAATATTCTCAAGAGAGACTCGTATGAGTGTAGTATCGCGTAACAATCGCATCAGATCTTACATCTGAACGACCTTCGCACTACGTCCTAAAAATAGGCCAAGATGGGCTTGGTAAACTAAGGTCCTTGGCTTCTAAGGCACATGATTGGAAGAATAATGCCTAACCACAAATAACTTGTGTGACATTATTAGTCCAACATGACCTCCACCAAGTGAATGGACTCGCAAGTCAACTTGCTAAGGAATAACTCCACACAAGTCGACGAGACTATGCCACTCTCCTATCATAAGGTGCACTCGAGTTCGGGTATAGAACTCATCTCACAGAGATCACCAAGCAAGCAGCAATTGATATATCAAGCAAATCAAACATTACAGGCAATACATTCATCCCAAATTGTACAAAAATATGTCATAAACAATATACCACAACAATTGTGAAAAGTTGGCAAACCCACTAGGAAAAAGAGCAATTTCGTCCCCAGCAGAGTTGCCACTTTTCTGTAGCGGTGTATTCGTCACTTTATGATTTATTGACTAAATCAAAAGCAAAGCATACAAAGATAGAGTCGCCACCACACTTTTATTTATCCAAAGGAATGGCTAAAAAGCGAACAAAAGCCTAAGAAGTTTTACACATAGAAAACTAATGAAAGGTCAGAGATCTGGGTAAGGGGGTAATTATGCAAAGGGAAGGTGTTAGGCACCCAAAGCATCCTAGGTACTCCTAGGGAACCCTTTTCACAAATTGTTGCAAAAGATATTGTTTATGAAAATATTTATTGTGCAAACATTGATTGGGAGGATGGGACAAGAATATACAATTTTATTATTTTTGTGTTTGGATGGATAACCATTGCCTACGTACCTTTACAGGATCAAAACCTCATAGTTCGGCTAAAAGATTTCCAAAATATGAGTGGATTGATTTTAAAACAAAAGCCCTAAGGTCTTTCATTATCCACGGGAGAAAACTCAACCTATACAAACCACAAGTCCACCATGTGAGAAGAGCTTCAACTTGCTAGTGAGGGAACATGCCCTATAATAAGCAAGGAAGTCTTACAATTCAATCACTAAGGACAAAGGTGAGATTTACATCAACCACTAAGATAATTGAGATTTATGGCTAATGTATGAAAACTTATTAAGAAAGTGGACTAGGCCACAAAACAATTGAATGAGTGGAGTTAATCAGTTAGAATTATTCACAAAAAGAAGTCAAAGTATGATTAGAATTCAATTCAAGAGAAGTATTGTGAAAATGAAGTTTGAAAATCAAAGGCTTAAGGCCTAGGTTTGTAATTTTGAAAGAAATGAGAATGTTTGCACAACAGTTTTTCTGGTTTGAGTTAACATGCAAATGGAGGTTTAAAGAACAAAAAGGATGGAGGTTAAGGGATGCAAAACTTCTTAGATGTTCACCTCTTGAGATCATATGTAGATGACCCAAGTGATTCCTTTGGAAAAGGCAACAAATGATAACAAATAGACAACATAAAGGGATACTGGATGCCAATCAATGGACTTATTCCAATCTCACAAAACAAAGATGGATACCAGATGCCAATCAATGGACTTACACCAGTCTCACAAAGCAAACAAAACATGGATATCAGATGCCAATCAATGGACTTACACCAATCTCACAAAACCAAAATGGATACCGGATGCCAATCAATGGACTTACACCAATCTCACAAAACAACAAATGCAATAAGCAAGAGGAAACAAGTTGCCAATGAATGGTCTTACACTCAACTCCAAGGAAATAGGATGCCAATCAATGGTCTTAGTCCCAACTCCTACCATACCATAGGAAACAACTACCAATAAATGGACTTACAATTGACTCCTCAATGGACCAAACAAACAAGGAAACAGGTAACCAATCTATGGACTTACACCTGACTCCACAACAAATGATCATAGGAAACAGATAACCAATCAATGGCCTTACATCTGACTCCTCACATAAATAAACATGCTATGAAAAGCAAAAGCAAGCACATGGAATGATGCAAGTAGATATGCAAAAGCAAACATGAAAGATGCACAATTAAGCAATCAAGCAATCAGTTAGCACACACTATACACAATCAATAGGCTCAAGCAAGGTTGGGCTTTAAACAAGCCAATACTGTATGGGTGTTTTAAGCTCTTAACCCTAACATTGAGAGTTAGGGTGAATCAGATGAAATGGAGATGAGGGTTATGCCTCATAGCTCTTATCCCTGGCCTGGGAGAGCTTTAATCAATAGAAAGTGTGGGAGTTCAGAATGTAGGAACTCTTCTCCACATATGATTGACTCTATAAGATCTTGGGTTCTTATTCACAATGCATCAACACATGGTGTGAGCAAAGTGAATGACACAACTGAATATCAGGGGATGGATTACACATCCCTTTTATCTGCCAATTACCTCTTAAGAGGACTTAACCTGCTTGGCACAAAATTAAACAAACAAAAGCATGGCCTCTTAAGGAGGGCTTCAGACAGGTGCCTGCCAACATAACATGACAGGTCTTCCAGACTACATGAAGATTAGAGATTATACCTAAGTGGTATGCCAACCATAGCAAAGCAAAGCAAAGTTCAAATGAACTTTAAAGCGACTTAAGTACTTGTGGAAACAACTAAATCAATCAGTACAAAACTCAGACAAACAGACAACAGTCAATATCAAACAGACAATCCCAATGTACAACACATAAGCCATAAGGCAAACTCAAGTGAGTTATCATCAACCTACAAAACAATAAATGTTAGCAATCAAAAGCAAATATCAACATCCAAATGATGAAGCAACATCAACCATGGAACTTGGATGCTTAAACCTGAAATTCAAAGCTCACATGTAAGCAACACACCACTAGGTCAAAGCCTAAGGTCAAAGGTGAAGAAAAAATTCAAAACAGGAAATGAAATTCAACACAATGCAACTTCAAACACATATTAACATGTCCTAAAAAGTCTCACATCAAAATCAATCATCAAAAGCATTTCATGATCAAAAGAAGTCAAAGGCAATTTCAAAGCTCATATATGGACATCATGAATGAAAATTTCAAATCAAAACAGAAATGATTCAAATAATTCTGGAAAAATTCATGAACATTCAACACATTCAACATGATCAACATACAAAAAATCAGAAGCATCTAAGATCATTTGGCATGGAAATTAAATGGTACAAGTAAGAACAACCAAATGTGTGACACAAATTGTCACACCATGTTAACACAAGCATAAAACAGAAATGGTAAATGAGAAAAATACCAAACCAAGCCTAAAACATCCATCTATGTGTCTAGAATCATCATGTAAAATTTCAAGTCCATTGGATTAAAAACAAGCATTTCATGATAGGAAGAGTAAGGCAATGTCACAAATGTACACATGATCAAAGATTATAGCACAAGCAAAAATCCAGCCATGCACAACTTTTGAAGTCATGATCATAAAAAACTAGACATCTCAAGGAACATTTTGCAAAAAACCAGGTATATTTTGGATCAATTTTCAATTTGATATGAATTTTAGAAGTTGGAAAAAAAATAAAAATCACATATGAACATGTACATGGAAAATAGGAGGGAAATGCATAAAAGGAATGAACATTTGAAAATGTCATGCGCCAAGGATCGAACTAGGTTGAATTTCAAATGGAGCGCGCGCCAAGCCATAACGACATCGTTTCATAAACCCTAATAGAACCAGGAGTCGACGCAAGCCATCGCTACGGTCGACGCAAACGTGAAGATCTTCATCTTCTTCACGAAGAAGAAGATGAACAGTAGCATGAGCTTCATACGTTTTTCCAGAATTTTTCCAGAAATCAAAAACGAGTATATCATCATGAAGCTCTTGCAACGGAGAGCACAGATCAATAAACATCTAAACTTAATTCAACATAATAAGAGAGAATCGAGCAAAATCATTTCAACATGTCAAACTTCAATCACACATATCTCATGTTATAGTGCATCATTTCACACGATTTTTTGCTCAGAATCATCAGGAAAACAAGATCTACCAGAATATGTACATGAATTTCAAAATTAAGAGGTTCTAAAATTGACCTCTTGAAGAGCAGAACCTTGGAAATGCACGATCCACAGCTTGTATTGATCCAAATCCAGTCCAGAATGCTTGTGATGATGTTTGATGAAGAAAAGAAAGCTTGAACACGTGTAGATCTAGCTTAATCTTGAATTTCCACTTTCAACTTCATGAGCTTCAACTGCTTGATTCTTGCACGAATTCAACAAACCAACACTTGATTCACACTATAATCAACTCACTGATCATGAATCTTTAACAAAAATAAGGTGTTATGTTCAAGAATTTTGAATTTTGATTTGAAGAAATTTTTGGAGGGAGAGAAGAACTAGATCTAGAAATGGTGAATTGTGATTAACCTCCTTCAATTATGTTATGATTAGAGTATTTAACTCTCATCAAGACTAAATATCTGCCATTACTACAAACGGTCGTTTTTCACCTCTATATAAAGAACGGCGAACCTTATTGAGAGACACCTGAACGCACACTGAAATATTCTCTCTCTCTCTCTCTCTCTCTCTCTCAATCTTTCACGAGCTTTTGCTCAGAACGTGAAATATTCTATTTGCTCTTACTGCTGTAATACTTGCTTTGTCCTAGAAGCACTATAGATTACAAACTCTGTTTTTATCTAAGTTGTTTTATATTTCCTCAAGTGACTCTGCGCAGTCTGTATACTTGAGAGGACTGAGAGATCTTTCTCTTAGACGTTGGTTTTAATAATCTTTCAAGATTAGTGGATTAAGTCCTTGTTGAAGGCGAAATCACCTTGGCCGGGTGGACTGGAGTAGCTTTGTGTTATAAGCGAACCAGTATAAATTCCTTGTGTGGTCTTTTTCTGAAAAAGCGCTTATTTTCCAAAACAATTCAAACTCCCCTTTCTTGTTTTTCTCACCTTCAATTGGTATCAGAGCTTCGGCTCTGTTATTGATTTTCTAATCAAACACTTAACAGTGTAGAGAGATCCAGAACGAGAAAAACCATGGCCCACACAAATGAAAGAGACAGTTACAATGCTAAGCCTCCCGTCTTTGATGGAGAAAAATTCGACTACTGGAAAGATAGGATTGAGAGCTTCTTTCTAGGCTATGATGCTGATCTCTGGGACATTGTCACAGATGGTTACAAACCCCTTGTAACAGATGCTGGAGTTGAAGTTCCCAGAAGTAAGATGTCAGATGATCAGAAGCGAGAATTCAAAAATCATCACAAAGCCAGAACGATACTTCTCAATGCCATATCTTACAATGGAATAGCAAGTGATTATGTGATGAGATTTTATGTAAAGTGATGCATGATTTGGAAATTAGAGGTCAAGAGAATAATTTTGCAAAAAGAGCCATTCAATTTGGAGTTATGGATCAAAAGATATGCTCATTTGAAGCTCCATGTATACTTGGCAATGATTTGATCATATCTCCTCAACCATTCCTCAGATGCTCTTGATCTTGGACTTTTTGGAAATGGGAGAGAGAGATATTCAACTTTCATGTTGGACAAAATTTCATTTGAAGCTTTTTTGATGATGTAAAGTTGAGTTGAAGTTGGATCAAAAACTTGCCATTTTTGGAAAGTTGAAATTATAGGTCACTTTCCATTTTTGGAAACTTTTGACTTGACTTCAAATTCTTGAACCTTGATCTTTGAAATGATGAATAAGCATGCTTTGAACATGAATGGGATGAAGAAACTCAATTTCTCAATTCAAAATCCACAATTGACTTTTCAGTTGACTGCATAGGCCCTTAGATGACCTGAAATTGTTCTGATGAATTTGGGGACTTTGCCACTTGGGAATTTGCTCCACAATGAACCTATAGCTCAAATAAGCTCAATGAAATGATCACATGGTCCATAATTCAATGGAGACTTCATCTCTTGCACACAAGATTTACTTGAACTGCCTTGACTGTTGATTGCTTAAGCTGCAAGTAACAAAGGTTAATGACATATTTTTGTACATTTTGGTTAGTGATTAAAAGAAAAACAATGATATAAAAATGCAAACCATGCTTGGTGATCAAGAACCACTCTCAAAGAAAGATCCCACCCATAGGGAAGGAAGCAAGGTGTCCAATGATCCTTGAGGCAATGCAATGATATGATATGATGCCATGAGGGATCTTAGGGACAAAATTGGGGTCTTACAAAATCAAACCTAACTTCTCGCCCCCGTGCGATCGAAACAAACCAATCAAACAAAACGCCCAACATGTCAAGTCAACTCGTCACCCCCGCGTGACCAAAACCCTTTTCAAAAGAACACTGTCAATCCTTTCTAATGCGCACAACAAACCAGTGCTAGAGCCTCCACCGAGAGTAGACAAGCCAGCGTTTAGCCGTTAGAACGCCGACCTACACAGTCGTTCATCAAACAAAACACACCAAATATTCGTAGTAGCCCGAACTACGAATGCTCTGATTTCCTTATTGCACCATAAGGATACGTAGGCAGGAGATTGCTGTATCTTCGCGAGCACACTAATAAAAAACCTTCCATTTCCCCTCTCATGAGGTCTTCATCCATATCTATCATCAATTCTAATCACTCAAAGCAAGCAGATAACATTCAATTAACAGTCAAATAGCAAAATCAGACTAAAAGGTTCCCGTTGAGTACAACGGACGTAAGGGGTGCTAATACCTTCCCCTTGCGTAATCGACTCCCGAACCCGAATATGGTTGCGACGACCATTATTCTTATTTCTAAAGGTTTTCTCGATATTTTCCTATTCCTTCATTAGGATGAATAAAGTTCGGTGGCGACTCTGTTTTGAACAACATTTTTCCGCGTTCCATCGCGAGGGATCGCATTATCATTTTTGAGGTGCGACACTAAAGTCCTTTTCATTTAAGTGCAATCACATTAAGCCCGTTATCTGTACATACTCATAGTAAAGTGACCGGTTAGTGATTATGATCTTAAGCATGGGGCTCTGGTACATAAGTTGGTGTAGCTCTTTTATTTAACCTAATTTGCAGTCGTGGGGGATTGGATCGTAATCCACCCTACCAAGTCCAGCACCAGATACCTCTGAACCAACCAGCAAATAGGCTTATTATTTTATTTTCCTAAGCATGGGGCTCGGGTACATAAGTTGGTGTAACCCCTTTATTCAACCCAATTTGCAGTTGTGGGGGATTGGATCGTGATCCACCCTACCAAGCTCGGCACCAGATACCTCTGAACCAACAAACAAATAGGTTTATTATTTATTTATTTTTTATTTTTCTCCTGCATGTCCCACATATGTTTTTATTTTGCTGGGTTAAGTGACCGTGTGAGAGTCACCTAGCCCGGATTTTCATGTTGTTTGTGTGAGAACAAAAATTGTTCTACAACAGATTCCAGGATTTTGATGATAACAAAGGATGAAACCAAAAATGGCACTCTAACGAAAAGTTTCTAAGTGTGCAGGATTCTAGACAAGAAGAAAGGAATCTGATTACGTCATCAGATACAGAATCAATCAGATACAAATTATCAGAAGATCAGAAGTATCTGAAGTAGAAACGCGCTCCAGAAGATTTGACTTTGAGCAAAACAGCATATCAGAATTTCAGAAGCATCTGAAGAAGAAGTACGCTCTAGAAGTTCTGACTCTGAGCAACGGTACATCAGAAATTCCAGAAGTCTCAAGATCATCCATAGTCAACACTGGAAATTTAAAAGATGATGTCGATCAGAAGCTCTGAAGCTACATCTCAAGATTTCAGCTTTATTGATTAACACAGACTCTGATAATGAAATTCCTTATCCAGAAAGAGTAACGGAAACTTCAAGCTTCAAATGGAAAGAAACTATATTTGGAAAGAAGTTATTCAGGGAGACAAAATTGTTCTGGAAAGAAACAACGAAGTTATGGCATTTAACTCTCATCAAGACTAAATATCTGCCATTACTACAAACGGTCGTTTTTCACCTCTATATAAAGAACGACGAACCTTATTGAGACACACCTGAACGCACACTGAAATATTCTCTCTCTCTCTCTCTCAATCTTTCACGAGCTTTTGCTCAGAACGTGAAATATTCTATTTGCTCTTACTGCTGTAATACTTGCTTTGTCCTAGAAGCACTCTAGATTACAAACTCTGTTTTTATCTAAGTTGTTTTATATTTCCTCAAGTGACTCTACGCAGTCTGTATACTTGAGAGGACTAAGAGATCTTTCTCTTAGACGTTGGTTTTAATAATCTTTCAAGATTAGTGGATTAAGTCCTTGTTGAAGGCGAAATCACCTTGGCCGGGTGGACTGGAGTAGCTTTGTGTTTTAAGCGAACCAGTATAAATTCCTTGTGTGGTCTTTTTCTGAAAAAGCGCTTATTTTCCAAAACAATTCAAACCCCCCTTTCTTGTTTTTCTCACCTTCAATTGGTATCAGAGCTTCGGCTCTGTTATTGATTTTCTAATCAAACACTTAACAGTGTAGAGAGATCCAGAACGAGAAAAACCATGACCCACACAAATGAAAGAGACAGTTACAATGCTAAGCCTCCCGTCTTTGATGGAGAAAAATTCGACTACTGGAAAGATAGGATTGAGAGCTTCTTTCTAGGCTATGATGCTGATCTGTGGGACATTGTCACAGATGGTTACAAACCCCCTATAACAGATGCTGGAGTTGAAGTTCCCAGAAGTAAGATGTCAGATGATCAGAAGCGAGAATTCAAAAATCATCACAAAGCCAGAACGATACTTCTCAATGCCATATCTTACAATGAGTATGAGAAAATTACCAACAGAGAAACAGCTAAAGACATACTCGGCTCTCTGAAGATGACTCATGAAGGAAACTCTCAGGTCAAAGAAACAAAGGCTCTGGCTCTAATCCTAAAATATGAATCCTTCAAAATGGAAGACGACGAAGCCATAGAGGTAATGTTCTCTAGATTCCAAACTCTTGTTGCAGGTCTCAAAGTTCTAGACAAAGGATACACAACTGCAGACCACGTCAAAAAGATAGTCAGAAGCTTGCCAAAGAAGTGGAGACCCATGGTCACTGCCCTAAAGCTTTCAAAGGATCTGAACAACATCAGTTTGGAAGAGCTTGTCAGTTCTCTCAGAATTCATGAGATAAAACTAGAGGAAGATGAGCCTCAGAAGAAGAACAAGTCCGTTGCATTAAAGTCCAGATCTGAAAGGCGTAAAACTGACAGAAACAAAGCCTTCCAGGCCGAGACAGAAGATGCAGATGACTCTGAACAAGAAGATTCTGATGAGGAAGAAGAATTGTCCCTCCTGACCAGAAGAGTTAAACAACTCTGGAAAAAGAGGAACAATAACTTCAGAAGACCAAGACCCAGAGGGGATCGATCAGAATCAACCTCAAAAGGTAAAACTAACAAAGATGTTACTTGTTATGAATGTAAAGAAACAGGTCACTACAGGAATGAATGCCCCAAGCTAAAGAAAGACAATTCCAGAAAAGAGAGCTTCAAGAAAAATCCCCTCAGAACCAAGAAGGGACTAATGGCTACCTGGGATGATAGTGAATCTGACTCATCAGAATCTGACTCTGATGAACAGGCCAATGTAGCATTCATGGCTACCACATCTAATAACAGTTCAGATGAAGAATCTGAAGAGGTATTTTCTGAACTCTCTCGATCTGATCTTGAGTCATGCTTGTCTGAAACTCTGAGCTCATATCAGAAACTAAAACAAAAGTTTAAAGCAATAAAAGGCTGTCTTGAAGAAAAATTTGAAGAATGTGGCAAACTTGAGATGACAATTCTAGAACTAAAAGATGAAAACAGATCCTTAACATTACAAAGAGATGCAGCAAAGAAAAATTGTTTAAAACTGGAAGAAGCATTATCTCAAGCCCCACAAACTTCAAATACGATAATTTATAAATACGAAAAAGCCTTTCAAAAGTTTCTGAAAAATGGGATAGGAAGGAGTGTAATGGCATCCATGATTTATGGAGTCAGTCAGAACAATAGAAAAGGAATTGGGTATGATCCTAAGGAAGATAAAACTTCTACTAGTGACCAACTTAAATCTCCATTTTCATATCACTATACACACACACAAGAACAAAAATTTGAAAATGCTAGAAAACCCAAAGTTATAAGAAACTCTGGGAAAACTAATCAGAAAGGACCTAAGAGACTCTGGGTACCAAAAGATAAGATTGTTTATGTTGCAGATATCCTATGCAGCAAAGTTCAAACACCAGTCATGGTACCTGGACTCTGGATGCTCGCGACACATGACGGGAAGAAAGTCTATGTTCCAAAGCCTGGAACTTAAAGACGCTGGATTCGTAGGCTTTGGAGGAGATCAGAAAGGAAGGATCAGAGGCTCCGGAACTATTGGTAATGGTACTCTTCCCTCTATATCTGATGTCCTTTACGTAGAAGGATTAATGCATAATTTGTTATCCATAAGTCAATTAAGTGATAACGGTTATGATGTGATCTTTAATCAAAAAACATGTAAAGCCATAAATCAAAACAATGGTTCTGTCCTATTCACAGGCAAGAGGAAAAACAATATTTATAAAATTAATCTTTCTGATTTAAAAGAACAAAATGTGAAATGTCTGATGTCTGTTCACGAAGAGCAATGGGTATGGCATAGACGCTTGGGCCACATTAGCATGAGGAAACTATCTCAGCTAAATAAACTCGAGTTAGTCAGAGGCCTACCTAAACTGAAGTTCTCTTCAGATGCTCTATGTGAAGCATGTCAGAAAGGAAAATTTTCAAAAACATATTTCAAAAAGAAAACTATTGTTACTACCTCTAAGCCTCTGGAACTTCTTCACATTGATTTATTTGGTCCTGTGAAAACAACATCAGTCAATGGAAAGAAGTACGGACTAGTCATTGTTGATGATTTCAGTCGCTGGACATGGGTGAAATTCCTTAAACACAAGAGTGAGTCTCACTCTGTATTCACTAGTTTCTGCTCCAAAGTGCAAAAAGAATTTGACTCTAAAATTATCAGAGTCAGAAGTGATCATGGTGGGGAATTCGAAAATAAATCCTTTGAGGAATTATTTGACTCTAATGGAATATCCCATGATTTCTCCTGCCCTAGAACTCCACAACAAAATGGAGTTGTAGAGAGGAAGAATAGGACACTCCAAGAGATGGCCAGAACTATGATCAACGAAACTAATGTGGCTAAGCACTTTTGGGCCGAAGCTGTAAATACAGCGTGTTACATTCAGAATAGAATCTCCATAAGACCTATTCTGGAAAAGACTCCCTATGAACTATGTAAAGGAAGAAAACCAAACATTTCATATTTTCATCCATTTGGATGTTCTTGCTTTATTTTAAACACTAAAGAACATCTGAACAAGTTTGATTCCAAAGCACAAAAAGGTATTATGCTAGGATACTCAGAACGCTCTAAAGGCTACAGAGTATACAATACAGAAACCAAAATTGTGGAAGAATCAATTCATGTCAGATTTAACGATAAGCTTGACCCTGAAAAGTCAAAGCTAGTTGAAAATTTTGCAGATTTAGAAATCACTCTTGCAGGATCTGACAAAGCTCCAGAAACAACTGCCACTCAGAACTCTGAGGAAATTAATCCTCCACTAATCCCAAAGAAAGCTAAAAGTCGCCTCAACGTATCTGAAGAATTGATTATGGGCAACAAAGACGAACCTGTCAGAACCAGATCTACTTTTAGGAATTCTGAAAAGACTCCTCTGGGACTAGTGTCTCTAATCGAGCCTACGTCCTGTGATGAAGCACTTCAAGATAACGACTGGGTTTCAGCCATGCAAGAAGAGTTGGATCAATTCACAAAGAATGATGTCTGGGATCTTGTTCCCAAGCCCAGAGGCACTCACGTTATTGGAACCAGATGGGTATTCAGAAACAAGCTGAATGAGAAAGGAGAAGTCGTCAGAAACAAAGCTCGACTGGTAGCTCAAGGTTACAGTCAACAAGAAGAATTCTCTGAGTTAATGCAGGCCGAATTTGAAAGGAGCTTAATGCAAGAACTAAAGTTCTTTCTAGGAATTCAAATTAACCAAACTTCAGAAGTCACGTACGTTCATCAAAGCAAATACATAAAAGATGTTCTGAAGAAATTTGACATGGCTGAATGCAACTCTGCAAAAACTTCCATGCATCCAACATGCATTCTTGAAAAGGAAGAAATCAGTAAAAAGGTTTGTCAGAAGCTCTATCGTGGTATGATAGGCTCCCTTCTCTATCTGACTGCTACTCGACCTGATATTCTCTTTAGTGTCTGTCTCTGTGCCAGATTCCAATCAGATCCTAGAGAAACTCACTTAACAGTAGTTAAGAGAATTTTCAAATATCTGAAAGGAACTCCTAACCTGGGCCCGATGTATGAGAAAACATCAGAGTATAGACTTTCGGGTTACTGTGATGCAGATTATGCAGGAGATAGATTGGAACGAAAAAGCACATCTGGAAATTGTCAGCTCCTAGGAAATAATCTGATATCCTGGGCCAGCAAAAGACAGTCAACTATCGCTCTATCAACTGCAGAAGCAGAATACATCTTAGCATCACTGTGCACAACTCAGATGCTCTGGATGAAGAATCAGTTAGAAGATCTGCAAATCTTCGAGAGTAACATTCCTATCTTCTGTGATAATACTGCTGCCATTTGTCTAAGTAAGAATCCCATTTTACACTCAAGAGCTAAGCACATTGAAATAAAACATCATTTTATCAGAGACTATGTTCAGAAAGGAATAGTAACATTGAAGTTCATTGATACAGACCATCAATGGGCATATATTTTTACTAAGCCCTTAGCTGAAGATAGATTCCTCTTTATCTTAGAAAATCTGAACATTCAAAACTGCCCTGAATAAAAATGTGCCTCTGAAGTTGTAAAAGAGACTCTGACATAAACAAATGGATTCTGCCTCTGACTCTGATACTTCTACCCAATTAGAAGTCATCTGAGTTAGAAATCTCCAGGAACCAATCGTTTGGTATTCCTGAAGATCAGATACATCAACACGTGGAGTGACTTGCGTCTAACCTTGGAACTTCTAGACAGCTGTCCAGCAGTAATCAAGGGACAGACTCTTGAGATCTCCTCGAGCAATGTGCAAACTATTGGGATTAGACATCATTAATGAGCCTTAATCATTTCTCCCTCTAAGCGTGCCATCTTGGTCTTTGTGCTAAACTCTGATTTATGTGTCGTTTTGCATGCGTTTCTTTTAGGTATATAAACACTTCTCTCACATTGTGCACACACTTCACTCTCACTCACTTATTCAAACCAGCTCTCTCAGGCATTTCTGCAAACAGATCATCTTCATCCCTGTTCTTCATCATCAATGGATTCTCAACAATAATTCGTGTTTAACTACTCTCAACAAATGAACTCCAGCAACGCAGCTCAAAGCACAAGCATTTCTACTCCAACCGTTACAGGCGTAACTACAACACCAGTATACAAGGAGCCTCACATTCTTGACCGTGAGCCTCATATCAATCTTGCAACTCCTTTCGAGAAACTAGATGTTTTGTGTGAATCACTGGTGGATTTCAACAACATGAAGAGGAATGGAGTAGACCTAACTGAAGAACTCCATCAACAAGGTTGGGAAAACTATTTTCAACGCCTCTATGGCCCTGTTTACCCAAACCTTATTAAGGAATTCTGGAGGTTTGCTGATGCTGACGATCATTTCATCGTCTCCTACGTCTTGGGTGTAAAAATAGTGATAACTGAAAAGTCAATCGCTGCCTTGCTGAACATGGAAAAGGCTGGAGGAAGAAGAATTTACAACATAAATCCCAGAGCCAAATACATTGCTCATGAAATCAACCCAACAATCTTCAAACTCAACATAGAAGGAAATCCCTCAAAGAACAAGGAACTACATCAGAATCTCCGGGTGTGGCTCAAAATCATTCTGGGAACTATTCATCATCGCCCAGCATCCAACTCATCAGATTACATCAATACAGATCAGAAGTGTATTCTGTACTGTATTCATAAGGGTCTGAAGCTTTGCCTCCCATCACTTCTCTTCAAATACCTCAGAGACTCCGTACGGGAGACCAGGAACAACATGAAACCCAGAACCTACATCCCTCTGGGAAGACTTCTCTCAGATGTACTGATAGAAAATGGGCTCGTAGACCATCTGGAAAAACACAAACTCATGGAAGATATGGCAATAGAAACTGGAAGGCCTCTGAATTCCAGAAATCTGAAGAGCATGGGGATTCTGGAGAAGATTCACGTTAAACCTACTCTGGACACCTCTTGGGAAACCTTAAAAGATCAGAGGGATATGCCAAATGGTCTATGTAGGTTCTACAAGGATGAACCCAAAGAGGCAATTCTCCACTATCTCCAACGTCTGAAGGATGAAGGAGTGGACATCTCAGACTTCAAATTAAGCGATCTGCCAGATTCAGCTCCAGATTTCGTGAGGTTCAAAAGGGGTCCATCTGAGAAGGCTTAGAAAGCGAAGAAAGCAAAGCTAGGAGAATCTTCTGAATCAAGACCTCCAGCGTCTCTGCACGAGTCTTCTGGTAAGTCTGCCTCTACTGCTCCCTCTATACAGCAATTTGCTTCTTCTACTCCTCTACCAACACCCATCTACACCACATCTGAAACCCCTCCTTCTACAACCAGAACCTCTCAACCCCTACCAAAATTCAATCTTGCCAATACCTCCTTACCACTATCCGAAGCTGAAGAATTGAATCAAACCACTTCCTCATCCTCAGCCCCAGAATCACCTCCATACTTTGTCCTTTCCTCTGACACAGAACCCTCTGACCCCGCTTCTCCCACTCTAGCCCAAATTCAATCTCTAAACCGTAATTCACAACAACCACAACAACCTCCACCTGAACCTGAAGTAACTTTACCACCCACAGAACAACCAACCATCACTCCATCTGAAGTTCAACCCTCTGACCTCCATACCTCTGACATCACCCCTCCAAACACTTCCGCTGAACCTCCAACTCTCAACCTAAGCCCTCCAAACTCTCCACCTCAACCATCTGAACCTGACCATTCCCTGCCAACCCTAGAGGAAGCAATTTTGCTGTTTGCAGGAGCATCAGTTGAAAAGGTCAAGTCTCTGACCATCAACTCTGGCATCAGTGATGATCCTGACTCTGTTAGGACACACTGGAACAGGGTCATTGGCTGGATGACATCTGAGGCCTTTAAACTGAAGCACATCTCTGAGCAAGTCAGAAACGACTTCATCAGAGATGCTAAGGCAAGACTACAGGAGCGCTTGGCCAGAGAAGCTGAGGAACAGGCCAGAAGGGAGGAAGAAGAAAGAGCCAGACAAGAAGAACTTCTGAGGATAAGGGAAGCTGAAGCCAAAGCACTAGTCGATGCTGCTACTGCTGCTGAAGCTGAAGCTAAAGCCGTTGCTGAAGCACAAAATGCTCTGACTCAGGGGGAGTCCTCTACTTTTGTCCCTCTGGTTCTCAAGACGCTTGAAGAACTCCAGAAAGAGCAGAAGGAAGTCCGAGCCAGATTGGATCAACAGGACACTGTCAACGCCAACATTCAGAACCTGCTGACTCAACTGCTTCAGAGAATGCCTCCTCCTCCCAACCCTTAGGCACTTAGGATCTTTTGCTTGTTGCCTTGCTTATCTGTGTTTCTGATGTTGTTTTTCTTGTCATTATCTCTGATGTTCTGTTATCTGAATATATATCTACTTTTTTTTCTG
This sequence comes from Lathyrus oleraceus, assembly GCF_024323335.1. Lineage (NCBI taxonomy): Eukaryota > Viridiplantae > Streptophyta > Magnoliopsida > Fabales > Fabaceae > Lathyrus > Lathyrus oleraceus. The sequence continues at coordinate 376,648,558 of NC_066580.1, read as the reverse complement.
CTTATTATTTCGTTTAAGTCTTTTTGATTCTGACAAAAAGGGGGAGAAATCAAATAGCTCTGATGAAAAATTGCCTAATACCTTAAGCACTCTGCAAACATACTATTCTCTAAAATAATTTCATCTAACACTGGACTTAAGAAAATTGCAGAAGGTATCGAGAAACTTCATTTCTGGGAAGCTCTGGTAAGAACTTTTGAACTCCCTAGCCTATCTCAGGGGGAGCTCATTTCTATCTGATCTGATAAACTCTAATTTTTTATGTTTCATCTTTCATTTGAGTTTGTTTTGTCATCATCAAAAAGAGGGAGATTGTGAGAACAAAAATTGTTCTACAACAGATTCCAGGATTTTGATGATAACAAAGGATGAAACCAAAAATGGCACTCTAACGAAAAGTTTCTAAGTGTGCAGGATTCTAGACAAGAAGAAAGGAATCTGATTACGTCATCAGATACAGAATCAATCAGATACAAATTATCAGAAGATCAGAAGTATCTGAAGTAGAAACGCGCTCCAGAAGATCTGACTTTGAGCAAAATAGCATATCAGAATTTCAGAAGCATCTGAAGAAGAAGTACGCTCTAGAAGTTCTGACTCTGAGCAACGGTACATCAGAAATTCCAGAAGTCTCAAGATCATCCATAGTCAACACTGGAAATTTAAAAGATGATGTCGATCAGAAGCTCTGAAGCTACATCTCAAGATTTCAGCTTTATTGATTAACGCAGACTCTGATAATGAAGTTCCTTATCTAGAAAGAGTAACGGAAACTTCAAGCTTCAAATGGAAAGAAACTATATTTGGAAAGAAGTTATTCAGGGAGACAAAATTGTTCTGGAAAGAAACAACGAAGTTATGGCATTTAACTCTCATCAAGACTAAATATCTGCCATTACTACAAACGGTCGTTTTTCACCTCTATATAAAGAACGGCGAACCTTATTGAGAGACACCTGAACGCACACTGAAATATTCTCTCTCTCTCAATCTTTCACGTGCTTTTGCTCAGAACGTGAAATATTCTATTTGCTCTTACTGCTGTAATACTTGCTTTGTCCTAGAAGCACTCTAGATTACAAACTCTGTTTTTATCTAAGTTGTTTTATATTTCCTCAAGTGACTCTGCGCAGTCTGTATACTTGAGAGGACTAAGAGATCTTTCTCTTAGACGTTGGTTGTAATAATCTTTCAAGATTAGTGGATTAAGTCCTTGTTGAAGGCGAAATCACCTTGGCCGGGTGGACTGGAGTAGCTTTGTGTTATAAGTGAACCAGTATAAATTCCTTGTGTGGTCTTTTTCTGAAAAAGCGCTTATTTTCCAAAACAATTCAAACCCCCCTTTCTTGTTTTTCTCACCTTCAGTTTGGGGACAAAGCAGGGATTTTTGTGATCATTCACTTATTTTCATCGGTCCCCTACGTAGAGCATGCTTAAGCCGGAGCTAACTGCTAGGATAAACTACTTAAGGACCTATTTTGGAATAAAAATTGGGGCTACAACATATGGGGTATCGGGACCGACTCTTATAATCATGAAGCCTAAGGTGTTAAGACAATATCGATTTTTGAAAAAGTTTTCCCAAGTCTTTTACATCAAATTATAAACCTGTCTAGTAGCCTGAATGTTCAAGATGTACTGGTTTCTTGGCTAAAAAAATTGGTAAGGTTAAAGAAATGGGGGAAATAAGGATACACTTACATAGATGACTCGTCAGACACATGTTATTTTATTGAAAGGAAAAACAAGCAACTAAAATAAAAACATACTAAAAGTAAAGGAAAGCGATAAAAAGCAATAAAAATAAAGGAAAAATGAAAAGCGATGAAATCTCCTCCCACACTTAAATCGAACGTTGTCCTCAATGTTTCGATATGAGATAGGGTAGGAGTAACCTGGAAGAGAGAGAGAGAGAGAGAGAGAGAGAGAGAGAGAGAGAGAGGGAGAGCTAGGGGTGAGCACCGGTACCGTCACCGTCACTGTAATCGCCCTGGTCAGGATGCCTGGGTCGACGACGTCTAGATTGAGTACTAAGTCCTTCCTGCAGCTGCTGAGAGTGACCTAGGAGAGATCCTTAGGTGGTCTCGATGAGAGCGAAGTGACGGTCATTAGACTGTCGCATGCGTTGCTGCTCATTAGTGATCGCAAGTAAAGATTCAGTGAGAGTCTGATGTGCTCGCTCACTACGCTGCTGGGAAGCTACCATAAAACTCATATGGTCTGACAGTTGTTGGTTTATGGTGTTCAAGAGGGTGTCACGCCTTTCTTCATGAGCCAGGTGCTCGCACCACATCTCCTCTGTGATGTAGAAACCGGGAGTGGTACCTGCGAAAGGGTTAGAGGAAGAAGGTGCGGTGTGTGCAGGTGATGCCGCAAGAATATCATGAGCCGGTGACTGGTCGTGCTGGTCATACTCATCATCGGTCCCCTGCCCTTCGTCCATAGGAACGTTAGGTGGCAAAGGACCGGTAAAGGGCGGAGCATCAAGATTGTATGTCCATTTCCTCGCATGTCGCACATCTGTACACTAAGAGCAAGGTAGGACAACGCTGGGTACAGTTTCACCATGTATCATAAGGTAGAAACCACCTTCTCACCGCACCTTGCATAATTTAATATCTTTCAAAAACTTCAAGTTAATGGTGCAGTGAGGGAGTGGTTCCAAGGTGGCTAGCTTAGCGTGTAGATTCAACACTCTAGCAATAGAGGTAATCAAACCACCGAAAGAGATGGTTCCTCCTTTCTTAAGGATGGAAGACATATGGGCCAACATGAAAGGAACAAGATTGATCCTGCGATCAGTGAGGCAACCCTGTAAAAATAGCAATTCTCGGGCATTTACTTTGTTAGAATTTTCCCGGATAAATATAGTACATGCCAAAAGGTATCTAAAAATACGTATGGCCGGGTTATGGATATTAGAAGCCAAAATTCCTTCGAAGGAAGTGACATTCACATTAGATAATCGGTTCCAAAAAGTAAATGCCTCGAGTGCCCATTCAGCATCTAAGGGCATCTCACAAATAACACCATCACCATAAGGCATTCCGAGCAATCCCGCTAAAGCATCGATAGTCTACTCGTATTTTATATTAAATATCCTAAAATAAACGGTACCTACCATGCTAGTAGTGCTAGGATGGACAGTGTAAATCAGGGAACTTAAAAATTCCCTAGTGAGCATATCGTAGGTGAGTGCTTTACTAACAAAAATATCTTGTAACCCTAATTTGTCTAGCATGTGGAATACACTATGATATGTGCCTAGAGTGTACAAACAGTCTTCGTCGACATACCTGGTAGAGAGGATCTCCCGAGTTTGCAATCTTTGCAAAATCTTGTTTTGTCGCTCACCGAGCTTTCCTCCACGAAAAATGATGTCGTTAAACTCCATTCCGGCCATAAATGGAGGTTGTAGAGAAAAAAGAGTAATTATAGAAAAGAAAGAAAAAAATGGAATTTAATGGATTTTTGGTGGAGAGTTGGAGAAGTGAAGATGGGGAATTGTAATGGCTTGTAGTGAAAATGAGAAGCTTGGTAATTTTTATGAATTTGGTGGAGTTTGGAGAAGAAGAGAATAGGTTTGGAGAGTTTAAAAAAGGTATAAATAGTGAAAAAGGTAAATCTGACCGTTACGTCATGGCGCCCGCCATGTCTTCGGATATGGTTTGGGTCGGCTGTGTTGTTTGCTTCTTAGGCCTCAATTCTCTCCTCTTCACTTTTGCAATGGCGGGGTGTATATAGGTATCCACGAATGCTGTTTTTTTTGTTTTTGATTTTAAGCTTGATAAAATAAAATGAAACAAAATAAAATATAACAAAGTAAAACAAAATTAAATAAAACAAAACAGAAATAAAACAAAATACAATAGTAAAGTAAAACAAAATAAAACAAAATAAAATAATGGACATAAAAAACATAATAGTTTATATATATATATATATATATATATATATATATATATATATATATATATATATTATATATATATAATATATATATATATATATATAATATATATATATATATATATATATATATATTATATATATATATATATATATATATATATATATATATATATATATATATATATATATATATATATATATATATATATATATATATATATATATATATATATGAAGAGTCAATAATAATTCACGAGTCCAGAGATCTTAGAAAATAAAGCAAGCACAATGTCATAGGAAACGATAAAAATAGGCATGAATAGTAAGTACGGAAAAATAGGGAAATTCAAACGGTATTTCTCGGTCCATGATGGCATCAACGCTCGGGATATAGTGGAGTCTCCTCGACTTCGTAGCCTCGAAGCTCCGTGATCTGGCGTCGGAGATCAGCGATCTCATCATGCAGCATACCAGTCTTAGTATCGTGTGAGGCAACTGCCACCTCGACCTGTAGGGCAACGTCAGCAAGCTCCTGTCGAAGCTCGACTATCTCCATGCGAAGCTTAACCAATTCGGACTCAATGCTCGTGTTAGACTATGGCACAAATCTAGAAGGGGGGGGGGGGGGTTGAATAGATCCCAATTAAAATTTGAGTCGGCGCTACCAATTTAAAATTGGTTTTGAAAATTTGTTTTAAGTGCGGAAGCGGCCGAGGAAAAATATAGTCTAAAACGAACCGTTATTGGAAAATCGGATATGCGTCAAGCCTATGGATTAGAGATAATGTGAAATACGAATCACTACACTATTTGCACAATCAATGATTTATTTCACTTACTAGGATTCCTAGTTCCAATGATTCAAATACCAAATTAAACTAGATACACACTTAAGATAATTTTGGTTTAGGCAAATTATCAAACACTTGGTGTGCAAAAACACTCCAAGTGATATTTGTGTTGAGTAAGTGATTCCAATTAATCTAGTACAATATCCTATTGTATTTTGGATTCAAAAACAGAGTTTTAACCTCTTACTCAATTAACATCAATGTTTGGTAAAAGTGCTTATACTAAAATCACTTAATTTTTAAGCTGAAAATCAATTATGCAGAAAATTAAAGAAGACAAGGATTTGATGAGGTAGTTCCCCCGCCGTCCTCGCTTCGGGGTACGTCTGCCCTCAATTCTAAAACTAGAATTGAGATGATTTAATAGATATCACCTGTTGAATTTAACCGTTTATACAAGGATTGCAAAGCACATATACAACAGAACTCTCAAGATGTTGAATGTAGCTTCCACTCCTTGTTCCTTGATTCAAGATGAATCAAGCCCTTCGATTGTTGTTGTTGGACCTCGGATTCCAGCCCCTTTGTTGAATAACCTTCCGTTCTTCAAACCCTCGGCCCGGCTGATCTCAACCACAACAAATCGAACCCGAATTCTTCCCTTCAATTTCACTGAATCCGCTACTAGACTGACGAAGACTTCCTCTTCTCAATCACCTTCGCTCAACTGAAACTTGATGAAGCAATTCGTCCAAAAACCCCCAAACACAAACCAGTCTTGGAGGACAAAACCCTAACGGTTTTATTCAAGAAAAAACCTGCCACAAGCTTCAACCCGAACCGGATTCCCCAATCACGGCTTCAAACCTTATCGCCTTTAACGAATCACAAAGCACATCAAAAATGGTTGTGTGTAGTTGATGTGTTGTGAGATGTTGAAGATGAAGATGGTGAATCTTGGACACCTATTTCACTTTTTCTTGTTTCTTTGAACACTTGAAATCAATTTGACAAATGTTAGTTGATAAAAGTAATTTGACTTCTATTTATAGTAACCAACTTACCAACCAAAAATAACAACTTTTCAAATAGTGGAAAATACTCAGAAAACTGAGTTTACGCACGAGCGGTCGACCATAGGTCGGCGTGCGCTGACCCGTGGGAAATGCGCCGACCCCTATGGTCGACTCAAGTATTCCATGCGCTGACCCGTGGCCAACGCACTATGCCATGCGCCGACCTGTGGTCGACTCAAGCAACCATGCGCTGACCAGTCACCAATTGGTCTGTGTTATGCGCTGACCCGTGGCTCATGCGCTGACCCTTGTGGTCGACTCAAAGCCTGTGAATCTGCAAAAATTCATATTTTTGTGGTTTTCATGCATTTCGTCATGATCACATTTTATCCACATATGTTTTATGAAATATAGCAGTTTTAGATAAGTATAGAGAAGGATATGATAGGTGATATGTTACATTTGTTTGTAGACGTGGAATCGACAATGCCGATTCATCTATGATGGTCATTTGTCATCATCGAAACTTGTGATTGTATGTTGTCTGACAATTTGCCCTTACATACTCCCCCTTTTTGATGATGACAACCTGTGCAAAGCCAAAGATACAAACAACATGCAATATTTACACATTATGCACACTCCCCCTTTCTTTTGTAATCTAAGGCTATCTATCTGCAAAACCGACTGTTAATTGGTGAACATTTTGGCTGCTTGTACTCTTCTCCCCCTTTGACAACATCAAAAAGAGACAAGGAATGATTATTCAACGTAACATAAAATTCAACAGGAAATAACACTATCAGATAACAATATCACACCAAATATCATTACTGAACGATAATCATTAATTAAAAGAAGATAAACATTAAAATTAATGTTGCACAAACAAGCATTACAGAGAATTTAATACATCCAAACAACAAACAAATTCAGATGCATATGCAGTCCTATGACCTAATGGTGTCGTCCTTGATGGTAACAGATATCAGGGTTTCTGTAGGGGTCAGCCAGAGATGATATTTGTTCAGCAATACCGCCTAGATACTTGAGACTCCCGTCGACCGATCGTTCCTGGCGCTCAAATGTTTCGGTAAATGCAGTATACCGTTCATTCATGCTTGTAGAGAGGTTATCAAGCCTCTCATTTTGCGCTTGAATTTGGCTGCTAATATGAGCATAGCGCTCATCCTGAGTTTGCATGAAGGACTGTTGAGCCAGCTGCATATTTTGCATCATATCCAACAATTCTGAAGAGTTTGCGTGCTGTGGAGGAGACGGAGGAGATTCTTCATCATCCTGGTAATACGGCTGGTAGAATTGACGTTGAGTTGACCAACCCGTATGTTGCCATTCACCCCAGCCACCCAGGTTGGGGACATTTTCTTCAGTTGAATGTGAATGCTGAACCCAAGCGGAGTCTGAGTAGTCGTGAGTGTCAACTCGTGGAGGACTATTATCTCCACCATGGTGATCAAAGGCCTGTCCTGCTTCATCTTCTTCATTTTCCTCTTCATCTTCTTCTTCTTCGCTTTCATCACTTTCATCATCTGCTGCAACAGTCGCAGGAACATTACCTCTTCGAACAAACTTGTAGATTCTCCGCTCATCACACCAAAAATATCCCATCATAGACAGAGTTTTTGGGCTGAACTCTTTGTCTGATGAGATGGAGGTATACGGGAAGGACGGATGGTTGACGTCGGCTGCAGTAAGGACCTCTTGTATGAAAGATCCGTAGGCAAGAGGCGTTCCTCGTCCGAAATCACGTAGACTGAACATCCTACTGGCAATGTAGTAGGGCCAGTTGATTTTCTGCTTATTTTTTAGAATGTACATGAGATGAACCTCAGCCTGTTCAACTCTGGAGAGACCACCCTTTTTAGGTCGCAGAATGCGCGAGACAATCCACTAGAGAATCCGTTCTCCTGTTTTCAGCTTGCCGGCAGTGACAGTTCGTGGGAACGCATCACTGTTCACAATCTGATCAGGGTAGGTTCGTTTCAGCATGTCGTTCAATGCACTCTTAAACTCGTAACCTTCTATTTGGTGAGAGTCAGTTACCTCAGCTAGAGGATTTTCAGCATCATCCAATGACATATCAAAATATTGGTTCCAAACATTTGACTTAAACGATACCTTTGTCGTGCCGATCCTGGAGTGAAACTTGTGCCCGCGAAATTTGTCATGAAGACCGGCGTAGAACACTCGGACTAGGTCTTCGCTATATTTAGCATTGCATTCCAAGAATTTGACAATGCCTTGATGCTGTAGCAGAGACATGATTTCGGTGAGGTGCATGCGTTCTGCGGTAAGTTTGTAGAAAGCATGTTGTTGCACAACTCCTCTTTTGCCAATATCTATGTTGAAGGATTCGACGCGAGCCGGTGGAACAAGCGATACAGTGGAGATGGATAAAGATGCGGCGGATGATTCCCGGGATCTCTTACCGGTAGGTCTGCGAGATGTGGAAGCCATTTGAACAGATTTGAAGCTTAGAGTGTGTGGGTAGAGAGTGAAGCTTGGTGAGGGTTTTTGAGAATGATATTGCAAGAGAGAGAGGTTTTTCCTTTTTTTAGATGAGAAGTTAGGGTTTTGGGAAGAGGAAATATCAAGGGACAATAGACACTAGGTAGATGCAACTTACAAGGTAGTGGGAAGTTTGAAATGTAATGTAATATAAATGCACACTTAATGGGGATTTAGAATGTAGATGCATGAGAAGATTGAAGGTTTTTCTGCAGAAAAACAGAATTTTTGAGCGATGCGTCGACCATACCTCTGCATGCGTCGACGCATACTGTTTGATTTTTAAAAAAACATAAAAAAATTTGAGTGTGCATCGACCATTGCCCTGTTACGGTCGACTCATACAGGCAAAATTTTCAGTTTTTCACTTTTCAGCACATACACACACAAGTTTGATGCATAATTAGAATGCCACACAACAACAAACATCCAAAGAGATACATCATGTATATATACAATATTATTATGTAGTATAGCTATTTAATCATGAAATTTTGCAGAGAGAGAGAGAGAAAGGAACAGTATCACCTCGATACCGGAGTAGCTTGATGAACAATAAACTTGTGCTTGCAACAACATCAACTTGTTAGAAGTACAAGATTATAGTCTTAAATGGAATAAGGTAAAACCAGCAGCTTATAATGCGCGTTCCGAAATATCGAGAATACCAAGTTCTCGGCGGATATGAAAGAAAGGTTCAGTAGCTAGCGGCTTTGTGAAGATGTCCGCTAGTTGATTTTCAGTATTAACATGTTCAAATACAATATCACCTTTCTCTACATGATCCAAAAGAAAGTGGTGTCGAATTTCGATATGTTTGGTGCGAGAATGCAACACAGGATTCTTGGTAAGATTAATGGCACTTGTATTGTCACAGAAAATGGGAATACGTTCAAGTTTGAGGTTAAAATCCAATAGTTGTTGCTTAATCCATAAGATTTGAGCACAACAACCATCGGGGGCAACGTATTCCGCTTCGGCGGTTGACAAAGCAACTGAAACCTGTTTCTTGCTATGCCAACTGACCAAAGAATTTAAAAATAAGTGACAAGTGCCACTTGTGCTTTTCCTATCCGATTTGCAACCGGCAAAATCGGAATCGGAAAAAACCTACCAATGAACAATCATTACCTTTGGAATACCATAGTCCATACTTCGGAGTACCGGATAAGTATCGAAGTATTCGTTTGACAACTTTTAGATGGGATTCCTTGGGACATGATTGATATCTTGCGCACATGCATACGCTAAATATAATATCGGGACGAGAGGCAGTAAGATAGAGAAGTGATCCAATCATACCTCTATACCATTTTACGTCTACGTCCTTACCGTCTTCGTCTTTGTTCAAGTTTGTACAAGTTGGCATGGGGGTGTCAATGGCCTTAGCTTTTGCCATGTCAAATCTCTTGATAAGGTCCAAACAATACTTTGTTTGGCTCACGAAAGTTCCTTCTTTGAGCTGTTTAATTTGCAAACCGAGAAAGTATGTGAGCTCCCCCATCATGCTCATCTCGAATTCGCCCTGCATAAGGTCTGAAAACTCTCTCACAAGATTCATGTTAGTAGACCCAAATATAACATCATCTACATAAATTTGTACTAATATCAAATGCTTTCCTTGACGTTTAATGAAGAGAGTTGTGTCAACCTTTCCTCTTGAGTAACCTTGATCGAGTAAAAATTTGCTTAGTCGCTCATACCAAGCTCTAGGAGCTTGTTTGAGACCGTATAAGGCCCTTTTTAGTTTATAAACATGATCAGGATACTCATGAGATTCTGACCCATGGCCAACGCACTATGCCATGCGCCGACCTGTGGTCGACTCAAGCAACCATGCGCTGACTAGTCACCAACTGGTCTGTGTTATGCGCTGACCCGTGGCTCATGCGCTGACCCTTGTGGTCGACTCAAAGCCTGTGAATCTGCAAAAATTCGTATTTTTGTGGTTTTCATGCATTTCGTCATGATCACATTTTATCCACATATGTTTTATGAAATATAGCAGTTTTAGATAAGTATAGAGAAGGATATGATAGGTGATATGTTGCATTTGTTTGTAGACGTGGAATCGACAATGCCGATTCATCTATGATGGTCATTTGTCATCATCGAAACTTGTGATTGTATGTTGTCTGACAATTTGCCCTTACAGCTCGGAGTCTGGAGATTAGGATTATTGGTACCAACTTTAATTCTAATCGGTGCAATCTTCGGCGCATCTACTGTCTCTCCCTGCCCTTTTATGGCGTAGACCCAGTTGGCCTGATCAATAACACAAGTCACCTGAGGGTCAGGTAAAGTGAAGTAGTGAATGGTCTCACCCTCAATTAACAGCCTGTATTGATCCGGATGGAAAGAGGATCTCCTCATCAGGCCACGATCTAAACAAAAATCAACATCCATCAAGGTGTAGCTGCAATAAGGCGTCAGATGAGATAGTCTCCTATCGAGTCCCAGGGCTGAGCTATGTGAGTCACCGTGCTTCCGACATGTATGGGGCTTGCAGCAGAGCGAGCATTAAGGTGTAGGCTCTCGATCAAGAAAGCTCCACAGTCTACCGGGCGTGACTGAGTGGTACAGTACATGAAGAAGATCTCTTCAGCACTCACATGCGCATCAGGGTCACTCTTCCCCAGGAAGGTGTGGGCAATGATCATCTGGAAGTATCAGAAAGCAGGATTGTGAATCTTGTCGGAGATCTGGGTTGAAGAATCAGGACTACCTCCACATGTGATATTGCTCTAAAACTTCTCGACGTCTCAGCTCAGAAAGTAGCTCATGGGGAGCTCGGACGAAGCATCATAGGCAGTCTAGAAACCAAGCAAGTCGTCGAAACGCTTGTGGTCGAAGCTGTATTCTGCCCCAAACAACCTGAAGTTAATGTATCCTCCATCACTGGCGTGACCAACATAAGGCTCATAGACAAGCGAGCTCAGGAACTCCAAAGTCAGGTTCCTGTAAGTCACGTGCATAGCATATGTATATTCATCCCACTGTAACTGATTGCATAAGTGCCTGACACTAGGCTTAATGCCTAATGCCTCCATGCAGCTCGAGTCGGGATATCTAGTAGGCAGCATCGGGCGCTGTGAAAGCATGGTGTAGCGCTGCTCTTGAACTGGGTCACGAAATATTATTGGCATAGTGTCAATATTCTTCATTCCTAAAAAGTCAGATTAGAAATAGATGACACCTGAAATAACAAATATTATAACTGTTAGTCTCCACATAGATATACATACATATAAAACAAACAAATATAAATTAAAAAGAGCAAAAGTAAAGGAAAAGAAGTCATGGGTTGCCTCCCATGCAGCGTTTATTTAACGTCGTTAGCTTGACGATTCAAACTTTATATGTTAGAGGTAGGAACTAGAGGGTCGGTCAGAGTTTGGTCATGACATTCTATGGGTATGTCATTCTCCTTGGTATTGCTTCAATCTTTGTCTGTTTACCACGAATGGATTACAGGAGTTGTTTTGGATTTCAACTACTCCAGATTTTAGGATTTTGGACACCTCAAAGGGGCCTGTCCATCTCGAACGTAACTTACCTGGAAAAAGACGTAATCTTGAATTGAAGAGAAGAACAGAGTCTCCTATATTAAATTCCTTTTTCACGATCCTCTTATCGTGCCAAGCTTTGGTTCTTTCCTTGTATATAACGACATTCTCGTAAGCGTTCTGGCGAAGTTCCTCCAATTTGTGAATATCAAGGATTCGCTTCTTGCCAAATGCTAAGTAATCCAAATTTAGGGTCTTGATGGCCCAATATGCCTTGTGCTTGAGTTCAAAAGGTAAGTGGCATGACTCCCCGTAGACCAACTGGTATGGTGTAGTTCCAATGGGGGTCTTGTAAGCAGTTTTGTAAGCCCACAATGCTTCTGTTAGCTTTTCAGACCAATCTTTTCTAGATATTGATACAGTTTTCTCCAAGATCTGCTTAATCTCTTTGTTGGATACTTCCACTTGACCATTAGTCTGGGGGTGATATGGTGTTGCTACTCTATGTTTCACTCCATATTTCCTTAAGAGCTTATTAAATATTCTGGATATAAAATACGATCCACCATCGCTTATGAAAAGTCGTGGAACTCCAAATCTGGGAAAGATATTATTCTTGAACATCTTGATGATTACTCTTGTGTCGTTGGTGGGTGCGGCTATAACTTCTATCCACTTGGACACATAGTCAACTGCTACCAAAATGTACTTGTTTCCCAATGAAGATGGAAAAGGTCCCATGAAATCTATACCCCAAACGTCAAATAGTTCTACTTCTTGGATTTTCTTCAAAGGCATTTCGTCACGTCTTAAGATGTTTCCAGCGTGCTGCACCGGTCACATCGGACAATATAAGCATGGACATCACGCCATAATGCCGGCCAATAAAGACTATCTTGAAGGATCTTAGCATATGTCTTGGACGTGCTTGAATGTCCATCATAGGGTGAAGAATGACAATGCTCTATGATGTTTCTGACTTCTTCTTCCGGGACGCAACGTCGAAATATGTTGTCAGTTCCTCTTTTGAAAAGGAGTGGTTCGTCTTAATAGAAGTGTCTTATATCTTTAAAGAACTTCTTCTTCTGTTGATAGTTGAGGTCAGGTGGTATGATATCAGCGACTAGATAGCTCACAAAATCAGCGTACCATGGTACTTTGCTAATTTCTGAAATCATCCCAAGGTTGTCTCTATCAGGTTTAAGGGGAGTAGTATCTATCTTAGCTACTAGTCTGTCATAGGTGAAGTCATCATTTATAGGTAAATGATCTGGTTTTAAATGCTCTAATCTGGAAAGATGGTCAACAACTATGTTTTCTGTTCCTTTTTTGTCTCTAATGTCTAAATCGAATTCTTGTAGCAAAAGGATCCACCTGAGTAATCTAGGTTTTGCATCCTTTTTGCTTAGAAGGTAACAGATAGCTGCATGGTATGTATAGACTATAATCTTAGATCCTACAAGATAAGACCTAAATTTATCGATTGCGAAAACTACAACTAGGAGTTCCTTCTTTGTTGTTGTATAATTTAATTGAGCGACATCTAGGGTTCTACTAGCGTAATATATTACATGTAGTTTCTTATCTTTTCTTTTCCCTAAAACAGCTCATATAGCGAAATTGCTAGCATCACACATTATTTCAAAGGGTTTAGTCCAATCCGGGGTTTGTAGAATGGGTGATGAAATTAACGCTTGTTTTAACTGGTTAAAGGCTTTGATGCATTTCTCATCGAAAATAAACTCGATGTCTTTCATCAGAAGGCCGGTCAGGGGTTTTATTACTTTGGAGAAGTCTTTTATGAAGCGTCGGTAGAAACCGACATGTCCAAGGAAACTACGAATTTCTCTAACTGGCTTAGGAGGTTTAAGGTTTTCTATAACTTCTATTTTATCTTTATCGGCTTCAGTGCCTCTTTCAGATATTATATGTCCTAACACTATGCCTTCTTTGGCCATAAAGTGGCACTTCTCCCAGTTTAAAACTAGGTTAACTTCAACGCATCTTTCTAGGATTTTCTCAAGGTTAATAAGTCAGTCTTCAAAGTCTAATCCACACACCGAGAAGTCGTCCATGAATACTTCCATGATTCCGTTGAGATAATCTGCGAAGATTGACATCATACAACGTTGGAAAGTAGCAGGCGCATTACAGAGTCCGAACGACATTCGTGTGTAAGCAAACGTTCCGTAGGGACAAGTAAAGGTTGTTTTCTCTTGATCCTCGGGGTGAATGGGTATTTGGAAAAATCCAGAATATCCATCAAGATAACAAAAGTAAGAGTGTCTGGAAAGACGCTCAAGCATTTGATCTATGAATGGAAAAGGGAAATGGTCTTTCCTAGTTGCCTTATTTAGCTTCCTATAATTTATGCACATATGTCACCCGCCTTCTATGCATTTAGTGACATGCTCTCCCTTTTCGTTCTGCACGACTGTGATGCCTCCCTTCTTGGGTACCACATGTACAGGACTTACCCACTTACTATCAAAGATATGATAGATTATACCAGCTTCCAGTAGTTTAAGGACTTCCTTCTTCACCACCTCGCTCATCACAAGGTTGATTCTTCTCTGATGTTCTCTGGAAGGTTTTGAATCCTCCTCTAGTGAGATCCTATGCATACACACGGATGGGCTTATACCTTTTAGATCAGAGATGTTGTACCCTAAGGCAGAGGGATATTTTCTTAAAATGTTCAAGAGTCAATTCGTCTCGTCTTGGTTTAAGGTGGCACTAACTATTACTGGGCGGTTCATTTCTTCATCCAGGAACTCATATCTTAGGTTCTTGGGTAGTTCATTAAGTTCTTGGGCTGGTTTTTGGGAATTAGGTGAAGGGTCTGGAGTAAGATCCAAACATTCGTTAGTGTGAGGTTTCATTTCCTCTAACTCATCATCCTTTTCATTCGGGTTTGAAAATGGTTCGATCTTAGGTTCTCCCTGATCAAATTCTCTTTCGCACTCATCTATGATATCGACCGCATAACATGCGTCTCCTAGAATTGGTGCCATAAGGAATTTCAAAAGAACGAACTCAATCTTTTTGTCCCCTACTTCGAAGGTTAATTTCCCTCTTTTGACATCTATTATAGCTCCGGCTGTTGATAAGAATGGTCTACCTAGAAGGATAGGGATATCTTCATCTTCTTTTATATCCATGACCACAAAGTCTGTTGGGATATAAAGTTGACCGATCCTAACTGGGATGTCTTCTAAAATGCCTACGAGATACTTAACAGACCTATCGGCTAATTGAAGGGACATCTTAGTTGGTTGTAACTCTCCTAAGTTTAGCCTCTTACATACAACTAAGGGCATTAAACTTACACTAGCGCCTAAGTCTAGGAAAGATTTGTCGATCACATGGTTTCCTGAAATGCAAGGTATAGAAAAACTGCCAGGGTCTTTCTCCTTCTTAGCAAGTTTATCCTCAGAAATAAAGTTGCATTCCAAGGGTTTTGGATCGTCGAGCCTACGCTTGGTAGTTAAGATGTCTTAGAGAAATTTGGCGTAAGACGAAATTTGGGTGATAGCTTAGGTGAAAGGAATCTCTACATGAAGCTTTTCTATCACTTTTATAAATTTTTGATATTGGTTGTTGACTTTGGTTTGTTTAAGTCTTTGCGGATACGGGATTGGTGGTTTGTACAGGGGCGGTGGTTTGTAAGTTTTATCCTTGGCTTCACCTTCTTGGTTGGTTTGTTTCTCGGATTCCTCTGGATCCTCTTCTTGGTTGTTAGAAGTTTTGGACTCGCTCATTGTTGGGTTCTGAGGCCCTTCGTAAGCGGTCCCACTTTGTAACGAGATAGCGTTAGCTTGCCTTCGAGGGTTTGGTTGAGGTTGTCCAGGAAATTGGCCTCCAGGTGTAGTTTGTGGGGTTTGGTTTTATGCTACCAGTGAGATCTGGGTTTCAAGCATCTTGTTGTGAGTGATTATCTGGTCAACCTTGGTTCCTAATTGCGTTATAAGTTTGTTTACGTGAATGTTTTGGTTTAGGAATTCTTTATTTTGCTGAGTCTGGCCCGATATAAAGCTTTCCATGATCTTCTCAAGGTTAGACTTCTGGGGCACAACTTGCATAGGTTGGTTTGGTTTTTGGGCTTGATAACCTTGCGGTCTTTGAGTTTCATTATTTTGGATAGGGTTCTGGTTTCTATAAGAGAAATTTGGATGATTCTTCCATCCAGGGTTGTAAGTGTTTGAAAACGGGTTACCTTGGGCGTAGTTCACTTGGTCGGTATTTAGTTCGTTTAAAAGGTTACACTCTGTCGATTCGTGTCCTTTAGATCCACAGAGTTCGCACTCTGTGTGGACTACTGCTACAGTGTTGGTGTTTGTAGACATATGTTCGATCCTAAGGGCTAAAGCGTCCATTTTCGCCTGCATCATGTCTAGAGAGCTTACCTCATGTATTCCACCTTGGGTCTCCTTTTTCTCTATTGATGCTCGTTCAGTTCCCCATTGGTAATGGTTTTGGGCCATATCCTCAATTAGGTCACAAGCTTCTGGATAAGGTTTGTTCATCAGCGGACCACCTACGGCAGCGTCGATGCTCATCTTAGTATTATAATGGAGTCCATTGTAGAAGGTATGAACGATCAGCCATTGTTCTAGGCCATGGTGTGGGCAGACTCTTAATAGCTCTTTATATCTCTCCCAAGCTTCGAAAAGCGATTCTCCTTGGTTTTGAGCAAATCTTGTTATTTGGTTTCGAAGAACAACAGTCTTGCTAGGGGGGAAATATCTAGCAAGGAATACTCTCCTAAGGTCTTCCCAGGTAGTTATTGAATTAGCTGGAAGTGAATCTAGCTATGAACGTGCTCTATCCCTGAGGGAGAAAGGAAATAATCTTAAAAGGATCGCATCGGGTGAAGTGCCGTTAGATTTAAAGGTGTCGGCTAGTTGGATAAAAACTTTTAAATGTTGATTCGGGTTCTCGGTAGCGATACCCGCGTATTGGTTTTGTTGCACTAATTGCAACAAAGATGGTTTTAGTTCGAAATTGTTAGCAGGTATAAGGGGGTTTACTATACTCGAACTAGGTTCCTCATCAGAGGGTTGGGCAAATTCCTTAAGAGGTCACCTGTCACGACGCGAAAAACAACCGGCGGGGAAAATACAGAGCCGCCACCGACGCTATTCATCCTATGACGGAAAGGGAGCGCAGGACTAACCTAAGAAAGGGAAAGGAACGGTCTTACGACCAGAGATTGCAAGGCACGGGAGTCGGTTACGCAAGGGGAAGGTATTAGCACCCCTCACGTCCGTCGTACTCGACGGGATCCACGCTCAAAAGATAGCTCAAAGGAAAAGAAAAGGTTGCTGCTAATAAACTGCTCAAATAAACTGCAAAAACTGGAACAACAAACAGGTGGGGGAGAGAAAGAAAACGGAGGAAGTGGACTCGGCAGGATGTCGCATCCTAGTCCTACGTAGTTTGTCAGAAACAAACATCAGAGTCAACGTAGTTCAGGGAAAAGGGACATGCTCGCTAGGACATCGCATCCTATGCCTACGTATCTTCTCTATCCAGAGGAGAATCAGAGCACTCGTAGCTCGGCTAACGCACGCCGAAACAAGACACCAAAAAAGAGATGCTGAGACATCAAAAGAAACACCCAACAAAGGAAACAGAATGCCAATACATGGACTTACACCCGACTCCTAACACCAAAAAGGAAACAGATTGCCAATACATGGACTTATACCCGACTCCTAACAACAACGAAAAGGAAACAGACTGCCAATATATGGACTTACACCCGACTCCTAACAATAACAAACAGGAAACAGAATGCCAATACATGGACTTATATCCGACTCCCAACAATAACAAACGCTAACCAGCGAATACCAAAGAAAAGAAGTTATCAGAATGAACTCCAACAGAGTAACCAAACATTCAGAATAAACCCCAATATGTATAAACAGTCACCACAAATGAACCCCAAAAGATGAACCCCAATGATGAACCCCAATTTAAATAACAATAGTCATAAATGAACCCCAAAGATGAACCCCAATGGATAACAATCCCCATAAATGAACCCCAAGATGAACCCCAAAGTGAATAACACTCATCACAAATGAACCCCAAAGTGAATAACAATCCTCACAAATAAACCCCAAAGATGAACCCCAATGGATAACAATCCTCACAAATGAACCCCAATGGACAACAATCCTCATAAATGAACCCCAAGATGAACCCCAAAAGTGTGAACCTGCAACACACACACATGCAGGACAAACGGGTACTCACACCCAAGAAATCAAATGCCAGAAGCAAAGACACGAAACGGTAAACACACGTTGAGAATAAAGAAAAGGGTGGACACACACGAAAAGAAAAAAGGTTGAACACACGCAAAAAAGAAAAGGGTGCCCGGAGAGATTGACCTCAACCTCCTGCCTACGTATCTCATATGGTATGAGAATCAGGGCGACGTAGTTCCCCTTACCAGGGGTAAAACACTCTCTTAACCAGAGACCAGGGAAACAACAAACTAATAGGGAGACTAAGGCTCGAGCCTAATAGTTGTCATGCATCAATATCCCTAAGTTGAGGTCTCTAACAAGAATTTGACTCATCCTGGACGCGAGTCAACTCAAGTCTAAGCTCTACATACGTTCAACATCCTCAGAAGTTAATCGTACGACTCCTACAGAAAAGTAGATGAGAAGAGGAAAGCAAATAACCACACTAACACAAGTGAACAAGCATCACACACTATATCCATACAATAGGCTCAAGCAATGGGTGGGCTTTAGTCAAGAGGGGTCATATCAACCTCGACAAACAAGCCAAACTGTAAGAGGTAATCTGTAGCTCTTAACCACTGACATTGACTGTCAGGGTGAAGCTGATCAAAATGGTAATGAGGATGAGACCTCATAGATCTTAACCCTGGCCAGGGTGAGCTCATGACATAGAAAGCGTGGGGATCCAGAAAGTGGGACCCTTTTCCACATGACAGACTCTGTACAAAAGATCTGGAGTACATGTTCAGAAGCATCAGCACGTAGTGCGAGCATAAAGAACGACACACTGAATAATGGGGGATTGACTGCTAATCCCTTTTATCCGTCAATTGCCTCTTCTCTTGGAGGTCTTATCAACTATAAAACATGCCTGATATTGGAGGTCTTTGGGCACAACTTTAAACAAATACAAACAGAGCCTCTGAAGGAGGACTTGCCAGCAAAATGCCTGCCAAAAAGGCGACAGGGCTTCAGACTACATGAAGTAAGAAGCTAACTACCTGAGTGGTGTATCAACCACACTCCAATGCTCAAGCAAGAGCTAAAGCAATCAAGCAACTAAGGTACCTGTACAAAGACTAAACAGTTAGTACTTCAGTCATAAAACCAGCAGACAAGCAGTGAAACCCTCTAACAGTTACACACTCCAATGCATAAGTGCCCTAACACTCAAATGAGATCATGGGCTCACCACACCATTTAAAACCCTACAAAACAAACATAGGTCAGAACTCAATGCATTTTGTATCTCACAAGACCATCAATGATGAGTATCCAAACCTGAAACACAAGACAAAGTTAGTTTATGTACATCCAATCAACACAACAAAACACCAACAAACAATGGCATAAGAGATGAATTCAAAACCTAACCAAATGACCAAACCAGGACTCATCCTTTTGCACATCACACATTCAAACACTCCATCCAATGTCCTCAAAAGGACCAGCACCAAATCAATAATCAAGTGCCTCAATTGGCCTATGTCATGCAATGACAAACAATATGCACAAAATGAACTTCCAACTTAGAAAATTCACATCAAATCAGAAATGCATGCAATGACTTTGGGATTTTTGGTATAAGTTCCTTATGTCATGAATGTTCAACATGCAAAAGATCAAATCCAGAATGATGCAAATGCTATGTGAACAAAAATGCACCAATTCAATGTCAAAAATGTGACACAAATTGTCACATTTTTCTCCATGTGTCAAAAATGATGATAACATGTGAGAAAAAAATCCAAACCAGTGATAAATAATTCATGTCATGTATGAAGAGCATGTATGCAAAAGAGTGGATCAAAAGGCACAAAAATGAGGATTTCACAATGCATTGAATGCACTAGGTCAATTTGGCACCATGTTGATTCAGAAATTCACAAATAAAAATCCAGCCAGCAAATATTCGTGAATTCAACACCATAAAAAAGTAGACATCAATACAAAACCATGAAAGAAAATTAGGACTCATTTGGACAATTTTTGTATTTTTTATGAATTTTACAAAATAACCAAAATAAATGAAATATGATAAGAAAATGGAGGGAAATGATTTATTCAAATAAAATCAGGAACAACAACAACCATCAGATATGGCGCGCGAATGAGATCAAGGGCTCAGGTTCAAACGGTGAAACTCACCATTTCATTTATGAGTCAGCATGCCCAATCATCAGTCAAGCACACGCGTGGCTCTGGTCATGCGCATCTCCACCAATCAACCTTCCACGCACGCAGCCACATGGATCCAACATCAGCCAAACCCTAGCACACGCAGACGCCGGAGCTACAACTCCGATCGTCTTCTCCGGCGAGCCCCACGGCGGCGCCGCCCTACATTTTTCCAGAACTTCCCCCAAACACCATCGTTCCACTCGGTTTTTAACGTAGATTCCAAATATCCAATTGGATTCTCCTAATTCTACCTGGATTTTGCAAATCGAAGGGAGAAAGTTCCTAGATCCGAACTTCCATTCAACACCACGTCCTCAATTCTCACTCAATTTCAATTCTAAACCTATATTCGTGATCTACTCCCCAAGCTCTACAGTTCTATAACCTAAAAACAGCAAAAGGAGAGGATGAAATTTGAGTCACCTTGGAATGAAGCTTTCTGAAAACGCGTCCTCACAAGCTCAACTGCTCCAGATCAATTCCTTTGAACTTCATTTGAAGCTTTATGCAAAAAGAAACGGTTGAAACCTCTTGAATATGCTTCAATTTCCAAATTCCATTGCCATGAGAATGCTCTTGATCTATTCGAATTCTGGCTAAATTGCTCCAAACAGTGGATCATTCTTGCTCAGTGAAGCATGAGGATCAAGAATATGCAAGAATCTTGGAGGTTTGTATGAAGAAAAATGCAAATTGAAGAGAGAGAAATTTGAGAGAGACTCTTGAATTCTAGATCTGAAATGGTGGTTATGGTAGTTATGATTAGGGTTTCACTACTTATACTTCATGCTAATGACCATGCTAATCATCTTTTCCATTCATTAATCATGATTAGTGAGATATGAAGCAAATTGCAAAAATGCAAATGAAGCTCTCATGACCATAATGCACGTGTTTCTTCCCATGCTAGGACTTTTTTCCACTCAAAATCATCCAATGGTCATGATTTGAAGAGTATTTAGCTTGCATCTTAAGCCAAAAATGAATGGTGAAGTTTTGCTTCAATTTGCATATGTGTGAAATAATGAATATACAAGCCTCCTTCATGCATGGCAATGGCTTAATTATACTCAAATATGGTCCATGAAGAATGCTATATTGAAGCCTTGCCTTGATTCTTTGTGAATATTGACTTGTAGCATGATATCACCCTTAGAACAAATGTGAAATAATGTGAATTTTGGCCATGATTCCTTGAAGCTTAGCTTGCACAATGGAGTCAAATGGTGTCACTTTGAGATGTCTTGAACATGAGAAGCATTTTGTAAAAAGAACGAACCAATTTGGAGCATTACATCAAAAGTTATGCCATTTTGAATTTCCATGCACACCTTGTGATCAAATGACCATAACTCCTCAACCATTCATCATATGGACATGAATTAGGACTTTTTGGAAAGGACAGACAAAGATCTACAACTTTCATGTTCAACAAAAATCCATTTGAAACTTATTTGACATTGACAAGTCTAGTTGAAAGTGAACCAAAAACTTGCCAAATTTGGAAACTTTGCATTACAGGTCATTTTCCATTTTTAGTAACTTTTGTCATGACGTCTGAATCTTCAAGATGGATGTTTAGAATGATGAATGGACCCCATTTGAACATGATTGAGGTGTCTCAACTCATTTCCCCACCTCATAGCCCTCAGTTGACTGCACAATTGACTTTTGGTCCTCAGATGACCTTGACATGTCTTGATGATGATAGAACCATGATGATGGTGATATACCCTTGCAGAGAAGATGATGCTCAATCTTTGAAGAATCAAGAAATCCTAATTGAAACCCGCACCCTCAGATGGTTCATGATCAATTCATAGAGACCCTAATGCTTGAATCACCTACTTTCTTCATCTTTTGAAAGGACCCTGGAGGATGACCTCCTCAATTCACATGAGATGAAAAATGCAATGACTAATGCCCTAAAACATGAAATGCAATGCCCCAAGATAGTCTCAAGAAGAGGAGGGAAAATTTTGAGGTGTTACAGCTGCCCTTATTCAATCCACTGGAGACTCGAAAAGAAGATAGCAACGGCTTTCGTACTTTCGAGGTATCAAGGGATTGAATACAATAAAAGCCTGAAAATTTGCGCTGAAGTGAAGTGAAGTAACAATGCCTGTCAGAATCGGCAAAGAGGTGTTCTTGAAAGGAAAATCCGTCTGGTACAGTGAGAGTCGATCTGAATACCGAAAAACGTTAACCTGGATACCAAAATAAATGGTAACACAGAAATATCCATGGCCTGAATGCCGCTCATCAGTCTGAATACTGGAAAACTGGCCTGAATGCCACAAGTTGCATCGACCTGAATGTCGGAAACTTCTTCGATCTGAACATCAGAAAACTGGCCTGAATGCCATTTCGGTATGAATACCGGAGAACTGGCCCGAATGCCACAAGTTGCATGGACCTGAATGTCGGAAACTTCTTCGATCTGAACATCGAAAAACTGGCCTGGATGCCACTTCGGTCTGAATACCAGAAAATTAGCCTGAATGCCACTTCGGTCTGAATACCGGAAAACCGGCCTGAATGTCGCTTCGGTCTGAATACTGGAAAACTGGCCTGAATGCCACTTCGGTCTGAATACCGGAAAATTGGCCTGAATGCCACTTCGGTCTGAATACCGAAAAATTGGCCTGAATGCCACTTCGGTCTGAATACCGGAAAATTGGCCTGAATGCCACTTCGGTATGAATACCGGAAAACTGCATGCCTGTCAGCATCGACAGAAATAGGGAAAATGATAATTGAGGTGGCGCGCGGGCCAACCACCCCCGCTGGGAATAATAAAGATAAGCCACGAACCGGCTGCCCATATTCAATCCACTGTGAACCTGTCGATATGAACATCCTCGGCTTTCAGATGATCAGGGTGAAGAGTGGTTGAATACCAAGAACAAACGAACAATTTGCGCTCCGCTGGAAATTTTCTTTTTGTTATTATTATTATTATTATTTTTATTTTTTTTTTATTTTTTTTTATTTTTTTTATTTTTGCTTTTCTTGAACCCCAAAACAAATATTTTCCTTTCGCGCTGATGATCCCTGATCACCGCATTTGAACCCTGACAACCTCATGTCACTCTTGCTACCAAACAATGAACCCCGTTCTCCATTTGAACCCTAGTCGCCTAACGATAACTCTCGATCGTCGTTGTGAACCCCATTCTCTAGAAGACACCCTGTATCTCCTTTTCTCCATTTGAACCCTGTTCTCCACTCTCCTATGATAATTCCGCTGGCAACGTCAGAAATAACACCAAACACCACTCTGATGGCGACATACCAGAGGGTATACCTTCACAATAGGAAGGTAACATGTGCATTTCTTCCCTTGAAGACACCCATAATGACTTCTGTTGGCCTCGCCAAAGTCTAAGGTGGCACATGATCAGAAGATAATCCTGAGGACCTCATCCTGGACACAATCTTCAATTCCAGTTGAACCCCGCTCTCCAGTTGAACCCCACTCTCCAAAAAATGCCCAGCATTTCCTTTTCTCCTGGTGGACCCCAATCTCCGCGCTGATCGCGTAACGTTCTCCAATCTTCATTTCCGTCTCTGCACGACAGAATCTCTCCCTCCAATATCGCGCTACTGGGGAATGCTGTTAATTCAAAATCACGGTGCCAAACTCCTCAGAGTAACATCTTCACCAATCAGCTAAACCAATTCTCAAACGGTAACCACGGTTTGAGACTAGCTTATGTTTGCAATGCTGATGCATGAGTTTTACAGCGTAATGCTCCATAACCATGGAAATGCTACGCAATTAGTTATGCAATATGCTATGCTTCTCTAAATGATGAATGCATAAAAAGTATCCCCCTCAGGGGACGACACGAGCAACTCTGTTGAGGAACTCGATATCGCTCCAATCTCTAACCCTGCTTGGGATAACACCGATGCTGATGAAAGAGTAACCCTCACTAGGGATGACCTCTACCGAATCCTGATCTGCTGGGGAAGAAAACTGGGGAAAAACTACCAACGCACACCCCTGCCGGGGAAACAACAACCTTCAGGCCTGGCTGCTGAGGAAATACCAACCTCGAATCCGCTGGGGAGATACGGAATATTTGACACGGAACACCCGTCGACTCGTCGAACCCTGGTATTCACCATCTAACCACAGTGTCAATTTCCACTTTTGAGAGCTTCCAGACTCATCCGGTCTCCAATTCATCACCTTGTATCCCCGACTTCTCCTTAGTTCGAGAAAATCGACCTCCTTAGATTCGTGCCAACTCCAGTCCTCAGACTTTGAAGAGTCTTCTTTATTAACCCTCAAGGATCGTCACAATTCTTTCGCCATCTCTACACCGTTCTTCAATTCCTCGTCTCTGATTGGACCTCAAAGGAATCTTTTGTCAAAGAGAAACGCTTTGCACCACCACCTGCAAGTGAGTGAAAATAACCTACAGCGCCTGCAAAAGAGATCGTCAGATAAAACGTGCCCCAGGCGCGCCAAAATTTCAACACCCATGTCACTCAACCTTCCGAATAAGATTTCAAGTTTCAATCCTATAAACATGCATTGGAAGGGACCCCTATATCTCAAAATGCAAAGATTCTTATCAAAATAACTGGATGTTTTTGCAATCAAAGCGGTAATGAAAACAAAAACAAAATCATTTGACTGAATATGCATTTCATTGATTGAGAAACGGTGCTCGTAACTGAGCAGTACACAGGAAGCAATCCCTAAAAAGAGGTAATGACGCACAAAAGGAAAATCTATCCTAATGGCAATGTGAACCCGTGACCTCATCGAGTTCCAACTCGGTTACAACCCATATGTCCTCAAGACTCTCCGCGCTTTCTGCCTTCTGAAACAAGACGCTTCCGACCGATCCCCACCTTTAGATTATCCATGTGTCATATCCAAAGTACAAACGACCATGCTAGACGCAATTGTTCGTTTCATTCCCTCTTTTGCCTGGACCGCCCTTTCGGGTTTTCAGTCCACCGGGATACCCTTTTTTGCCCAAGCCGCCCTTGTGGGGTTTTCGACTTGTCGGGTGTACAGTTTTTTCTCTTTTTATCCCTAATTTTTGCCCGAACCTTTTTTATTTTTTCTTTTGGTTCGCCGAGATGCCCATTTTTTCCTGGACTATTTTATTCTTTTCGTCCAGCGGGTCTCTCATACGAAGTATTTTTTAACTACGTCTGCATTCACAGGGGATGGAAAATCCTCACCATCCATGGTCGTCAACAGCAAGGCTTCGCCAGAGAAAACCTTCTTGACCACGAATGGACCTTCATAATTGGGTGTCCACTTGCCCCGACGATCGTTCTGAGGAGGAAGGATCCTTTTCAACACCATATCTCCCACATGGTACACACGAGGTCGCACCTTTCGGTCAAAAGCACGCTTCATTCGCTGCTGGTACAACTGCCCATGACAAATGGCCGCCAGCCTCTTTTTTTCAATCAGGCTCAACTCTTCATACCGAGTCCTTACCCATTCAGCCTCTTCCAATTTCACATCCATCAGGACTCTCAATGACGGAATCTGGACCTCAACTGGTAGTACAGCTTCCATCCCATACACAAGCGAGAAAGGCGTTGCCCCAGTAGATGTACGTACCGAGGTCCGATACCCATGCAATGCAAACGGCAACATATCGCGCCAATCCTTATAGGTCACGACCATTTTTTGCACAATCTTCTTAATATTCTTATTAGCCGCCTCGACCGCCCCATTCATCTTAGGACGATAAGGAGAAGAATTGTGATGCTCGATCTTGAACTCCCGACACAGTTCTATCATCATCTTATTGTTGAGATTAGAACCATTATCAGTAATGATTCTCTCGGGAACCCCATATCTGCAAATGATGTCTCTTTTCAGGAACCTGGCCACGACCTGTTTCGTCACGTTTGCATAAGACACCGCTTCCACCCACTTGGCGAAGTAATAAACAGCCACTAGTATGAATCGGTGCCCATTCGAAGCCGTATGCTCGATCTTTCCGATCATATCAATGCCCCACATAGCAAACGGCCACGGGGACGACATCAAACTCAACGGATTTGGAGGTACGTGCACTCTGTCAGCATAAATCTGGCATTTATGTCATTTCCGCACGAAGTGGAAACACTGAGCCTCCATTTTCATCCAGTAATACCCAGCCCTTAGCATTTTTTGCACCATCGCATTCCCGCTAGCGTGGGTACCAAACGATCCCTCGTGCACCTCTTTCTTCAATTGGCTTGCTTCTTTGTCATCGACACATTTGAGCAAAACCCAATCAAAATTCCTCTTGTACAAAACCCCATCTTTATTCAGATAAAACGCCATGGCCAACCTCCTCAGAGTCTTTCGGTCCTTCTTAGACGCTCCCTCGGGATACTCTTGGGCATCCAGATAACGCTTGATATCATAATACCATGGCTTTTCATCATTAGACACTGTTTCCACAACAAACACATAAGCCGGTCTATCCAGCCATCCCACCTCAACACTAGGAACTTGATTCCACCACTGCACTTTAATCAAAGCGGCCAGGGTAGCCAAGGCATCTGCTAAAGGATTTTCTTCCCTCGGCACATGGTGTAATTCCACCTTGGTGAAGAACGTCAACAATCTCCTCGTATAATCCCGATATGGAATTAAGTAGGATTGATGCGTATACCATTTCCCGCTAACCTGGTTCACTAACCAAAGTTGAATCTCCATAAACAACAAGGTTCTTGATTCGCAAATCAATCGCCTCTTCGACACCCAAGATACAAGCTTCGTATTCAGCCACATTGTTGGTGCATTCAAATGTTAGCCGGGCAGCAAAAGGAATATGGGATCCCTTCGGCGTAACCAAAATAGCACCAACTCCACTACCATTCACGTTAACGACCCCATCAAACATCAGAATCCATTCGGACTCAGGGTCAGGCCCCTCCTCCGGGATAGGTTCCTCGCAATCTTTCGATTTGAGAAACATGATGTCCTCATCAGGAAACTCAAACTTCATCGGTTGATAATCCTCAATGGGTTGTTGGGCGAGGTAATCAGACAATACACTCCCCTTTATTGCTTTTTGAGAAGTGTACTGGATATCGTATTCAATCAAAATCATTTGCCATATCGCAACCCGTCCGGTCAATGCTGGCTTTTCAAATATATACTTGATCGGATCCATCTTGGAAATCAACAAAGTGGTATGAACCAGCATATACTGTCTCAGTCGGCGAGTAGCCTATGCCAAAGCGCAACAAGTTTTCTCGAGCAGTGAATATCTTGTTTCACAGTCGGTAAACTTTTTGCTAAGGTAGTAAATTGCATGCTCTTTTCGACCAGACTCGTCATGCTGCCCCAGTACACACCCCATAGACCCCTCAAGGATCGTCAAGTACAGGATTAATGGCCTCCCCTCTACAGGAGGCATCAGAATCGAAGGCTCCTGCAAATATTCTTTTATTTTTTCAAACACCGCTCGGCAATCATCATTCCACCTGACAGTTTGATCTTTTCTCAACAACTTGAATATGGGTTCACACGTGGCTGTTAGATGAGATATGAACCGTGAAATGTAGTTTAATCTACCTAAGAAACCACAAACCTCTTTTTCTGTCCTCGGTTCAGGTATTTCTTATATCGCTTTTGCTTTAGCAGGATCGACCTCGATTCCTCTTTCACTTACAACAAACCCCAGCAACTTGCCGGACCGCACTCCGAAAGTGCACTTATTCGGATTCAACCTCAATTTGAATTGTTTCAACCAGTCAAACAACTTGGCCAAGTCTACCAGATGCCCCTCTTCTGTTTGTGACTTCGCTATCATATCATCAACATAGCATTCGATCTCACGATGAATCATATCATGAAACAAGGTTACCATAGCTCTTTGATACGTGGCACCGGCGTTCTTTAGATCGAATGGCATCACCTTATAACAAAAAGTGCCCAATGGTGTGATGAACGTTGTTTTCTCCATATCATCTGGCGACATTTTAATTTGATTATAGCCAGAAAAGCCATCCATGAAGGAAAACACCGAGAATTGAGCTTTATTATCTACCAACACATCGATGTGAGGTAATGGGAAATCATCTTTCGGGCTAGCTCGGTTCAAATCCCGGTAGTCCACACACATCCTCACCTTTCCATCCTTCTTCGGTACAGGCACAATGTTCGCGACCCAAGGCGGATAATTTGTGACAGCTAGGAAACCAGCATCCAACTGCTTTTGTACCTCCTCTTTAATTTTCATGGCCATCTCGGGCCGAGTTCTGCGCAACTTCTTCTTTACTGGAGGACAATCTTCTCTCAATGGAAACTTGTGTACAACAATATTGGTATCCAACCCTGGCATATCTTGATAAGACCAGGCGAAGATATCAACATACTCTTTCAACAGTGCTACCATTCTGCTCTTGACATTCATCTCCAAAGCGGCCCCAATTTTCACTTCCTTTCTGACCTCCTCGGTGCCCAGATTAACAATCTCAACTTGCTCCTCGTGTGGTTGAATCACCTTCTCCTCTTGTTTCAACAACCTGGCTAATTCTTCCGACAGTTCACAATCTTCTTTGCCTTCTTCTTCGGTAAGATAGATCAGATTGTCGAAGTCATATAGGGGTGTAACAGAATTGTCATCAATGAGATATGGAGAATAATCGCATCTGCATGAATGTTGATTCCTGCATTGCTTCAGAGTCGGAACGAGAGAAATTAAAAGGAAGGAAAATGAAAACAAACATTGCCATTTTTATTTTTTATTATTTAACTGCAAAAATAAATGAAAAACAGGGAACACCGCTTTTAATGCAAAAAAACATCCGTTTATTAATGATGCAAATAATGCACAATGAAACACATGAGGTGGCCCTTACAATGGACCATTACGTTTTGGGGAAAACGTATGGCTTTCATGCAAACAGGATTAACAAACAGAAATATTACTTTTCACGCAGAGTGACCGTGATGATCTTTTCGGCTTTCCAGTTCTGGATCTCCATCCCTAGTACGCACGGTTTTATCCACGAGTCGAGCTCGCAGTCACTGTCAATCTCTTCACCCACCGCACAGATACGGCCCGGATCTAGCATTCCAGTACTGGTGAATGTGAACGGTTGGCGACGACCTTTATTCTGTCCAGACGAGCCTTGGCCTGACTGATAACCAATCCCAAATTTATCCTCCTTCACCGTAATATCTATCACTCTTCCCCAACCTGGGGCCTCTCCACTTTTCACCACCTCCACATCCTATTTATAAAAAGCAATGGACGAATTCTTCTCTCTTTCGGCAAAAATGGCATTCTCCACCTTGACGGTTTCAAACGCCTGGCTTGGTGTTTCGAATATTTCACCGTTCATTTCCACATACTTAAATGATGACAACTGGCTGACAAAAATATCTTCCTCGCCGTAAACTGTCACAACCTGCCCGTCCAAGATATACTTTAACTTCTGATGTAGAGTCGATGTTACTGCCCCAGCAGCATGTATCCATGGACGACCCAACAAACAACTGTACGCCGACTGAATGTCCATGACACAAAACACAGATTTGAACACCTCAGGACCAATCTTCACAGGGAGCTCAACTTCTCTGAACACAACCCTTTTAGAGCCATCAAACGCTCTGACCACCAGATCAGTAGGCCTCAAAATCAACCCCTCGCAGTCCAGTTTAGCCAAGGCCTTCTTAGGCAACACATTGAGTGACGAGCCCGTATCAACCAAAACATGCGAAAGCACAACTCCTTTACACTCCATCGAAATGTGTAGTGCCTTATTGTGATTGCGCCCGTCCATAGTAAGATCGAGATCAGTGAAACCCAACCCATGGCTGGCATTAACACTCAATACCACTGTCTCCAATTGATTGACTGTAATCTCCTGCGGGACATAGGCCCTCTTCAAGATCTTCAACAAAGCATCTCTATGTCCTTCTGAACTCAACAACAAAGATAAGATCGAAATTTTGGACGGAGTCTGCTGCAAATGATCAACAAGTTTGTACTCAGACTTCTTAATAATCCTCAAAAACTCCTCTGCTTCAGCGTCAAACTCACTTTCCGGCTCAACAGACGCCTGTGCCGCTCTAGGAGTATCCTCATTCACCACCTGCTTCCCTTTTGCCCTGGATAAAGCCTCGGCCTTATCTCTCTGTTCTTTTTCTACATCACCACCTCTCAACGTGTTCGGTGCAAACAACCTCCCGCTGCGAGTGAAACCACTAAGCCCGACATTGTCCACCCTTGAAACAGTGGTATCAACTGCAGCCTGATCTTCCTTCTTTTTCCCATTGCAATACACATCACCTCCATAGTCCCAGGGTACGGCACCATCACTTTCATACGGAACAGGTCCCGGTACCGTGATAGTAATTGGAGCCACATCTGTCGGCCCTGACAAGTGGACAAGATCGAAATAAATGGTTATCGTTGAAATATCCTCATTCTCCAAGGCAACTTTCTCGAATCGGAGACTTCCTTCATCCATCATTTTCTGAACCGCTCCCTCAACATTATACACCCATTTGCAGTTATAGTACAAGCAGCACAACAATTATCACAACCAGGAAAAACTCCATTCCTTAATAAATGTCTCTTGACCATAGACATTGGGGTCCTCAACTGATCCACATCCGTCACCCCGATTTTACTTTTATCCTCTACAGCCCCAAAGAAAGGAGCAAACTGAGTTTCTTTCAGAATGTTGGCAACATGACCTGAGCCACTGCCTGCAGCAAAACCAAGACCACCACTGTTATTGATGACCACACTACCATTAGTTGCCTTCTTTCTGGGATCACCACCACCCCTAGAACCACCAGGACCATTGTTGGAATTACCCTCTTGATTGTTGCCATTATTGGCAATTGAAGCCAACTTAAGCTTTTCCACCTTATCGACGATTGCTTTCTGCCCCAGGGCGAACCCTTGCATGGCATTAATCAACTCACTCATCTTCTCTTTCAGTTCGAGAATGTCAGCGTTGGATGAATCCATCAGTCTGGATTTGTTGTGTCTGGTAAAGTATCTGTGCGGACGAGCTACGTGCCGAGGAATGACTCTGCGTGCGCGGGCAATGATTCCTGAGTACAATCAAACACGTTAGAGACCGACACCTACAAAATAGAAGACAAGTTATCATGATTCATGCATGAATGCAATGTCTATCCATATGAGGAACATTCTGTCTTTCGATCCTGGCTTCATTGAGACGGATAATAATTCGACAGCAACGTTCTGACATCAGATGTCATTCAACCAGAATCTCAATCAAGAATGTACCCGACATATGGATGAACATGAGTTAGATGCGGATGAATGCAAAATGGGAATGATGCAGATGCATGAATGCAATTCATGGTGCCATCCTCCAAGACATCTGAACATCAACTGTATTGTATTCCGGTCTCAGAACTGATCACAACCATCCAAGGGACTGAGTAACCACAAATCCAACTCGGGGATCCGAAATAAATGGAACCGGAGGATACATCACCATCATTACAGGAAAATCACTGAACGGATATCAACACGATCATCTGAACAAATAACCCCAGATCCAACCCGGGGATCCGAAATAAACGGAACCCACCAACAAATACCACGGACAGAACTTCGACGTGTCCGAAATAAATATCCATAAATCCAACTTATAAATAGAACCCAGATCACGAACCAAACCAAAGTCACCATCAAAGAGTCACCAACAGAACCTGTATTTGTAGGAATCAAACCCTTCCCCTCACAGGTGAATTCTAATAAGGTCATCCTAAGGCGGATAATCGATCTCGACAATCGGATAAGATCCTCAACGGGTTTGCCCTTTCGGGTGTGCCGTGCAACTCTCATAAGATCATCTAAACCAAAGATCCGGGAAAGAACGGTCACGGAAGTCAACAGCTCAGAAGAGATAAACCAACCATAGTGGAAACTCCACAAGGAAAAGCTCTCTCAAAAGAACCTCGTCCGGCTTGTGGTATGTCACGTCGCAACAACATGTCGAACCAACATGTGAGGAAACGTGAGACCACGCTAATCCTAGGTGTATACTCGGGCCTGGGTTTTAGCCCCACTTAGAACACCCACCCCCAAATCATAGGAACCACACCTGTCCAAAATCCAGCACAGTGATAATATGATGCATGCAAACATATATGCAAATATATAAATAATCACAGTATAATAATCACAAATGCAATAAATAAAGCAGTAAAAGCAACCCAAACTACCCTAAAAACTACGCTAGAGAGCGCTAGGATTGACTCGCTTAGGGAAGATGGACCAGCAAGAGGTCAACTTCAGTCGCTAGCAGAGTCGCCAGCTATCACGACGCGAAAAACAACCGGCGGGGAAAATACAGAGCCGCCACCGACGCTATTCATCCTATGACGGAAAGGGAGCGCAGGACTAACCTAAGAAAGGGAAAGGAACGGTCTTACGACCAGAGATTGCAAGGCACGGGAGTCGGTTACGCAAGGGGAAGGTATTAGCACCCCTCACGTCCGTCGTACTCGACGGGATCCACGCTCAAAAGATAGCTCAAAGGAAAAGAAAAGGTTGCTGCTAATAAACTGCTCAAATAAACTGCACAAACTGGAACAACAAACAGGTGGGGGAGAGAAAGAAAACGGAGGAAGTGGACTCGACAGGATGTCGCATCCTGGTCCTACGTAGTTTGTCAGAAACAAACATCAGAGTCAACGTAGTTCGGGGAAAAGGGACATGCTCGCTAGGACATCGCATCCTATGCCTACGTATCTTCTCTATCCAGAGGAGAATCAGAGCACTCGTAGCTCGGCTAACGCACGCCGAAACAAGACACCAAAAAAGAGATGCTGAGACGTCAAGAGAAACACCCAACAAAGGAAACAGAATGCCAATACATGGACTTACACCCGACTCCTAACACCAAAAAGGAAACAGATTGCCAATACATGGACTTATACCCGACTCCTAACAACAACGAAAAGGAAACAGACTGCCAATATATGGACTTACACTCGACTCCTAACAATAACAAACAGGAAACAGAATGCCAATACATGGACTTATATCCGACTCCCAACAATAATGAACGCTAACCAGCGAATACCAAAGAAAAGAAGTTATCAGAATGAACTCCAACAGAGTAACCAAACATTCAGAATAAACCCCAATATGTATAAACAGTCACCACAAATGAACCCCAAAAGATGAACCCCAATGATGAACACCAATTTAAATAACAATAGTCATAAATGAACCCCAAAGATGAACCCCAATGGATAACAATCCCCACAAATGAACCCCAAGATGAACCCCAAAGTGAATAACACTCATCACAAATGAACCCCAAAGTGAATAACAATCCTCACAAATAAACCCCAAAGATGAACCCCAATGGATAACAATCCTCACAAATGAACCCCAATGGACAACAATCCTCATAAATGAACCCCAAGATGAACCCCAAAAGTGTGAACCTGCAACACACACACATGCAGGACAAACGGGTACTCACACCCAAGAAATCAAATGCCAGAAGCAAAGACACGAAACGGTAAACACACGTTGAGAATAAAGAAAAGGGCGGACACACACGAAAAGAAAAAAGGTTGAACACACGCAAAAAAGAAAAGGGTGCCCGGAGAGATTGACCTCAACCTCCTGCCTACGTATCTCATATGGTATGAGAATCAGGGCGACGTAGTTCCCCTTACCAGGGGTAAAACACTCTCTTAACCAGAGACCAGGGAAACAACAAACTAATAGGGAGACTAAGGCTCGAGCCTAATAGTTGTCATGCATCAATATCCCTAAGTTGAGGTCTCTAACAAGAATTTGACTCATCCTGGACGCGAGTCAACTCAAGTCTAAGCTCTACATACGTTCAACATCCTCAGAAGTTAATCGTACGACTCCTACAGAAAAGGAGATGAGAAGAGGAAAGCAAATAACCACACCAACACAAGTGAACAAGCATCACACACTATATCCATACAATAGGCTCAAGCAATGGGTGGGCTTTAGTCAAGAGGGGTCATATCAACCTCGACAAACAAGCCAAACTGTAAGAGGTAATCTGTAGCTCTTAACCACTGACATTGACTGTCAGGGTAAAGCTGATCAAAATGGTAATGAGGATGAGACCTCATAGCTCTTAACCCTGGCCAGGGTGAGCTCATGACATAGAAAGCGTGGGGATCCAGAAAGTGGGACCCTTTTCCACTTGACAGACTCTGTACAAAAGATCTGGAGTACATGTTCAGAAGCATCAGCACATAGTGCGAGCATAAAGAACGACACACTGAATAATGGGGGATTGACTGCTAATCCCTTTTATCCGTCAATTGCCTCTTCTCTTGGAGGTCTTATCAACTATAAAACATGCCTGATATTGGAGGTCTTTGGGCACAACTTTAAACAAATACAAACAGAGCCTCTGAAGGAGGACTTGCCAGCAAAATGCCTGCCAAAAAGGCGACAGGGCTTCAGACTACATGAAGTAAGAAGCTAACTACCTGAGTGGTGTATCAACCACACTCCAATGCTCAAGCAAGAGCTAAAGCAATCAAGCAACTAAGGTACCTGTACAAAGACTAAACAGTTAGTACTTCAGTCATAAAACCAGCAGACAAGCAGTGAAACCCTCTAACAGTTACACACTTCAATGCATAAGTGCCCTAACACTCAAATGAGATCATGGGCTCACCACACCATTTAAAACCCTACAAAATAAACATAGGTCAGAACTCAATGCATTTTGTATCTCACAAGACCATCAATGATGAGTATCCAAACCTGAAACACAAGACAAAGTTAGTTTATGTACATCCAATCAACACAACAAAACACTAACAAACAATGGCATAAGAGATGAATTCAAAACCTAACCAAATGACCAAACCAGGACTCATCCTTTTGCACATCACACATTCAAACACTCCATCCAATATCCTCAAAAGGACCAGCACCAAATCAATAATCAAGTGCCTCAATTGGCCTATGTCATGCAATGACAAACAATATGCACAAAATGAACTTCCAACTTAGAAAATTTACATCAAATCAGAAATGCATGCAATGACTTTGGGATTTTTGGTATAAGTTCCTTATGTCATGAATGTTCAACATGCAAAAGATCAAATCCAGAATGATGCAAATGCTATGTGAACAAAAATGCACCAATTCAATGTCAAAAATGTGACACAAATTGTCACATTTTTCTCCATGTGTCAAAAATGATGATAACATGTGAGAAAAAAATCCAAACCAGTGACCAATAATTCATGTCATGTATGAAGATCATGTATGCAAAAGAGTGGATCAAAATGCACAAAAATGAGGATTTCACAATGCATTGAATGCACTAGGTCAATTTGGCACCATGTTGATTCAAAAATTCACAAATAAAAATCCAGCCAGCAAAAATTCGTGAATTCAACACCATAAAAAAGTAGACATCAATACAAAACCATGAAAGAAAATTGGGACTCATTTGGACAATTTTTGTATTTTTTATGAATTTTACAAAATAACAAAAATAAATGAAATATGATAAGAAAATGGAGGGAAATGATTTATTCAAATAAAATCAGGAAAAACAACAACCATCAGATATGGCGCGCGAATGAGATCAAGGGCTCAGGTTCAAACGGTGAAACGCACCGTTTCATTTATGAGTCAGCATGCCCAATCATCAGCCAAGCACACGCGTGGCTCTGGTCAAGCGCATCTCCACCAATCAACCTTCCACGCACGCAGTCACATGGATCCAACATCAGCCAAACCCTAGCACACGCAGACGTCGGAGCTACAACTCTGATCGTCTTCTCCGGCGAGCCCCACGGCGGCGCCGCCCTACACTTTTCCAGAATTTCCCCAAAACACCACCGTTCCACTCGGTTTTTAACGTAGATTCCAAATATCCAATTGGATTCTCCTAATTCTACCTGGATTTTGCAAATCGAAGGGAGAAAGTTCCTAGATCCGAACTTCCATTCAACACCACGTCCTCAATTCTCACTCAATTTCAATTCTAAACCTATATTCGTGATCTACTCCCCAAGCTCTACAGTTCTATAACCTAAAAACAGCAAAAGGAAAGGATGAAATTTGAGTCACCTTGGAATGAAGCTTTCTGAAAACGCGTCCTCACAAGCTCAACTGCTCTAGATCAATGCCTTTGAACTTCCTTCGAAGCTTTATGCAAAAAGAAACGGTTGAAACCTCTTGAATATGCTTCAATTTCCAAATTCCATTGCCATGAGAATGCTCTTGATCTGCTCGAATTCTGGCTAAATTGCTCCAAACAGTGGATCATTCTTGCTCAGTGAAGCATGAGGATCAAGAATATGCAAGAATCTTGGAGGTTTGTATGAAGAAAAATGCAAATTGAAGAGAGAGAAATTTGAGAGAGACTCTTGAATTCTAGATCTGAAATGGTGGTTATGGCAGTTATGATTAGGGTTTCACTATTTATACTTCATGCTAATGACCATGCTAATCATCTTTTCCATTCATTAATCATGATTAGTGAGATATGAAGCAAATTGCAAAAATTCAAATGAAGCTATCATGACCATAATGCACGTGTTTCTTCCCATGCTAGGACTTTTTTCCACTCAAAATCATCCAATGGTCATGATTTGAAGAGTATTTAGCTTGCATCTTAAGCCAAAAATGAATGGTGAAGTTTTGCTTCAATTTGCATATGTGTGAAATAATGAATATACAAGCCTCCTTCATGCATGGCAATGGCTTAATTATACTCAAATATGGTCCATGAAGAATGCTAGATTGAAGCCTTGCCTTGATTCTTTGTGAATATTGACTTGTAGCATGATATCACCCTTAGAACAAATATGAAATAATGTGAATTTTGGCCATGATTCCTTGAAGCTTAGCTTACACAATGGAGTCAAATGGTGTCATTTTGAGATGTCTTGAACATGAGAAGCATTTTGCAAAAAGAATGAACCAATTTGGAGCATTACATCAAAAGTTATGCCATTTTGAATTTCCATGCACACCTTGTGATCAAATGACCATAACTCCTCAACCATTCATCATATGGACATGAATTAGGACTTTTTGGAAAGGGCAGACAAAGATCTACAACTTTCTTGTTTAACAAAAATCCATTTGAAACTTATTTGACATTGACAAGTCTAGTTGAAAGTGAACCAAAAACTTGCCAAATTTGGAAACTTTGCATTACAGGTCATTTTCCATTTTTAGTAACTTTTGTCATGACCTCTGAATCTTCAAGATGGATGTTTAGAATGATGAATGGACCCCATTTGAACATGATTGAGGTGTCTCAACTCATTTCCCCACCTCATAGCCCTCAGTTGGTTGCACAGTTGACTTTTGGTCCTCAGATGACCTTGACATGTCTTGATGATGATAGAACCATGATGATGGTGATATACCCTTGCAGATAAGATGATGCTCAATATTTGAAGAATCAAGAAATCCTAATTGAAACCCACACCCTCAGATGGTTCATGATCAATTCATAGAGACCCTCAGGCTTGAATCACCTACTTTCTTCATCTTTTGAAAGGACCCTGGAGGATGACCTCCTAATTCACATGAGATGCAAAATGCAATGACTAATGCCCTAAAACATGAAATGCAATGCCCCAAGCTAGTATCAAGAAGAGGAGGGCAAATTTTGAGGTGTTACATCGCCTATCGCGATTCTCGACCATAGATTTCTTAATTCGGATGAGTAAGAGGTGTGTACGAGTATAACGTCCGGGTTCCGCTAAAGGATCTACTAAATTTCCGGTACTACGGGTTCTTCGCATTTACCGACTAATAATGCCTTAGTCTATATGGTGTAACAACAGGGTACGAAATTTGATGAAGTTGGTCCCCGGCAACGACGTCAAAAACTTGATCGATGTGATTCGCAAGTGCACGAATAACGCCAAAGTAATATAAAAGAATATCGATCCCACAGAGACCAATCGTCAATCTATCGAATACTATCATTACAGTGTTTATCTAAGGCGGTATAAACGAGATATTGGGTTTGCAAAATAACGGTAAATAATAAATGCAGGTAAAGACAGGTTGAATGTAATTCACGTCAGTTAAGTGATGTTTCGATTGTCTAAATAGAACTACTTATGAGGCAATATTTTCTACTCTTGAAAAGATTCCATTTAACAGGAACTGTCGCTTTCACGTATTCAAAATCGAGTTTACCCTTAAATTAAGGCCTTTTATTGTCACTTATAAAAGGTGCGCAGAACGCTAAAGTAGTAAACCTATTTTTAAGAAATGAGACTCGTAAACTTAGTCGAAAAGTGATTTTGATTTGGAAAGTTTACCCAAGGAGTTTACCGATTTTAAACCTATCAACGCGTCCGAAAACAGTTTCAAAAATAGCTTTTCCTTAAAGTGATAAAGGTTCCTAGTTACTACTCCAGGGTGCTCTCGCACTCCTCGAATAATTAAAACTAACCAAGTTTGTTTTAGAAAACTCAAGTTAAAAATCAAAACAGCCTTTAAAGTATTTCTACAGATTTCAATATGTGAAACATTATTTTAACCGTGATCCTTACATTCTAACCTTTAAAAGATTTAGCCAGACATGGTAACACAAACGAACACAACGGTGTTAATCATGATGAAAAGTTTGTTTTAGAATGTGAGGCGTAAAGAGCGAGTAAAGTGCGTAAAATAAATAAAGTAAAGCGAGTGCGGAAAGTAAATAAAATAAAAGTGAGTGCGGAAAATAAATAAAATAAAAGTGAGTGAGGAAAGTAAATAAAGTAAAAGCGATGCGGGAAATAAATAAAGTAAAAGCGATGCGGGAAATAAATAAAGTAAAAGCGATGTGGGAAATAAATAAAGTAAAAGCGACACGGGAAATAAATAAAGTAAAAGCGATGCGGGAAATAAATAAAGTAAAAGCGATGCGGGAAATAAATAAATAAAGCGATAAATAAGAACCTGCTCCAAACAGAGGCTTCGATTCTGGTACAAAAATAAACCTCCGACTCGTGAAGCTAAAGACGGAAGCAACTCAAAGTGACCCAACTCAATCTCACAAAGGTGCGATAACCCCCCGATGTGACGGATTATCGCTATTACAAATGATAACTATATGCTTAGTGTTGTAAAACTAAGTTGGATGATAGGAAACAAAATGAAATGAGCTATTTATAGAGATTCTCAGTAGTTTGTAAAGACCATTGTGCCCTCCAACTTTTCCTTAGTGGGCTTTAGTGGGAACGTGATTTCCAAAGGTGGCGCCCGCCATCCCTTCATGGCGCCCGTCATGTGGATAAATGGGGTGGATCATGGGAACATGGCGGTTACCTCCTAGTTGAGGGATGATGACTCATGGCTTCCCCTATAGAGGCCGCCATGTGCAACGCCATGTGTGTAATTTCGTCGAAAGACCCTAATTTTAGGTCTTTTTGCTTCGTTTCTTCCAAAAGAGTCCGAAAGTGCTAAATATCTGAAAACAAGAGAAAAGAGAGCATAATACAAATAAAATGATAATAAAGTCCTAATAAACATATGAAATTCGAGTCAAAAACACAGTGTAATTCGGTGTGATCAAACGCATCGAGCATGGCCTCAAAAATGGAAGAATCCAATGTGCCTCAAATAGCCAGAGCATTGAGAGTGAATCTATTACTAGTTCCCAAAAGGAAGAAGAGGATGAAGTTAATGCAGTCTGGGAAGCTCCATAAGGTTCACACCAGACATCATTCTCTCCACATGGTCAGTATCCCACAAATCAAGGATGTCCCCAATATCAACGACGAATTCCACCTCAGCAGCCATACAAATGGCGGGATTTTCCACATCGACAGCGTCAACACGCTCAACTAAGGCCAAGAAAGCCAGAGAGACACATTGATCTTCTTCCAATGCCATACAGTCAAGTACTTCCGTATTTAATTGAGAGAGGACTGATAGTGCCAAAGGAGCTAAAACCAGTAAGTCCTCAATATCCACCAGGCTTTGACGCCAATGCTAGATGTGACTTCCATGCTGGGGCACAAGGGCATTCAATTGAAGACTGCAAAATGTTCAAGAGTAAGGTACAAACCCTGCTTGATTCTAAGATGTTCTCCCTTGCACCTCGAAGCTTGCAAGTCAACAATATTTCTCTGCCTAGCTATGCGGGTCCATCAACCCAAATTGTGGAAGAGATTTCTGAGAATAGATCTGAAGATGATTATCATTCTAGTCTCGATGAGCAGAACTACCACTACTCTGAAGGAGGCTAGCCCATCAGTGAACCAGGCACGAACAAGATTCCTCTACACTGGCAACTGTAAGACCCCAATTTTGACCCTAAGATCCCTCATGGCATCATAGCATAGCACTGCATAAGCTTCAAGGATCAATAAGCATCTTGTGCTCCTTTCCCTGTGGGTGGGTTATCTTGAGAGTGGTTCTTTGATCACCAAGCATGTTTGCATTGTATATCTTTGCTTTTCTCATTTGTTTACTAACCAAAAGTACCAAAAATATGTCATCTAACAATTTGTTTTGCAGTCTAAGCAAGCATAGGTCAAGTGCATTAGGTGAATCCATGGTACAGGAGGTGATGGTATTTCCTTGGTATGAGGACCATATGGAATTATATTGAGCTCATATGAGTTAAGGTTCCATTTTGGAGCAAAATTGCCAAGTGGTTGAGACCCAAGTTCATCAGGCAAGTTTCAGGTCATCTAAGGACAATATGATCAACTGTACAGCCAATTGAAGGCTTTGAGGTGTGGGAAATGATCCGAGACATCCCATTCATGTTAAAACAAGGTTTATTCATCATGCCAATCATTTATATTGAAGAATTTGAAGCCAGTGCAAAAGTTTCCAAAAAATGGAAAGTGACCTGTAATTTCAACTTTCCAAAAATGGCAAGTTTTTGGTCCAACTTCAACTCAACTTTCCAACATCAAATAAGCTTTAAATGAAATTTTGTCCAACATGAAAGTTGAAGATCTATTTCTCCCATTTCCAAAAAGTCCAAGATCATGATCATCTGATGAATGGTGTAGAAGTTATTATCCAATCATTACCAAGTGTGCATGGAACTTCAAAAGGCCA
The DNA here is from genome assembly GCF_024323335.1 of Lathyrus oleraceus. Classification (NCBI taxonomy): domain Eukaryota; kingdom Viridiplantae; phylum Streptophyta; class Magnoliopsida; order Fabales; family Fabaceae; genus Lathyrus; species Lathyrus oleraceus. The sequence goes on along the minus strand of NC_066580.1, from coordinate 376,607,322 downwards.
TAACTTTTGACTCATAACTCCAATTTGAGTGCTCCTTTTTGCATAATTCTTCTCATGACATGCACTTTCCAAAACATTCATCATATTGCATTAATTTTCATCATATTACCATTTGCTCTTTCTGAAGGAGAATAGCCATCCAAGGCGCAGCGGAATTAAAAAAATTCTCCATTTAGTGATCCTTATGAATGGGCATGATCAGTGATAGAATCGTTACCTCTTGTGGCGATTCAAACCTTTGGTGCATATCTCTGATAATGATCAAAACCTTTGATACAGATCCACGGGGCGATCACGAACGTTGAACGATGACAACGTCTCTACTCAGTCCACACGAACGGATTCCTTCAATCGCAGTGCTAGCTGTTATGAATGAAGGCTTTGAGTGAGAGAAAGAGGGAAACAAAATTCCAAGTCTCTACTTGAATTTCAGTCTGAGTGGAGTGGAGTTACAATGCTTCTACCCAAGGGGTTCTATTTATAGAACCACTTGTGTGGGCTTCAAGCTAAAAAGCCCACTTAAGTGTATTTTGGCCCATATCTTATAATATGCCCAAAATCACTTAAGTATTTGGTACCTTACCATATTTCGTCTCCCACTTAAGTGCACCGTACCTTACGATGTTCCTTAGTTACTCTATCTCTCATCAATCTGTCCTTTGCGTGTGACCCTATAGGTTTTCGCGACGTTGGCAATTATATTAAATCACGCATTTAACATAATAAACAGTGAGCGGTATCTAGCAACACATCACTGCTACCCAAGTCACGAAAATGTCATGTGATCTGACAAAACCTCTTGTGATAATAATTATGTGTATAATTACCCCTTTGCCCTTATGTCTATATTGAACACAAGGTATAGACCGTGTCACCCTTGTCCAGTTCAATATTGGGCCCATAGACATTTATCCTGTTACGCAGGATTGGCAAATTCCATCTAGGACACTCATGTCCCTCAACATGCTTCGTGGAGTACCCATCAACTGTCTTTATGGTTATCCAGTTAGGGACAACGTTGGATCAGCAATAAAGCACTCGACTCTACATCTAGGATCCATAGTGGTTTCAGGTCGAAGAGTGGTATACACTATTATCACCATGAGAATAACTTATGACACTTTGCATAACTTTCTATATAGTATTCTCATAGCGGGTCAATCCGGTATAAATATTACTCCTAATATTCATACCTATGTTTAAGACTTGATAACTCTTTATCCATGATCCATGAGATGTGATCATCAGTCTACAAACATAATAGTCTTAATGCTTTAATGTTATCCCACTTCACATCAAAGCTCGACTACAGATACTTTAAGAATAGTGTCCTTATGTTTAATGTGTTCTCATGATTAAGTCACACTTAATACATTAAACGGACTATCTATTCCAGGGACTTTATTAATCAACCATAATAAAGAAAATGCCTTTTTATTATTAATAAATAATTCGATACAAGTACCAAAAGTATTGGCCTCTAGGGCTTACACCAACACTTTCATGATCATTTTGGAGGGAAAATGGCAAATTTGAAATTGGTGCATTGTATGGACAAAATACCATTGCCATCATGTGCATGGGAAGATTTTAAATGAATTTGAGCTCCCATTTGGTACTGTTCACGTATGCATTTGCCATGCACCACCAATTTTCCAAAATTTGCCATACACCCTATTTTTGCTAATCTCAACTAAACCATGCTTAATTGTAATTTAGATGTGATTAGTGGAGCATATATAAACCAAAGCATAACAGAATTTCAGAATCTTCACCATTTCTAGATCTAAAATCAAGTTCCCTCCAAAATTTTCTCCCAATCCAAATTCAAATTTTCTTCACATAAGCTAGCTATTTTCTTCCATATTCTTGTTCTGTGATATTGATTTGGTGTAGATCAAGCATTGGATCATTGAATTCGAGCAGAAATCAAGCATACCAAGCTCATGAAGGTGAAGATGGAAACTGTTATTTGAGCAAGATCTAAGCCTCTACAAGCTCCAATTTCTTCACAAAGCTTCATAACAATGATAGAGGAGTGGATTTGAATCGTGCCAGGCCTTGAAATTGCTGATTCCAGAAACTGATCTTCAAGAGGTAGGTTTTTCGAAGCTTATAATTCTCCAAACTTTTGCCATGATAGTGTAGATCTTCTGTTGCTGATCAATCTGGTGAAAATTTCATGTGATTTGGTGGATTATTGGTTGAGTTATATGGAATTGAAAGTTTGAATGTCAAAATGTTTGTCTTCGTTTCTCTTGATTCATGCATTATTAGGATGAGATAGTATTCGATCTGTAATGTACATTGAAGGAGCTTTCATTTGGTATAATTATTTGTGGAATCTGGAAAAAATTTCTGGAGATGCCTACTATTCATCCACCGTCTTCATGAGGAAGACGGTGGTTTCCACCGTTCTCAGCCGCGCCTGTACAGGCTAGGGTTTTGCTGGTTCATTCATGATAAATACACTGTAGAAGCGCCTATCATCCAAGAGACGCGAGTTCGGTTCCTCCTTTTGCTTGTTATTTTATTTTAATTCATGCTGACGAAGCGTTTGCGTGGCGTACGTTTGCAAAACCATTGGTCCTTGATGTATTGACTGTATCCACGTAGGTTTGACTGGCTAATTGGGACGCCACATAGATTAATGATACAATGCGTTTTAGATGCATTTCATTGAGCCATTGAACCCGTGTTCGATCCAGCTTGGGAACATTTCTATTTTATTCAATTCATTTCATTATTTTCTTCATGTTTTACATTTTTGTTTCATATTATGCATGATATTCAAAAAATCATAAAAAATTGTATAATGATCCAATTAATTCCAGGTTTTTTTCTACATGATCATATGAATGTCTTCTATTTTTTGATGTGAATTTCTGGAATTGTGCATGGCTGGATTTTTAATTGTGCTAGACTATTTGAACATGTATGCATTTGTGACATGTCTCATTCATCATATTGTGAAATGCTCATAAATGATCCAAATGCCATGAAATTTTTCATGATGATTCTTAACATGATGATGGATTTGTGTGATTTTATTTGGCATTTTTTTTGCTATTTCCTTCCCTGTTTTGGACACATGGACTTTAGGTGTGACAATGTGTGTCACCCAATTGGATGTCTAGCTTGTGCATTTTTGTATCCATGTCCATTGTACTCTGATGATTCTGATTTTTGGCATGATGATTGTGTTTGATGTGTTGTATACTCATAAAAATTTCCAGAATTGTTTGAATCATTTCTGTTTTGATGTGGAATTTTCATTCTTGATGATCAATTGTATGCACCTTTTGCTTGCCTTGCCTTCTCATGCTCATGAATTGACTTTGCTTGATGATTTTGACTTGGTCCTTTTTAGGACATGTTCTTGATTGAATAAGCATGCTTCTTGTTGAATATTGGTTGCTGTTTTGGCTTTTTGATTCACTTTTGACCCTAGGCTTTGCCCTAGGGATTTGGACTCACATTTTGAGCTGTGCATTTCAGGTTCAAGCACTAAGCCCTAATGGATGATGTTGATCTCATGAATTGAGATGCATTTTGTTTTGTTTAACTAATGTTGATTGTGTTGTAGGTCCTTGGATGGCTAATTCACTTGAATTGTTGACTTACATTGTGTATATTGGTTGTCTCACTGTTGATTGTCTGTTTAGTTTGTCTGAATGTGAATATTGACTTGTTTGATTTTCTTACAGGTACTTTAGTAGCTTTAACTCATTAATTGAGTTGCTTTGCTTTGCTTGTGGTTGGCATACCACTTAGGTAACCATCCTATTCTCCATGTAGTCTGGAAGACCTGTCATGTTCTTTTGGCAGGCACCTGTCTGAAGCCCTCCTTAAGAGGCCATGTCTTTGATTGTTTATATTTGTGCCAAGCAGGTTAAGTCCTCTTAAGAGGCAATTGGCAGATAGAAGGGATTTGCAATAAATCCCTTGTTAATCAGTTGAGTCTTTCATTATGCTCGCACTACGTGCTGATGCTTTTGAATCTAACCCAAGATCTTGTATATAGAGTCAGTCATGTGGAGTAGAGTTCCTCATTCTGGACTCCCACACTTTCTTTGATTTAAGCTCACCCAGGCCAGGGTTAAGAGCTATGAGGTCTAATCCTCATTTCCTTTTCATTTGCTTCACCCTAACTCTCAATGTTAGGGTTAAGAGCTCAAAACACCCACACAGTATTGGCTTGTTTGTCGAGGTTGATATGACCCCTTGACTAAAGCCTAACCTTGATTGAGCCTCTTGATTGTGTATAGAGTGTGCTAATTGATTGTGATTGCTTGTGTTTGCTTTTGCATATTTGCTTTGCATATTTGCTTTGCATATTGTTCTTATATATTGTTATTGCATATTGCATTTTGCATTTGTATTTGCTCTGTTTGAGGAGTCAGATGTAAGACCATTGATTGGCTATCTGTTTCCTGTTCCTATTGGGGAGCTGGATTTAAGACCATTGATTAGCACTCCATTTCCTATCTTGTTTTGTTTTGTGGAGTCAGGTGTAAGACCATTGATTGGCTATATGTTTCCTATTTCTTTTGCGGAGTCGGGTGTAAGACCATTGATTGGCTATCTGTTTCCTGTTTATTTTGTTTGGTGGAGTTAGGTATAAGCCCATTGATTGGCATCCTGTTTCCTATTCTTTGATCAAGAGTTGGAAGTAAGACCATTTATTGGCATTCTATTTCCGTTGTTGTGGAGTTGGATATAGGTCCATTTATTGGCAATCCATTTCCAGTTATTTGTTATTTGTTGAGCTTGCTTATTGCTTTAGCCTTGTGCTTGTTGCTGATTCCAAAGGATGGTACTTACTTGGATCATCTACATATGATCTCAAGAGAGGAACTCCTAATGAAGTTTTGCATCCCTTAACCTTCACCCTTTTGTTCTTTAAACCTCCATTGGCATGTTAACTCAAACCAAAAAAACTATTGTGCAAACACTTTCACTTGTTTTCAAAACTAGAAACCTAGGCCTTAAGCCTTTGATTTTCAAACTTCATTTTCCTAATACTTCTTTTGAATTGAACTCTTAATCATACTTTGACTCCATTTTTGTGAATACTACTAATTGATTAATTCCAACTCATTCAATTGTTTTTGTGGCTCTAGTCCACTCTTAATCAAATTTTCATGCATTATCCATAGATCTCAATTATCTTAGTGGTTGATGTGAATCTCACCTTTTGTCCTTAGTGATTGAATAGTAAGCCTTCCATGCTTATTATAGGGCATTGTCCCTCACTAGCATGTTGAAGCTGTTCTCACATGGTGGACTTGTGGTTGTTCAGGTTGAGTTTTCTCCCGTGGATAATGAAAGACCTTAAGGCTTTTGTTTAAAATCAATCCACTCATATTTTTGAAATTCGTTACCCGAACTAAGGGGTTTTGATCCTTATCTTTCATGAGAGGGTACGTAGGCAATGGGTTCATCCATTCAAACACAAAAATAATTAACTTGTACATTCTTTTCTCATCCCTTCAATCAATGTTTGCACAATAAAAATTTCATAAACAACAACTTTTTACAACAATTTGTGAAAAGGGTTCCCTAGGAGTACCTAGGATGCATTGGGTGTCTAACACCTTCCCTTTGCATAATTACCCCCTTACCCAGATCTATGTACCCCTTTTTTATTAGTTTTCTTTGCAAAACTTCTTAGGCTTTTGTTCACTTTTTAGCCATTCCTTTGGATAAATAAAAGTGCGGTGGCGACTCTATCTTTGTATGATTTACCTTGGATCTAATTAATATTTCCAATGGTGACGATTACACCACTACAGAAAAGTGGCGACTCTGCTGGGGAAAAAAGACCTTCCCTAGCGGGTTTGCCAACTTTTCACAATTGTTGTGATATATTGTTTATGACATATTTTTGGTGCTATTTGGGATGACTGTATTGTTTGTAATGATTGATTTGCTTGATATATCAATTGCTTGCATGCTTTGGTGATCTGTGAGATGAGTTCTATACCCGAACTCGAGTGCACCTTAGGATAGGAGAATGGCATAGTCTCGTCGACTTGTGTGGAGTTATTCCTTAGCAAGTTGACTTGCGAGTCCATTCACTTGGTGGAGGTCATGTTGGATTAATAATGTCACACAAGTTATTTGTGGTTAGGCATTATTCTTCCAATCATGTGCCTTAGAAGCCAAGGACCTTAGTTTACCAAACCCATCTTGGCCTATTCTAGGACGTAGTGCGGAGGTCGTTCAGATGTATATCTGATGCGATTGTTACGCGATACTACACTCATAAGAGTCTCTCTTGAGAATATTTTTGGAATACGAGTATTCGTTCCTCCGATAATATTCGAAAGATGGGATGATGACTATGGGAACCTCTGGTAGAACATGCTTGGCAGGTTTAAACCCTAGTACACTCCCTTTGGGTGGTTCTTAACCGAGACTCCATGCTCGTGACTCACAACAAACCCGTGATTCATGGTTGATCCGTTCAGACAACCTTAATATCAATGGAACCTGGGTGTTGATAAGGTGAAAACCATAATCCACCAAAATGGATGATTGATATTAAGGAGGTTGAACCGTTCATATATCGTTAATATCAATGGAACTTGGGTGTCGATAAGGTGAAAACCATAATCCACCAAAATGGATGATTGATATTAAGGATAATATGAACCATCCCATGACCTTTGTCTGGTGTGATTTGCTTGATCCTTGAGTATGATTGTTGCATTCATGCATTCATGCATTCATCCGCATCCATATCATCAGAAAAAAGAAAATTTTCAAGGAACTTAAGGGTTTATTTGCAAAATTTTCAGATATGGAAAGACCAAAAAGGCATACAAAGAAGTACAACTTCAGACAGCCTGATCTGAAAGAGTTAAGGAATCTGACATCTTATGTACTAGATCCCTTGGGTTTCAAAGCTCGTTATGGGAAGCTACTGCCTCTTTTGACTACTCAGGTTGACGAAGGGTTGATGGGCACTTTGGTGCAGTTCTATGATCCTCTGTATCATTGCTTCTCTTTTCCAGACTTTCAGCTGTTGCCTACCCCTGAGGAGTATGCGCATCTTGTGGGTATTCCGATTCTGGATCAAGTGTCGTTCAGTGGCTTGGAAAGTATACCTACTTCTCGAGAGATCGCAGACTTGTTGCACATAGATGAATCCTTGGTTAAAGCTCATATGACTACCAAAGGTGGAATTCAAGGTCTTCCTTCTGAGTTCCTCATCGCTCAAGCTACCGTTTACGGGAAGGCCATGAGTGAGGATGCTTTTGAAGCCATATTCGTGCTTCTCATCTATGGGTTGGTATTATTCCCCAACATCGACAAATTTGTGGATGTGAATGCTATTAGGATCTTCTCTGTTCTTAATCCCGTTCCGACTCTGTTGGGTGATACCTATGTCTCTTTGCACTTGAGGAATGCAAAGGGTGGTGGCGCTATTGTGTGCTGTTTGCCTCTATTGTATAAGTGGTTTATTTCTCACTTACCTCAGACGGTAGCCTTCAAGGAGAATAAGGGATGTCTACGGTGGTCTACGAGGCTTATGTCTCTCACTAATGATGATATCTCTTGGTACGATCGTGTATATGACGGTGTCCAGATCATTGATTCTTGTGGTGAATTCTACAATGTGCCTCTTCTTGGTACATATGGTGGGATTAGCTACAACCCTATCTTAGCACGTCGTCAGCTTGGGTTCCCCCTAAAGGATAAACCTAATAACATTCTGTTAGAAGGTGTGTTCTTTCAGGAGGGTAAAGATCCCCAAGGCTTGAAGGTCAGGATGGTTCGCGCTTGGCGCAAGATCCACAAGAAGGGCAGGAACGAGTTGGGACCGAAGAATTGCATTGCTTTGGAGCCATACACTACCTGGGTAAGGAAGAGAGCATCTGAGTATCTCATGCCTTATGATTATCCAAGACCTACCCCTTTGATTGTGGCTGGGCCCTCAACCCTTCCTAATCAAGGTGTAGAGGAGTTGAGAGATGAAGACCTTTCACGTGCCTGGATCCGTGAAAGAGAAGAGTTGCTTCAGCAAATCAAGGAGAAAGAGGCTATGATCAAGTTTCTCGAGCATCAGGTCATCGATGATCCTGATGATGCATGGACTTCTTTACTTCCTCAGTCTTCTAAGTTCTGGAAAAGGAGGTATGACAGACTCGTCAAAGAGAAGGCGGATATGGAAGCATCATATGAGAGAGAAGTGAAGAGACTCCGAGCAGCTTATCTTCCGGCGTCCCGAGCTTCTAGGGATCCATAGGATGTTTATTTTCCTTTTCTCTTGTAATATGCTTGACAATGCTGTACTTCTTTCTCAAATATATTTGATGAGATATTTTCCATATGCGATAAAATGCTTAATATATTCAAAAATTTGCAAATAATACCCTTAAAGTTCCTCTGAAACAAAACAAAATCATATGCACAAACATTGCATGCATCATTTGCATAAGCAGGTTTTGTTTCAGCCTCCAGTTCTGTGGTCTGACTTTGTTTGCTCTTCATTTACTTTGAAGACAAGCTGACTCACCGGTACTTCACCAGAGCCAACTCTTCCAGAGTGATGGATCAACTTGAACAAGAGAACCGTGAGCTCAAAGAGGAAGTCGCCAGAATGTGCCCAGAGCCAGTCGTCTCCACCACATGCAACTCCTCCCCAGAGGACTGTTATTTCTGAGGTTGTTTCTTCGATAGTGCCAGCTGCCAGTGCCCACTTCGTGCCAACAACCATGCCGTCCGGGTTTCCTTGGGGGATGCCTCCCAACTTTATGCCTGATCTTCCTCCTCCGACGTTTGCGTCGATGTCGACATCTAGCCCGATCCTTGCTATTCCTCCGCCTGTCGTGCATACCGTTCCTAGGGTAGACGACACCATCTATCATTCCGAGCCGTCTGAGGGCCCAGATGTTAATGAGAAGATGGAAGCAATGAATGACCAATTTCTTGAACTCCGCAAGGAATTGAAGACCCTTCGAGGAAAGGATTTGTTCGGCAAGTCTGCAACCGAGCTCTGTTTAGTTCCCGGTGTTAAAATCCCTGTCAAATTCAAAGTCCCAGACTTTGAGAAGTATAAGGGGAACACCTGCCCGCTCATCCACCTGGTCATGTATGCCAGGAAAATGTCTAATCAAACGGATAATGATCAACTGCTCATTCATTATTTCCAGGACAGTTTGTCCGGTGCTGCACTTCGGTGGTATATGAGTCTAGACAATGCAAACATACGTTCCTTCAATGATCTTGGCAAAGCCTTCATCAAGCAATACAAATACAATGTGGATATGGCTCCCGATCGGGATCAGCTCAGAGCCATGTCCCAGAAGGACAAAGAGACATTTAAAGAGTATGCCCAGAGATGGCGCGAGCTTGCAGCTCAGATTGTGCCTCCGCTGGAAGAGAAAGAGATGACCAAGATCTTTTTGAAGACCTTGAGTTCATTTTACTACGAGCGGATGATAGCTAGTGCTCCCTCTGATTTCACCGAGATGGTGAACATGGGGATGCGTTTGGAGGAAGGAGTCCGTGAAGGACGTTTGTCTAAAGATGAAGGCTCTTCTAGCAAGCGATATGGAGTTTTTGCTAAGAAGAAAGATGGGGAGGCACATGCTGTGCAATCCCATGTCAAATCTAGAAGACCCTCTGCAAAGAGGAAGCCTGTGCGTTCAGCCGACAACCAGCACCAGGTGGCTCACATAGCACCTGTTTTCAGAGATCAGCAACAATATCAGCAGCCATCTCAACAATGTCATCAGCAACAGCATCGTCCTCAACAGCAGGCTTATCAGCCTCGCAACAGTAATCCAGCTAATACGAGTTATGAGAGAAAGAAGATCACTTTTGATCCGATTCCTGTATCATACGCAGAGCTGTATCCCTCTTTGATAGAGCGGAAACTAATTACTCCAAGGGACCCGCCAACTATACCAGCCAACCCCTAGTGGTGGTATAAGCCTGATCAGCATTGTATATATCACTCGGGTGCTCCTGGCCATGATATTGAGAATTGCTATCCGTTGAAGAATAAGGTTCAAGACCTTATGAGATGCGGTATTCTGAGCTTTGAGGACTCAGGTCCCAATGTCAAGAGGAATCCTCTGCCCGAGCATGGGAAGTCAGTTAATATGGTTCAGGGCTGCCCTGGCAAATACAAGGTCAAATATGTTAGCCATATTCGACAATCACTTGTTGAGTTGCACCGGTTGGTGTGTCAGTACAGTCATCTGGAGCATGATCATGATAAGTGCAGAATTTGCTCGGTTAATAGATTGGGTTGTCGCCTAGTGCGCTGAGATCTTCAGGAATTGTTGGATGAGGGGACCATCGAGATCCTTCAAAACAGAAATGTTGACGAAGATGAACCTGAAGTGAATGTGATTTCTCCAGTGTTCAGGATACCTGAGCCTGTTATCATTCGTTATGATGGCAGCAAGCAGAAGGTTTCTCCTTCTTTGGTGATCAAGCCTGCTGGCCCTGTGTCTTATTCTTCCGACAAGGCCATCCCATTCCGATACAATGCTATCGCTGTTGAAGATGGGAAAGAGGTGACTCTGCCGTCTACCTCCGTTGTTAATATTGCTGATGTGAGCGGATTGACCCGTAGTGGTCGCGTGTTTTCAGCGCCGAAGCCTCAGGCTAGGGCTGACTCGGTTGAGCGTCCGGTTGGAAATGCTGTTAATCCTCCGAACCCGACACTTGTTGTTAAACCCTCCTCTGTACAAAAGACTCCTACTTCTTCTATTGGCCCTAGTGGCAATTTGAATGAAGACTGTGATGAGATGCTGAGGCTCATCAAGAAGAGTGAGTACAGTGTTGTAGATCAACTTCTACAAACACCATCCAAGATCTCCGTGTTATCATTACTTATGAATTCAGAACCGCATAGAGAGGCTCTGCAGAAGGTCTTGGATGTCGCTTATGTTGATCAAGACGTCACAATCGAACAGTTTGACAACATTGTTGCAAACATTACTGCTTGCAACACTTTGAGTTTCTGTGACTCTGATCTCCCTGAGGAGGGAAGAGACCACAACTTGGCATTGCACATCTCTATGAATTGCAAAGACGACGCCATGTCCAATGTGCTGGTGGACACTGGGTCATCCCTAAATGTATTGCCAAAATCCACTCTCTCGAGATTGTCATTTCAAGGGCCTCCCATGAGGCAGAGTGGAGTTGTTGTGAAGGCTTTTGATGGGTCGCGTAAGACTGTGATTGGGGAAGTTGATCTCCCAATCAAAATTGGACCAAGTGATTTCCAGATCACCTTTCAGGTTATGGATATTCACCCATCTTATAGCTGTCTCCTTGGTAGACCATGGATTCACGAGGCTAGCGCCGTGACATCCACCCTACACCAGAAGCTGAAATTCATTAAGAACAAGAAACTGGTTGTGGTAGGGGGAGAAAAGGCTCTCCTGGTTAGTCACCTTTCTTCCTTCTCATACATAGATGCTGAGGATGAAGTTGGAACTTCCTTTCATGCTTTATCCGTAGCCGAGCCTGTTGAGAAGAGAACTCCTTCATTTACTTCCTATCGTGATGCGAAACTGGCCATTGAATGTGGTGCAGTTGTTGGTTTAGGAAAAATGATAGAGCTTGAAGATAATAAATCCTGGGATGGCATTGGCTATTCTTCTGGGGTCTTCAACGACAAAGGGCTGTTCAAGAGTGGAGGTTTCATCCACGCCAATCAGAGTGAGGAAGCTGCTGCTATTCTGGAAAAAGATGCAGAAGATACTGGCAATTTCGTCATCCCTGGCGGGATCTGCAACAATTGGGTCGTTGTAGATGTTCCTACAGTCATTCATAAGTCAGCATAATGCTTCACTTTGTTTAAAACCCTTCTCCCATGCCAAAAGGAGAAGTGATGACATTGTTGGCAACATTTATACAATGATATTTCATTCAATAAATTCATGTTAAATGTTTGTTTTTCCATTTGTTTTCACTTTTCGTTTTTTGCATGAAATTGGTGATCACAAAAAACCCTAAAAACAAGAATAAAAGCAATCTTTTCATTTGCATAATGATTGTCTTGTTTGATTTCTAAAAAGCTTTTATATCCAAATCATTATGCAGGTTGATTCTAAAACCCATTGAACATAATGATCCAACGCCATCTCCCAATTTTGAATTCCCTGTATTCGAAGCAGAGGAAGATGATGTTGAAGGGATTCCTGACGAGATTACCCGTCTCCTTGAGCACGAAGAGAAGATCATTCAGCCGCATCTCGAGAATCTGGAAACAGTCAACTTGGGATCTGAAGATTGTGTTCGTATGGTGAAGATTGGGGCACTCCTTGAAGAGTCTGTCAAGAAGGAGTTGATCAGTTTGCTATGAGAATATGTCGACATCTTTTCTTGGTCGTATGAAGATATGCCGGGTCTAGATACAGATATCGTGCAACATTTCCTGGCTTTGAAGCCTGAGTGTGTGCCTGTGAAGCAGAAGCTCAGAAGAACTCATCCTGATATGGCAGTGAAAATCAAAGAAGAAGTTCAGAAGCAAATTGATGCGGGGTTTCTGGTTACTTCTACATATCCTCAATGGATGGCCAATATCGTGCCTGTGCCCAAGAAAGACGGAAAAGTCCGAATGTGTGTGGACTATCGAGATTTGAATAAAGCTAGTCCGAAAGATGATTTTCCTTTACCACATATCGATAGGTTGGTAGACAATACAGCTAAATTCAAAGTTTTCTCGTTTATGGATGGATTTTCCGGATACAATCAAATCAAGATGGCACCCGAGGATATGGAGAAGACAACATTCAACACACCATGGGGAACATTCTGTTATCGAGTGATGCCCTTCGGTTTGAAGAACGCCGGAGCCACGTATCAACGTGCTATGACTACCTTGTTTCATGATATGATGCACAAGGATATCGAAGTGTATGTTGACGATATGATTGCTAAGTCGAAAACGGAAGTTGAACATGTTGAACACTTGGTGAAGCTTTTTCAGCGTCTGAGGAAGTTCAGACTTCGTCTGAATCCGAACAAGTGTACATTTGGAGTCCGTTCCGGCAGATTATTGGGCTTTGTTGTCAGCGAGAGGGGTATTGAGGTTGATCCTGCAAAGCTCAAAGCAATACAAGAGATGCCTGCGCCCAAAACTGAAAAGCAAGTCTGAGGTTTTCTTGGCCGCTTGAACTATATTTCCAGATTTATATCCCACATGACTGCCACATGTGCGCCGATATTCAAGCTCCTCCGGAAAGATCAGTCTCATGATTGGACCCAGGATTGCCAGAAAGCTTTCGATAGTATCAAAGAGTATCTGTCCGAACCTCCGATCTTGTCTCCGCCTGTAGAAGGAAGACCTCTGATCATGTATCTGACTGTTCTTGGAGACTCCATGGGTTATGTCCTTGGTCAGCAAGATGAGTTTGGAAAGAAAAAATCTGCTATCTACTACCTGAGTAAAAAGTTCACTGATTGTGAGTCTCGATACTCAATGCTTGAGAAGACGTGTTGTGCTTTGGCTTGGGCTGCTAAGCGTCTACGCCAGTACATGATAAATCATACAACTTGGTTGATATCCAGAATGGATCCGATCAAGTATATCTTCGAGAAGCCTGCTTTAACCGGGAGGATTGCCCGTTGGGAGATGCTGTTATCTGAGTATGATATCGAGTATCGAGCTCAGAAAGCTATCAAAGGTAGTATCTTGGCTGACCATTTGGCACACCAACCGATTGAAGATCATCAGTCAGTTCAGTATGACTTCCCAGACGAGGAGATTCTGTATTTGAAGATGAAAGATTATGACGAGCCTACACTCGATGAAGGTCCGGAACCTGGTTCCAGATGGACAATGGTGTTTGATGGCGCTGTAAATCTGTACGGAAATGGAATTGGGGCAGTAATCATTACTCCTTGGGCACACATATTCCATTTACAGCAAGGCTAACTTTCAAATGCACGAATAATATGGCTGAGTACGAAGCCTGTATTATGGGATTGGAAGAATGCATTGATCTAAGGATCAAGCATTTTGACGTTTATGGTGATTCGGCCCTCGTTGTTAATCAGATCAAGGGTGAGTGGGAAACGAATCAACCTGGTCTTATTCCATACAGAGATTATGCGAGGAGGATTTCAACATTCTTCACAGAAGTTGACTTTCATCATATCCCTCGAGAAGATAATCGGATGGCAGATGCTCTTGCTACGCTCGCCTCAATGATTATGGTCAAATATTGGAACAAAGTTCCCAATATCACTGTGATGCGCTTGGACGGACCAGCTCATGTATTTGCAGTTGAAGAAGGAAAAGATGATAAGCCGTGGTATCACGATATCAAGTATTTCCTCCAGAACCAGGTTTATCCGCCTGGGGCATCTGTGAAAGATAGGAAAACTTTGAGGAGATTGTCAGGCAGTTTCTACCTCAATGGCGAAGTGCTTTACAAGAGAAATTTTAACATGGTTCTGCTCAGATGCGTGGATAGACACGAAGCAGACCTGTTGATGACTGAAGTCCATGAGGGTTCATTTGGTACTCATTCAAATGGACATGCCATGGCTAGAAAGATGTTGAGAGCAGACTACTATTGGCTGACAATGGAGTCTGACTGCTGCAAATACATGAAGAGATGCCACAAGTGTCAGATTTACGCGGACAAGATTCATATTCCTCCGACACTTCTGAATGTGATTTCATCACCATGGCCTTTCTCTATGTGGGGAATTGACATGATTGGCATGATTGAACCGAAAGCGTCCAACGAACACAAGTTTATTCTCGTAGCAATTGATTACTTCACCAAATGGGTTGAAGCCGCATCATATGCGAATGTGACCTGGCAAGTGGTCGTGAAGTTTGTCAAGAATCAGCTTATATGCCGTTATGGTGTTCCTGATAAGATCATTACTGATAATGGATCTAACTTGAACAACAAAATGATGGAAGAGTTGTGCGCTGAGTTCAAGATTGCACACCATAATTCTTCTCCTTACAGACCCAAGATGAATGGGGCTGTTGAAGCTGCTAACAAGAATATCAAGAAGATTATCCAGAAGATGACAGTTACGTACAAAGATTGGCATGAGATGCTGCCATTTGCTTTGCATGGATATCGTACATCTGTCCGCACTTCAACAGGGGCAACCCCTTTTTCTCTTGTTTACGGCATGGAGGCTGTGCTCCCAGTAGAGGTGGAGATCCCATCAATGCGAGTCTTGATGGAAGCCAAGTTGACTGATGCTGAATGGATCCAGAGTCGTTACGACCAACTGAATTTGATTGAAGAGAAGCGATTGACTGCCATGTGCCATGGTCAGTTATATCAGCAGAGAATGAAGAAAGCATTCGATAAGAAGGTCAAGCCTCGTGTGTTCCGAGAAGGTGACCTTGTGCTCAAGAAAGTCTTGTCTTTCGCGCCCGATTCCAGGGGCAAGTGGACTCCGAACTATGAAGGTTCATATGTTGTTAAAAGAGCCTTTTCAGGCGGTGCTTTGATGCTTACAACAATGGATGGGGAGGATTTCACTCGTCCTGTGAATTCAGATGCAGTCAAGAAATACTTTGCCTAAAAAGAAAAACAGAATAGCTCGCTAAGTTGAATACCCGAAAGGGCGGCTTAGGCAAAAATGAGTGTCTCGGTGGATTGAAAACCCGAAAGGGTGATCCAGGCAAATGTTAGAGACATTGAAAAAATGAATTTACATCCCGCTAGATTGAGTACCTCACCCTGGGGCAATCTAGGCAAAAATTAGGGATTTGGCAAGAAACTGCATCCTGACAAGACTGTGTTCTACATCTGTCGTCCGCCAGAAATTCTCGATTCGTCGTCAACTAAAGCTTCGAATACATCGAAATTCGGAATTGGTGGAGAAATGGTCATTATGTTCAATGTAGCCCTTTCCAATATATATCACCAGTTTCAAACTTGTAAAGATCTATGGAGTCTTGCCATTTGCAGACTACCATTCCATCAAATAAATTTGAGCTTTTATCCAATTATTTGCACTCTTATTTGTTTCAATTCAACAAATGTTTTGCATGTTTTAATTGATAAAATATCATTGTTTTCAAAATAAACAAATTTTTCACAAATTGTTTTTAAACAAAGTGAAGTTCACAATGATTAAAGGATACTTAAGAGATCTGCAGTGCTCTCCCAAGGGTGGTATGATTCCCAACGGGGTAAGACATTTGTTCATATCTCTGGTATATCTGTATCTTTTTCCTGTAGAACCTTTTATGGTTTCTCCTCAGCATAGGTTTTCTCAGTACAGTGTTGGTTGAAGTTTTTCACCTTCATCTCTCGGATATAGCAGCATGCTGTTCTCATTGCCAGTTGTGATTTTCCTTGGTGGGTTTGGTATTTGGTGGTAGATCCCCAAATTTTGTTCGTTTCCTCGGACAAATCTCCAGTGGAGCGCTGTTTGAACACTTTTGGGGTTCATCCCCAGTAGAGAGTTTGTGGGCCAGTTCCCAAGCAGGGTTTTGTTGAAGACTTCAGCTTTCCTCTCTCCGGCAGTGCAACAATCTTTTCTTCACCAGCAGGTGGTCTCCTTAGTGAGCTTGGTACTTGGTGTTTATTTCACCAGTTTCCTCTTGTGTCCCTCAGTGGATTTCCTAGTAGGGTTTGCAGCTGATTTCTCCATTAGAATTACTGCAGTATCCCCAGTAGAGTTGCTTGTGCGGCAAATTCTACTCGCAGCATTCTGTCCTCGTCAGATGTGCTTTCCTTTGGAAGATTCGGTATTCGGTGGATTGATATCCCGGTATTCTGTCATTTTCCTCTGATAGATCCCTCAGTGGAGTTGTTAGTATGATGAGCTTTATCCGTGCTGATCTATCCCCGTCAGAGATTGGGTTGCATCCTTGTATCTCTGACCCCCAGTGTAGAGTTGCTTGTGTGGCAAGTTCTACTCGGGCATTCTGTCTTCATCAGCAGTGTCTGCCTGTGTAGTATACTTCTTTCCCTAGCTGGGTTGACTGATGATCCCCTGCAGAAATTTCGTGATTTCTCTACTTTCCCCAACAGAGTTGCTTTGGTGGCTGTTTCTGCCTGTTGTGAACGTCTGTTCCCCAGTTGGGTTGATTGATGATCCATCACTTAGAGATTTTGTGATTTCTTGATATCTCTGATTTTTCCCAGCAGATCTTTGCTTCTTAGCACCTAGATCTCCAGCAGATTGGATCTCCAGTTGATTTCTTGGCTTTCTCTTTTGAGATGAAGTACCGGGTGGCTGTGTGCCTTATTCCTGGACCTATGTGTGTTAGATATGTCTGTTTTGTCAGCATTCATCATACATAAATCATGCATATTCGAATAATCATAACATTCAGATATTCATGTTGCATTTTTTCCATATATCTTTTGATTGTTGTCTCCTGCTAATTGGTGATATAGATCTCCTCAATAGATCTCTCCAAGCAGATGTTGGTGTGTCTGATCTCTCCATATAGAGTCAGCCCCTTAAGCAGAAAGTGTCTATCTTTTCCTTCTGCAATTCCCCACTGAGTTATATCCTCGTGGATGACGGTTGTTTCCGTTTCCTCCCAACACATATATTGGGATGAGTTTACCTATTGAGTTCTTTGCTCATTAGGATGAGTCTTGATTCAGTTTGCCTTTTTGGATTGATCCTAAATTGGCGTCTTTGTGGCCTTCTACCCAGTAACCGGTAGTCGTAAGTCCTATCTTTATGGTTTACTACCCCGTATTCGGTAGTTATAAATCCTATTTCTATTCCCCTAGCAGAGGTAACCTTTGTGGTTCATTCCGGTTGATGGTGGATTTTGTGGTCTTCTACCTAGTGCCTGGTAGTTGTAAATCCTATTGTTCTCGCTATTTTCCTCAGCAGATCTTTCACGGTCTTCTACCCAGTATTCGGCAGATGTAAACCCTTGTTTCCTCATCAGAGTTTTGTGGTCTTCTACCTGGTAGCCGACAGATGTAAATCCTACTCTTTTATCCTCAGCTAAGTCTGATGGTTTTCTGCCCAGTAGTCGGTAGTGGTAAACCTTTTGTTTCCTCAGCCAGAGTTTGTTGGTATTCTACCCAGTACTCGGCAGATGTAAACCCTACTTTTCTCCCCTTTTGCGGAGTTAACCCTTGTGTTCATCCTAGTTAATGACAGTTACTTTTCCGTGGTTTTCTGCCCAGTATTCGGTAGATATAATTCCCTTATTGATGGTTATCATTATCCAATTTGTGGTCTTGATATTCCTTTTCCCATGGTGGATAATTGCTTTGATTAAGCAATTTTATCCCCAACGAATATTCCTTTTGCCTTGTGGATAATTGCTCTGAGTAAGCAATTTTATCCCCAGCGGGTCTTCTTTCATTCACCATTTGCCGGTAATGTTTGTTATCCCTGTTGATTGGTCATCATTATATACCTAGTTTGGTATCCCGATGCCTTTCTTTTCGGTTGATTTATCCTTTAACCCAGTATTCGGTTATGGATAATTTTCCTTGCGAGTATATTATCTACGTTTTGACGGTAATAGATAATATATCTCATGCACTCGTTGGTTGAAGTCTTGTGTCCTTCC
This sequence comes from Lathyrus oleraceus, assembly GCF_024323335.1. Taxonomy (NCBI): domain Eukaryota; kingdom Viridiplantae; phylum Streptophyta; class Magnoliopsida; order Fabales; family Fabaceae; genus Lathyrus; species Lathyrus oleraceus. Next base: position 376,588,811 of record NC_066580.1, on the reverse strand, counting down.
CCAACTGAGTAAGATTCGTATTCCGGTTTTGGAATCGAATGTCCCTTGCTGTGGTTTTCTACCCCGTATTCGGTAGATATAATCCCCTCTTTGCGGTTATCTTCATCCAGTATTTGGTGTTGATATTTCCTATTTTTGTTTGGATAATTGCCGTATGCTTGCAATTTATCCCCAGTGAGTCATCTTTCGTTTACCCTGTTGTTGTTGGTAACGATTGTTTCTCCTTCGGTTGGCCACCTATTATATACCCAGTAACCGGTATCCCTGGTGCTCCTTCCATGCGAGTATATTGTCTACGTTCTGACGGTAATAGATAATATATCTCATGCGCTCTTTGGATTTTTCCCCAGTTGAGTAAGATTTGTATTCCTTGTGGGATCGAATATCCATCCTGTAAATTGAGTTTGCTTTGTTAGCCCTCCTTTCGGATGATGAATGTTTTGGCATATATACCAATTCATGTCCTGGTTGGTCACCTATTATATACCTAGTTTGGTATCCCTGGTGTTCCCTCCTCTTTCGGTCGATTTATCCTTTATTAACCCAGTAACCGGTTGTGGATAATATTCCATGCGAGTGTATTATCTATGTTCTGACGGTAATAGATAATATGTCTCATGCACTCTTCAGTTGAAGCCTTTTGTCCTTCCTCAGTCGAGTAAGATTCGTATTTCTTTGTGAAATCGAATGTCCATCCTTGTAGGATGATGAGTGTTTTGGCAGTGAAAACCAATTCACGCTTTGGTCGGTCACCTTTTATATACCCAGTAACCGGTATCCTTGGTGCTCCTTCCTGTCTGCTCCCTATTATGACCTTGGTCCCCTGCGGAGTCAGATTTTTTCTGAGTTGATGTATACCTTTTTCAGGTTTTCCTCAGATGTTGTTGGTTGATTGATATCTCTCACCCTTATACCGGTATTATATATTCATTCTTCCCGAACTTGTTGTTCTTTCACCCAGTAACCGGTGTTCAGATCACATGTCTCTTTGGGCTTGTTACCCAGTAATCGGTAACACCCCATCCTTTTGTTTCCCTGGAGATTTTCTTTTTAGATTTCCCCAGCGGAGTTTCTTTGGTGAACTTCCTTTTGCTGTGTTGGTGTTTTCCCCAACACATGCATGTTCCCCGGTGGAGTTGTCTTGTCAGCTTTTCCCCAATCTGAGTCCGGATTTTCATCCGAAGTATCCTTTACGGATAGTCTTTGCTGTGTTGGCGTATCCCCAGCACACGCATCTTTGTGTCTTCTTGAGTATGTCCATTGGGTTGTTTCTCCTTTGGAAGTTTTTCCCCAGTTGAGTCCTTTACTTCCCAGTAAGGTCTCTAAATTTGAGTCGTGGCCTGCTCACGCATTTTTGTTCTTATCCCCATAAGAATCCCGTTAGAGTCTCTGTTCCTGGTGAGTGCATTACTCCGATGGATCGTCTTTTCTCCTTTGTGGACATATATCCCCACAGAGAATGTTTGTCTTTACATGCATACATCTGCATCATGAGGTCTCTTAGGGACCAAAATTTGTCTCTTTTGTTATTATTTAAGCCCATTCTACCGCGTCGAAACGAAGATTTTAACCTTCATTTCTCCGGCTAGAATGATCTTAAATAGGGGCATCTGTAAGACCCCAATTTTGACCCTAAGATCCCTCATGGCATCATAGCATAGCACTGCATAAGCTTCAAGGATCAATAAGCATCTTGTGCTCCTTTCCCTGTGGGTGGGTTATCTTGAGAGTGGTTCTTTGATCACCAAGCATGTTTGCATTGTATATCTTTGCTTTTCTCATTTGTTTACTAACCAAAAGTACCAAAAATATGTCATCTAACAATTTGTTTTGCAGTCTAAGCAAGCATAGGTCAAGTGCATCAGGTGAATCCATGGTACAAGAGGTGATGGTATTTCCTTGGTATGAGGACCATATGGCATTATATTGAGCTCATATGAGTTAAGGTTCCATTTTGGAGCAAAATTGCCAAGTGGTTGAGGCCCAAGTTCATCAGGCAAGTTTCAGGTCATCTGAGGACAATATGATCAACTATATAACCAATTGAAGGCTTTGAGGTGTGGGAAATGATCTGAGACATCCCATTCATGTTCAAACAAGGTTTATTCATCATGCCAATCATTTATATTGAAGAATTTGAAGCCAGTGCAAAAGTTTCCAAAAAATGGAAAGTGACCTGTAATTTCAACTTTCCAAAAATGGCAAGTTTTTGGTCCAAATTCAACTTAACTTTCCAACATCAAATAAGCTTCAAATGAAATTTTGTCCAACAAGAAAGTTGAAGATCTCTTTCTCCCATTTCCAAAAAGTCCAAGATCATGATCATCTGATGAATGGTTGAGAAGTTATGATCCAATCATTGCCAAGTGTGCATGGAACTTCAAAAGGCTATAACTTTTGACTCATAACTCCAATTTGAGTGCTCCTTTTTGCATAATTCTTCTCATGACATGAACTTTCCAAAACATTCATCACATTGCATGAATTTTCATCATATGATCATTTGCTCTTTCATGATCATTTTGGAGGGAAAATGGCAAATTTGAAATTGGTGCATTGTATGGACAAAATACCATTGCCATCATGTGCATGGGAAGATTTTAAATGAATTTGAGCTCCCATTTGGTACTGTTCACGTACGTATTTGCCATGCACCACCAATTTTCCAAAATTTGCCATACACCCTATTTTTGTTAATCTAAACTAAACCATGCTTAATTGTAATTTAGATGTGATTAGTGGAGCATATATAAACCAAAGCATAACAGAATTTCAGAATCTTCACAATTTCTAGATCTAAAATCAAGTTCCCTCCAAAATTTTCTCCCAATCCAAATTCAAATTTTCTTCACATAAGCTAGCTATTTTCTTCCATATTCTTGTTCCGTGATATTGATTTGGTGTAGATCAAGCATTGGATCATTGAATTCGAGTAGAAATCAAGCATACCAAGCTCATGAAGGTGAAGATGGAAACTGTTATTTGAGCAAGATCTAAGCCTCTACAAGCTCCAATTTCTTCACAAAGCTTCATAACAGTGATAGAGGAGTGGATTTGAATCGTGCCAGGCCTTGAAATTGCTAATTCCAGAAACTGATCTTCAAGAGGTAGGTTTTTCGAAGCTTATAATTCTCCAAACTTTTGCCATGATAGTGTAGATCTTCTGTTGCTGATCAATCTGGTGAAAATTTCATGTGATTTGGTGGATTATTGGTTGAGTTATACGGAATTGAAAGTTTGAATGTCAAAATGTTTGTCTTCGTTTCTCTTGATTCATGCATTGTTAGGATGAGATAGTATTCGATCTGTAATGTACATTGAAGGAGCTTTCATTTGGTATAATTATTTGTGGAATCTGGAAAAAATTTCTAGAGATGCCTACTGTTCATCCACCATCTTCATGAGGAAGACGGTGGTTTCCACCGTTCTCAGCCGCGCCTGTACAGGCTAGGGCTTTGCTGGTTCATTCATGATAAATACACTGTAGAAGCGCCTATCATCCAAGAGACGCGAGTTCGGTTCCTCCTTTTGCTTGTTATTTTATTTTAATTCATGCTGACGAAGCGTTTGCGTGGCGTACGTTTGCAAAACCATTGGTCCTTGATGTATTGACTGTATCCACGTAGGTTTGACTGGCTAATTGGGACGCCACATAGATTAATGATACGGTGCGTTTTAGACGCGTTTCATTGAGCCATTGAACCTGTGTTCGATCCAGCTTGGGAACATTTCTATTTTATTCAATTCATTTCATTATTTTCTTCATGTTTTACATTTTTGTTTCATATTATGCATGATATTCAAAAAATCATAAAAAATTGTATAATGATCCAATTAATTCCAGGTTTTTTTCTACATGATCATATGAATGTCTTCTATTTTTTGATGTGAATTTCTGGAATTGTGCATGGCTGGATTTTTAATTGTGCTAGACTATTTGAACATGTATGCATTTGTGACATGTCTCATTCATCCTATTGTAAAATGCTCATAAATGATCCAAATGCCATGAAATTTTGCATGATGATTCTTAACATGATGATGGATTTGTGTGATTTTATTTGGCATTTTTTTGCTATTTCCTTCCCTGTTTTGGACACATGGACTTTAGGTGTGACAATGTGTGTCACCCAATTGGATGTCTAGCTTGTGCATTTTTGTATCCATGTCCATTGAACTCTGATGATTCTGATTTTTGGCATGATGATTGTGTTTGATGTGTTGTATGCTCATAAAAATTTCCAGAATTGTTTGAATCATTTCTGTTTTGATGTGGAATTTTCATTCTTGATGATCAATTGTATGCACCTTTTGCTTGCCTTGCCTTCTCATGCTCATGAATTGACTTTGCTTGATGCTTTTGACTTGGTCCTTTTTAGGACATGTTCTTGATTGAATAAGCATGCTTCTTGTTGAATATTGGTTGCTGTTTTGGCTTTTTGATTCACTTTTGACCCTAGGCTTTGCCCTAGGGGTTTGGACTCACATTTTGAGTTGTGCATTTCAGGTTCAAGCACTAAGCCCTAATGGATGATGTTGATCTCATGAATTGAGATGCATTTTGTTTTGTTTAACTAATGTTGATTGTGTTGTAGGTCCTTGGATGGCTAATTCACTTGAATTGTTGACTTACATTGTGTATATTGGTTGTCTCACTGTTGACTGTCTGTTTAGTTTGTTTGAATGTGAATATTGACTTGTTTGATTTTCTTACAGGTACTTTAGTAGCTTTAACTCATTACTTGAGTTGCTTTGCTTTGCTTGTGGTTGGCATACCACTTAGGTAACCATCCTATTCTCCATGTAGTCTGGAAGACCTGTCATGTTCTTTTGGCAGGCACCTGTCTAAAGCCCTCCTTAAAAGGCCATGTCTTTGATTGTTTATGTTTGTGCCAAGCAGGTTAAGTCCTCTTAAGAGGCAATTGGCAGATAGAAGGGATTTGCAATCAATCCCCTGTTAATCAGTTGAGTCTTTCATTATGCTTGCACTACGTGCTGATGCTTTTGAATCTAACCCAAGATCTTGTATATAGAGTCAGTCATGTGTGTAACACCCTTCTAAAATACCCCAATAATTAATTAAAACAACAAAATATGAATCAGAGTAGATATGCAATTTCAGGGTGTCACACTTGAAACTTCACACCATTCACCAAAATAACCTGTCATGCTCATTTATTAATCAAAATAAAACATTGCACAATTCGCAGCGGATAGAGATCTAGCAACATGCAAACCATGTAACACCTTACATGTAAAATTGTTCAATAACCAAAAATGAAAACAAAGTAAAACATCCCATCCCGATGTTACATATACCAAAGCATGACCCACTAGGGAACTACACTAGACTCCAAGCACTAGCTTCTACTCAATCACTGCTCGTTACCTGAAACATAGTTGTAAGGGTGAGTTCCTCAATCGATATAATATGCATTATGAAATATCATGTAATGCTAAGTAAATTAACACATTTCATCACCCTAATCATATCACACATTCAGCAACGGCAACATCAACCCATAATCATACTCCACACAAACACAAAACACACGTATAATATTGGAATACATCCATTCATATTATACGCCATACATACATTATGAAATGAGACTCCATGCATGCGGTACCGACTATTCGTGAACACATAGTTCAACCTCACCGATCAAACCCAGATACGGCTACCAAGCTCACTAGTCCCACTCATTTGAGACCTAGTGACTCACTCACTAATTCCTCACCATGGGAATTAGCTACCACCATAAAGGCCATGTTATGCACGCTAAATCACCTAGCATGCAACATCAACAACAATCCACAATGGACATATGCTCACACTCTAAGCCATAAACAGTCCATCCACAATTGCATACATAATAGATACATTCACAGCATTATGCATACCGTCATACATCATCAGCATTTTTATCACAGAATCATATCATGTCATGCCAAATAATAAATCACAGTATTAGCACACTCTACTAATACCTATACGGCTCAAAACAACGGAAAATGATCCCTACTATATCATACATCAGCTAAATTACATCACTCAGCTGAAACGACCAAAACTGCACAACAACAGCTCAGAAAAACCAAACTTCTGCCCATACGCGTATGGCACATTTCCTAGCCAAGCCCATACGCGTATGGCCTCTCCCATACGCGTACCAACAGAGACAAAACTACGTTTAGAACATCATCTTCTCCATTCATACGCGTATGGCCTCACCCCATACGCGTACCAGGCCATCTCATACGCGTATGGCCTAGTGTCATACGCGTATGACCAGAAACCAATTTTCCAGATTTGCTATGGGTTTCCTCTGCTACGAGATTTCTCAGATCCAACCTTCCACAGTCCAATTTTTACACAGCATTCATTCATATTATCTAACACAGATCATACCTATTCAATTTCACAATTTCTAGCCTTATTACATCCAATTCCTACGAATTTTCTTCAATTATAAACCCATATTTCATTCATCCATAAGTTCATAATTTGCAGCATTCATCATCCTAATTAGAGTCGATTCAATGGCTTATTACTACCCATTACATGTTAACCCATAATACCCATTAAACGACGATAAACCCCCTTACCTGAGTTAATCCGGCAAATCCTTTAACTTCAAGCTTTTCCCTTCTTCAACCCTTTTTCTCTTGCTCTTCCTTTTTTCTCTTTTTCCACTTTTTAGTCGCTTCCCTCTTTTCACGTTGTGAAAACCTTTTTACTAAATGGGACTCTTTACCGATTCCAAAAACCGTTCCAATTCCAACTTTATTATTCCAATAATAATAATCCAATAATATTCCAATTATTTAATTAAATTAATAAATATACTAATAATAATATATATGAATGGTTTATCTTTTATTTTGAAAAATAATACCCTCTCATTCATATTATCATCATAATATACTATTAAACTTAAATTAAATAATTATCATATTTTATCGGGGTGTTACAACTCTCCCCCACTAAAAGAGTTTTCGTCCTCGAAAACATACCTCAAGCGAATAACTCTGGATAAGACTCCTTCATCTGACTCTCCAGTTCCCAAGTTACATTGCCACCTGCTGGTCCTCCCCAAACTACCTTTACCAAAGCAATCTCTTTACCCCGCAACTGCTTCAACTCTCGATCCTCGATCCTCATAGGTGATGTCTCAACAGTCAGGTTATCTCTCACCTGTACATCATCTACTTGGACCACATGCGACGGATCAGGAATGTACCTCCTCAACTGAGACACATGAAAAACCTCATGCAAATTCGCAAGTGACGGCGGTAAAGCGATATGATAGGCTACCTCCCCTATCCTCTCCAAAATCTGATAAGGACCAATAAATCGAGGTGTTAACTTCTTCGACTTCAAAGCTCGACCAACCCCAGTTATCGGAGTAACACGAAGAAACACATGATCTCCCTCTTGAAACTCAAGTGACTTCCTCCTCTTGTCGTGATAACTCTTCTGACGACTCTGAGCAATCCTCATCTTCTTCTGAATCATCTTAATCTTTTCCGTAGTTTGTTGAACAATCTCCGGTCCAACCACAACACTCTCACCGGACTCATACCAACATAAAGGTGTCCGACATCTCCTACCATACAAAGCTTCAAACGGTGCCATACCAATGCTCGAATGAAAACTATTGTTGTAGGTAAACTCAATCAAAGGTAAATAACAATCCCAAGCACCTCCCTTTTCCAAAACACAAGCCCTCAAAAGATCCTCCAGTGACTGAATCGTCCTCTCAGTCTGACCGTCAGTCTGCGGATGATATGCAGAACTCAATCTCAGCTTAGTTCCCAAAGCCCTCTGCAAACCTTCCCAGAACTTCGATGTAAATCTAGGATCTCTATCCGAAACAATACTCGACAGAATACCATGCAAACTTACAATTTTCTCAATATACAACTCAGCTAATCTCTCTAACGGATAATCCATTCTGATCGGAATGAAATGAGCCGATTTTGTCAATCTGTCAACAATCACCCAAATAGCTTCAAAATTCTTAATTGTCCTCGGTAAACCAGAAACAAAATCCATACTGATACTATCCCACTTCCACTCTGGAATAGCCAACGGTTGCATTAGCCCAGACGACTTCTGATGCTCAATCTTCGACTTCTGACAAGTCAAACAAGAATAAACAAAACTCGCAATTTCTCTTTTCATTCCCGGCCACCAAAATAACTTTTTCAAATCATGATACATCTTCGTAGCCCCAGGATGAATACTCAGGCCACTACGATGTCCTTCCTCAAGAATACTCTTCTTAAGTTCGGTAACATCCGGAATACACACCCGATTACCAAATTTCAAAACACCATTCTCATCAACTCTGAATTCACCACCTTGAACTTGATTCACTAGAGTCAACTTATCAACCAAAAGTACATCGGATTTCTGACCCTCTCTAATCTCATCCAGAATACCACTCGTTAACTTCAACATTCCCAATTTAACACTATTGTGAGTACTCTCACACACCAAAATCAAGTCTCTAAACTGCTCAATTAAATCCAATTCCTTAACCATTAACATAGACACGTGCAATGATTTCCGACTCAATGCATCAGCCACTACGTTTGCTTTACCCGGATGGTAATTCAAACCAAAGTCATAATCCTTCAGAGACTCTAACCATCTCCTCTGTCTCATATTCAGCTCTTTCTGATCAAAGAAATACTTTAAACTTTTATGGTCACTGAAAACCTCAAATCTTGACCCGTACAAGTAATGCCTCCATAACTTCAGAACAAATACCACAGCTGCCAACTCTAAATCGTGTGTCGGATAGTTCCTCTCATGAACCTTCAGTTGTCTCGAAGCATAGGCTACAACCTTCTTATTCTGCATCAAAACACCACCCAAACCCAACAATGAAGCATCACAGTAAACCTCAAATGGTTCCGACGGACTTGGTAATATCAGAATAGGAGCAGTAGTTAACCTTCTCTTTAACTCTTGGAAGCCTTCTTCACATTTTGAGTCCCAAACAAACGCTTGCCCCTTTCTAGTCAACATCGTCAACGGTAACGCCAACTTAGAAAATCCCTCGATGAATTTCCTATAATAACCTGCAAGTCCAAGAAAACTCCTTATCTCAGAAACTGACTTCGGAGCTTCCCACTTAGATACCGCTTCTATCTTAGAAGGATCAACAGCAACACCACCTCTTGAAACCACATGACCAAGAAAACTAACCTCTTCTAACCAAAATTCACACTTGGACAGTTTAGCAAATAACTTCTTTTCTCGTAGAACTCCTAAAACCACTCTCAAATGTTCAGCATGCTCTTCTTCAGATTTCGAATACACCAAGATATCGTCAATAAACACCATAACAAACTTGTCTAGGTACGGATGGAAAATCCTATTCATATACTCCATAAATACCCCAGGCGCATTAGTCACACCAAAAGGCATTACAGAATACTCATAATGTCCATACCTTGTTCTTAAAGCAGTCTTCTGAATATCCTCAGTTTTCATACGTATCTGATGATACCCCGATCTCAACTCTATTTTGCTGAACACACTCGCACCAACCAACTGATCCATCAAATCATCAATCCTCGGCAAAGGATATCGATTCTTGATCGTCACTTTATTCAGTTGCCTGTAGTCCACACACAACCTCATAGTACCTTCTTTCTTCTTAACCAATAACACTGGTGCGCCCCACGGTGACACACTCGGACGAATAAATTTCTTATCCAACAGATCTTCCAGCTGACTCTTCAATTCAGTTAACTCAACAGCAGACATACGGTACGGAGCCATCGATATCGGCCTAGTACCAGGTACCAAATCAATCGAGAACTCAACTTCACGCTCTGGCGGTAATTCATTCACTTCCTCAGGAAACACATCAGGAAAGTCACACACCACGGCTAGATCGCAAATCACCAGTTTATCTTTAGCCTCCACAGTCGCTAACAACATAAACAACTCTGCCCCATCTGCTACTGCCTCATTCACCTGCCTTGCTGATAGAAACAAACTCTTTCCTTCCCCAATCTCAGGAAAGATCACAATCTTATCAAAACAGTTGATATAAACTCGGTTAAACACCAACCAGTTCATACCCAGGATAACATCAATCTGCACTAGTGGAAGACACACGAGGTCCATCCCAAAGTTTCTACCAAAAATACTCAGAGGACAATTCAAACAAACTGAAGTAGTAGTCACTGAACCCTTCGCAGGAGTATCAATCACCATACTCCCATGCATCTCAGATATCTCTAATTTAAGTTTCACAGCACAATCCAAAGATATAAAGGAATGAGTCACACCTGTGTCAATAATAGCTACAAGAGGAAAGCCATTAATATAACACGTACCTCGGATCAAACGATCATCTGCAGAAGTCTCAGAACCCGATAAAGCAAAGACCTTGCCTCCCGACTGGTTCTCTTTCTTCGGCTTAGGACACTGTGGATTGATATGACCCACCTCTCCACAGTTGAAACAAGTCATAGTCTTCAACCGGCACTCTGCAGCCAAGTGACCACCTTTGCCACACTTGAAACACTTCTTCTCAGTACTGGTACACTCATGGATACGATGTCCAGCCTGACCACATCTGTAACACTTAACAGGGGCACTGGAGTCTCCCCCACTAGGTCTCTTCATCCCACTCTGTCTCTGGAAACCTTTGCCAGCTGTATACGGCTTCCCACGATCATTCTGATTCTTGCCTTTCCTATCAACCCTCTGCTGATAGCTCTCCGCTCTGGCCTTGGTATCCTGTTCAAAAATCCTGCAACAGTCAACCAAGTCAGAAAACACTCTAATCCGCTGATACCCAATAGCCTGCTTGATCTCGGGACGTAACCCGTTCTCAAACTTCACACATTTTGAAAATTCCCCAGTAGCCTTATCATAGGGAGTGTAATACTTCGACAGCTCTGTGAACTTAGCAGCATACTCAGTAACAGACCGGTTGCCCTGCTTCAATTCTAAGAACTCTATCTCTTTCTTTCCTCTGACATCCTCTGGAAAGTACTTCCTCAGGAATCTCTCTCTGAACACCGCCCAAGTGATCTCAGCACTCCCAGCAGCTTCCAACTCAGTGCGGGCAGCAACCCACCAATCATCTGCTTCCTCTGACAGCATATGCGTACCGAACCTGACCTTCTGGTTATCGGCACACTCAGTCACTCGGAAGATCCTCTCGATCTCCTTCAACCACTTCTGAGCACCATCTGGATCGTATGCTCCCTTGAACATTGGAGGATTGTTCCTCTGGAACTCACTCAGCTGACGAGCAACTCCCAATCCCACAACATTCGGATTCCCTCCAAGTACTCCAGCTAGCATATCCAGGGCCTCAGCAATCGCAGCATCGTCTCTACCTCTTCCAGCCATCTCTATTGTGAGTTAATCTAACAAGCTAAAACAATAAGTACTGATAGGGTTACACAACACCTATCACATACAGGGAAACAGAATAATTACGACTCGACTCGACCGACTATGCTCTGATACCACTAATGTAACACCCTTCTAAAATACCCCAATAATTAATTAAAACAACAAAATATGAATCAGAGTAGATATGCAATTTCAGGGTGTCACACTTGAAACTTCACACCATTCACCAAAATAACCTGTCATGCTCATTTATTAATCAAAATAAAACATTGCACAATTCGCAGCGGATAGAAATCTAGCAACATGCAAACCATGTAACACCTTACATGTAAAATTGTTCAATAACCAAAAATGAAAACAAAGTAAAACATCCCATCCCGATGTTACATATACCAGAGCATGACCCACTAGGGAACTACACTAGACTCCAAGCACTAGCTTCTACTCAATCACTGCTCGTTACCTGAAACATAGTTGTAAGGGTGAGTTCCTCAATCGATATAATATGAATTATGAAATATCATGTAATGCTAAGTAAATTAACACATTTCATCACCCTAATCATATCACACATTCAGCAACGGCAACATCAACCCATAATCATACTCCACACAAACACAAAACACACGTATAATATTGGAATACATCCATTCATATTATACGCCATACATACATTATGAAATGAGACTCCATGCATGCGGTACCGACTATTCGTGAACACATAGTTCAACCTCACCGATCAAACCCAGATACGGCTACCAAGCTCACTAGTCCCACTCATTTGAGACCTAGTGACTCACTCACTAATTCCTCACCATGGGAATTAGCTACCACCATAAAGGCCATGTTATGCACGCTAAATCACCTAGCATGCAACATCAACAACAATCCACAATGGACATATGCTCACACTCTAAGCCATAAACAGTCCATCCACAATTGCATACATAATAGATACATTCACAGCATTATGCATACCGTCATACATCATCAGCATTTTTATCACAGAATCATATCATGTCATGCCAAATAATAAATCACAGTATTAGCACACTCTACTAATACCTATACGGCTCAAAACAACGGAAAATGATCCCTACTATATCATACATCAGCTAAATTACATCACTCAGCTGAAACGACCAAAACTGCACAACAACAGCTCAGAAAAACCAAACTTCTGCCCATACGCGTATGGCACATTTCCTAGCCAAGCCCATACGCGTATGGCCTCTCCCATACGCGTACCAACAGAGACAAAACTACGTTTAGAACATCATCTTCTCCATTCATACGCGTATGGCCTCACCCCATACGCGTACCAGGCCATCTCATACGCGTATGGCCTAGTGTCATACGCGTATGACCAGAAACCAATTTTCCAGATTTGCTATGGGTTTCCTCTGCTACGAGATTTCTCAGATCCAACCTTCCACAGTCCAATTTTTACACAGCATTCATTCATATTATCTAACACAGATCATACCTATTCAATTTCACAATTTCTAGCCTTATTACATCCAATTCCTACGAATTTTCTTCAATTATAAACCCATATTTCATTCATCCATAAGTTCATAATTTGCAGCATTCATCATCCTAATTAGAGTCGATTCAATGGCTTATTACTACCCATTACATGTTAACCCATAATACCCATTAAACGACGATAAACCCCCTTACCTGAGTTAATCCGGCAAATCCTTTAACTTCAAGCTTTTCCCTTCTTCAACCCTTTTTCTCTTGCTCTTCCTTTTTGCCCTTTTTCCACTTTTTAGTCGCTTCCCTCTTTTCACGTTGTGAAAACCTTTTTACTAAATGGGACTCTTTACCGATTTCAAAAACCGTTCCAATTCCAACTTTATTATTCCAATAATAATAATCCAATAATATTCCAATTATTTAATTAAATTAATAAATATACTAATAATAATATATATGAATGGTTTATCTTTTATTTTGAAAAATAATACCCTCTCATTCATATTATCATCATAATATACTATTAAACTTAAATTAAATAATTATCATATTTTATCGGGGTGTTACAATGTGGAGTAGAGTTCCTCATTCTGGACTCTCACACTTTCTTTGATTTAAGCTCACCCAGGCCAGGGTTAAGAGCTATGAGGTCTAATCCTCATTTCCTTTTCATCTGCTTCACCCTAACTCTCAATGTTAGGGTTAAGAGCTCAAAACACCCATACAGTATTGGCTTGTTTGTCGAGGTTGATATGACCCCTTGACTAAAGCCTAACCTTGATTGAGCCTCTTGATTGTGTATAGAGTGTGCTAATTGATTGTGATTGCTTGTGTTTGCTTTTGCATATTTGCTTTGCATATTGTTCTTACATATTGTTATTGCATATTGCATTTTGCATTTGTATTTGCTTTGTTTGAGGAGTCAGATGTAAGACCATTGATTGGCTATCTGTTTCCTGTTCCTATTGGGGAGCTGGATTTAAGACCATTGATTGGCGCTCCATTTCCTATCTTGTTTTTTTGTGTGGAGTCAGGTGTAAGACCATTGATTGGCTATCTGTTTCCTATTTCTTTTACGGAGTCGGGTGTAAGACCATTGATTGGCTATCTGTTTCCTGTTTATTTTGTTTGGTGGAGTTAGGTATAAGTCCATTGATTGGCATCCTATTTCCTATTCTTTGTTCAGGAGTTAGAAGTAAGACCATTTATTGGCATTCTATTTCCGTTGTTGTGGAGTTGGATATAGGTCCATTTATTGGCAATCCATTTACAGTTATTTGTTCTTTGTTGAGCTTGCTTATTGCTTTAGCCTTGTGCTTGTTGCTGATTCCAAAGGATGGTACTTACTTGGATCACATATGATCTCAAGAGAGGAACTCCTAATGAAGTTTTGCATCCCTTAACCTTAACCCTTTTGTTCTTTAAACCTCCATTGGCATGTTAACTCAAACCAAAAAAACTATTGTGCAAACACTTTCACTTGTTTTCAAAACTAGAAACCTAGGCCTTAAGCCCTTGATTTTCAAACTTCATTTTCCTAATACTTCTTTTGAATTGAACTCTTAATCATACTTTGACTCCATTTTTGTGAATACTATTAATTGATTAATTCCAACTCACTCAATTGTTTTTGTGGCTCTAGTCCATTCTTAATCAAATTTTCATGCATTAGCCATAGATCTCAATTATCTTAGTGGTTGATGTGAATCTCACCTTTTATCCTTAGTGATTGAATAGTAAGCCTTCCATGCTTATTATAGGGCATTGTCCCTCACTAGCATGTTGAAGTTGTTCTCACATGGTGGACTTGTGGTTGTTCAGGTTGAGTTTTCTCCCGTGGATAATGAAAGACCTTAAGGCTTTTGTTTAAAATCAATCCACTCATATTTTTGAAATTCGTTATCCGAACTACGGGGTTTTGATCCTTATCTTTCATGAGAGGGTACGTAGGCAATGGGTTCATCCATCCAAACACAAAAATAATTAACTTGTACATTCTTTTCTCATCCCTTCAATCAATGTTTGCACAGTAAAAATTTCATAAACAATAACTTTTTACAACAATTTGTGAAAAGGGTTCCCTAGGAATACCTAGGATGCATTGGGTGCCTAACACCTTCCCTTTGCATAATTACCCCCTTACCCAGATCTCTGTACCCCTTTTTTATTAGTTTTCTTTGCAAAACTTCTTAGGCTTTTGTTCGCTTTTTAGCCATTCCTTTGGATAAATAAAAGTGTGGTGGCGACTCTATCTTTGTATGATTTACCTTGGATCTAATTAATATTTTTAATGGTGACGATTACACCGCTACAGCCACCATTTGGCTATTTCTAGCATTTCATTTGTTTTGTTCTTTGCATGTTAAATATTTATCTACTTTCAAGCATTGTTGATTTCCTTTAATGGTAATATTAATGAAATGATTATGCATGTTTTGAACGAATCCTTTCGTGTTCACTCATCTTTTCCATTTATATAACAAAAACAAAAATATTTTTCCCATTCACTTATCAAACTGTTGTCTTAGCAAAGATTGAAGGGAGGATGACGAAAACAAAATACCCATAATTGCTGACTGTATGCTTCCGGATAAAATCCTACTGATGATGTACAAGCATTGTTTCAAATCCCCAAACACTGGAGAGATAAGGAGTCAATCCCTAGTCAACCACTTCGAGCCTAGAAGTAGGAGTTTCTTTCGAATATATAAAACCCTTACACTTAACCTGGGAAAAGGTAGTGTTCAGTTAATCTGACTATGCATTCGAATTATAAGATGAAGCATCCCGCCTGTGGATCGACTACATACCGTTTTTCGCACACATCCTGAAGTGTCAAAGGAACCTTGAAAAATCCAAAAGTTGTATAGGTTTTTCTTCAATGACCAATGGCTTGGCAGTCACAATTCTCTAAAAAAAACAAAGAAAGAGCCCGCTAAGTCGAATACCTCAAAAGGGTGACTCAGGAAAAAAACAGGGGCAATCCCGATGGACCAAAGCTTCAAGAAGTGGTCCAGGCAAAAGTTAGGGATCAAAATAAAAATCAAAAGAGGTCACGAAAACCCTATACAAAACAAAACAAGATTCAGTGACCACCATATCAAGAATCAAAGAGGCACAAATATCCGTGAAGAGCAAAATAAGGTGACTGCCATTTCAAGCGAATCTTGAATCCTCGTCTTTACATCGTCAGACTCTTTTATGAGTGTATGTGTTAAATCAACTGAACGTAGGACTGGAGAATCATCATGAAGAAGGGGTGGGTTAAAACAAAATTTGAGCCTTACATCCTTTGTTTCAATAACCATGAACCAAGCCACGTTACAACCCTTAAAAGACCTAATTGAGGTAGGGATTATTCTGAAAGCACACTATAGCAAGGTTGCGTGAACTGACTCCTAAATGTTTGCTAGTCACCTATATTGGCATCATATTCTCGCTGTATTTTTCACACACCAGCTAAACCAGCAATGTGTTTGAACTAATGGTTCATTCGTCACATACTACCACATCACCTCAGTAAATGATTTTTCAAACCTGCATAAATATCGCATTAAAATTACCATTGATTAAATAAATCATTTTAATTGCAAGTCGGTACTTAACATCAAGAAGATTCCAACAAGAAGAAATCAGAGAAGGACTTGATCATTCGTCGGTGCTGACCCGAATCAAGACCATGTTCTAACCCAATGCTTTAGGGGCATGGAATCCATTGACCATGAATTGGTCAGTAAAAAAAATCCCCAAGCATCAGTGGACCAATAAGGCAAATTATTACAACATACTCAGTCAATCTGGGGCAATGCCTTTCAGAAGCTCAACCAGGGGAAAACTATTGAAAGACTCGTACACTAGGGGCAAATTTGGTTCAGGCCATGGTATAATCATTCACAGGGTTTCCTTTCAAAAGAGAATTCCTTCAATGACCCTACAGGCTAGGACAAACAAGTTGCAAAGAGTCGTGAGGCAGAGCAGGGGCATAACCATCATGCATTGATTATGTCGCTACGCTCATTAAATGTTGGCAAGTCATCATGGTGTAAGACCCTAATTTTGGCCCTAAGATCCCTCATGGCATCATAACATGGCATTTGCATAGCCTCAAGGATCATAAGCACCTTGGCTCTTTACCTTTGGGTGGGATCTCTCTTGTGACTGGTTTGAGATCACCAAGCATGCTTGAATTGTATATTATTGCTTTTCTCATTTTTATTTACTAACCAAAAGCATAAAAAATATGTCACTAACATCCCTTGTTTATAGCTTGAGCAGTCACAAGATCCAAAGCTTCTAGGAGATCCTTTGTGCAATGATATGGTCAAGAGAAGATGAAAGCAAGCATGGTAATGGTTCCCAAAGCTCTCATCCATCAAATATGCCTCCCAAGTATCTCAATTCATCATTTTGATCAAAGCAAAGTCAAGGGGTTTGAGGCTTGTTTCCCAAGGAAACCCTAATTCATCTGATCATCAATAATGCCTTGCTCATGAAGCAACCTCAACCCATGGTCAAATAAAATCAAGGGAAGTTTCTTTAATTCATCATTTCATGCATATTTGAACTTATTTGAGTGCCCTCAATCATCAATTCATCAAAATATGAGGTGTGGACTTGAGAAGTTGATCAGTCAATTCATCTGACTATTTTGAAATACACTGAGACCTAACTTTTTATTTGTTGGTCAAATGGAGATGACCCAAAGAGAAAAAATGTTATTAAGTATAATATGAAAAACTTTCATGTTCATAGAAATTTGATTTGAAGCTTGGAAGGTCATCATCCATTCCAATACATTATAGGTCATTTTGACTGAAACCCTAATTTTGGGTCAACTTCCCAAGAACATAACTCATTCATTTTTCATGATTTTGGGATGAGACTTAATGCATTGGAAAGCGTATTGTGTCTAATTCAAATGTTATGTCGATCAAAATTGCAAAATCTCAAAATAAATACATGTGATAATGCAAAACATTATAGGTCACTTTGGACCAAATGCATTGAAATGTGAAAAAGTCCAACTTCAATTGTCCATAACTTCTTCATCCAAAATCCAAATGATTCAAATTTTAAGTCCAGATTTATTTTCTTGAAAAGATATACAACTTTCACGTTGAAGATTTTATCATTTGGAGCTTGCATCATTGAGACAGAGGGGCTTGAACATTGGCCAAATTTGGAAACTTCACATATGCATGTTTTGCACCCTACACTTCAAGCTCAAATTTCATTATTTTCCAAGGCCCAATTGGAGTTTTTATCAACATAGCATTTGTTCCTTATGCAACAAGCTTTCTAACCATTACTCATAAGGTTGCATTTGGAGTTTGGAAGCATCATTTTCGAAGAGATGAAGAATTAGGTGCGTTTTTGAAAACTTGATTCAATTGCCATGCATGAGCTGATTACATCTATTTTGCACGTCCATTTCATTCAATTATGATCTCAGCTTGCCAAGCCATATGGAATTGGGCCCTCCATGCGCCTGTACAGGCCCATGCATGGAGGCCCTTTCCATTCATGCAAATTTGAAGTCACACATTCAGCATTGCTTACAGCTCTCTCCATCTATAAATACCATGCCATAGCTTCACAATTCTTCAACCTAATGGCGCCTTAATCCCTGATGAATTGAATCCCCACCCATACCAAAGGAACAAAATATCATTTTTCTCTAAAAATTTCAGATCTAGATTTCAGTTTCCTTGACTGTTTTCTTAAGATCCAAAGTTCCTAAGCCTCTTCACTTTGATCCATTTAAGCTTCTGTTTGCAAAAGGAATCAAAGAGAGTGACTCAATTCTTCATAATCCAAAGGTGTTGCTCAACTGCATTTTGCTTCGAAACACCTCATATATTGCTCTATTTTCCTTGATCTTGTGTTGTCTGAAGTCCTCTGTATAAAGGCATCATTATTGTGTTCTTAACTTTTGAAATCAAGCAAGTTCAGTTGAACATCACCAAAGTTCCATCTCTGATTTCTCTCTTAATAGGGATCTAGAGAGGAATTGAGTGGCATAGGAGTGATGTACATCAGTTCACCTTTCGAATGGTACCTGGATCGTGTATTTTAGTTAACATTTTTTGCCTTGCAATTTTTGATCTTCATCGGAGCTAGCCGGAGAAGACGGTGACGCTGGCCACCGTCTGGTCTCCAGATCAGATCTGGACCATCCATTTCCATTTCCAGATCTAATCTCATCTGTCCAAACTTATGACTTTCTTAATACAGCGTGGGGTTGCATTGACCTTGGAACACGTTGGGCGCACGCTTGTGGATGCTTGGATCTGCCAGCTCAATTAATGAGCTCAGATCCAAGGGCTCACGCTTTTTCCTTTTTTTTAGTTCTGATTTTATTTTCTATTTTACTTTTTAATTCCATTTCATTTTCTAAAATTCATATCTCTTTTATTATTGGTCCAAAAATTATGGGACCAATTGCATTATTTCTCTTTTAATTTCTAGTTTCTAAAAATGATTTTTAATATTTTTTATTTTATCATTTGCCATTTTTTAAGTAATTTTCTCTTTTCTGGTTATTTTTAATTCATTTTAAATAGTTTTTGATATTCAAAAAATACAAAAATATTTTCTCAACCTCTTTGAATGATGATAGATCTATGAAAAATATTCTCATCAATTTATTAATTGATTTGGGATTTATTTGAGATTTTAGTTCAATTAGGTTATTTTTATGCATTTTTAATTGATTAAAAATAGTTTCTGACTTTTAAAAATGCTGAAATTTTTTGTCAAACTTTGTTTGACCTTGTTGAACTTGGGATAATTCACTTGGACTTTTTAAAGTTGATTTGAAGTGAGTTTGAAGTTTGACCTCTCTTTAATATTTTAATTCAAGTTTTATTTTAAGTATTAAAAATACCAAAAATATTTTGTTTATTTCTTGACTTCCAATCTTCATTTTGCTTCTGTTTTCTATTGTTTGACCTTGATCTTCCCTATCTTTGGTCAACATTTGTTGATTGGTACATTCCATTTCATTTAATGCACTTTAATTCTTCATTTCTAATTCTTCTTCTTCTTTTCTTTTTTGATCAATGAGTTAAAGGTTGATGGTTAGCATTGATTAAGGAGGTTTAATCTTCCTTGATTCAAATCTAATTCATCTTGATCAAATGATCAAGTGAATGGCTTTGCATTAAGGATAGATTGCTTTCTAAATCATGCAAAGGACCTAAATCAATACAAAATCATTTCTCATCTTCTTTTTGGCATGGCAAGTTGTTGGAGTTTGATTCACTAATCAAGACCTCTAATTTGTGTTGTTGCCTATATTATTATTGACCGGTCTTAGATAGTTGTGACTTCTACATAAGTCCAATTACGATTGCTTAACATAACGCTAAATTTTCCTTATGGCACACTAACTACTAACACTAACCATTAACCATTAACATTTACTTCTTGCTCTTTACATTTATGCAATTTACTATTCTTGTACATATTATTCATTTGCTTTTGCTCTTTGCTCACTTGAGCACATGTTTATGCTAATGCAATTTGCCTTTTTCTCACTTGAGAAAATAATTGTGTATATATTATTGTGTTTGTGTTTTGTTTTGATTGTTGTGGACCAAATGCAAAGAAATGGACAAATGGACTTAGTTTCTAGGACTTTCCCTATGCAAATTGGAGTAAAAGGACCTTAATGTTGAAGATGGATTAGAAGGACCAAACCTCTAAACTCACTCTTGTCCATTCTTGATTTACTTCATGGAACTTTTGATGTGTGTGCTTTTGTGCTAGGGGATTCTATGAGAGCCCAAATTGAAGAACCATTGCAATGTTCATCCAAAGTGAAAGATACAAGATACTTTGAGGATCTTCAAAGAAGCTTGTTTGATTATGTTGATTGCTTTGAGCTTACCATTATTGTGCTTACATATTCCAAAGGATGGGAGCTACTTGGATCATCAATATGATCTCAAGAGAGGAACTCCATTTGTGGTCTTGTTTCTTATCCCTTATCTCTTGTATGATTAGGACTTTAGCCATTCTTCTTCTTCCCTCCACTCTAACCCAAGCCAAAACTTTTGTGCAAACACTTAACACTTATTTTCAAACATTAGAAACCTAAACATTATGCTTTTGATTTTCAAACTTTCTTTTCATAACACTTATTTTGAATTGAATCTTTAAGTCAACTTTGGCCATATTTTGTAAATACTTTTCATTGGTAAATATAACTCATTCAAATACTTTTGTGGTTTCAATGGCCACTTTCTTAATCAATTTTTTTTTCCTAACCTTTAGCTATTAGGTTTGAGTTATCCTTGAGGTAGATGTAATACTCACCTATATCCTTCGTGATGGACAATGAGTCTTCCATGCTTATTATAGGGTTAACCCCTCACTAGCATGTTGAAGCTATCCACACATGGTGGATTTGTGGTTTTAGGTTGAGTTTTCTCCCTTGGATAACAAAAGACCTTAAGGCTTTTGGACCAATCAATTCACCAACTCATTTTGAGATTTTTACCCTGAACTACGAGGTTTTGATCCTAATCTTTTTTTAAGATGGTACGCAAGCAATGGGTTTATCCATCCAAACACAAAAATGTAAATAACTTGTATATTCTCTTCTCATCTCTTCAATCATGTTTGCACAAACAAATTTTCACAAAATACCAACCTCACTACAAGTATGAAAAGGGCTCCCTAGGAGTACCTATGATGTTTTGGGTGCTTAAAACCTTCCCATTGCATAACCAACCCCCTTACCCCAATCTCTGACATTTTTACTAGTTTTTGATTCGATAAAACTTTTAGGTTTTTGTTCGCTTTCTAACCATTCCTTTGGATAAACCGAAGTGCGGTGGCGACTCAACTTGTATGGCTTACTTTGGATTTAGTCAATATCTCTAATGGTAACGAATACCCCGCTACAGAAAAGTGGCGACTCTGCTGGGGAGAAAGAGAAGCCTAGTGGGTTTTTCCTACTTTTCATATTTGTTGTATTGTATATTGTTTTGTGACATATTTTTGTGCAATTTGGGATTACTGTATTGTATGTAATGATTGAATTGCTTGAATATTAATTCCTTGTATGCTTGGTGATCTTTGTGAGATGAGTTCTATACCCGAACTCGAGTGCACTTAGGATAGGAGAATGGCATAGTCTTGTTGACTTGTGTGGAGTTATTCCTTAGCAAGTTGACTTGCAAGTCCATTCACTTGGTGGAGGTCATGTTGGGATCAGTAATGTCACACAAGTAGTTGTGGTTAGACATTACTCTTTCCAATATAGACCTTAGAAGCCAAGGACCTTAGTTTACCAAGCCCATCTTGGCCTATTCTTAGGATGTAGTGCGAAAGTCGTTCAAGTTTAAGATTTGATACGATTGTTACGCGATACTACACTCATAAGAGTCTCTCTTGAGAATATTTTTGGAATACGAGTGGTCATTTATCCGATAATATCCGAAAGATGGGATGATGACCATGGGAACCTCTTGTAGAACATGTTTGGCAGGTTTAAACCCTAGTACACTCCCTTTGGGTGGTTCTTAACCGAGACTCCATGCTCGTGACTTGCACAAACCCTTGATTCATGGTTGATCTGTTCATGTGTCCTTAATATCAATGTAACTTGGGTGTTGATAAGGTGTAAACCATAATCCACCAAAATGGATGATTGATATTAAGGATGACATGATCTATCCCATGACCTTTGTTTGGTGTGCTTTGCTTGATCCTTGAGTGTGATTGTTGCATTCATGCATTCATGCACCCATTGGCATCCATATCATCAATAGTAAGAAAATTTTCAAGGAACTTAAGAGGTCTATTTGCAAACTTTCAGACATGGAAAGACAAAGTAGGAATACGAAGAAGTATAGTTTTAGACAACCCGACTTGAAAGAGCTAAGGAATTTGACATCCTATGTATTAGATTCCTTGGGTTTCAAGGCTCGTTTTGGGAAGCTTCTATCTTTTCTGACTACTCAAGTGGACGAAGGATTGATGAGTGTATTGGTGCAGTTTTATGATCCCTTGTACCGTTGCTTCACATTTCCGGATTTTCAGCTTTTTCCCACGCTTGAGGAGTATGCCTACCATGTGGGTATACCTATTCTAGACCAGTTACCATTCAGTGGCTTAGAGAGTATTCCTACTTCTCAAGAGATAGCTGACATGTTGCATATGGATGAATCTCTGGTTGGTGCGCATATGACTACCAAAGGTGGAATTCAAGGTCTCCCTTTTGAGTTCCTCATTGCTCAAGCTACTATGTATGGGAAGGCCATGAGTGAGGACGCCTTTGAGGCCATATTCGTACTTCTCATATATGGGCTAGTGTTATTCCCCAACATCGACAAGTTCGTGGATGTGAATGCTATTAGGATTTTCTCTACTCGTAATCCCGTTCCGACTCTGTTGGGTGACACTTACTTTTCTTTGCATATGAGGAATGCAAAGGGTGGTGGTACCATTGTATGCTATTTGCCTCTGTTGTACAAGTGGTTTATTTCTCACTTGCCACAGACGGTCGCCTTCAAGGAGAACAAAGGATGTCTACGGTGGTCTACGAGACTTATGTCTCTCACCAATGATGATATCTTTTGGTACAACCGTGTGTTTGATGGTGTGCAGATTATCGACTCTTGTGGTGAATTATTCAATGTGCCTCTTCTTGGTACATGTGGTGGGATTAACTACAACCCTATTTTGGCACGTCGTCAGCTTGGGTTCCCCCTAAAGGATAAACCCAATAACATTCTGTTAGAGGGTGTGTTCTTTCAGGAGGGTAAAGATCCCCAGGGCTTGAAGGGCAGGATGGTCCGCGCTTGGCGCAAGATCCATAGGAAAGGAAGGAAGGAGCTAGGTCCGAAGAACTGTATCGCTTTGGAGCCTTATACTTCTTGGGTTAGGAGGAGAGCTTCCGAATACCTCATGCCTTACGAGTATCCGAGACCTACACCTTTGGTTGTGGCTGGGCCTTCAACCCTCCCTGACCAAGGAGTAGAGGAGTTGAGAGACGAAGACCGTTCACGTGCTTGGATCCGTGAACGAGAGGAGTTGCTTCAGCAGATCAAGGAGAAGGATGCTTTGATAGAGTTCCTTGAGCATCAGGTTATTGAGGATCCTGATGATGCATGGACTTCTCTACTTCCTCAGTCTTCCAAGTTTTGGAAAAGGAAGTACGATCGACTTGCCAAAGAGAAAGCAGATATGGAGGCAGCCTACGAGAGGGAGGTGAAGAGGCTTTGTGCATCTTATCTTCATGTGTCCAGAGCTTTAGATGACTGCTTCTAGGGATCCATAGGATGTTCATTTTCCTTCTCTCTTGTTTTGTATTGGATTACCAAGACTGTACTTCTTTGGTGTAAAAATATTTCCAGATATTATTGATGAGATATTTCCATATGTGATAAATGTTTAATATTTCCAAAATTTGCAAATAGAACTCTAAGAGTTCCTCTGATAAATAAAAACAAATCATATGCACAAGCATTGCATGCATAATGTGCATAAGCAGGTTTTGCTCCAGGCTTCTTGTTCTATGGTCTAACTCTGTGTTCTTCATTTATTTTGAAGACAAACTGACTCATCGGTACTACACTAGAGCCAACATTTCAAGACTAATGGATCATTTGGAATAAGAGAACTGCGAGCTGAAGGAGGAAGTGGCCAAATTGACTGCCCTGATGGAGTCATTCATGGCTGCCCAGAGCCAGTCTTCTCCGACACCTTCAACTCCTCCCCAGAGGACAGTCATCTCCAAGATTGTCTCCTCAACTGTGCCTGCGGCCAGCGCACACTTTGCTCCAACGGCCATGCCAGCCAGATTCCCGTGGGGGATGCCTCCCAATTTCATGCCTGAGGGTCCTGCACCCACCTTTGCTTCTCTGCCGGCATCTAGCCCGGTCCTTGCTGTTCCTCTTCCTGTCGTGCATACTATGCCTAGAGTAGACGACACCATCTATCATTCTGAACCGTTTGAGGGTCTAGATGTCTATGAGAAGATGAACGCTATGAATGATCAATTTCTTGAGCTTCGCAAGGAATTGAAAACTCTCAGAGGAAAGGATCTTTTCGGCAAGTCTGTTGCCGAACTCTGCTTGGTCCCTAATGTGAAGATCCCTGTGAAATTCAAGGTCCCTGACTTTGAAAAATACAAGGGAAATACTTGCCCTCTCAGGCACCTGGTCATGTATTCCAGGAAAATGTCGACTCAGACCGACAACGACCAATTGCTCATCCATTACTTTTAGGACAGTTTGTCCGGTGCTGCCCTACGTTGGTATATGGGCTTGGACAATGCGAACATCCGATCCTTCAACGAACTTGGAGAGACCTTCGTCAAGCAATACAAATACAACATGGATATGGCTCCCGATAGGGATCAATTGAGATCCATGTCCCAGAAGGACAACGGAACATTCAAAGAGTACGCCCAGAGGTGGCGAGAGGTAGCAACACAGATAGTTCCCCCGCTAGAAGAGAAAGAGATGACCAGATCTTTCTGAAGACCTTGAGTTCTTTTTATTATGAGCGGATGATTGCCAGCGCTCCTTCTGACTTCACCGAGATGGTGAACATGGGGATGCAACTGGAAGAAGGGGTCAGGGAAGGGCGCCTGACCAGAGAAGAAGGCTCTTCTGCCAAACGTTATGGGGCGTTTGCGAAGAAGAAATATGGTGAGGCACATGCCGTGACCTCCCATATGAAACCAAGAAGACCCTTTGTGAGGAGGAAGACCGTGCGTCCGGCCGGTAACCAGCACCAGGTGGCTCATATAGCACCTGTCTTCAGAGATAATCAGCAATGTCAGCAACACAACAATAATCAGCAACAACCACATCCGCAATATCAACAACAACAACACCTTCCGCAACAGCAGGCCTACCAGCCTCGAAACAGTAATCAAACCAGCACAAGTTACGAGAGGAAAAGGGTCACCTTTGATCCTATTCCGATGACATATGCAAAATTATATCCCTCTTTGATAGAGAGGAAGTTGATTACGCCACGAGACCCACCGACTATACCTATTAACCCTCAGTGGTGGTATAAGCCCGAATTACACTGTGTTTATCATTCCAGTGCTCCCGGCCACGACGTGGAAAATTGCTACCCTTTGAAGACCAAGGTTCAAGACCTTATAAGATGTGGTATTCTGTGTTTTGAGGACGTAGGTCCTAATGTGAAGAAGAACCCATTGACCGAGCATGGGAAATCTATCAACATGGTCCAGGGCTGCCCTGGCAAGTACAAAGTCAAATACGTCAGTAATATTCGAAAATCTCTGGTCGAGATGCATCGTTTGCTGTGTGATTATAGTCATTACGAGCACGACCACGATATATGCCGAGTCTGTTCTGTTAATCAAAGAGGTTGTCGCCAGGTGCGTAAAGATGTTCAAGAAATGCTGGATGAAGGGGTCATTGAGATCCTTCAAAACAGAAATGTTGACGAAGATGCTGATGAGGTCAACATAATTTCTCCAGTATTCCGGATCCCCGAGCCTGTTATCATCAAGTATGATGGTAGCAAGCAGAAGGTTTCTCCTGCTTTGACCATTAAGCCAGCCGGCCCTGTACCGTATTCTTTTGAGAAGGCGGTCCCCTATCGCTACAATGCTATAGCATTGGAGAATGGGAAAGAGGCGCCCCTTACCTCTTCATTTGTTGTTAATATTGCCGACGTCAGCGGCCTGACCCGCAGCGGTCGTGTTTTCTCGGCTCCGCCAAAGCCGCAAGGTGATGCTCGAAGGAATGATACCGCTGATTATGCTGAACACCCGATTGGGAATGCTGTGAGCGCTCCGACACTTGTTTTTAAACCTACCTCTACGTTGAAAACTTCTGTCTCTGTTGGCCCGAGTGGCAATACGAAAGAAGACTGTGATGAGATGCTGAGGCTCATCAAGAGAAGTGAGTATAACGTTGTAGATCAGCTTCTACAAACGCCATCAAAAATCTCTGTATTATGCTTGCTGATGAATTCAGTACTACACCGAGAAGCTCTGTAGAAGGTGTTGGATGTGGCGTATGTGGATCATGACGTCACGATTGAACAATTCGACAGTATTGTTGCAAACATTACCGCTTGTAACAATTTAAGTTTTTGTGATGCTGATCTCCCCGAGGAGGGAAGAGACCACAACCTGGCATTACACATATCTATGAGCTGCAAAGATGACGCCATATCCAATGTGCTGGTGGACACTGGGTCATCATTGAATGTATTGCCAAAGACCACTCTTGCAAAGTTATCATATCAGGGGCCTCCCATGAGGCAGAGTGGGGTAGTTGTGAAGGCTTTCGGTGGGTCTCGCAAAACTGTGATTGGAGAGGTTGATCTCCCAGTCAAAATTGGACCAAGTGATTTCCATATTACCTTCCAGGTTATGGACATTCATCCATTGTATAGATGTCTCTTAGGCAGACCATGGATTCACGAGGTAGGCGTCGTGACATCCACCCTACACCAGAAACTGAAATTTGTAAAGAATAAGAAGCTGGTGGTGGTAGGGGGAGAAAAGACTCTCCTGGTTAGCCATTTGTCTTCCTTCTCTTATATAGATGCTGAGGATGAAGTTGGAACGCCGTTCCAAACTTTATCTATTGCTGAACCTATTAAGAAGGGAACTTCTTCATTTGCTTCCTATAAAGATGCAAAGTTGGCCATTGAGCATGGTGCAACTGCTGGATTAGGGAAAATGATTGAGCTGGAAGACAACAAATCGCGGGCTGGCATAGGCTATCCTTCTAGTGTCTTCAACAAGCAAGGGATGTTCAAGAATGGTGGATTTATCCATACCGGTCAAGATGAAGAGGCTGCTGCCATTCTGGAAGAGGATGAAGATGATTCTGGCAACTTCATCATCACTGGAGGGATCTACAATAATTGGGTCGCTGTTGATATTCCAACAGTTATCCATAAGTCAAAGTAATGTTCATTGTGTTTGAAAACCCTTCTCCCATGCCAAAAGAAGAAGTGATGACATTGTTGGCGCATAAATACAATGATATTTTCATTCAATAAATTCATGTTAAATGTTTGTTTTTCCAATTATTTTCCCTTTTCGCTTTTGCATGAAATTGGTGATCACATAAAACCCTAAAAACAAGAATAAAATTAATCTTCTCATCTGCATAATGATTTTCCTTGTTTGAATTCTAAAATCTTTTATATCTAAAATCATTATGCAGGTTGATTAAACCCATTGAACATAATGATCCAACACCATCTCCCAACTTTGAATTCCCTGTATTTGAGGCGGAAGAGGATGATGTTGAAGAGATTCCTGACGAGATTACCCGTCTACTTGAGCATGAAGAGAAGATCATTCAGCCGCATCTTGAGAATCTGGAAACAGTCAACTTGGGGTCTGAAGATTGTGTGCGAGAAGTGAAGATTGGGGCACTCCTGGAAGAATCTGTTAAGAAGGGGTTGATTGAGTTGCTACGAGAATATGTCGACATCTTTGCCTGGTCATATGAAGACATGCCTGGTCTAGATACAGATATTGTGCAACATTTCCTGCCTTTGAAGCCTGAGTGCGTGCCTGTGAAGCAAAAGATCAGAAGAACTCATCCTGACATGGCAGTGAAGATCAAAGAGGAAGTTCAGAAGCAAATTGATGCGGGGTTTCTGGTGACTTCTACATATCCTCAATGGGTGGCCAATATCGTGCCCGTGCCTAAGAAGGATGGAAAAGTCCGAATGTGTGTGGACTATAGAGACTTGAATAAAGCTAGTCCGAAAGATGATTTCCCTCTACCACATATTGATATGTTGGTAGATAATACAACTAAATTCAATGTCTTCTCATTTATGGATGGATTTTGCGGATATAATCAGATTAAGATGGCACCCGAGGATATGGAGAAGACAACATTCATCACACCTTGGGGAACATTCTGTTATCGAGTGATGCCCTTCGGTTTGAAGAACGCCGGAGCCACGTATCAACGAGCTATGACTACCTTGTTTCATGATATGATGCACAAGGAGATTGAGGTGTATGTTGATGATATGATCGCAAAGTCAAGAACGGAAGTTAAACATGTAGAACACTTGTTGAAGCTTTTTCAGTGTTTGAGGAAGTATAAGCTTCGTCTGAATCCTAACAAGTGTACATTTGGAGTCCGTTCTGGCAAGTTATTGGGCTTTATTGTCAGCGAAAGAGGTATTGAGGTTGACCCTGCAAAGGTCAAAGCAATACAAGAGATGCTTGCGCCCCAAACTGAGAAGCAAGTCCGAGGTTTTCTTGGCCGCTTGAATTATACTTCCAGATTCATATCCCATATGACTGCCACATGTGCACCAATATTCAAGATCCTCCAGAAAGATCAGTCTCATGATTGGACCGAGGATTGCCAAAAGTCCTTTGACATTGTCTGAGCCTCCGATTCTATCTCCGCCTATGGAAGGGAGACCGTTGATTATGTATCTGACAGTTCTTGAAGACTCAATGGGTTGTGTCATTGGTCAGTAAGATGAGTCAGGGAAGAAAGAGTATGATATCTACTACCTGAGTAAGAAGTTCACTGATTGTGAGTCTCGATACTCGATGCTTGAGAAGACATGATGTGCTTTGGCTTGGGCTGCTAAGCGCTTACGCCAGTATATGTTGAATCATACGACTTAGTTGATATCCAAAATGGTCCAATCAAGTACATCTTTGAGAAGCCTGCCTTAACTGGTAGGATTGCCCGTTGGCAGATGTTGTTATCTAAGTATGATATTGAGTATCGAGCTCAGAAGGCTATAAAAGGTAGTATCTTGGCTGACCACGTGGCACATCAACCAATTGAGGATTATCAATTAGTTCAGTATGAATTCCCAGATGAGGAGATTCTGTATTTGAAAATGAAAGATTGCGATGAGCCTATGCTCGATGAAGGGCCAGAACCTGGTTCCAGGTGGAGCATGGTGTTTGATGGTGTTGTGAATCAGTATGGAAATGGTATTGGGGCAGTGATTATTACTCCTCAGGGCACACATTTTCCTTTTACAGCAAGGCTAACTTTCAAATGCACGAATAAGATGGCTGAGTACGAGGCCTGTATTATGGGATTGGAAGAATGTATTGATCTTAGGATCAAGCATCTTGATGTTTATGGTGATTCAGCCCTAGTTGTTAATCAGATTAAGGGTGAATGGGAGACAAATCAGCCTGGCCTCATTCCATATAGAGATTATGCGAGGAGGATTTCAACGTTCTTTACTGAGGTTGACTTCCATCATATTCCCCGAGATGAGAATCAGATGGCAGATGCTCTTGCTACACTTGCTTCAATGATTGTGGTTAGACTTTGGAATGAAGTGCCCAATATCACTGTGATGCGCTTGGATAGACCAACTCATATATTCGCAGTAGAGGAGGTGCAAGATGATAAGCCATGGTATTATGATATTAAGTGCTTTCTGCAAAGCCAGATTTACCCGCATGGGGCATCTGTGAAAGATAGAAAGACTTCGAGAAGATTATCTGGCAGTTTCTACCTCGATGGCGATGTGCTTTACAAGAGGAACTTTGACATGGTTCTCCTCAGATGCATGGATAAACACGAAGCAGACCTGTTAATGACTGAGGTCCATGAGGGTTCATTTGGTACTCATTCCAATGGACATGCCATGGCTAGAAAGATGTTGAGAGCAAGCTACTATTGGCTGACAATGGAGTCTGACTGTTGCAAATATGTGAAGAAATGCCATAAATGTCAGATTTATGCGGATAAGATTCATATTCCCCAGACACTTATGAATGTAATTTCATCACCATGGCCTTTCTCCATGTGGGGAATTGACATGATTGGCATGATAGAGCCGAAAGCGTCCAACGGTCACAGGTTTATTCTCGTAGCAATTGATTACTTCACCAAGTGGGTGGAAGCGGCATCATATGCAAATGTGACCAGGCAGGTGGTTGTGAAGTTTATCAAGAATCAACTCATATGCCGTTATGGTGTGCCAGATAAGATCATTACTGATAATGGATCTAACTTGAACAAAAAGATAATGAAAGAGCTATGTAGCGAGTTCAAGATTGCACATCATAATTCTTCTCCTTACAAACCCAAGATGAATGGGGCTGTTGAAGCTGCTAACACGAACATCAAGAAGATTATGCAGAAGATGGTTGTTACATACAAAGATTGGCATGAGATGCTGCCATTTGCCTTGCATGGATATCGTACATCTGTCCGCACTTCAACAGGGGAAACCCCTTTCTCCCTTGTTTACGGCAGGGAGGCTGTGCTCCCAGTAGAAGTGGAGATCCCATCAATGAGAGTTTTGATGGAAGCCAAGTTGACTGATGCAGAATGGGTTCAGAATCATTACGACCAGCTGAATTTGATTGAAGAGAAGAGATTGACCGCCATGTGTCACGGTCAATTATATCAGCAAAGGATGAAGAAAGCCTTTGATAAGAAGGTCAAACCTCGTGTGTTCCAAGTGTTGGTGTAAGCCCTAGAGGCCAATACTTTTGGTACTTGTATCGAATTATTTAAAAGGCATTTTCTTTATTATGTTTGATTAATAAAGTCCCTGGAATAGATAGTCCGTTTAATGTATCAAGTGTGACTTGATCATGAGAACACATTAAACATAAGGAGACTATTCTTAAAGTATCCGTAGTCGAGCTTTATTGTGAACTGGGATAACATTAACGCATTGAGACTATTATGTTTGTAGACTGATGATCACATCTCATGGATCATGGATAAAGAGTTATCAAGTCTTAAACATAGGTATGAATATTAAGAGTAATATTTATACCGGATTGACCCGCTATGAGAATACTATATAGAAAGTTATGCAAAGTGTCATAAGTTATTCTCATGGTGATAATGGTGTATACCACTCTTCGACCTGAAATCACTATGGATCCTAGATGTAGAGTCGAGTGCTTTATTGTTGATCCAACATTGTCCGTAACTGGATAACCATAAAGAAAGTTGATGGGTACTCCACAAAGCATGCTGAGGGACATGAGTGTCCTAGATGGAATTTGCCCATCCTTCATAACAGGATAAATGTCTATGGGCCCAATATTGAACTGGACAAGGATGACACGGTCTATACCTTGTGTTCAATATAGACATAAGGGCAAAGGGATAGTTATACACATAATCATTATCACAGGAGGTTTTGTCAGATCACATGACATTTTCGTGTCTTAGGTAGCAGTGATGTGTTGCTAGATACCGCTCACTGTTTATTATGTTAAATGCTTGATTTAATATAATTGCCAACGTCGCGAAAACCTACAGGGTCACACACAAAAGACGGATTGATGAGAGATAGAGTAACTAAGGAACATCGTAAAGTACGGTGCACTTAAGTGGAATACGAAATATGGTAAGGTACCAAATACTTAAGTGATTTTGGCATATTATGAGATATGGGCCAAAATACACTTAAGTGGGCTTTTTAGCTTGAAGCCCACACAAGTGGTTCTATAAATAGAACCCCTTGGGTAAAAGCATTGTCACTCCACTTAGAGAAACTCAAGTGAAGACTTGGAATTTCGTTTCCCTCTCTCTCTCTCACTAAAAGCCTTCATTCGTACCAGCTAGCACTGAGATTGAAGGAATCCGTTCGTGTGGACTGAGTAGAGACGTTGTCATCGTTCAACGTTCGTGATCGCCCAGTGGATCTGTATCAAAGGTTTTGATCATTATCAGAGATCTGCACCAAAGGTTTGAATTGCCACAAGAGGTAACGATTCTATCACTGATCATGCCCATTCGTAAGGATCATTAAAGGAGAAATTTTTAAATTCCACTGCGCCTTGGATGGCAATTCTCCTTCAGTGGTATCAGAGCCACTTGCGAAACCATGAATCTGATAACTATTTTTGTTCTGTAATAATATGATTAAAGACAGAATGAATCAAAGATTAAATTAAGATCGATCAAGTTATATATATATGATATATGTAATCCTGATGCAAAATACATTATATATGATATAGTGTTCTTGTTTCGTTCATTCAAACACTCAATGGTTGTTTTCCTTTGAGCGATCAATGGTCATTTGCTTCTTGATCCGACATTTGTATGGTGAAGCAATGACGTGTTGATCAATCATACTGAATCAACAATCGAGATGTGTTTGACGGTCTAAAATTGGTGCATTAGGGTTAGTGACGGCACAAGGGTTGTGTTGTCAGAGAGTTATGTGATTGGGGTTTGACTGCACAAGAGTTGTGTTTTCTAAACACTTTTTGGAACAATGTTAACCGGTTAACGCATATGGTTAACCGGTTAACGCAATACGAAATAAATTTTTTGAGTTTTTCAAACAGTGTTAACCGGTTAACGCTCTTGGTTAACCGGTTAACGCAAGGCGGAAAACAGTTTTCCAAGACATTTTCAAACAGTGTTAACCAGTTAACGCATTTGGTTAACCGGTTAACGCAAGGCAGAAAACAGTTTTTTGAACAGATTTCAAACAGTTTTAACCGGTTAGCGCATTTGGTTAACCGGTTAATGCAAGACAAAATTCACCCGTTCGGCTAACTCAGTGCTTTAAAAGTATCAAGTGTTGATGCGAAAAACGACGTCGATTTTAAATGAATTGTTCATTAAAATTTCGGCTTTGCGTAGTGTGATCGGTCGTCAAGATTTAATTTGATTTTAATTAATTAAAGGAATTAATAATAATAATAATAATAATAATAAAGTGTTTATTATTATCTTGTGGTGATCGGTTATGGCCTTAGTTTTTCTTTATTTTGCTTTGCGTTTTAAAATTCGACCTGCGTGTCGTGCCTCTCTCTTAATCTCCCAAATGTAACTTCTTTTCTCATCTCACTCCCACGTATGTAAAACGAGTTTCTTTATGCAATGTAATGATATGAAGAAAGCAAAGAAGTCAGTGCCAAAGGAGGACAACCTTGAAGATCTTGCTTAGAGAAGCTTAGATCGTTGTTAGGTTAGCTTAGGTTCTCTCATTGGCTTGGGAGAACAATTGCGCTATAGGCCATAACTGTTTCATTTTGTTTGTATGTATGTTGATGCATGTGAATGTATGCTGATGCATGTGAGAGACGGTTTATATGATAAACAAGCCGGTGAGATCAGAAAAAATTGCAATTCCGTCAAATTAAATATTAAGTTTAAGCTTTCCAAGTTTTAACACTCATCAAGACTAGTATCGAATAATGTAGGTTTTGCCTACGCGAGGTGCATGTTCTATATTAGTAAGGTGCGATGGGATAATTGTAATATCCAACTGTTAAAACAATAGGTCAAACTTAACTAAACAAATTATAATAAGATTATACATATGTTTAGATGCAAGAGTTGGGAATGATCCATATGATGGATTGGAATAAGGAGTTATTCACCCAACTGAAATTTTCGAGAGTTGTATGAGATACTATTGGAAGGAGTCCCTACCTAAATAACCTAGTTTTGTGTAATCCGCCTACGCAGACTTAGAACGAAGTGAAATATGGATCTCGACCCACTAGAAAATCTTCGAATGGGATTTTCCGAATCAGATGATGAGGGTCATTTGTTTTGAGTAAAATAGTGGGAGCATATTTAATTAAAGGCATAATTAAATATGTCAATGATACTTATATTTTCATTAATCCTTGTGTAGATTACCATGACAGCAAACACCTCTAACAACATTTTGCGATCAATCCTTGATAAGGAAAAATTGTCTGGGACAAATTTTCTGGATTGGCACCGAAACCTGAGGATTATCCTCAAACATGTTAAAAAGCTGTATGTCTTGGAGACACCTGTTCCTGAAGAGGAACCTCCTAGTTTTGCATCTAAGGCAGAAAGAGATGCTTATAAGAAGCATGCCGATGATGCCAATGAAACTGCTTATCTCATGCTAGCTACCATGAACTCAGAATTACAAAAGCAACATGAGAACATGTCAGCGTTCGATATGATCGAACACCTGAAGATGATCTATCAAGAGCAAGCAAGGCATGAGAGGTTTGAAGTTTCAAATGCCCTTTTTCAAGGCAAGTTAGCTGAGGGAGCCCCTGTAGGTCCCCATGTACTCAAGATGATTGGGTATGTGGAAAACCTTGAGAGATTGGGTTTTCCCCTCGAAAAGGAACTTGCGACTGATTTGATCTTGCAATCGTTGCCAGATAGTTTCAGTCAATTTGTCCTAAATTTCAATATGATTGATATGGACAAATCGCTTCCTGAACTGCTCGCTATGTTAAGAACTGCCGAGCAGAATCTGAAGTCAAAAGGGAAGTCCATTCTGATGATCGGAAATGGAAAGAGACAGAACAAAAGGCCCACTAAGCAGGGTGATAAAGGGAAAGGCAAGGAAGTTGCCAAACCCAAACCCACCGTTGCTACTTTGAAGCCTAGTGGAGGCATAGCAAAAGAAGGCACCTGCTTCCATTGCGGTAAGATCGGACACTTGAAGAGGAACTTCCCAAAGTACCTGGAAGATAAGAAGAATGAAGTAGAGACTTCAACTTTAGGTATTTTTGTTATTAATTTATCTACTTCAGCATCATGGATATTAGATACTGGATGCGGTTCTCACATTTATACAAATGTGCAGGGACTGAAAAGAAGTAGAGATTTGGAAAAAGGTGAAGTTGACCTACGAGTTGGCAATGGAGCAAAGATTGCTGCTTTAGCCGTAGGGACTTATGTATTGACTTTACCTAGTGGTTCAATAATTCAGTTAGAGAACTGTTATTATGTACCTGCAATTAGCACGAATATTATTTCCGTTTCTTGTTTGGACAAGTTTGGTTTTTCATTTATAATAAAGAACAATTGTTGCTCAATTTATTTGAATGATATATTCTATGCTACTGCACAAATGAACAATGGACTATATGTCTTTGATCTTGAGATGCCTATTTATAACATTAATACTGAAAAGGTGAAAGAGCTAATGATCTTTTGGCCCTCATACATACTGATGTATGTGAACCACTGAACATACCAGCCAGGGGAGGTTTTCAGTACTTCATCATATTTACTGATGATTTCAGTAGATATGGATATGTGTATTTAATGAAACACAAATCAGAATCCTTTGAAAAGTTCAAGGAATTCAAGAATGAAGTACAAAACCAACTAGGTAAGAATATTAAAACTCTTCGATCAGATCGAGGTGGTGAGTATTTAAGCATAGAGTTTGATGACCATCTGAAAGAGTGTGGGATCCTATCGCAACTCACTCCTCCGGGAACACCCCAATGGAGTGGTGTATCTGAGAGAAGAAATCGAACCCTGTTGGACATGGTCCGATCCATGATGAGTCACACCGATCTTCCAAACTCCTTTTGAGGACATGCACTATTGACATCAGCTTACACACTTAACCGTGTTCCATCCAAAAGGGTTGAAAAGACACCATATGAGATATGGAGTGGTAAGAAACCACATATGTCTTACATGAAGATTTGGGGTTGCGAAGTTTATGTGAAATGACAAATTTCAAATAAGCTTGAGCCCAAATCTGACAAATGCTTATTTGTGGGGTATCCTAAAGAAATAAGAGGGT
This sequence comes from Lathyrus oleraceus, assembly GCF_024323335.1. Lineage (NCBI taxonomy): Eukaryota > Viridiplantae > Streptophyta > Magnoliopsida > Fabales > Fabaceae > Lathyrus > Lathyrus oleraceus. The sequence goes on along the minus strand of NC_066580.1, from coordinate 376,552,441 downwards.
ATTACTTCTACAATCCTTTTGAGGGCAAAGTGTTTGTCGCTCGAACTGGAGGTTTCCTGGAAATGGATTTTATTTCCAAAGGAATCAGTGGGAGGAAAGTAGAGCTTGAAGAAATTCAAGAATCACAAGGCATTGATACACCTATGGAGGAATTAGAGCAGGAAACACAAATAGTTGTGTAAAGAGCAACCTGCTCAAGTAGAACAAGACCAGCGTAGGTCAAGCAGGATACGTCACCAACCTGAGAAATATGGATATCTCATCAAGGTGATGTATTAATCATGGATCAAGATGAGCCTGTGACCTACTCATGGAATCTTCGTTTTGATGAAACAGTAAAACAATATGGATTCATCAAGAACGAAGATGAGCCTTGTGTTTACAAGAAGGTTAGTGGGAGCATGATCGTTTTCCTAGTATTATATGTAGATGACATATTACTCATTGGAAACGATATCCCTACCCTGCAACAAGTAAAGTCTTGGTTGAGGAAATGCTTTTCTATGAAGGACCTAGGTGAAGCAGCCTATATATTAGGAATCAGAATCTATAGAGATAGATCACCAAATGCTTGGCCTAAGTCAGAGTACATAGACAAAGTGCTGAGACGCTTTAATATGAATGATTCCAATGGTTATGTGTTTTGCTTGAATGGTGGCGCTGTGAGCTTGAAAAGTTCAAAGCAAGATACAATTGCTGATTCTACAACCGAGGCCGAGTATATTGCTGCCTCAAGTGCAGCAAAGGAAGTTGTTTGGATAAAAAGTTGATTAGTGAACTTGGCATAGTCCCTAGCATTGTGGATCCCATTGGTCTCTATCATGATAACAATGGTGCTATCGCACAAGCTAAGGAGCCTAGATCTCACCAACGATCCAAACACATACTCAGGCGCTATCACCACATTCGAGAGATAATAGATAGAGGAGATGTGAAAATATGTAGAGTACCAACACTTGACAATATTGCTGACCCACTAACAAAGCCTCTTGCGCAGCAGAAGCATGATGGCCATACTAGATCAATGGGCATTAGGGGTATGCCTGATTGGCTCTAGTGCTAGTGGGAGATTGTTGGTGTAACCCCTAGAGGCCAATACTTTTGGTACTTGTATCGAATTATTTAAAAGGCATTTTCTTTATTATGTTTGATTAATAAAGTCCCTGGAATAGATAGTCCATTTAATGTATCAAGTGTGACTTGATCATGAGAACACATTAAACATAAGGACACTATTCTTAAAGTATCCGTAGTCGAGCTTTATTGTGAAGTGGGATAACATTAAAGCATTGAGACTATTATGTTTGTAGACTGATGATCACATCTCATGGATCATGGATAAAGAGTTATCAAGTCTTAAACATAGGTATGAATATTAAGAGTAATATTTATATCGGATTGACCCGCTATGAGAATACTATATAGAAAGTTATGCAAAGTGTCATAAGTTATTCTCATGGTGATAATGGTGTATACCACTCTTCGACCTGAAACCACTATGGATCCTAGATGTAGAGTCGAGTGCTTTATTGCTGATCCAACGTTGTACGTAACTGGATAACCATAAAGATAGTTGATGGGTACTCCACAAAGCATGCTGACGGACATAAGTGTCCTAGATGGAATTTGCCCATCCTGCGTAACAGGATAAATGTATATGGGCCCAATATTGAACTGGACAAGGATGACACGGTCTATACCTTGTGTTCAATATAGACATAAGGGAAAAGAGGTAGTTATACACATAATCATTATCACAGGAGGTTTTGTCAGATCACATGACATTTTCGTGTCTTTGGTAGCAGTGATGTGTTGCTAGATACCGCTCACTGTTTATTATGTTAAATGCGTGATTTAATATAATTGACAACGTCGCGAAAACCTACAGGGTCACACACAAAGGACGGATTGATGAGAGATAGAGTAACTAAGGAACATCGTAAAGTACGGTGCACTTAAGTGGAATTTGAAATATGGTAAGGTACCAAATACTTAAGTGATTTTGGCATATTATGAGATATGGGCCAAAATACACTTAAGTGGGCTTTTTAGCTTGAAGCCCACACAAGTGGTTCTATAAATAGAACCCCTTGGGTAGAAGCATTGTCACTCCACTCAGAGAACCTCAAGTGAAGACTTAGAATTTCGTTTCCCTCTCTCTCTCACTCAAAGCCTTCATTCGTACCAGCTAGCACTGAGATTGAAGGAACCCGTTCGTGTGGACTGAGTAGAGACGTTGTCATCGTTCAACGTTCGTGATCCCCCCGTGGATCTGTATCAAAGGTTTTGATCATTATCAGAGATCTGCACCAAAGGTTTGAATCGCCACAAGAGGTAAAGATTCTATCACTGATCATGCCCATTCGTAAGGATCATTAAAGGAGAAAATTTTTAAATTCCGCTGCCCCTTGGATGGCAATTTTCCTTCACCGAGAAGGTGATCTTGTGCTCAAGAAAGTCTTGTCTTTCGTGCCCTATTTAAGGGGCAAGTGGACTCCAAACTATGAAGGTCCATATGTTGTTAAGAGAGCCTTTTCAGGCGGTGCTTTAATACTTACAACTATGGATGGGGAGGATTTCACTCGTCCTGTGAATTCAGATGCAGTCAAGAAATACTTCGCCTAAAAAATAAAAACAGAATAGCTCGCTAAGTTGAAAACCCGAAAGGGCGGCTTAGGCAAAAATGAGCGTCTCGGTGGATTGAAAACCTGAAAGGGCGATCCAGGCAAAAGTTAGAGACATAAAAAATGAATATGTATCCCGCTAGATTGAGTACCTCATCCTAGGGCAATCTAGGAAAAAATTAGGGATTTGGCAAGTAACTGCATCCTGACAAGACTTTGTTCTACAAACTGTCATCCGTTAGAGATTCTCGCTCAGTCATCGTCAACTGAAACTTCAAATACATCGGATTCAAAGTTGGTGGAGAAATGGTCATTATGTTCAATGTAGCCCTTTTCCGATATATATCACCAATTTCAAATTTGTAAAGATCTATGGAGTCTTGCCATTTGCAGATTACCATTCCATCAAATAAATTTGAGCCTTTATCCAATTATTTGCACTCTTATTTGTTTTTTCATTCGACAAATATTTTGCATGTTTTAATTGAGAAATATCATTGTTTTTTAAATAATTAAATTTTTCATAACTTGTTTTTAAACAAAGTGAACATTCACAATGATAAAAAGGATACTGGGGATGTCTTCAGTGCTCTCCCAAGAATGGTATGATTCTCAACAGGGTAAGACATTTGTTCATATTCCTGGCTTGCCTGTATCCTCTTCCTCCGAAGCCTTTTATGGTTTTTCTCCCGAGCAGAGTGTTCGGTAAAGATATTCATCCCTCCTTCCTTCAGCAGAGTAGTGATCTTTCTTCCTTAGCAGATGTAATCTCTTTGGTAGTACAGTATTTGGTGATCCTTGGAAACTTCTGATTGGTGGTTGTTCCCCAGAGATCCATCCCCTCCTCTGATAATTTCCCCGGTAGAGTTGCTTCTACGGCGGAGTTCATCTGCGCAATGATCCTATCCCCAGCTAGAATGGCTGATATTCATTCCCCTGCAGAGATCTTTGTTTCCTGGTATCTCTTTCCCCTCATCAGATTGGATATTTTCCACTAGGCCTGGCTTTCTCTCTTGAGATGTAGTACAAGATATCTGTTGATTCGTGGACCTGCTTGTGTTAGATATGTTTGTTTTGTCAGCATTCATCATACATAAACCACGCATATATGCATAATTTTAACATTCAGATATCCATGTTGCATTCTTTGCCATATATCTTTGTTTGTTATCTCCTGCTAGTTGGTAATATGCTTCCCCAAGCAGATGTTTGTGTTTGATCTCTCCATGTAGAGTCAGCCCCATAGGCAGAAAGTGTTTATCCTTTCTTCCATAGTCTCCACCGAGTTATATCCTCGTGGATGATGGTTGTTTCTTTTTCCTCCCAATACATATATTGGGATGGAATTCCCCCATTGTAGCGGGGTATTCGTTACCATTAGAGATATTGACTAAATCCAAGGTAAACCATACAAGTCGAGTCGCCACCACACTTCTATTTATCCAAAGGAATGGTTAGAAAGCGAACAAAAACCTAAAAGTTTTATCGAATAAAAAACTAGTAAAAATGTCAGAGATCTGGGTAAGGGGGTTGGTTATGCAATGGGAAGGTTTTAAGCACCAAAAACATCCTAGGTACTCCTAGGGAGCCCTTTTCATAAGTGTTGTTCTAGTCTAAAGGGTGTAGGTATATCTAAAGTACTATTTACTAAAAGGAAGGTTAAAAGAAAATGACTCGCAAGGATGTCGCATCCACTGCCTACGTATCTCATCTGAGTATGAGAATCAGAGTCTTCGTAGCTCGACTACCTATGGGTTAAAGATAAGTGTGCTCCGTAAGACGTCGCGTCTTATGTCTATGTATCTCATCTGGAATGAGAATCAGAGCAAAGCATAGTTCGGCTAACTACGGGAACAAGGGTCTCGATTGCAACTAGGGCAAGAGAAAGGGACGGTCTCGATCGCAATAAGGGCGAGAGAAAAGAATCGCAGCAAGGGCGAAAGCAAGCAAGGATTAGTCGTTAGTCGCCAGTCAAACTCGGTAAGACATCGCGTCTTGTGCCTACGTATCTCATCTGAACATGAGAATCAGAGTTGTCGAAGTTCGGCTAACTAGGGGTTAAGGATTGCCATCTGAACATGGACTTACAAAAAAGGACACCAGCTGTGTCAAAGGAGGGTGGGCAGTGTGTTCAACGTCCTAGCAGTAGGTGTCGCAGCTCGCTGAATCGAGTCTTAGGCAATTACCTCTTTGCAATAGAACGTACTGACATGCCACAAGATCGGAGACGCACAGAAGCTCTAAAAGTGGGGAAGCTATACTCTAGAGTTGTCATGCAATATGGACCTATGTGTTAGGATTTACAAAGGGGAACATCTACCTAATGTTAGCATGCAAAGAATAAGGGAATTCTACCTATGTTATCATACTAAGGGTTCTACCTAATGGGTGCTACCTAAACGGAACAAGAGTCGACGGATGGAGCGCGGAGAGGAGTTACGGATAAGGGTAGATGTCGATGCCGGAGGTAATCGACTTACAGGTAGATGGCGATGCCTGAGGCAATCGACTTACAAGAGGATGGATGAATGCGTGTTGGTTCTGTTAAGTTTTGAAAATGATTACTCGATGTTGGATCGAGCTTTTGATCTTATTTTGAAATGGTTATCAGATGTTCGTTTTAATTCTTGTATTAACAGGTGACTAAAGAAATAAAGAAATCAATATTATACACTTTATGGGAGAGGGGTACATTTGTTATGAATGGGGATTGTTCATGGCAAACAAACAATAAGAATATATGCCTCATACATCATACAAGTAGGCAACAATTATCAATCAGATCAGATAAATAAACAATATATAATCAAACCAAAGAATCAAATAATGGAGCATTTAAACAATGCATGGGAGTATGAACATGTTAAATAATCAAGCAATAGAAAGCATGAATGAGAGAAACAAGTATAAAAGATAACAGATGAATCAAACAGATGAAAATATACACACGAAGGGTCCACTGAATAATTTAATCAGGAAATAAGGTAAGGACCAAATAAAATCAAGATAAAAGGCCTCTAATACATGGCATATGAGATGAATAAGGGAGGATCAAAAGATCTCTTCAATTGCCATAAGCAATCCCTAAGTCAAACATCGATCATAAAGAAGTCAACTAAAAATTCAAGTCAACTTAAAAAATAACAAATAAATAGCAAATTAATCAAAAAAATTATGAAAAACTAAACTAAATGAGGTGGTGTCAGGACATCATCATCCCCAAAAATATTTTAAAAATAATGAAAATTGGCACGTGAATTAATTAAAACAAAACATAGGTCAAACCAAAAGTCAATTAATAAGACTAGGTTAGAAATAAATTAAGAATAAATAGTAAATTAAACAAGAAAATTATGAAAAATTAAACTAAAATAATGAAAATTGATATGTGAATTAATTAAAATAAAACAGAAGTCAAATTAAAAGTCAACCAACCAAACTAGGTCGAAAATAAATCCAAAATAAATTGAAAATGTGAAATAAAATTCCAAGAAAAGGCCAGGTTGACCATGAGACAGTGGTCAACCTTCATCCCAAAAATCAAACGCTAACAATAATTTTAAGTCATAAAAATAAAATCAATAAAAAATACGAAAATAAAAATTATATAAAATTAAATAAAACGTTAATAAAAGTGAAAAATATTTTTGGGTAATTTTATGGACGAAGAAAATATTTTAAATAAAAGTGAAATTGGAAGGATTAATGGTGATGAACATGGTAAGCAAGCGTAGATATATCAAAACATGGCCATGGAAGAGATGATTACCTAATGGAAAATAGAAGTGGAATGGAATCTGATATGTGATGAAGCTTTGCCTTCTTGCCACGAAATTCCAATGCCCCTTTAGGGTTAGGGTTTCAGCTTCTTAAATAGGGTGGATTAGGTGTTCTCATGAGCTTTTTAATAAGTGATTTATCCATAAGAATAAAAGTGTGAAGTGAGGTGTAAAATGTTGTTATTTTGGGTCAAACTTAAGTGAATGGATGTCCAATGCATGGCCAAAAGAGGTAAAAAAACATGACTGGTTTTTGCAGCATGCTTAGAAAATCTGATTGGGCCAGCCAGACCCAAAATCTGCCTAGAAAATCAAGTCATGATGCCCACTTTAAATGAATGTATCTCTCAAACCATGGATCCAAATGAGATGATTCCAAAAGTATGTCAAAGAGAACATGGCAAGGTTGTGAATAAAGTATTTTCAAAAAACGCCTTGAAGTGAAAGAAAACTGGCCAAGAAGTCTTGACAAATTTTGAAGATTTTGGACTTAGAAATTTTTCTAAGTGTCCTAAAAAAATGTCTCACTTTGACTAAGCATAACTTTCTCAATTCTAATCCAAATGGAGTAAACTTTATATCTCTAGAAATCTTGGAACAAGAGGAACAACTTTCATGTTGGAGAAATTTTCAAATGAAACTTTTATCTTGATGCGAAATGGGCTTAAAGTGAGTGCAATGATCATGAAAACTTGCCCTAAATGGAAAGTCAACCATTTCCAAATTAAGTAACTTTTCCAATTCCTGATTAAATGATGAATCCATGATCCAACCTTGATCAAATTTCACATGTATGACCCCCTAGGCATGGATTTTGAGATTCCACCCTCAAAATGTCAGAAGTTGACTTTTCTGGCCCCACAGTTGACTTTTTCCAAACTGTCTGATTCCCGATTCCATTGATCAATTGAAGCACTTCTAGCTCAAATAAAGAGATGATTTTTTGTATGTGGACCCTTGTGGACATATGGAGGGCCATGGAAAAGAGTTTCACCCAAAGAATAAAAAATAAACAGATTTTATACCAAACCCTAATTTTAGGGCAAAATGATCAGGAATTGATTGCACTGATTGCCAATGGATCTTCCTGAGATAATTGTGAATCTTCCTAGGCCAAGATGCCTCTCTAATCATGACATGGATGAGCTCCTCTACTTCCAACCAAACATTGCCTGCTGCAAGTAACCATGAAACCCTAATTTCTAATTAAATCCAGATGAACACTCTAATAGCTTTGAATCCTTCACTAATGAACTGAGGACCATAATAAGATACTTGGACCTCCCTGAGACCCTTGAGACTTGTATACTTAGAAAATGAAGTCCAATTCTCAATCTTGCTTTGTGTGGGCTCCTTCTGTTAAGGAGTGATCAATCAAAACCTGATCTCCATGTCACTAATGCAGTATGCAATGAGTATGACCTAATATGATGCTAATGAAGTGTAAAACATAATCCCATGCTTCCAGGAAAAATGAAGGGTACATTTTGGGGTATTACAGCTGCCCCTATTCAATCAACTAGAGACCCGAAAGGAAGATAGCAACGACTTTCGCACTTTTGAGGTATCAAGTGATTGAATACGATAAAAGCCCGAAAATTTACACTGAAGTGAAAAAATGAAGTAACAATGCCTGTCAGAATCGGCAAAGAGGTGGTCTTGAAAAAGAATCCGTTGGTACGGTGAGAGTCGGTCTGAACACCGAAACAAGGAATGTTAGCCTGAATACCAAAATAAATGGTAACATAGTAATAATCATGGCCTGAATGCCGCTCTCATCAATCTGAATACTGGAAATGACTTCGATCTGAGCATCAGACGATACTTGATTATCAAACATCGGTCTGAACACCGGGAAACTGGCCTGAATGCCACTTCGGTCTGAATACCGGAAAACTGGCCTGAATGCCACAAGTTGCATCGACCTGAATGTCAGAAACTTCTTCGATCTGAACATCGGAAGATATTAGATTATCAAATATCGGTCTGAACATCGGGAAATAGGCCTGAGTGCCACTTCGGCCTGAATACCGGAAAACTGGCCTGAATGCCACAAGTTGCATTGACCTGAATGTCGGAAACTTCTTCGATCTGAACATCGAAAGATATTAGATTATCAAACATCGGTATGAACACTGGGAAACTGGCCTGAGTGCCACTTTGGTCTGAATACCGGAAAACTGGCCTGAATGCCACAAGTTGCATCGATCTGAATGTCGGAAATTTCTTCGATCTGAACATCGAAAAACTGGCCTGAATGCCACTTCGGTCTGAATACCGGAAACTTGGGCTGAATGCCATAAGTTGCGTCGACCTGAACGTTGGAAACTTCTTCGATCTGAACATCGGAAAACTGGCCTGAATGCCACTTTGGTCTGAATACTAGAAACTTTCATGCCTGTCAGCATCGGCAAAAATAGGGAAAATGATAATTGAGGCGGCGCGTGGGCCAACGACCCCTGCTGGGAATAGTAAAGATAAGTCATGAACAATCTTCAGTCTGAATACTGGAAACAACTTCTGGCTTATCACTTGGGATACTGAGAATGCCTTATGCTTTACATGCGTATGTTTGAATTTTTCAATGGCGTAATGCTCCATGAAAATGGAAATGCTACGCAATTTGGAAGGATGCAATGCAATATGATTTTACATGCAAGGAAGCGAAATGCTTGATTAGAGAGAATGCCAAGCCGAGGCAAGGAATTCTGCTGGGGAAATGATCACCGTCTTTTGGACCCTGGCAAGGCTATTGGAGATGCACAACACAAAGAACTCTGTAAGGAAATGACCCGCCACACGGTGTTTTGGCAAATAACAAAATACCGAGGCTCTGACTGGGGAGAGAATGGCACTGAAAACATGCTGCTGAGGAAAGCGAAAGTGGTTCTGGCAACCATAATTTGCGAGAGAGACGACTCAGCAGGGGAAGCAAACATCGATACGGTACCGAGATTCTGCTTCAAGGAAAGAGATCATGGGTCTAGCGTCGAGATCATCGATCTGGCATCGAACTCTGAGGAGCAGCCGCTTCTGCTGGGAAGATACAGTCTGGCACTGTCAACTCCGCTGGGGATATACAGTCTGATACTGTCAACTCCGCTGGGGATATACAGTCTGACACTATCGACTCTACTGGTGAATGTATAACCTGAAACAAATGCTTAGGGAAGTACAACAATGAGAGCCTGGTGGGGATTGAAGAATCCAATGCTCGGACCAGCTCTGCAGGGATACGATACCACATTCCAACTGTTGAGGAAAACATCCGCGATCATTTGATGGGGACCTTAAGGAAATGCCCCGAGTGTACCTGTTCTGAATAGACGATCCAAAGCACTTAAAATTTACAACAATTTTCAATGTTTATTAAGCACGTACTTGTAAAGCTCTTATGTTTCATGATGCAATGTTTATCAAAAATTCGGACGTCATTTTTGCAAACAAAACAGTAAAATGAAAATGAACACAGAGATGTACTGAATAACATGATTTTATTGATTGAGTGGCCTCTGAATAGGTATTTACATCAGGAAGTAATCCCTGGAAAGAGGTAATTGCACAACAGATAAAAACAGAAATTAATCTAATGGCAATGCGAAATGGATTTCTATCGGGTTCCAATTCTGCTATGATTCGCTCGTCTTCAAGATCCTCTAGATGATCAGCTTTCCGAAAAAGGTGATTGGACTGTTTCCTATCCTTCGGAAGTTTTCGGTTATCGACACGAGATGATATTCAGAACTACTCAGAACGCAACCATTCGCTTAATCCCTAACTTTTGCCTGGATCGCCCTTTCGGGTTTTCAATCCACCGGGATACCCATTTTTGCCTAAGTTGCCCTTTCAGGTTTTCAACTTACGGGGTGTACAATCTTTTCATTTCTTAATCCCTAACTTTTGCCCGAACCTTTTTCATTTTCTTGGTTCGCTGGGATGCCCATTTTTTTGCCTGGACTATTCTTTTTATCGTCCAGCGGGTCTATTTTATGCGAAGTATTTTTTAACCGCGTCTGAGTTCATAGGGGAAGTGAAGTTTTCACCATCCATAGGTGCAAGCATTAAGGCTCCACAATCAAAACCTTGGTGACAATATACGGTCCATCATAGTTAGGAGTCCACTTTCCCCTATGATCTGTCTGAGGAGGAAGGATCCTTTTCAACACCAAATCTCTGACTTGGAAGCATCGAGGACACACTTTCTAATCAAAGGCTCTCTTCATCCGAATCTGATACAACTTCCCATGACAAATGGCTACCATTCGCTTCTCTTCGATAAGACTCAACTCATCAAACCTTGTCTGAATCCATTCAGCTTCGTCTAACTTGACATCCAACATGACTCTTAGAGAAGGAATCTCCATTTCAACTGGTAGGACTGCTTCCATACCATACACAAGGGAATAAGGGGTTGCCCCGATCGATGTACGTACTGAAGCACGGTACCCATGCAAGGCGAAGGGTAGTATCTCATGCCAATCCCTGTACGTAACGACCATCTTCTGCATAATATTCTTTATATTCTTATTTGCTGCCTCAACAACACCGTTCATCTTAGGACGATAAGGGGAAGAATTATGATGTTGAATGTTGAAGTTCTTGCACAACTCTTTCATCATTTTGTTATTGAGATTAGAACCATTATCAGTAATGATTCTTTCGGGAATCACATAACGACAAATGATTTCTTTCTTAATGAATCGGGCAACCACATGTCTGGTGACCTTCACAAATGACGCGGCTTCGACCCACTTGGTGAAATAGTCGATGGCAACAAGGATGAAGCGATGCCCATTGGAAGCAGTTGGCTCAATCTTTCCAATCATATCAATGCCCTACATAGCAAACGGCCATGGTGAAGACATCACATTCAGAGGATTTGGCGGCACATGCACCTTATCAGCATAAGTCTGGCATTTATGACACTTCCGAGCATATTTGAAACAATCAGATTCCATGGTCATCCAGTAATATCCCACTCTCAACAATTTCTTAGCCATTGCACGTCCGCCGGCATGAGTACCGAAGGAGCCTTCATGAACTTCCTGCATTAACATGTCTGCTTCGTGTCTATCCACGCATCTGAGCAAAACCATGTTGAAGTTCCTCTTATACAACACATCGTCTTTGTTCAAGAAGAAACTTCCTGCCAATATTCTCAAAGTATTTCTATCATTGTTGGATTCCCCTGCAGAGTACTCTTGATTCTTCAGAAATCACTTGATGTCGTGATACCAGGGCTTATCATCAACTACCAGTTCAGCAGCAAACACATACGCGGCCCTATCAAGGCGCATAACATCGATCTTGGGAGCATAGTTCCACCAAATCACCTTGATCATGGAGGACAAAGTAGCAAGAGCATATGCCATCTGGTTCTCATCACGAGGTATACGATACAACCTTACTGTTGTGAAGAAAGTCAATAGTCTTCTCGTGTAGTCTCTGTAGGGGACCAGAGTAGGCTGTAGAGTATTCCAATCACCATTCACTTGATTGATCACTAGAGCTGAATCTCCGAAGATGTCCAGAGTCTTGATTCTCAAATCAATGGCTTGCTCAATACCCAAGATACAGGCCTCATACTCAGCTTCATTATTGGTGCACTCAAAAGTCAGACGAGCGATGAAAGGCATGTGGGCACCTTTCGGAGTGGTAACGACAACACCAATTCCACTTCCTTTGGCATTGACGGCCCCATCAAACATTAAAGTCCACTTTTCATCTGGATCGGGTCCCTCCTCAACAACTGGCTCTTCACAGTCTTTCATCTTGAGGAACATGATGTCTTCATCCATAAAATCAAACTTCATCGGCTCATAATCATCAATCGGCTGCTGAGCAAGATAGTCTGACAGAATACTCCCTTTGATGGCTTTCTGGGATGTATACTGGATGTCGTACTCTGTCAGTACCATTTGCCAACGAGCTACCCTTCCGGTGAGAGCTGGCTTCTCAAATATATACTTGACTAGATCCATTTTGGAGATCAGTAAGGTTGTGTGAGTCAGCATGTATTGTCTCAATCGCTTAGCAGCCCATGCAAGTGCACAATATGTATTTTCAAGCATTGAGTATCTCGACTCGCAATCTGTGAATTTTTTACTCAGGTAGTAGATGGCATGCTCTTTCCTACCTATCTCGTCGTGTTGACCGAGAACATAACCCATGGAATTATCAAGTACTGTCAAATACATAATCAGCGGTCTCCCTGGGACTGGAGGCATAAGGATTGGAGGATTCTGCAAATACTCTTTTATTTTTTCGAAAGCCCTTTGGCAATCATCATTCCACCCGATGGCCTGATCTTTTCTCAACAATTTGAATATTGGCTCACACGTGGCTGTTAGGTGAGAGATGAACCTTGCAATGTAGTTCAACCTTCCTAAGAAACCACCGACTTGTTTTTCTGTTCTTGGCTTAGGCATTTCTTGTATCGCTTTCACTTTGGCCGGATCCACCTCAATCCCTTTTTCACTAACAATAAAACCCAGAAGTTTTCTAGATCTCACCCCGAAAGTACACTTGTTCGGATTAAGCCTCGGCTTGAATTTCCTCAAACGCTCAAACAGTTTCTGCAAAATTCACCAGATGTTCTTCTTCCGTCTGAGATTTGGCAATCATATCATCAACATAAACCTCGATTTCATGATGAATCATATCATGGAAAAGAGTTACCATAGCTCGTTGATATGTTGCCCCAACATTTTTCAGACCAAACGACATCACCTTGTAGCAGAAGGTGCCCCATGGGGTTATGAAAGTTGTCTTCTCCATGTCTTCTGGTGCCATCTTAATTTGATTATATCCAGAAAAGCCATCCATGAAGGAGAATACCGAGAACTGAGCCGTGTTATCCACCAAAACGTCAATGTGAGGTAATGGGAAATCATCTTTAGGACTAGCTCTGTTCAGATCCCGGTAGTCAACACACATCCGTACCTTTCCATCCTTCTTAGGTACTGGAACGATATTTGCAACCCATGGTGGATAATTTGTAACTGCTAGAAACCCTGCATCCAACTGTTTTTGCACTTCTTCCTTTATCTTGACAACCATCTTTGGTCTTGTTCTTCTGAGCTTCTGCTTGACCGGAGGACAATCCTCTTTGAGAGGCAAACGGTGTACCACAATATCTGTGTCAAGCCCTAGCATGTCCTGATAAGACCAAGTGAGGTTACTGACCAGAATGCCCTCCTCACCACAGACGGTGATAATCCTTCCATTGACTGGGAATTTAATCTTCTGATGTAAAGTTGAAGAGACTGCCCCAGCATTGTGGATCCAAGGACGACCCAACAGGCAACTATAGGAAGGACTGATATCCATCACATAGAAGACGGTGTTGAAGGTTTGCGATCCAATCTGAATTGGCAATTCTACCTCTCTGAACACCGACCTCTTAGAACCATCAAAGGCTCTCACAATAAGATCTGAAGGCTTCAGAACCAAACCCTCTACTTCTAACCTTGACAGGGATCTCTTGGGTAGCACATTGAGAGAGGAACCTGTATCCACCAGAACATGAGATAACACGGTGTCTTTGCATTCCACCGAGATGTGCAGAGCCTTGTTATGATTGCGTCCAACTGGTGTTAAGTCAGAATTGGTAAAACCCAACCCGTTGCTTGCATGAACATTGGCAACGATCCCTTCTAGTTGGTTTACCGAGATCTCTTAAGGTACATAAGCAGCATTAAGAACCTTCAGAAGTGCCTCCCTGTGTGCCTCTGAACACAACAGGAGTGAGAGAATGGATATCTTAGACGGCGTCTGAATCAACTGATCGACTACCTTGTAGTCGCTTTTCTTTATGATCCTCAGAAGTTCATCCACATCCTTCGCAAAAGTAGGCTCAGAACCAGCCTGGGGTGCAGAGGTACCTTTATTCACAGCTTGTTTGCCTTTGGTCTTCGCCGCGACATCAACATTATCAGTTTGAGTAACGGGTGGGGAGAATAGTCTACCACTCTTGGTGAATCGCCCAATTCCACCAACATTGTCCACCGCGGGATCTACTATTTCCACTTTAGATTCAGACTTCTCCTCTATTTTCAATGGCTGCTCCACTCCATGATTGTGCGTGTATACACTCCCCCCATAATGCCATGGAATGGCCCTTTCACTGGTGAAAGGTAAAGGACCAGGGGTCGTGATGGTCATAGTGGATGGTCGCACTGGTGGCACCGGTTGCGCTTCTGGCACACTGATCTGAGCAGTTGGGTAGAAAATGGTGATAGTAGCAACATCACAGTCATACTCAGAAATCTCATTCATTGAAATGCAAGCATCCGAAACATCGGAATCTAGTTCAATTACATCAGAATCAACCACATTATTTGGGATATTAGCAACAACATTGGAAAAATTAAATACATCGTCACGAATTACAGAATCAGCAAGAACAACATCTGTGAATTCTTCAACAACATCTTCAAACACTTCTTCATCAACCCCTTCAGCAAACTCTGTGACAGACAAGTCTTCAACTTGGAGGATACCATTGTCAAGCAAGACCTGGATACCCTGCTGCAGCTTCAAACAACCCTTGCCTTGTGTAGCACAATCCAAACAATCCTTCCCACAACCGGGGAAAACATCGGCCTTCAGCAAGCATTCTTTAATCTCCAACAGTGGAGTCTTCAACTTCAACACATCCTTAATGGACTTGACTTCTCCTTCCAGCATATTAACGTTTGCACCACCATGCTGCGGCATGGGATTGTTGATGACATTAGGAGCCGGCGCAAAGTTAATTGCCTTTGAATCAATGAGGTCCTGAACTACGTGCTTAAAAGCTTAGCAATTCTCTATATTATGGCCAGGTGCCCCAGAGTGGAAATTACACCTAGCATTGGCATCATATCCTACCGGGAGCCTGCCAACAGGAGGAGCCAGGGTGCGTAACTGCACAAGTTGTAGTTGTTGAAGGCTAGGGAGCAATTGAGCGTACGACATTGGAAGAGTGTCGAAACGCCGGTCCATCATCCTTCTCCTATGTGGATAGGCGGGTATGTTACCCTGTTGTTGTTGTTGGTACTGAGTTGGTTGCCGTTCTGGTGGTTGTTGTAGTGGTACTGCAGCCGGAATGGTCACAACCGCAACATACGGTTATTGATGATAGTTCTGAAAGTTATTCCTCAGGTTATCCCTGTTCTGATAAGAAGATATGGCATTTGCATCCCCTTCTCTCCTCTTCTGTCCCTGAATGAACGACTTCTTCACCCCTGATGAAGATCCACCTCCACTCTGGATCTTGTATGTCTTCAGGTAGTTCTCCACCCTCTCGCCGGTAGAGACTACATCAGCAAAGTTGGAGGCATTGCAACCTACCAGGCGCTCCAAGTAAGGTCCGGGCAGAATGTTCATGAACATATTAGCCATTTCCTTCTCCAACATAGGAGGTTGAACACGGGAAGCTGTGTCCCTCCAGCGTTGAGCGTATTCTCTGAAGCACTCATTGCTTTTAAGAGACAGATTCTGAAGTTGAGTTCTGTCCAAAGCCATGTCTGCATTATACTGATACTGCTTCACGAAAGCCTCAACCAAATCCCTCCAGCAACGGATGTGGGCTCTGTCCAGCCTCATATACCATTCCAGGGATGCCCTAGCTAGGCTATCCTGGAAAAAGTACATAAGCAACTTTTCATCGTCAGAGTATGCAACCATTTTACAGAAGTAGGCTTGCACATGGGTCTTTGGGAAAGAGTTGCCATTGTATTTGTCAAAGACTGGGACTTTGAATTTCGGTGGCACCCTCACGCCCGGGACCAATCCCAAGTCAGCAACGTCTACTCCCAGAGGATTTTGTCCTTCCACTGCCTTCAGCCTCTCCTCTAATCTTCTAAACATGGGGTCCATGCCATGGCCCATGCCAAAGTCTTCCTGCATCTGGGTGAACTGGTCCTCCTGATCATCATGGACGGGCTGTTGACCGGAGTTGACATGCGGGATCGGGGTAGGCCCCGGTCCACTAGGTCCATTAGCCTCTCCAGCTGGAGGATCGATCAACGTCTCTGGTTGAGTAGTGGCGGGATTCCTTTGCATCATCTGCCTGAGCTCTTGCTGTCCTTGAGCCACCCCTTGAACCACATCCATGAATTGGGTCATGCGGATCCTCATCTCGGCGAGCTCTGCTTGTAGGTTTTCCATTGCTCTCTGGTGGTTTCTGTGGGTACCGTACCGGTGAATGCCTGAGTCAGCTATCCTGCTAGTGGAACACCAAATAATATGAGAACACCGCAGCGATACCTGTTATGCAAGATATGCAAATGAATATGTTAATGTAATGACATGTTTATCAATTCCAAAGGATATTCTACCCCTTGATTCCAGTCTCACATCAGACAGAAAGCGCAAGAAGACCGAGTTGTGGATAAACTTCTGAGAACAAGATGCAATAAAAGGAAACCATCATACAAATGAGTCCAAAGAGAAGGGCCTTAGCCAACAGTACATCAAATGAGGATCTCCACAACAAGCCCGTGGATCATCACTACAAAGCAACAAGACAATAAGTAAAGAGAGGAACAAAAATCAGGAATCAGCCTCCTGTATACAACCCATAAGGACTGCTCCTCACTTCAACCAGTAATGCCACCGTGTCAGGATGATCTGGAGATTCTGTCAGACGCCGGATAAGCAGATTCCTCTTGTGAATAATCCCATCCAGTTCGTTGATGTGCTCTCTGTAGTAATTCCCATCATCTTCTTCGAATACCTCTTCAAGCCTAGACTTCTTCAAACCTGCCAGCACCTTGAGTTCTTCAATCTGTCCTTGAGCTTTGCTGAGTTGATCTGTGATATAACCATTGGTTGAACGGGCGCACAGAAGCTCATTGTTCTTCTCCTTCAGCAAAATCTTCAACTTCTCCATCTGACAAGTCAATTTGGCCACCATCTCCTCCTCCTTTACCTTCCTAGAAGCTGAAAATGTATCCCATTGCTCTTGCCAACCAGCTAACTTACCATGAGCATCTGTTAACTGTTGTTTGACTCGCCTCAACTTAGAACTGGATGACCCCAAGGCTTCGTCAGTTTTCCTGAAGCGGTTCACCTCCACAACTAATTTCCTCTCTGCCTCCTCTTGCAATCTGACGGCTTCCTGTAGCGGTGTATTCGTCATTTTATAATTTATTGATTAAACCAAAAGCAAAGCATACAAAGAATTGAGTCGCCACCATACTTTTATTTATCCAAAGGAATGGCTAAAAAGCGAACAAAAGCCTAAGAAGTTTTACACATAGAAAACTAATGAAAGATCAGAGATCGGGGTAGGTAAATTACGCAATGGGAAGGTGTTAGGCACCCAAAACGTCCTAGGTACTCCTAGGGAGCCCTTTTCACACTTGTTGAATGAAATATTATTTGTTTATGAAAGTATTTATTGTGCAGACATGAATGAAGGGATGAGAAAAAAATATACAAGTTATTATTTTTGTGTTTGAACGGATGAACCAGTTGCCTACGTACCTTTCCATGAAAGGTACGGATCAAAACCTCGTAGTTCGGCTAAAAGATTTCCAAAATATGAGTGGGTTCATTTTAAACAAAAGCCCTAAGGTCTTTCGTTATCCACGGGAGAAAACTCAACCTTATACAAACAACAAGTCCACCATGTGAGAAAAGCTTCAACTTGCTAGTGAGGGGTTAACCCTATAATAAGCAAGGAAGTCTTACAATTCAATCACTAAGGACAAAAGGTGAGATTAACATCAACCAACTAGGATAAATCAAACCTATGACTAATGTATGAAAACTTATCAAGAATGGACAAAGCCACAAAACAATAGAATGAGTGAAATTAATCAATTAGAATTTATTCACAAAAGATGGTCAAAGTATTATTAGGATTCAATTCAAAAGAAGTATTATGAAAATGAAGTTTGAAAAATCAAAGGCTTAAGGCCTAAGTTTCTAATTTGAAAAGGAATGAAAATGTTTGCACAATAGTTTTCAAGTTTGGATTAGCATGCAAATGGAGGTTTAAAGAAACAAAAGGATGGGAGGGTGAGGGAGTGTAAAACTTCTTAGATGTTCACCTCTTGAGATCATGCGTAGATGATCCAAGTGATTCCTTTGGAATAGGCAATGAGCAATAACAAATAAGCAAAGCAAATGGATACCGGATGCCAATCAATGGACTTACACCAATCTCACAAACAAAGGTGGATACCGGATACCAATCAATGGATTTACACCAATCTCCTAAAACAAACATGGATACCGGATGCCAATCAATGGACTTATTCCAATCTCCTAAACCAAAACAAAACATGGATACCAGATGCCAATATATGGACTTATACCAATCTCCAAAGAACAAAGCAAACAAGGATACCAGATGCCAATATATGGACTTATTCCAATCTCCAAGAGATGATCATGGGAAACAACTGCCAATAAATGGACTTACAATTGACTCCTCACATACAATAAGCAAAACAAATGCAATAAGCAAAAGGAAACAAGTTTCCAATAAATGGTCTTACACTCGACTCCAAGGAAATAGGATGCCAATAAATGGTCTTAGTCCCAACTCCTTCCAAATCATAGGAAGCAATGGCCAATAAATGGACTTACAATTGATCCTCAATGGACAAACAAAGATGTCACAAGGATATGAACAATGATCATGCAATGATGTACAATTAATGATGACAAATGCACAAAGGCACACATAAGCAGTCATGCACAGATGAATCAAGTAATCAACCAAACAAGTCAATTAGCACACACTATAAACAAGCAATTAGGCTCAAATAAGGTTAGACTTTACAGTCAACTGGAATGGGGTATATTGTGCTCTTAACCCTAACATTGAGAGTTAGGGTGAAGCAGATGAAATGGAGATGAGGGGTGTGCCTCATAGCTCTTATCCCTGGCCTGGGAGAGCTTTAAATGATAGAAGGTGTGGGAGTTCATAAAGTTGGAACTCTTCTCCACAAAGGATTGACTCTATAGATCTTGGGTTAATATCCACAATGCATCAACATGTAATGTGAGCAAAGGGATGACACACTGAATAGCAGGAGATGGATTACACATCTCTTTTATCTGCCAATTGCCTCATAAGAGGACTTTTCCTGCTTGGCACAAAGATAAACAAACACAAGCATTGCCTCTTAAGGAGGACTTCAGACAGGTGCCTACCCACATAACAGGACAGGTCTTCCAGACTACATGAAGAAGAGAGGTTATACCTAAGTGGTTAAGCAACCAAGCAAAAGCAAGTTAAAAGTGAACTTAAGAAACTAATGTACCTGTGGAAACATCAAACAAATCAGTACACAACTCAAACAATCAAACAACAGTCAATAAGCAACAAACAATCCCAATGTACACAATGCATAAGCCAAAGGTCAAACTCAAATGACTCAACATCAACCTACAAAACACACAAAGATTAGTAATCAAAGGAAAACATTAATGCTCAAATGATGGAGCATCATTAACCAAGTAACTTGGATGTTCAACCTGAAATCAAAGCTTCAAACATGAGAGGCAAACCAGTAGGTCAAGGCCTAGGGTCAAAGATGGAGAAAAAATTCAAAACAGAAGCTGAAAATTAACATGAATCAACTTCAAACATATCTTGAAACAATCCAAAAGGTCTCACATCAATATCATTAACCAAATCCATTTCATGATCAAATGAAGTTCAAGGCAATTTTAGAGCTCAAATGTGACCAACCAGAATGAAAAATCTCAATTAAATCAGAAATCAATCAAATAATTCCAAGAAAATTCATGCTCATTCAAAACATCCATAATATGCATCATACAAAAAATCAGGACAATTGGAGATCAATAGGCAAGGCAAACACATCACATAAGATGAACATCAAAAGGTGTGACACAAATTGTCACACCAACATTCACATGATCATAAAACAGAAATGACAAATGGTAAAAATACCAAATCAACACCATAATGTCAAGAAAAGAGTCTAGTTTCATCATGAAAATTTTCAGATTCATTGGATTAACAACCAGCATTTCACAAATGATATGGCAAGGCAAGGTACCAAATGCATACATGTTCACATACCCTAGCATAAAATGAAATTCAGCCAAGCACAATATATGGAAAAATGATCAAAAAATACTAGACAGAAAATGTGACACAATGCAAAAAACCACATATTTTTTGGATGATTTTTCAATTATATATGAATTTTGGAAGATGGAGAAAAAATAAAAAAATGTAATATGAAGCATGTATATGAAATAGCAGGGAAATAAGAGAAATCATGAAGCATTTGAATATTATGCATGGCGCGGGGAATCGAAGTGAGAAACAATTCAAAAGTTGGCGCGCTTGCTAAATGAAACTCAGCGTTTCCTTAATTGACTTGGCCGGTCAATGCACATGTGGCCAAGTCAAAGCGCTACAGGCCAATCAAAATGCCATGCATGCTAATACATGGACGAATGAAAGAGAAACCCTAAGCTAACAACATGCAAGCGCTGAAAATGAAATCCGCAGGTAAATGGGATGAACTGGCAACAGAATTCACAGGAAACGTATGCATTTCATGGCAAAATTCGCAGGTAATCTGGAAACAGTATGAACACATGAAGATCTTCATCCATGGATTTCTAGAAAAATTCAAAGTGTCCAGAAATTAAAAATGAGCATGGCATCGTGTAGGTCTTCCATCACACAACAAGAATCCATAAACAATTCATCAATAAACACAAAGACATGCATGGATCGAAGCAAAGAAGATTCAACATCAAAACTTTAAACAACCATATCTCACTCAAAACAGCATGGATTTCCACGATTCAAAGCTCAAACTACTCAGCATTAAGAGATCTACAATAATAGCATAATAATTTTGAGAAAAGAGAGAATAAATTCATGACCTCTTGAAGAGCAGCTTTGGAATTCGCGTGGTTCAAGGCCTTGTAGTGCTCAAAAGTTCTTCTATGATGCTTGTATGGATGATTGGAAGAGAAACTGCAGCTCAATTGCACACGATTTTGCCAGAATTTGGATTTGCCATTGTTGCTTCAAGCTTAAAGAATGCTTCAACCTTGCACTGTTCCCACTGATTCCACGTATGATCCTGCTCACAAACACCTCAGCAACAAGAATTAAGCAAGAAGAATGGATTGAATATGAAGAAATTGCAAGAAAAAAGTGAGAGAAAATTTGAGAGTTCTAGATCTAGATCTGAAATTGTGATTATTGTTTTGCTGAAAACAGTTAGGGTTTCATTTATATATGCTGTGCTAATCACCCTTCTAATCATGTTTAGCCAATGGTAAGTGTAATTAACAAAAAAGGAGTGTTAGTGCAAATTGGGATTTTCACCCTATGCATGAAAATGCATGGTGAACAGTGCACGGATTTTGATTCAAATTCACTCAAAATTCTATTTTGGAGCTAAATGCAATGGTGGAATGTTCAAACAATGCACCAATTTTAAACTTTAATTTTTCCCTCCAAAAATCAAGTGAAATGGCAAATGCTCATGTGATGATAATGCATGTCATGTAATGCAAGATTTGGAAACTAGAAATCAAAATAAGAACAATGCAAAAAGAGCCATCCAATTTGGTGTTTTGGTTGAGAAGTTATGCCCATTTGAATCTTCAAGTACACTTTTCCATGTTTTGATCATATCTCCTTAACCACACATGAGAAATTGATGATCTTGGACTTTTTGGAAATGGGAGAGAAAGATCTACAACTTTCATGTTCAACAAAATTTCATTTGAAGCTTTCTTGACAATGTAATTTGAAGTTGAAGTTAGGTTAAAACCTTTCCATTTTTGGCAAATTTGAATTATAGGTCACTTTCTATTTTTGGAAAGTTTTGACCTGACTTTATTTTCTTCAATATTGATGTTTGAAATGTCAAATGAGACTTGTTTGAACATGAATGAAGTATTTCTAATCACTTCCCACCTCTAAATCCAATAGTTGACTGGGCAGTTGACTTTTCTAGGTCTTCAGATGACCTGGCAATGTTCAGATGAAATTCAAGCCTCTACCACTTGGGATCTTGATTCAAAATGACATCATAGCTCATGTAAGCTCTTGTGAATGATTGTGGGGTCCAAATTCTAAAGAATGGCCACCACCTATTGCTCAATGAATGCCTTTGACTGCTTTGACCTCTGATTGCTTCGTCTGCAAGACAAAGGTTAGATGACATATTTTTGTACTTTTGGTTAGTGGTAAAGAGAAAAGCAATGATATACAAATGCAAAACATGCTTGGTGATCAAGAATCACTCTCAAAAGATAACCCATCCATAGGGAAGGAGCAAGGTGCACAATGATCCTTGAGGCAATGTAATGATATGATATGATGCCATGAGGGATCTTAGGGACAAAATTGGGGTCTTACAGATGCCCCTATTTAAGGTCATTCTAGCCGGAGAAGTGAAGTTTAGAAATCTTCATCTCGACGCGGTAGAATGGGCTTAAATAACATTAATGAGACAAATTTTGGTCCCTAAGAGACCTCATGATGCAGATGTATGCATGCAAAAGAAACAATAACTCTGTGGGGAATATGGTCCACAAAAGAGAAAAGACGATCCATCGGAGTAATACACTCACCAGGAACAGAGACTCTACAGGACTCTCATGGGGAAAAGAAAAAGAAAAAGAATGTGTGAGCAAGACACGACTCTGAATTGGGGAAAACAAACCAGATACGGCGTGAACAAAACACAACTGGACTGGAGACCTCACCGGGGAGTGAAGGACTCAAACTGGGAACAAGAAGAATTCCAAAGGAGG
Organism: Lathyrus oleraceus; assembly: GCF_024323335.1. Taxonomy (NCBI): domain Eukaryota; kingdom Viridiplantae; phylum Streptophyta; class Magnoliopsida; order Fabales; family Fabaceae; genus Lathyrus; species Lathyrus oleraceus. The sequence goes on along the minus strand of NC_066580.1, from coordinate 376,529,277 downwards.
ACACATCTATTGGAAAGACTCAAGCTGACTCAAACTATCCACAAGGATACTTCGGATGGAAATCCGGACTCGGACTGGGGAAAAGATTCACAGAGAACCTCCCTGCCGGGGAAAATGCGTATATTGGGGAAAACGCCAATACAGCAAGAGGGTAAAAATCACCACAAGAAACTCCACTGGAGAAATGTCTAACAAAGAGACTCTCCTGAGGAAGCAACAAAGAATGAGGTGTTACCGGTATAAGGGTAACAAACTCAGGAAGAATGAATATCTAAGACCGGTATAAGGGTGAGAGATATCAATCAACCAAACATCTGAGAAAGACCTAAAAAAGGTACATTAACTCAGGAAAATCTGACTCCACAGGGGACCAAGGTCATAATAGGGAGCAGAAAGGAAGGAACACCAGGGATACCGGTTACTGGGTATATAATAGGTGACCGACCGAGGCGTGAATTGGTATATATGCCAAGACACTCATCATCCGAAAGGAGGGCTTGAAAAAGCAAATCGACTTACAGGATGGACATTCGACTCCGCAACGGGAAAACGAATCTTACTCAGTTGGGGACAAAAACCCAAAGAGTGCATGAGATATAATATCCATTACCGTCAGAACGTGGATAGTATACTCGCATGAGATATATTATCTATTACCGTCAAAACATAGATAATATACTCGCATGGAAGGAAACACCAGGGATACCGGTTACTGGGTATATAATAGGCGACCTACCGAAAACGTGGATTGGTATATATGCCAAAACACTCATCATCTAAAAGGATGGATATTCGATTCTACAAAGAATACGAATCTTACTCTACTGGGGAAAATCAACAAGGGACTTCAACCAAAGAGCGCATGAAACATATTATTCATTACCGTCAGAACGTGAATAATATACTCGAAAGGAAGAGACACCAGAGATACCGGTTACTGGGTATATAATAGGTGACCAACCAAAAAGAGAGACAATCGATACCGACAACAACAGGGTATATGAAAGATAACTCATAGGGGATAAATTGCAAGCATCCGGCAATTATCCAGAAACAAAAGAACATTTGATTCCGCAAAGGAACATGAATCTTACTCGACTGGGGAAACACAACAGGCTTCGACCGAAGAGTGCATGAGATATATTATCCATTACCTTCAGAACATGGATAACATACTCGCATGGAAGATTATCCACAACCGGTTACTGGGTTAATAAAGGATAAATCGACCGAAAAGAAAGGCATCGGGATACCAAAACTAGGTATATAAAGATGACCGATCAAAGGGAGCAACAACATTACCAACAAAAGGGTAAATGAAAGAAGACCCGTTGGGGATGAATTGCATAAACAGCAATTATCCACAAGGACTCGCTGGGGATACAATTGCTAGCATACAGCAATTACCCGGAAGCAAAGAAGGAATATCAACATCGCATACTGGCTGAAGATAACCACAAAGAGTAACCATCATCGGTTAGGATGAACAACAAGGTTAACTCTGCAAAAAGGGAGAAATTAGGGTTTACAACTACCGAATACGGGGTAGAAAACCAAAGACTCAACTGGGGATAGGGTGAATGAATGCCAAATATTGAGCAATTATTCAACTTATTCCACAGGGAGACACAGACTCCGTTGGGGATAAAAACCACAACAGCACAAAATCCACCATCAACCAGAACGAACCACAAAGGTTACCTCTGCTAGGGGAAAAGAGATAGGACTTACGACTACCGAATACGGGGTAGTAGCCACAACTCTGATGAGGATAAAAAGTAGGGTTTACATCTACCAAATACTGGGTAGAAAACCGACAACTCCGCGTGGGGAATGAATGAAATCACAAATCCGCACGGGAAACAACAAAATAGGGTTTATAACAAACCACCAACTGCTGGAGAGCAGGAAAATAGGATTTACGACTACCGAATACTGGGTAGAAAACCAAATCAACTCTTGCCGAGGAATAAAAGGTATATAACCACAAATTCCACCAAGAGGAAAAAGGAACAAAGGACTTACAACTACCGGTATAAGGGTAGAGGCCCGAAACTCCGCTGGGGTTAAAAAGAATTATTGCCGGTTACTGGGTAATTTATTCATTTATTCCACAGGGAAGCACAAGAAACAGCTGACAAATAGCCAATTCGGGATCGATCCGAAGAGACAGACTGAATCAAGACTCGTCCTAATGAGGATATAACTCAATAGGAAGGTCTATCCCAATATATATGTTGGGAGGAAACGGAAGAAACCGTCATCCATGAGGGTATATCTCAGTGGGGAACTGCAGAAGGAAAGACAAACACTTTCTACTTATGGGCTGACTCTATATTGAGAGATTAGACACCCGACATCTGCTTGGGAAGATCTATTGGAGATCTATATCACCCATTAGCAGGGAACAACAAACAAAAGATATATGGCAAAAAATGCAACATGAATATCTGAATGTTTATGGTTATGCATGAATATGCATGATTTATGTTTGATGAATGCTGACAAAACAGACATATCTAACACAAACAGGCCCAGGAATCAAACGCCCGGTACTACACTTCCAGAGGAAAAACCAACTGGAAAGCCAATCAGCTGGAGATCCACATGCTAAAAAGCAAAGATCTGCGGGGAAGCAAAAGATCACAGATATCAAAGAAATCACAAACTCTCTGAGTGATGGATCAACAATCAACCCAACAGAGGTACAGAAGTCACAACAGGCAAGAAACTGCCACAAAGACAAATCTGTTGGGGAAAAGTAGAAATCCCGAGATATCTGCAGGGGATCCTTAGTATCAACTGGGAAACAGAAATGCACTGCACAAGCAAGAGCTGCTGAAGAGAACAGAAAACACAAGTAGAATCTAGTTGCACAAGCAACTCTACTTGGGGAATACAAGCAGCCACTCCATAGGGGATACGCCCACTGAGGGGAACAAAGATCACACAAGTAGATTCTGCAACCAGCCACTCTACTGGGGATCAACAGCATCAGGGAATCAACCAAATCTTTGGATGATAGATCACCAACCGACCCCACTGGGGAAAGCAGAGATTTCAACAGGCAGAAACTGCCACAAAACACTCTGTCGAGAATACCAACTCTGGCGGGGATTCTGGGGAAATCATATAGATGTAAGAACAAAAATAGTTCTACAATAGATTCCATGATTTTGATGATAACAAAGGATGAAACCAAAAGTGGTACCCTAACGAAAAGTTTCTAAGTGTGCAGGGTTCTAAAGAAAGAAGAAATAAATCTGATGATGTCATCAGATGCAAAACAAGATCAGATGCAAAATCTCAAGTATCAGAAGCATCTAAAGTGGAATCTCGTTTCAAGAAGCTCTGACTCTGGACAAAACTACAAGTATCAGAAGCATCTGAATATAAAGTAAAGTCTAGAAGCTCTGACTCTGAACAAATGCCTTCTGTAAAGTCTGAAGTTATCAAGCGTCATCTGAACTTTCAAGAGATAACATCAGAAGCAAATTTCTCCAGATACACAAAGACTCTAATCAGAATTGTTAATCATGATGAAGTAACGTTTAAGCCAAGTTAAAGTTCTGCAAATGGATTTCCTCAATTAGAAAGAGACGTTAATCTCCACTTCCAAGAGAAAAGATACTAATTGTGGTAAGTAGTCACTTCTAAGTGAAAAAGTCTACTGCAGAAGCTATTAATGGAATGGCGTAATTACATCTCAATATCCAACAGATTCAACGCTACTTCAACTCTACTTCAACTCCTATAAATAGAGAAGAAATCTCATTCAGTAAACACGAAGAAATCACTAGCCAAAACTATACTGAAATTATATCACGAAAAACATCTTTGTTCTTCAAAGATTTTCACTAAGCTGTTGCTTATCAAGTGAAAAATTTGTTCTTAAGTTTGTAATATTTGCTTTCTTAGAAGCACTCTAGATTACACATCTTGTATCTATTTTTATTTGATTTCCTCAAGTGACTTGTTGTAGTCTGTAGACTTGAGAGGACTAAGAGATTTTCTTTTCTCTTAGGGGTTGTTTGTAATCTTTCAAGATTAGTGGATTAAGTCCTTGTTGAAGGCGAAATCACCTTGGCCGGGTGGACTGGAGTAGCTTTGTGTTATAAGCGAACCAGTATAAAATCATTGTGTGATTTCATTTTGCAAAAACGCTTATTTTTCAAACAATTCAAACCCCCCCTTTCTTGTTTTTCTCACCTTCAATTGGTATCAGAGCACCGGCTCTGTTATTGATTTTCAAATCAAACACTTAACCGTGTAGAGAGATCCAGTGCGAGAAAAACAAATGGCCCACTCAAATGAGAAAGATTCTTACAATGCCAAGCCTCCTGTTTTTGATGGAGAAAAGTTTGATTACTGGAAAGATAGAATCGAAAGTTTCTTTCTTGGTTATGATGCTGACCTCTGGGACATTGTCACAGATGGATACAAACCTCCAACCTTAAATGGAGCTGAAGTTCCCAGAAGCAAAATGTCAGAAGATCAAAAACGTGAGTTCAAAAATCATCACAAGGCCAGAACAATACTTCTAAATGCTATATCATACAACGAATACGAAAAGATCACCAACAGAGAGACGGCTAAAGATATACTTGACTCTCTGAAGATGACCCATGAAGGAAACTCCCAAGTCAAGGAGACGAAGGCTCTGGCGTTGATCCAGAAATATGAAGCCTTCAAGATGGAAGATGACGAAGCTATAGAAGCTATGTTTTCCAGATTCCAAACTCTTATTGCAGGTCTTAAAGTGCTAGACAAAGGATATACTACTGCAGATCATGTTAAGAAGATTGTCAGAAGTCTGCCAAAGAAATGGAGACCAATGGTTACTGCTCTGAAGTTATCAAAGGATCTGAACAACATCAGCCTTGAAGAACTTGTTAGCTCTCTCAGAAGTCATGAGATAGAACTAGAGGAGGATGAGCCTCAGAAAAGAAACAAGTCAGTGGCGCTGAAGTCCAGATCTGAAAGACGGAAGTCAGACAGAATCAAAGCTCTCCAGGCCGAAACTGCAGATACTGACGACTCTGAACCTGAAGACTCTGATGATGAAGAAGAACTGTCCTTACTAACCAGAAGAGTTAAGCAACTCTGGAAAAGAAGGAACAACAACAACTTCAGAAGATCAAGACCCAGAAGGGATAGATCAGAGTCAACTTCAAAAGGTAAACCTAATAAAGATATTACCTGTTTTGAATGTAAAGAAACAGGTCATTACAGAAATGAATGCCCCAAGCTGAAGAAAGATGACTCTAAGAAAGAAAGCTTCAAGAAAAATGCCTTCAGAACAAAGAAGGGATTAATGGCCACCTGGGACGATAGTGAATCAGGATCATCAGAATCTGACTCTGATGAACAAGCCAACGTAGCATTTATGGCTACCACATCCAGCAGCTCAGATGAAGAATCTGAAGAGGTATTTTCTGAACTTTCTAGATCTGACTTAGAATCATGTTTATCAGAAACTCTTACCTCTCTTCAGAAATTAAAACAAAAAGTTAAAAGTATTAAAGGCCTTCTTAAAGCAAAATCTGAAGAATGTAGTGAACTTGAGACAACAATTCTAGCACATGAAGATACAATCAAATCTTTAACGTTAGAAAGAGATGGAGCTAAAACAAAAAGCTTAAAATTAGAAGAAGTGTTGTCTCAAGCACCACAAACTTCAAATGAAATTATTTATAAATATGAAGAAGCCTTTCAACAATTTCTGAAGAATGGGATAAATAGGAGTATTATGGCATCCATGATTTATGGAGTAGGTCAGAATAATAAAAGGGGAATTGGGTATGATTCTGATTCTGATAAAACTTCTACCAGTAACCAAATTAAATCACCTTTTTCATACCACTATACACACACACAAGAACACAAATTTAAAAATGCTAGAAGACCCAAAGTTGTAAGAAACTCTGGGAAAACTAATCTGAAAGGACCCAAGAGATTCTGGGTACCGAAAGATAAGATTATCTATGTTGCAGATATCCTATGCAGCAAAGTTCAGACACCAGTCATGGTACCTGGACTCTGGATGCTCGCGACATATGACGGGAAGAAAGTCTATGTTCCAAAGCCTGGAACTTAAAGACGCTGGCTTTGTAGGCTTCGGAGGAGATCAGAAAGGAAGGATCAGAGGCTCCGGAACTATTGGTAATGGTACTCTTCCCTCTATATCTGATGTTCTTTATGTAGAAGGATTAATGCATAACTTGTTATCCATAAGTCAATTAAGTGATAACGGTTATGATGTAATCTTTAATCAAAAAACGTGTAAAGCCATTAATCAGAACGATGGCTCTGTCCTTTTCACAGGCAAGAGGAAAAACAACATTTATAAAATAAATCTTTCTGATTTAAAAGATCAAAATGTTAAATGTTTAATGTCAGTTCACGAAGAGCAATGGGTATGGCATAGACGCTTAGGCCACATTAGCATGAGAAAACTTTCTCAGCTAACTAAACTTGAGTTAGTCAGAGGTTTACCTAAACTGAAGTTTTCTTCAGATGCTCTGTGTGAAGCTTGTCAGAAAGGAAAGTTTTCAAAAACATCTTTTAAAAAGAAAAATGTTGTTTCTACCTCCAAGCCTCTGGAGCTTCTTCACATTGACTTATTTGGTCCTGTGAAAACAGCATCAGTTAATGGAAAGAAGTATGGACTTGTAATCGTTGATGATTACAGCCGCTGGACATGGGTAAAATTCCTAAGGCACAAGAGTGAGTCTCACTCTGTATTCACCAGTTTCTGTTCTAAAGTGCAAAAAGAATTTGACTCTAAAATTGTTAGAGTCAGAAGTGATCATGGTGGAGAATTTGAAAATAAAGATTTTGAAGAACTATTTGATTCTAATGGAATATCCCATGATTTCTCCTGCCCTAGAACTCCACAACAAAATGGAGTTGTAGAGAGGAAGAATAGGACACTCCAAGAAATGGCCAGAACCATGATCAATGAAACAAATGTAGCAAAGCACTTTTGGGCAGAAGCTGTAAATACAGCGTGTTACATTCAGAATAGAATCTCTATTAGACCTATTCTGGATAAGACTCCCTATGAACTGTGTAAGGGAAGAAAACCCAACATTTCATATTTTCATCCTTTTGGATGCATTTGCTTTATATTAAATACTAAAGAACATCTGAACAAGTTTGATTCCAAAGCACAGAAAGGTATTATGTTAGGATACTCAGAACGCTCTAAAGGCTATAGAGTATACAACACAGAAACCAAAATTGTGGAGGAATCAATTCATGTTAGATTTGATGATAAGCTTGACCCTGAAAAGTCAAAGCTAGTTGAAAAGTTTGCAGATTTAGAAATCACTCTGGTAGAATCTGAGAAAACTCCAGAAGCAACTGTCACTCCAGACTCTGAAGAAATTAAATCTCCAGAAATTCCAAGAAAAGTCAAGAGTCGTAGCAACGTATCTGAAGATTTGATTTTGGGAAACAAAGATGAACCTGTTAGAACCAGATCTACCTTCAGAACTTCTGAAGATATTCCTCTGGGACTAGTGTCTCTGATTGAGCCTACGTCCTGTGATGAAGCTCTTCAAGATAATGATTGGGTGGCAGCTATGCAAGAAGAGTTAGATCAATTCTCCAAGAATGATGTCTGGGATCTCGTTCCTAAACCCAGAGGCACTCATGTCATTGGAACCAGATGGGTGTTCAGAAACAAACTGAACGAGAAAGGAGAAGTTGTCAGAAACAAAGCACGACTGGTAGCTCAAGGTTATAGTCAACAAGAAGGTATTGATTATAATGAAACTTTTGCTCCAGTCGCAAGGTTAGAGTCTATTCGTCTTCTTGTATCATTTGCTATTAATCACTCTATAAAATTATACCAAATGGATGTCAAGAGTGCATTTCTAAATGGTTATATTTCAGAAGAAGTGTATGTAAATCAACCTCCTGGTTTTGAAAACTCAAATTTTCCAGAACATGTTTTCAAACTTAAGAAATCCTTATATGGACTTAAACAAGCTCCCAGAGCTTGGTATGAACGCTTAAGTAATTTTCTTCTGGAACAAAATTTTATCAGAGGGAAAGTTGATTCTACACTCTTCTGTAAAAATCATAAAAATGATCTCATGATATGCCAAATTTATGTTGATGACATTATTTTTGGTTCTGCTAATATTTCTGTTTGCCAAGAATTTTCTAAGTTAATGCAGGCAGAATTTGAAATGAGTCTAATGCAAGAACTAAAGTTCTTTCTGGGAATTCAAATCAATCAAACTCCAGAAGTCACGTACATTCATCAAAGCAAGTACATTAAAGACGTTCTAAAGAAGTTTGATATGTCTGAATGCAATTCTGCAAAGACTCCCATGCATCCAACTTGCATTCTGGAGAAGGAAGAGGTAAGCAACAAGGTTTGTCAGAAGCTCTATCGAGGTATGATAGGCTCTCTTCTCTATCTGACTGCTACTCGTCCTGATATTCTCTTCAGCGTCTGTCTTTGTGCCAGATTCCAATCAGATCCTAGAGAATCTCATTTAACAGCTGTTAAGAGAATTCTTAAGTATCTGAAAGGAACCCCTAACCTGGGCCTGATGTATGAGAAAACATCAGAGTATAGGCTTTCTGGTTATTGTGATGCAGATTATGCAGGAGATAGAATAGAACGAAAAAGTACATCTGGAAATTGCCAGCTTCTGGGAAACAACTTAATCTCCTGGGCTAGCAAAAGACAGTCAACAATTGCTCTATCAACTGCAGAAGCAGAATATATCTCAGCGTCACTATGCACAACTCAGATGCTCTGGATGAAACATCAGCTAGAAGATCTACAAATCTTTGAGAGTAACATTCCTATCCTTTGTGATAATACTGCTGCTATTTGTTTGAGTAAGAATCCCATTTTGCATTCCAGAGCCAAACACATAGAAATAAAACATCATTTTATTAGAGACTATGTTCAGAAAGGGATAGTAACGCTGAAGTTCATTGATACAGAACATCAATGGGCAGATATCTTTACTAAGCCTCTAGCTGAAGATAGATTTCGTTTCATCTTAGAAAATCTGAACATTAAAAATTGTCCTGAGTAAAATTTGGCTCTGAACATGTAAAATGAGACTCTGATAAAAACAAATATACTTCTGCCTCTGACTCTGATACTTCTACCAAGTTAAGAAGATATCTGAGTTAGAAATCTTCAGAAATCCTTTGGTTTTCCTGAAGATCAGAAACATCAACACGTGGGGAACAGGCGTCTAACCTTAGAACTTCTAGACAGCTGTCAAAAGAAATCAAAGGTCAGAACGCTTGAAATCTCCTTGAGCAGTGTGCTTACTGTTGGGATTAGACATTCATTAATGAGCTGTAATCATTTTTCCCCCAAACGTGCTATTTTGGTTTTTGTGCTAACGCTGGTATGTGTGTCGTTTTGCATGTGTTTTTACCCTTAGTATATAAACACTTTTCTCACATTTCACACACTTATCACTCTCACTCACTCTTAAACCCTAAACCCTCTCTCGAAGTTTTCTCTGCAACCTTCTCAGTTCTTCATCTTCTTCATCAATCTTCATCATGAATCCTCAAGAACAAGCTGTTTTTAACTTCTCCCAACAAATGGAAGCTGCTTCTAACCCCCAAACCTCAAACACTCAAACACCCATGGTTGTAGATGTTACCACAACCCCAGTTTACAAAGAACCTCACATTTTGGAACGCGAACAACACATAAACCTTTCAACTCCCTTTGAAGGTTTGGATGTTCTATGTGAATCGCTGGTAGATTTTGAAAATTTGAGAAGAAATGGCGTTGATTTAACTGAAGATCTTCGCAAGCAAGGTTGGGAAACCTACTTCAACAGATTGTATGGTCCAATCTATCCTCTTCTGGTGAAGGAATTCTGGAGATGTGCAGATGCTGATGATGAGTTCATCGTTTCTTTTGTTCTGGGTGTGAAGATCATTATCACAGAAGCGTCTATTGCTTCTCTGCTGAATATGGAGAAAGCTGGAGGTAAAAGGATTTACAACATTCCTCCAAGGTCCAAGCGCATTACAGAAGTCATTAACCCTACAATCTTCAAAGCAAACGTTGAAGGAAACCCATCTAAGAACAAGGAGCTTCATCAGAACCTCCGAGTTTGGCTGAAGATTATTCTGGGAACAATCCATCATCGTCCAGCCTCCAACTCTTCAGATTATATCAACGCTGATCAGAAATGCATCCTCTACTGTATTCAGAAGGGTATTCCAATCAACCTCCCTGTTCTTCTCTTCAGATATCTGAGGGATTCAGTCAGAGAAACAAGGAATAATATGAAGCCCAGATCCTACGTTCCTCTGGGAAGATTGCTCTCTGACATCTTCATTGAGCATGGACTGGTAGATGCTCTGGAGAAGACCAGATGTATGGATGATCTGGCAATTGACGTTGGAAAGCCTCTGAATGCCAAAAATCTGAGGAGTATGGGAATCATCAAAGACATCAGAGTCAAGCCCACTATGAATGTGACCTGGGAAGCTCTGAAGGATCAGAGGAAGATGCCTCATGGCCTTGAAAGGTTCTTCAAGAACGAACCCAGAGATGCCATTGCTATCTACCTTCAGGATCGTCTGGATGAAGGCATTGATATCTCTGATTTTCGCCTAGAAGACTGTCTGGATTCTGTAGAAGATCTGGTCAGATACAAAAGAGGCCTTTCTGAGAAGAAGATAGCTGAGGAAGCAAGGAAGGCAAAGAAAGCCAGAATTGGAGAAACCTCTGGCACCAAAGCTTCAGCACCTCTGAATGTCTCTTCTGGTAAGTCCCTTCCTCCTACTACTTCTGTACCTGTAATGGCTTCTTCTACTCCTCTCCCAACACCTCCCATATTCACTACCTCTGAAATACCACCCTCAATCACCAGAACCTCTCAACCTCCACCTGTTCTAAAAATTGCCCGTAACTTCACAACAACCTCTGACCCTAATCAACTATATCACCACAGCTCTTCATCATCCTCTGAGTATGAATCACCCCCTTACCTTTCCCCTTCCTCTGACCAAGAGTTCTCTGATCATGAGTCCTCTGATCAAGAACACTCTGACCCAAACTCCCCAACAATAGCTGAAATCTATGCTAAAAATTTCGCCCCACAAACTCAAACACAAACTGAAGTAACCTCTCCCCTCCGAACTTCCCTTCCACCACAAACAACCACCACACCCTCTGAAACTCAACCATCTGTAATTCGCCCATCTGAACCTTATATCACTCCACCATTAATTCCCGCTGTACCTAGCCCAGACTCTGACCCATTAGATGTAAACCCACTCTATGCTTCATCCCCCAGTCTTCAACCAGACCAAGATTCTGAACTTCAACCAGAAGCAGAATCTGAACCCCAGCCAGAACCAGAAACTGAACCTCAACCTCTAAATCTCAGCCCTCAAAACTCTCCACCTCTTTCACCTGAACCTGAACCTAAAATTATCACACCTACCCTTGAGGAGGCCATTATTCAGGTTGCAGAATCCTCAGTCCAGAAGATCAAGTCTCTGGCTAAAAATTCTGAAGTCAGTGATGATCCTAAATCTGTTAGGACACACTGGAACAGAGTTATTAGTTGGATGACCTCTGAGTCTTATAGGCTGAAGAGTATCTCTGAACAAGTCAGAAATGGCTACATCAGAGACTCTGAGGAAAGACTTCAAGAGAGACTGGCTAGAGAAGCTGAGGCCAGAAGGTTAGAGGAAGAGAGACTGGCTAGAGAAGCTGAGGCCAAGAGATTGGAAGAAGAAAGGTTGGCTAAGGAAGCTGAAGAAGAAGCTAAGAGGTTGGAAGAAGAACGCCTGGCAAAGGAAGCAGAACTTCTGAGAATTCAGGAAGCAGAAGCCAAGGCTAAGGCAGATGCAGAAGCCCAAGCTGCTGCTGAAGCTGAAACTCAGCAGGCTCTGATTCAGGGGGAGTCTTCCTCTGCGATCCCTCTGATTCTTAACACTCTCAAGGAGATCAAGCAAGATCAGCAAGAGATCAAGCAAGATCAGAGTGAGCTCCGGGCAAGGATGGACAAACAAGACGCTCTGAATGAAAACCTCCAGAATATGTTTGCCATGCTACTACAGAGACTTCCTCCTCCTCCAAACCCTTAGGCACTTAGGATTTCTTTTGTTTGCCTAGTGTTATTGCTTCTGTCTTTTCTTTTTTAGCTCTGATATTCTCTTGAATCTGTTGTTTTTGACTGCTGTTGCCTTTGTGCTGTTTAATGAAGTGTTTTTCTCTCTATTATTCTTTTTATTTTTATGCCTTTTTGATTATGCCAAAAAGGGGGAGAAATTATTAAATAGCTCTGATGAAAATTATGTCTAAAACCTTAAGCATTCTGCAACAATTATAGAAATAGTTCTGATATAAATAAGCTCTGATTAAATAATAGCTCTGATTAAATAACTCTAACTTTAAAGTTAAGCATTTGCAGAAAGTTTTCAGAAACCTAATTACTTGGAAAAGCTCTGGTAAGAACTTCTGAACTCCCTAGCGCTAACTCAGGGGGAGCTTTTGTCTATCTGATCTAATATTTTTCATGTTTCATCTGATAATTTTATTTGTTTTGTCATCATCAAAAAGGGGGAGATTGTAAGAACAAAAATAGTTCTACAATAGATTCCATGATTTTGATGATAACAAAGGATGAAACCAAAAGTGGTACCCTAACGAAAAGTTTCTAAGTGTGCAGGGTTCTAAAGAAAGAAGAAATAAATCTGATGATGTCATCAGATGCAAAACAAGATCAGATGCAAAATCTCAAGTATCAGAAGCATCTAAAGTGGAATCTCGTTTCAAGAAGCTCTGACTCTGGACAAAACTACAAGTATCAGAAGCATCTGAATATAAAGTAAAGTCTAGAAGCTCTGACTCTGAACAAATGCCTTCTGTAAAGTCTGAAGTTATCAAGCGTCATCTGAACTTTCAAGAGATAACATCAGAAGCAAATTTCTCCAGATACACAAAGACTCTAATCAGAATTGTTAATCATGATGAAGTAACGTTTAAGCCAAGTTAAAGTTCTGCAAATGGATTTCCTCAATTAGAAAGAGACGTTAATCTCCACTTCCAAGAGAAAAGATACTAATTGTGGTAAGTAGTCACTTCTAAGTGAAAAAGTCTACTGCAGAAGCTATTAATGGAATGGCGTAATTACATCTCAATATCCAACAGATTCAACGCTACTTCAACTCTACTTCAACTCCTATAAATAGAGAAGAAATCTCATTCAGTAAACACGAAGAAATCACTAGCCAAAACTATACTGAAATTATATCACGAAAAACATCTTTGTTCTTCAAAGATTTTCACTAAGCTGTTGCTTATCAAGTGAAAAATTTGTTCTTAAGTTTGTAATATTTGCTTTCTTAGAAGCACTCTAGATTACACATCTTGTATCTATTTTTATTTGATTTCCTCAAGTGACTTGTTGTAGTCTGTAGACTTGAGAGGACTAAGAGATTTTCTTTTCTCTTAGGGGTTGTTTGTAATCTTTCAAGATTAGTGGATTAAGTCCTTGTTGAAGGCGAAATCACCTTGGCCGGGTGGACTGGAGTAGCTTTGTGTTATAAGCGAACCAGTATAAAATCATTGTGTGATTTCATTTTGCAAAAACGCTTATTTTTCAAACAATTCAAACCCCCCCTTTCTTGTTTTTCTCACCTTCAATAGATATAGTCCACCACCACAAATCTACTGGTGGCTCTATCGGGGAATCCACTGAGGAATTCACTGGGGATGAAGAGGAGAGCTGGGGATCAACCACCAAATGTTACACCTTCCAACAAGGAAACCAACAACTGCTGAGGAGGAAATAATCACTGCTCTGCTGAAGGGCTAAACGCCCTGATGGGGAGATATATCAAAATGAAGTATATCAAATCAACCACTCTGCTAGCGACTGTGCTGAGGAAAGAGATAAAGTACCGGGATATCAACCCATCAACCACTGAATCTTCCAAGAGGAAACACCCATGTTGGGGAAAGAATGTTGCTGAAGAGGAAAACTGAAGTTTCCATCAAGCACTCTGCTTAGGGAACAACCCTAACAAAAGCTCTGCTTGGGGAACAACCCTAACAGCAAATCTGGAGAAAGAGGATATAACCAAGCCAGGAATATGAACAAATGTCCTACCTGTTGGAAATCATGCCACCCTTGGGAGAGCACTGAGAAATTCTTAAGTATCCTTTCATCATTGTGAACGTTCACTTTGTTTAAAACAACAATTTGAAAAAATTTATTCGTTTAAAACAATGACATTTTATCAATTAAAACATGCAAAACATTTGTTGACTTGAAACAAATAAGAGTGCAAATAATTGGATAAAAGCTCAAATTTATTTGATGGAATGGTAGCCTGCAAACGGCAAGACTCCATAGATCTGTACAAATTTGAAATCAGTGATATATATTGGAAGAGGGCTACATTGAACATAATGATCCTTTCTCTACCAATTTGAATCTCGATGTATTCGAAGCTTCAGTTGACGACGAATCGAGAATCTCTGACGAAAAGACAGCTGCAGAACAGAAAGTCTTGTCAGGATGCAGTTACTTGCCAAATCCCTAATTTTTGCCTAGATTACCCCAGGGTGAGGTACTCAATCTAGCGGGATACAAATATTCTTTTTTTTTCATGTCTCTAACTTTTGCCTGGATTACCCTTGCGGGTTCTCCACCGAGACGCTCATTTTTGCCTAAGCCGCCCTTTCGGGTTTTCAACTTAGCGAGCTATTCTGTTTTTCTATACTCTTCTTTTTTAGGCAAAGTATTTCTTGACTGCAACTGAATTCACAGGACGAGTGAAATCCTCCCCATCCATTGTTGTAAGCATCAAAGCACCGCCTGAAAAGGCTCTCTTAACAACATATGAACCCTCGTAGTTTGGAGTCCACTTGCCCCTGGAATCGGGCGCGAAAGACAAGACTTTCTTGAGCACGAGGTCACCTTCTCGGAACACACGAGGCTTGACCTTCTTATCGAATGCTTTCTTCATTCTCTGCTGATATAACTGACCATGACACATGGCAGTCAATCGCTTCTCTTCAATCAAATTCAACTGGTCATAACGAATCTGAATCCATTCAGCATCAGTCAACTTGGCTTCCATCAAGACTCGCATTGATGGGATCTCCACCTCTACTGGGAGAACAGCCTCCCTGCCGTAAACAAGAGAGAAAGGGGTTGCCCCTGTTGAAGTGCGGACAGATGTACGATATCCATGCAAAGCAAATGGCAGCATCTCATGCCAATCTTTGTACGTGACAGTCATCTTCTGGATAATCTTCTTGATATTCTTATTAGCAGCTTCAACAGCCCCATTCATCTTAGGTCTGTAAGGAGAAGAATTATGATGTGCAATCTTGAACTCAGCGTACAAATCTTCCATCATCTTATTATTCAGATTAGATCCATTATCAGTAATGATCTTATCTGGTACACCATAACGGCAAATCAGCTGATTCTTGATAAACTTCACAACCACCTGCCTGGTCACATTCACATACGACGCGGGCTCAACCCATTTGGTGAAATAATCAATTGCTACGAGAATAAACCTGTGTCCGTTGGACGCTTTCGGCTCAATCATGCCGATCATGTCAATTCCCCACATGGAGAAAGGCCATGGTGATGAAATCACATTCAGGAGTGTCGGAGGAATATGAATCTTATCCGCATAAATCTGACACTTGTGGCATTTCTTCACATAT
The DNA here is from genome assembly GCF_024323335.1 of Lathyrus oleraceus. Lineage (NCBI taxonomy): Eukaryota > Viridiplantae > Streptophyta > Magnoliopsida > Fabales > Fabaceae > Lathyrus > Lathyrus oleraceus. The sequence continues at coordinate 376,513,568 of NC_066580.1, read as the reverse complement.
TTGCAGCAGTCAGACTCCATTGTCAGCCAATAGTAGCCTGCTCTCAACATTTTTCTAGCCATGGCATGTCCATTGGAATGAGTACCAAATGAACCCTCATGGACCTCAGTCATCAACAGGTTTGCTTCGTGTCTATCCACGCATCTGAGCAAAACCATGTCAAAATTTCTCTTATAAAGCACTTCACCACTGAGGTAGAAACTGCCTGACAACCTTCTCAAAGTTTTCCTATCTTTCACAGATGCCCCAGGCGGGTAGACCTGGTTTTGGAGGAAATTCTTGATATCAAAATACCAAGGCTTGTCATCTTTCACTTCTTCAACTGCAAATACGTGAGCTGGTCTATCCAAGCGCATCACGGCAATATTGGGAACTTCATTCCAATACTTAACCACAATCATCGAAGCAAGCGTAGCAAGAGCATCTGCCATCCGATTATCCTCTCGAGGAATATGATGAAAGTCAACTTCTATGAAGAACGTTGAAATCCTTCTTGCATAATCTCTATACGGAATGAGACCAGGCTGATTCGTCTCCCATTCACCCTTGATATGATTGACAACTAGGGCCGAATCACCATACACATCAAGATGTTTGATTCTCAAATCAATACATTCTTCCAACCCCATAATACAAGCCTCATACTCAGCCATATTATTCGTGCATTTGAAAGTTAGCCTTGCTGTAAACGGAATATGAGTGCCATGAGGAGTAACGAGTACTGCCCCAATTCCATTTCCATATTGATTCACAGCGCCATCAAACACCATCGTCCATATGGAACCAGGTTCCGGACCTTCATCAAGTGTAGGCTCATCGCAATCTTTCATTTTCAAATACAGAATCTCCTCATCTGGGAAGTCATACTGAACAGACTGATGATCTTCAATCGGCTGGTGTGCTAAATGGTCAGCCAAGATACTACCTTTGATAGCTTTCTGAGCCCGATACTCGATATCATACTCAGACAACAACATCTGCCAACGGGCAATCCTCCTAGTTAAAGCAGGCTTCTCGAAGATATACTTAATTGGATCCATTCTGGATATCAACCAAGTTGTATGATTTATCATGTACTGGCGCAAACGCTTAGCAGCCCAAGCCAAAGCACAACACGTCTTCTCAAGCATAGAGTACCGAGACTCACAATCAGTAAACTTCTTACTGAGGTAGTAGATAGCAGATTCTTTCTTCCCTGATTCATCTTGCTGACCGAGTACACAACCCATCGAGTCTTCAAGAACAGTCAAATACATAATCAGAGGTCTTCCTTCTACAGGCGGAGACAAGATCGGAGGTTCAGACAGATACTCTTTGATACTGTCGAAAGCTTTCTGGCAATCCTCGGTCCAATCATGAGACTGATCTTTCTGTAGTTGCTTGAATATCGACGCACATGTGGCAGTCATGTGGGATATAAATCTGGAAATGTAGTTCAAGCGGCCAAGAAAACCTCGGACTTGCTTCTCAGTTTTGGGTGCAGGCATCTCTTGTATTGCTTTGACCTTTGCAGGATCAACCTCAATACCTCTCTCGCTGACAACGAAACCCAACAACTTGCCGGAACGGACTCCAAATGTACATTTGTTTGGATTCAGACGAAGTCTAAACTTCCTCAAACGCTGAAAAAGCTTCAACAAATGCTCAACATGTTCAACTTCCGTCCGGGACTTAGCAATCATATCATCAACATAGACCTCTATCTCCTTGTGCATCATATCATGAAACAAGGTAGTCATAGCTCGTTGATACGTGGCTCCGGCGTTCTTCAAACCGAAGGGCATCACTCGATAACAGAATGTTCCCCAAGGTGTGATGAATGTTGTCTTCTCCATATCTTCGGGTGCCATCTTGATTTGGTTATAACCGGAAAATCCGTCCATAAACGAAAAGACTTTGAATTTAGTTGTATTGTCTACCAACATATCAATGTGTGGTAGAGGAAAATCATCTTTCGGACTAGCTTTGTTCAAATCTCTGTAATCAACACACATACGGACTTTTCCGTCCTTCTTAGGCACAGGAAAAATATTGGCCACCCATTGAGGATATGTAGAAGTCACCAGAAACCCCGCATCAATTTGCTTCTGAACTTCCTCTTTGATCTTCACTGCCATATCTGGATGAGTTCTTCGGAGCTTCTGCTTCACAGGCACGCACTCAGGCTTCAAAGGCAGGAAATGTTGCACAATATCTGTATCTAGACCCGGCATGTCTTCATATGACCAAGCAAAGATATCGGAATATTCTCGTAGCAAACTGATCAACCCCTTCTTGACAGACTCTTCAAGAAGTGCCCCAATCTTCACCATGCGAACACAATCTTCGGACCCCAAATTGACTGTTTCCAGATCTTCAAGGTGCGGATGAATGATCTTCTTCTCGTGCTCAAGGAGACGGGTAATCTCATCAGGAATCTCTTCAACATCATCTTCCTCTGCCTCGAATACAGGGAATTCAAAATTGGGAGATGGCGTTGGATCATTATGTTCAATGGGTTTTAGAATCAACCTGCATAATGATTTTGGTTAATGAAACTTCAGAATTTAAACAAGCAAACCATTATGCAGATGAAAAAGATTGCTTTTATTCTTGTTTTTAGGGTTTTTTGTGATCACTGATTTCATGCAAAAAGCAAAAAGTGAAAACAAATGGAAAAACAAATGTTTAACAATGCATTAATTGAATGAAATATCATTGTATAAATGCTGCCAACAATGTCATCACTTCTCCTTTTGGCATGGGAGAAGGGTTTTGAACAAAGTGAACCATTACTCTGATCTATGAATGACTGTAGGAACATCTACAACGACCCAATTGTGGCAGACACCACCAGGTATGATGAAGTTGCTCAAATCCTCTGCGTCCTCTTCCAAGATAGCAGCAGCTTCTTCAGTCTGATCAGCATGGATGAAACCTCCACTCTTGAACAGCCCATGCTCGTTGAATGCCCCAGAAGAATAGCCAATGCCAGCCCGGGATTTATTGTCTTCAAGCTCGATCATCTTCCCCAAAACAGCAACTACACCACATTCAATGGCCAGTTTCGTATCACGGTAGGAAGCAAATGAAGGAGACTTCTTCTCAATCGGCTCGGCAATAGATAAAGCTTGGAAAGGAGTTCCAACTTCATCCTCATCATCAATATATGAGAAAGAAGACAAGTGGCTAACCAGGAGAGCCTTTTCTCCCCCTACCACAACCAATTTCTTATTCTTGACGGATTTCAGCTTCTGGTGTAGGGTGGATGTCACGGCGCCAGCCTCGTGAATCCATGGTCTACCAAGGAGACAACTATAAGATGGGTGGATATCCATAACCTGAAAGGTGACCTAGAAATCACTTGGTCCAATTTTGATTGGGAGATCAACTTCCCCAATCACGGTCTTACGCGACCCATCAAAAGCTTTCACAACAACACCACTCTGCCTCATGGGAGGCCCCTGATATGACAATTTCGAAAGAGTAGTCTTTGGCAGTACATTCAAAGATGACCCAGTGTCCACCAACACGTTGGACATAGCATCATTCTTGCAGTTCATAGAAATATGTAGAGCCATGTTGTGGTCTCTTCCCTCCTCAAGGAGATCAGCGTCACAGAAACTCAAAGTATTGCAAGCAGTAATGTTTGCAACTATACTGTCAAACTGTTCAATAGTGACATCATGATCAACATAAGCCAGGTCCAATACTTTCTGCAGAGCCTCCCTATGGGGTTCTGAATTCAGCAGCAAAGATAAAACGGAGATTTTGGACGGCGTTTGTAGAAGCTGGTATACAACATTGTAATCACTCTTCTTGATGAGCCTCAGCATCTCATCACATTCTTCATTCATAATGCCACTCGGGCCAACTGAAGAAGCAGGAGTCTTTTGTACAGAGGAGGGTTTGGCAACAGGTGCCGGATTCTGAACATTCACCGCAGTCCCAACCGGACGCTCAGCAGAATCAGAAACGACATGAGGCTTCGGGGGTGCAGAAAACACACGACCACTACGGGTCAACCCGCTCACGTCAGCAATATTGGTAACAGAGGTTGAAGGCAAAGGCACTTCTTTCCCATCTTCCACAGCAACGGGATTGTATCTGAAAGGAATAGCTTTATCCGAAGAATAAGGCACAGGGCCTGCAGGCTTGATTATCAGAGAAGGAGAGACCTTCGGCTTGCTACCATTATAACGGATGACAACAGGCTCGGGCAATTTGAACACAGGAGAAATGACATTCACCTCTGGTTCATCTTCATCAACATTACGGTTCTGAAGAATCTCTATGGTACCTTCATCTAACAGCTCTTGAAGCTCTCTTCGCACTTGGCGACAACCCAGTCTATTAACGGAGCAGATGCGGCATTTGTCATGGTCATGCTCCATATAGCTATACTCACACAGCAAACGATGCAACTCGACCAATGACTGCCGAATATGACTCACATATTTGACTTTATATTTGCCAGGGCACCCCTGGACCATGTTCACTGATTTCCCATGCTCGGGCAATGGGTTCTTTGTAATATTAGGGCCTGAGTCCTCGAAGCTCAGAATACCGCACCGCATAAGGTCTTGAACCTTAGTCTTCAAAGGAAAGCAATTCTCAATATTGTGTCCCGGAGCACCAGAATGATACACACAATGTTGATCTGGCTTGTACCACCACTGCGGGTTAGCAGGCACAGCCGGAGGATCCCTGGGAATAACCAGTTTCCTCTCCAACAAAGAAGGATATAATTCAGCATATGACATAGGAATAGGATCGAAACTGATCTTCTTCCTATCATAATTCAGATTAGCCTGATTACTGGTGCTGCCATGAGGCTGGTAAGCCTGTTGCTGTGGACGGTGTTGTTGTTGATACTGAGGTTGTTGCTGATGCTGATGCTGGTTAGGCTGCTGATACTGCTGAGCATTATCTCTGAAGACAGGTGCTATATGAGCCACCTGGTGCTGATGACGTACCGACTTCCTCTTAACAGAGGGTCTTCTTGGTTTAGCATGGGATTGCACAACATGTGCCTCCCCATCTTTCTTCTTAAACACCCCATACCGTTTAGAAGAGCTCTCATCTTTAGATAACCGTCCCTCACGGACTCCTTCCTCTAGACGCATCCCCATGTTCACCATCTCGGTGAAACCAGAGGGAGCACTTGCAACCATCCGCTCATAATAGAATGAACTAAGAGTCTTCAGAAAGATCTTAGTCATCTCTTTCTCTTCCAGCGGAGGAGTAATCTGAGCAGCCAACTCTCGCCACCTCTAGGCGTACTCCTTGAATGTCTCTTTATCCTTCTGAGACATGGCCCTGAGTTGATCACGGTCAGGCACCATATCAACATTGTACTTATATTGCTTGACGAAGGCTTCACCAAGATCATTGAAGGATCGGATGTTTGCGCTATCAAGGCTCATATACCAGCGAAGAGCCGCACCGGACAAACTATCCTGGAAGTAATGAATCAGAAGCTGATCATTATCTGTTTGCGTAGACATTTTCCTGGCGTACATGACCAGGTGAGCAAGAGGGCAGGTGTTCCCCTTATATTTTTCAAAGTCAGGGACCTTGAACTTGACCAGAATCTTCACACCGGGAACCAGGCAAAGTTCAGCAGCAGACTTGCCAAACAGATCTTTCCCTCGGAGGGTCTTCAATTCCTTACGCAGCTCGAGGAACTGATCATTCATAGCATCCATCTTCTCGTTGACATCTGGGCCCTCAGACGGCTCAGAATGATAGATGGTGTCGTCTACCCTGGGAATGGTATGCACGACAGGAGGAGGAGCAACAAGGACCGGGCTAGATGCCGGCATAGAAGCAAAAGTAGGAGCTGGAATATCTGGCATGAAACCCGGAGGCATGCCCCACGGAAACCCGGCTGGCATGGCATTCGGCATGAAATAAGCACTGGCAGCTGGCACAGTCGGAGCAACGACTTCTGATATAACCGTCCTCTGGGGAGGAGTTGCAGGAGGTGGAGAAGGTTGATTCTGAGCAGACAAAAATTGCTCCATCAGAGCACTCAGTCTAGCGACTTCTTCTTTCAGTTCTCTGTTCTCTTGTTCCAACTGATCCATCACTCTAGCAGAATTGGCTCTGGTATAGTACCGGTGAGTCAGCTTGTCTTCAAAATAAATGAAGAGCACAGAGTTAGGCCACAGACAAGAAGACCAGAACAACCTGCTTATGCAAAATGATGCATGTAATGCTTGTGCATATGCTTTGTTTTTATTTTCAAGGAACTTTTAGGGCATTATTTGCAAATTTTTGAATATTTAAGCATTTAATAGCATATGGAAAATATCTCATCAAATATATTTGAAACAAAGAAGTACAGCATTGTTGATCATTACAAGGGAAAAGGAAAATAAACATCCTATGGATCCCTAGAAGCTCGGGATGCTGGAAGACGAGATGCACAAAGCGTCTTGATCTCTCTCTCATAGGCAGCTTCCATATCCGCTTTCTCCTTTGCAAGTCAATCGTACTTCCTCTTCCAGAACTTGGAAGACTGAGGAAGCAGAGAAGTCCAAGTATCATTCGGATCGTCGATCACCTGATGCTCGAGAAACTCAATCAGAGCGTCCTTCTCCTTCAGCTGATGAAGCAACTCTTCTCTTTCACGGATCCAAGCACGTGAAAGGTCTTCTTCTCTCAACTCCTCTACATCTTGGTTGGGGAGGGTTGAAGGCCCAGCCACATCCAACGGTGTAGGTCTCGGATGATCATACGGCATAAGGTACTCAGAAGCTCTCTGTCTGACCCAAGAAGTATATGGCTCCAAAGCAATGCAATTCTTTGGACCCAATTCGTTTCTACCCTTCTTATGAATACTGCGCCAAGCGCGGACCATCCTGGCTTTCAGGCCTTGGGGATCTTTACCCTCCTGAAAGAATACACCTTCTAACAGAATGTTATGAGGTTTATCCTTTAGGGGGAACCCAAGCTGACGACGTGCTAAGATAGGATTGTAGCTGATCCCACCACATGTACCAAGAAGAGGCACATTAGGGAATTCACCACAGTAATCGATAATCTGAACTGTATCATACACGCGATCATACCAAGAGATATCATCATTAGTGAGAGACATGAGTCTCTGAGACCACCGTAGACATCCCTTGTTCTCCTTGAAAGCAACCGTCTGCGGTAAGTGAGAAATAAACCACTTATACAACAGAGGCAAACAGCACACAATAACTCCTCCACCCTTTGCATTCCTCAAATGCAAAGAGACATATGCATCACCCAATAGAGTCGGAACGGGATTAAGAACTGAGAAGATCCTAATGGCGTTCGCATCCACAAATTTGTCGATGTTGGGGAACAAAACCAACCCATAGATGAGCAGCACAAATAAAGCCTCAAAGGCATCCTCACTCCTGGACTTCCCATAAACGGTAGCTTGAGCGATGAGGAACTCGGAAGGAAGACCCTGAATTCCACCTTTGGTAGTCAGATTAGCTTTAATCAAAGATTCATCTATGTGCAACAAGTTTGCAATCTCTCGAGTGGTCAGAATACTCTCTAAGCCACTGAATGGCACCTGATCCAGAATAGGAATACCCACAAGATGAGCATACTCCTCCAAGGTAGGCAACAACTGGAAGTCCGGAAAAGAGAAACAGTGATACAGAGGATCATAAAACTGCGCCAAAGTACTCATCAATCCCTCATCAACCTGAGTAGTCAACAGAGGCAAAAGCTTCCCATAACGAGCTTTGAAACCCAAGGGATCTAGTACATAAGATGTCAGATTCCTTAACTCTTTCACATCAGGCTGTCTAACGCTGTACTTCTTTGTATGCCTTTTTGGTCTTTCCATGTCTGAAAGTTTTGCAAATAAACCCTTTAAGTTCCTTGAAAATTTTCTGATTTTCTGATGACATGAATGCAGATGAATGCATGAATGCATGAATGCAACAATCACACTCAAGGATCAAGCAACTCACACCAGACAAAGGTCATGGGAAAGCTCATTGTATCCTTAATATCAATCATCCATTTTGGTGGATTATGGTTTTCACCTTATCAACACCCAAGTTCCATTGATATTAACGGTACATGAACCGACTCAACCATCCTTAATATCAACCATCCGTTTTGGTGGATTAGGATTTACACCTTATCAACACCCAGGTTCCATTGATATTAAGGTTGTCTGAACGACTCAACCATGAATCACGGGTTTGCTGAGAGTCACGAGCATGGAGTCTCGGTTAAGAACCACCTAAAGGGAGTGTACTAGGGTTTAAACCTGCCGAGCATGTTCTACCAGAGGTTCCCATAGTCATCGTCCCATCTTTCGGATATTATCGGAGGAACGAATACTCGTATTCCAAAAATATTCTCAAGAGAGACTCTTATGAGTGTAGTATCGCGTAACAATCGCATCAGATCTGACATCTGAACGACCTCCGCACTACGTCCTAAAATAGGCCAAGATGGGCTTGGTAAACTAAGGTCCTTGGCTTCTAAGGCACATGATTGAAAGAATAATACCTAACCACAAATAACTTGTGTGACATTATTAATCCAACATGACCTCCACCAAGTGAATGGACTCGCAAGTCAACTGGCTAAGGAATACTCCACACTAGTCGACAAGACTATGCCATTCTCCTATCCTAAGGTGCACTCGAGTTCGGGTATAGAACTCATCTCACAGAGATCACCAAGCAAACAACAATTGTATATCAAGCAATTCAAACATTACAATCAATACAGTTATCCCAAATTGTACAAAAATATGTCATATAACAAATAACAATATATCACACAACAAGGGTGAAAATTAGGCAATACCACCAAGGATTGCTCCCCAGCAGAGTCGCCACTTTTCTGTAGCGGTGTATTCGTCACTTTATGATTTATTGATTAAACCAAAAGCAAAGCATACAAAGAATCGAGTCGCCACCGCACTTTTATTTATCCAAAGGAATGGCTAAAAAGCGAACAAAAGCCTAAGAAGTTTTACACATAGAAAACTAATGAAAGATCAGAGATCGGGGTAAGGGGTAAATTACGCAATGGGAAGGTGTTAGGCACCCAAAACGTCCTAGGTACTCCTAGGGAGCCCTTTTCACACTTGTTGAATGAAATGTTATTTGTTTATGAAAGTATTTATTGTGCAAACATGAATGAAGGGATGAGAAAAAAATATACAAGTTATTATTTTTGTGTTTGAACGGATGAACCCTTTGCCTACGTACCTTTCCATGAAAGGTAAGGATCAAAACCTCGTAGTTCGGCTAAAAGATTTCCAAAATATGAGTGGGTTCATTTTAAACAAAAGCCCTAAGGTCTTTCGTTATCCACGGGAGAAAACTCAACCTTATACAAATAACAAGTCCACCATGTGAGAAAAGCTTCAACTTGCTAGTGAGGGGTTAACCCTATAATAAGCAAGGAAGTCTTACAATTCAGTCACTAAGGACAAAAGGTGAGATTAACATCAACCAACTAGGATAAATCAAACCTATGACTAATGTATGAAAACTTATCAAGAATGGACAAAGCCACAAAACAATAGAATGAGTGAAATTAATCAATTAGAATTTATTCACAAAAGATGGTCAAAGTATGATTAGGATTCAATTCAAAAGAAGTATTATGAAAATGAAGTTTGAAAAATCAAAGGCTTAAGGCCTAAGTTTCTAATTTGAAAAGGAATGAAAATGTTTGCACAATAGTTTTCAAGTTTGGATTAGCATGCAAATGGAGGTTTAAAGAAACAAAAGGATGGGAGGGTGAGGGAGTGTAAAACTTCTTAGATGTTCACCTCTTGAGATCATGCGTAGATGATCCAAGTGATTCCTTTGGAATAGGCAATGAGCAATAACAAATAAGCAAAGCAAATGGATACCGGATGCCAATCAATGGACTTACACCAATCTCACAAACAAAGGTGGATACCGGATACCAATCAATGGATTTACACCAATCTCCTAAAACAAACATGGATACCGGATGCCAATCAATGGACTTATTCCAATCTCCTAAACCAAAACAAAACATGGATACCAGATGCCAATATATGGACTTATACCAATCTCCAAAGAACAAAGCAAACAAGGATACCAGATGCCAATATATGGACTTATTCCAATCTCCAAGAGATGATCATGGGAAACAACTGCCAATAAATGGACTTACAATTGACTCCTCACATACAATAAGCAAAACAAATGCAATAAGCAAAAGGAAACAAGTTGCCAATAAATGGTCTTACACTCGACTCCAAGGAAATAGGATGCCAATAAATGGTCTTAGTCCCAACTCCTTCCAAATCATAGGAAGCAATGGCCAATAAATGGACTTACAATTGATCCTCAATGGACAAACAAAGATGTCACAAGGATATGAACAATGATCATGCAATGATGTATAATTAATGATGACAAATGCACAAAGGCACACATAAGCAGTCATGCACAGATGAATCAAGTAACCAACCAAACAAGTCAATTAGCACACACTATACACAAGCAATTAGGCTCAAATAAGGTTAGACTTTACAGTCAACTGGAATGGGGTATATTGTGCTCTTAACCCTAACATTGAGAGTTAGGGTGAAGCAGATGAAATGGAGATGAGGGGTGTGCCTCATAGCTCTTATCCCTGGAGAGTTAGGGTGAAAGGGATGACACACTGAATAGCAGGAGATGGATTACACATCTCTTTTATCTGCCAATTGCCTCATAAGAGGACTTTTCCTGCTTGGCACAAAGATAAATAAACATAAGCATTTCCTCTTAAGGAGGACTTCAGACAGGTGCCTGCCCACATAACAGGACAGGTCTTCCAGACTACATGAAGAAGAGAGGTTATACCTAAGTGGTTAAGCAACCAAGCAAAAGCAAGTTCAAAGTGAACTTAAGCAACTAATGTACCTGTGGAAACATCAAACAAATCACTACACAACTCAAACAATCAAACAACAGTCAATAAGCAACAAACAATCCCAATGTACACAATGCATAAGCCAAAGGTCAAACTCAAATGAGTCAACATCAACCTACAAAACACACAAAGATTAGTAATCAAAGGCAAACCACTAGGTCAAGGCCTAGGGTCAAAGATGGAGAAAAAATTCAAAACAGAAGCTGAAAATTAACATGAATCAACTTCAAACATATCTTGAAACAATCCAAAAGGTCTCACATCAATATCATTAACCAAATCCATTTCATGATCAAATGAAGTTCAAGGCAATTTTAGAGCTCAAATGTGACCAACCAGAATGAAAAATATCAATTAAATCATAAATCAATCAAATAATTCCAAGAAAATTCATGCTTATTCACAACATCCATAATATGCATCATACAAAAAATCAGGACAATTGGAGATCAATAGGCAAGGCAAACACATCACATAAGATGAACATCAAAAGGTGTGACACAAATTGTCACACCAACATTCACATGATCATAAAACAGAAATGACAAATGGTAAAAATACCAAATCAACACCATAATGTCAAGAAAAGAGTTTAGTTCCATCATGCAAATTTTTAGATTCATTGGATTAACAACCAGCATTTCGCAAATGATATGGCAAGGCAAGGTACCAAATGCATACATGTTCACATACCCTAGCATAAAATGAAATTCAGCCAAGCACAATTTATGGAAAAATGATCAAAAAATACTAGACAGAAAATGTGACACAATACTAAAAACCACATATTTTTTGGATGATTTTTCAATTATATATGAATTTTGGAAGATGGAGAAAAAATAAAAAAAATGTAATATGAAGCATGTATATGAAATAGGAGGGAAATAAGAGAAATCATGAAGCATTTGAATATTATGCATGGCGCGGGGAATCGAAGTGAGAAGCAATTCAAAAGTTGGCGCGCTTGCTGAATGAAACTCAGCGTTTCATTAATTGACTTGGCCGGTCAATGCACATGTGGCCAAGTCAAAGCGCTACAGGCCAATCAAAATGCCATGCATGCTAATACGTGGACGAATGAAAGAGAAACCCTAAGCTAACAACATGCAAGCGCTGAAAATGAAATCCGCAGGTAAGTGGGATGAACTGGCAACAAAATTCGCAGGAAACGTATGCATTTCATGGCAAAATTCGCAGGTAATCTGGAAACAGTATGAACACATGAAGATCTTCATCCATGGATTTCCAGAAAAATTCAAAGTGTCCAGAAATTAAAAATGAGCATGGCATCGTGTAGATCTTCCATCACACAACAAGAATCCATAAACAATTCATCAATAAACACAAAGACATGCATGGATCGAAGCAAAGAAGATTCAACATCAAAACTTTAAACAACCATATCTCACTCAAAACAGCATGGATTTGCACGATTCAAAGCTCAAACTATTCAGCATTAAGAGATCTACAATAATAGCATAATAATTTTCAGAAAAGAGAGAATCAATTCATGACCTCTTGAAGAGCAGCTTTGGAATTCGCGTGGTTCAAGGCCTTGCAGTGCTCAAAAGTTCTTCTATGATGCTTGTATGGATGATTGGAAGAGAAACTGCAGCTCAATTGCACATGATTTTGCCAGAATTTGGATTTGCCATTGTTGCTTCAAGCTTCAAGAATGCTTCAACCTTGCACTGTTTCCACTGATTCCACGTATGATCCTGCTCACAAACACCTCAGCAACAAGAATTAAGCAAGAAGAATGGATTGAATATGAAGAAATTGCAAGAAAAAAGTGAGAGAAAATTTGAGAGTTCTAGATCTAGATCTGAAATTGTGATTGTTGTTTTGCTGAAAACAGTTAGGGTTTCATTTATATATGCTGTGCTAATCACCCTTCTAATCATGTTTAGCCAATGGTAAGTGTAATTAATAAAAAAGGAATGTTAGTGCAAATTGGGATTTTCACCCTATGCATGAAAATGCATGGTGAACAGTGCACGGGTTTTGATTCAAATTCACTCAAAATTCTATTTTGGAGCTAAATGCAATGGTGGAATGTTCAAACAATGCACCAATTTTAAACTTTAATTTTTCCCTCCAAAAATCAAGTGAAATGGCAAATGCTCATGTGATGATAATAAATGTCATGTAATGCAAGATTTGGAAACTAGAAATCAAAATAAGAACAATGCAAAAAGAGCCATCCAATTTGGAGTTTTGGTTGAGAAGTTATGCCCATTTGAATCTTCAAGTACACTTTGCCATGTTTTGATCATATCTCCTTAACCACACATGAGAAATTGATGATCTTGGACTTTTTGGAAATGGGAGAGAAAGATCTACAACTTTCATGTTCAACAAAATTTCATTTGAAGCTTTCTTGATGATGTAATTTGAAGTTGAAGTTAGGTTAAAACCTTTCCATTTTTGGCAAATTTGAATTATAGGTCACTTTCTATTTTTGGAAAGTTTTGACCTGACTTTATTTTCTTCAATATTGATGTTTGAAATGTCAAATGAGACTTGTTTGAACATGAATGAAGTATTTCTAATCACTTCCCACCTCCAAATCCAACAGTTGACTGGGCAGTTGACTTTTTTAGGTCTTCAGATGACCTGGCAATGTTCAGATGAAATTCAAGCCTCTACCACTTGGGATCTTGATTCAAAATGACATCATAGCTCATGTAAGCTCTTGTGAATGATTGTGGGGTCCAAATTCTCAAGAATGGCCACCACCTATTGCTCAATGAATGCCTTTGACTGCTTTGACCTGTGATTGCTTCGTCTGCAAGACAAAGGTTAGATGACATATTTTTGTACTTTTGGTTAGTGGTAAAGAGAAAAGCAATGATATACAAATGCAAAACATGCTTGGTGATCAAGAATCACTCTCAAAAGATAACCCACCCATAGGGAAGGAGCAAGGTGCACAATGATCCTTGAGGCAATGTAATGATATGATATGATGCCATGAGGGATCTTAGGGACAAAATTGGGGTCTTACACTTCCCCCTTCTGATATTCTGCCTCATGGAATTGATGCATACAGTATTGCAACTTCGCACTTAACTCCGAGTTTTCAGTTTGAAGCTCCTCCATGGCATTTTTCAATTTGTCATACTCCTCTCGGCTCACCATTGTTGACTGCTCAAGAGTAGGTGGATACAAAGGTTCTTCAATAGGAAACGGCAGACCAAAATCTTCGACTCTTCCTTGAAGCCACTCTTTATCTTGAGGGTAAGTTCTATAATCTCCTTTTCCAAGCACAATTCTTCCTCTCTTGATCACCTTGAGCCAAGCCTCAGCTGCCTTACGAGATATAGTCAAATCAGATGATGAATGGAAAAATAGAGATTCTTCCACATCTTTTTCCAAAGGCAGAGTTCTTAAAGCATATCCAAACTGTCTGACTGCCAGAGAAGGATTATAGTTGATTCCTCCTCTTCTTCATACCAACGGTAGATTTGGGAAGTTCCCACAACTGTGAATAATATCGCTCGAAGCAAGCTCCAGTCAGACCACCAAGAAATGTCTTCAGCTGTCAACCCCATCAATCTCATCGACCAACTCAACGAGTCCTCGACATCAATGAACGCTCCTGATTTGGGTAGGTGAGAACTGAACCACTTATAAAACAAAGGCGCACAACAATTCACCAGTCCTCCCCTCCTATTCTCATTCCTGTGATGCACTGAATGAAAGAAATCTCCCAACAAGGTCGGCACTGGATTACCCAACACAAAAAGGCGTATTGCGTCTACGTCCACAAATTTTGCAACATTAGGGAACAGAACAATCCCATACACACAAAGAGCCAACACAACATTGAAACCTCTCTGATCACCTCCTTCACGCTTCTTCCTGGCTTCTCCCACTAAGAAACTCAAATGAAAACCACTGACTCCTCCTTTCTGACACATACTAGACTTCAAGACTGATTTCCCCAAATATGTGGCTGAAGCAACCATGTTGAGATCAGGCAGAAACTCAGAACTGTAGAATATCAACCGCGGCTTGATAGGAATCCTGAGAAAACTAGCAACCTCCTCCAAAGTAGGGACCAAAATATAATCTGGAAACGTGAAACACCTCAAAGGAGGGTCATAGAACTGCAACAATGTAAAGAGAGCATCATGTTGATCTTTGGAGAGAACCGTAACGAAACTTAGAATCAAACCATAATCCTTCCGAAATCCTTCTAGAGAATTGTGATCCATTAACTTCATCAGCCGTTGAATAGGCTCCAGACAGACCACCGGGAACCTGTAGGCGACATGTCTCTTTCTGACAATGTCCATCTTAAAAGAACCAGAAAAACCCCGACCGGAATCAAGAAGAATATGTAAACCCCCCTAGAAATGGATAAACATGTGTTAAATGATATAAATGCAGAATGATGTGATGCAATGCAGTGACATGGAAATCAAGATTGTTGCATCTGCTTGAACATCTGTCGGGTTGCACTGTCTGAAGAGAAACCCACTGAGGAATATAATACAAGACCAAAACTCTGCTCCAGAAAACCGGGTTGGTTGGAGGTTAAGGTTCCCTGAATTTAGCCCACCCCTCACTGGTAGGTTCTAAGAACAGAAGTTCATCAGCTTCAGTCCTTCAGTCGAGAATAATACGTTTACCACTGAAGGTTTGGCATTATTATGAGGTAAAAGACCTCTACTGACTCCCCTCAACAGGACATCCTAAAGCAAGTTCCCAGTCTCGGGGTCCTCGGATTGAGCAGCGAGAATGCGCCTCGGAGGAGAAGCCTTGACTGAGTCATCGGGAAATGGTCACCAGAGTCGACGACTTCTAGAGGAATATCTGTCTTTATGGAACACGCATAGAACGAAATACATCCAAAAGAAATCTCGTCTGGGTGTGGGTCTCATGAACAACTTAACGTAGCAACATGCCACGCAAGCCTCATGACTATCCACTCTAAAACCTATGTGTACGCTCAAGCATGGGTAGTGGGCTTATCTCTCATAGAACATCCCACCCCAACAAACAAACAACCCCACAGAACCCACAGATACAACAGACATATGTACATGAATGCAATAAGGCAAAGTAGGTAAATAAATAACTGTACAAAAGAATAAACACCCAATCAAACAAGAAACCTGCAAAAGCTAGGAGGGACTCGCTTAGGGAAACTGGTTCCCCAGCAGAGTCGCCAGCTGTCGCAACCTAAATGCGAAATGAAACAACCGGCGAACAAAGAAATGACAGAAGAGTCGCCACCGTGCGTTATTTATCCCAAAGGAGGGAAAGGAAACGCTCGAAGTAAACCTGGAAAAAGGAAAGGAAAAGACTAGGTCTCGCAACCAAATCTTGGGTTCGGGAGTCGATTATGCGAAGGGAAGGTATTAGCATTCCTACGCATCCGTAGTACTCTACGGGATCCACTCTTGTTGTTCTTGTCTAAAGAGTGTGGGTTTATCTAATGCACTATTTACTAAAAGAGGGGTCAAAAGAAAATGACTCGTACGGAGATGCATCCACTGCATACGTATCTCATCTGAGTATGAGAGTTAGAGTCTTCGTAGCTCAGCTACCTATGGGTTAAGGAGATGTGTGCTCGGTAAGACATCACGTCTTATGCCTACGTATCTCATCTGGAATGAGAATCAGAGCAAAACGTAGTTCAGCTAACCTATTTGTTTGTTTTGTGTTTTTTTGTGAACAACATTACTACGCAATCTACCGGATGCTCGACCTTTGGAGACTTACTCGCCTGTAGTAGAAGGAGTTAACATGTTCTTAGGAGAAGAAAATCAAAGAGCTTGTTTGTGTTTTAGGAATGCTCATGCAAAAAGGAAGTCCTAGACTATAGCGGTGTATTCGTCGCTATATGGTCTATTGATTAAACCATAAGCAAAGCATACAAGGAATCGAGTCGCCACCGCACTTTTAATTATCCTAAGGAATGGCTAAAAAGCGAACAAAAGCCTAAGAAGTTTTACACATAGAAAACTAATGAAAAGATCAGAGATCGGGGTAAGGGGTAAATTACGCAATGGGAAGGTGTTAGGCACCCAAAACGTCCTAGGTACTCCTAGGGAGCCCTTTTCACACTTGTTGAATGAAATGTTATTTGTTATGAAAAATATTATTGTGCAAACATGATTGGGAAGATGAGAAAAGAATATACAAGTTATTATTTTTGTGTTTGAACGGATGAACCCGTTGCCTACGTACCTTCCATGAAAGGTAAGGATCAAAACGCCGTAGTTCGGCTAAAAGATTTCCAAAAAGTAGGTGAATTGATTTTAAAACAAGAGCACTAAGGCTTTTCATTATCAATGGGAGAAAACTCAACCAAGACCAACAATCCACCATGCGAGGATAACTTCAACATACTAGTGAGGGGTTAACCCTATAATAAGTATGGAAGACTTACAATCAACTCACTAAGGATGTGGTGAGATTTACATCAACCACTATGATAATGGAAACCTATGGCTAATGTATGAAAACATATCAACAATGGACAAAGCCACAAAACAATTGAATGGGTGTAATTAACCAATTATGAGTATTTACAAAAATATGGTCAAAGCATGATTAGAATTCAATTCAGAAAGAAGTGTTATAAGAAATGGAGTTTGAAAAGTCAAGGACTTAAGGTCCAGGTTTCTAATTTGAAAACAGGTGAAAAGTTTGCACAATACTATTTTCAAGTTTTTGAATAGTCAACAAGTGCGAAGAGGTTTGAAGAAACAAAAGGATAGGAGGTGAGGGAGTGTAAAACTTCTTAGATGTTCACCTCTTGAGATCATATAGAAGATGATTCAAGTGTGTCCTTAGGAATAAGCAAATGAGCAATAACAAATAAATGATACCGGATGCCAATCAATGGACTTACACCAATCTCACAAACAAAGGTGGATACCGGATACCAATCAATGGATTTACACCAATCTCCTAAAACAAACATGGATATCAGATGCCAATAAATGAACTTACACCAATCTCCTAAAGCAAAACAAAACATGGATATCAGATGCCAATCTATCTGGGCTTATACCAATCTCCAAAGGATGATCATAGGAATACAAATGCCAACAACATGGACTTATTGAAATCTCACATACAACAAACAAACAGAAGCAATAAGCAAAGAGGATACAAGTTGCCAATAAATGGTCTTACACTCAATCCCTTCCAGATCATAGGAACAATAGCCAATGAGTGGACTTATAATTGATTCCTCAATGGATAATCAAAGATGTCACAAAGATATGAAATGATGATCATGCAATAATGAGCAATTAATGATGATGAATGCACAAAGGCACACAAACAAGCATGCACAAGTGAATTAAGCAACCAGACAAACAAAGTCATTTAGCACACACTATATACAAGCAATTAGGCTCAAACAAGGTTAGACTTTACAGTCAACTGAAATGGGGTAAGTTGTGCTCTTAACCTTAACATTGAGAGTTAAGGTGAAGCAGATGAAAAGGATATGAGGGGTGTGCCTCATGGCTCTTATCCCTGGTCTGGGAGAGCTTTGAATGTTAGAAGGTGTGGGAGTTCAGAAAGTTGGAACTCTCTCCACAAGTGAATGACTCTATAGATCTTGGGTTAAGATCCACAATGCATCAACATGTAATGTGAGCAAAGGGATGACACACTGAATAGTAGGAGATGGACTACACATCTCTTTTATCTACCAATTGCCTTATCAAAGGACTTTTCCTGCTTGGGACAAAGAGTAAACAATCACAAGCATTGCCTCTTAAGGAGGACTTCAGGCAGGTGCTTGACCACATAACAGGCCAGGTCTTCCAAACTACATGAAGAAGAGAAATTATACCTAAGTGGTTAAGCAACCAAGCAAAAGCAAGTTCAAAATGAACTTAAGCAACTAATGTACCTGAAAACAATCCAACTCAATCAGTATACAACTCAAAAAGTCAAACAGACAGTTAATAGTCAACAGTCAACAGTACACAATCAAACAAGCAAGGCTACAATGTGCAAGGCACAAGCTCAACTAAAATGATCTAAAAGCATCCTACAAAACAAGTCAAATTTAAGCAATATCAATCAAATAAACCAACTCAAGCAATGTGAATCAATCCCCTTATGGCCAAGTACTTCTTAACCTGAAAACAAGCTCAAACATGAGAAGCAAACCACTAGGTCAAGGCCTAGGGTTAAAGAAGGAGAAATAATCCAAAACAGAACATGCAAACTGACACGAATCAAACTCAACCAATTAAGAACATAATCCAAAAGGTCTCATGTCAATAGCATCAACCAAATTCATTTCATAAACCAATCATGTCAAGGTATGCAAGTTGGAAACACATTGAAGCAACAGAATGAAAAAATGCACATTAATTCAAAAATGGTTCAAATAATCTCA
This sequence comes from Lathyrus oleraceus, assembly GCF_024323335.1. Classification (NCBI taxonomy): domain Eukaryota; kingdom Viridiplantae; phylum Streptophyta; class Magnoliopsida; order Fabales; family Fabaceae; genus Lathyrus; species Lathyrus oleraceus. The sequence goes on along the minus strand of NC_066580.1, from coordinate 376,494,295 downwards.
AGAAAAATCATGGCTAAACAGAACTCATAACATGATCAACACACAAAAAATCAAGGCATTTGGACAAGTTTAAGCATGGTAATTAAATTTATCAAGTCAAGGTAATCACAAACAAGTTCAATTGAGGCACAATTTGCTACATCAACTTAAGGCAATCCTAAAACAGTAATGACAAATGATAAAGACCTCAAACCAAAGCCACAATAAACTTCAATTTGTCTAGAAAACATGTGTAAAATTTCACATCCATATGATACAGCATAAGCATTTCACAAATCATGGAAGTTCAAGACTATTCAAAAGCTCAAACATGACCAACCAGCAAGAAAGATCTCAAACAAATCAGAAATGGATCCAAAAATTCCACAAAAATTCATGATCATCCACAACATGCATAAGAAGTATCACACAAAAAATCAGATCATTTGGAGTTCATTTGGCATGGCAAAGAAAATCAACAAATTGAGCAAGCAAAGGTGTGACACACATTGTCACACCTACATTAACCAGATTATATCTCAACAACCAGAAATGCTAAAAATGCAAACTCAACACCAAAATGACCAGCAAGATGTCTAGTTTAAGCATGCAAAATTTCACATTCATTGGATCAACCATCATTATTTCACAAAGAAAATGGCAAGCAAAGTACAAGATAGCATATGCATACACAAACCCTAGGCTAATACATTTTTCAACCGTGCACAAATTCTTGAAAAATAGCCAAAAAAAAGTAGACATGGTGAGGATCAAGATGCAAAAAATCTCATGTCATTTGGATGAGTATTCATTGAGTTATGATTTTTTTAAGTGAAGAAAAAATAAAAAAACATGATGAAGCATGTGGAATGACATGAAGAACAATGAATAAAATGCAAATGGCCTTTTGGAAGAATGTTGTAGGCTAGAATCGAAGGGATGCGAAGTTTGAAATGAAAAGCGCGCGCTAGCTTAAACGCCGTCGTTTAACCTAAACCCTAGCCACACGTGCATGCATGCAAAAGCCAAATCCGCAGGTAAAGCTGAAGAACACGTAGGAAAATTCGCAGCAAAGGCGATGAAGGTTATAGGAAAATCCGTAGGTAATGTGCAGCAAATCAAGAACAGGATGAAGATTTTCATGATCTTCATCAACAATTTTCCAAAAATTTCCAAATGTTCCAGAAGCACGAATTAAGCATGGCATTGCAAAGATCTAACATCATACACTAAAAATCAACACACATTTCATCCAAAATCATCATAACATGCAAGAATCGAATGAAATCATAATCATCAACCAAACTTCAAATCAACCTTTCTCACTCAATATGGCACGGATTCACACGATTCAAAGCTTAATCTATTCAGCAATCAAAGATCTATAACATTAGCATAATGAAAAGCAAGATTATGAAAATTAATTTGTGACCTCTTGTAGCAACAGAACCGGATTCAGTTGGAATTATGCCTTGCAATGTTCAAAGTCTTCTTCTACAATGCTTATGAAGTGTATTGGATGAGGTTTGGATGTTCAATTGATCTTGAATCCACGGATTTTGCAATTCACCATTGATGTTCTTCAAGTTCAAGTTGCTTCAAATGGCACGGATTCACCTGGATCTTGCTCGCAGCTTACTCTATGATGATGTTAGATGAAGAATCAAGCAAGGAAAATGCGATTAGAATGAAGAATTGTGAGAAAAATTTGAGAGAAAATTTGAGAAAAAATTTCTAGATCTGAGATTTGTGAATTGTGGTTACTGATTTTCTGTTAGGTTTTCACTTATATACTCCTAATTAGTCATGCTTAATCATGTTTAACCAAAATGCTAATGAATGCTTAACTTTGGAGGTGTTTTGCACATTTTGATATTTTCACCTTTGCATGGAGATGGTAAATGAACAGTGCACGTGATGCTTGCTAATTTCACTTAAAAATCATTTTTGGAATCAATGGCAAAGGCAAAATATCCAAATTATTAACCAATTTTAAATTGTGAACTTTCCCTCCAAAAATCAAGTTTTTTTCAAATGATCATGAAATGAGAAATGATGCAATGCAATGCAAGATTATGAAATTATAGGTCAAAACAAGAATTTAGCAAAAAGAGCCACATGATTTGGAGCTATGGTTTGAAAGTTATGCACTTTTGAAGTTCAATCCAAACTTGGCCATGTTTTGATCATATCTCTCCAACCAAAAATGAGAAAGGGATGTCCTTGGACTTTTTCGAAATGTCAGAGCAAGATCTTCAACTTTCATGTTGGACAAAATTTCATTTGAAGCTTTCTTGATGATGTAATCTTGAGGAGAAAACCTTTCCATTTTTGGCAATTCCAAATTACAAGTCACTTACTATTTTTGGAAAGTTTTCATCTGACCTCAAATTCCTCATTGTTGATGTTTGAAATGTCAAATGGGACTTGTATGGACATGAATAAGGCCTCTCTAACCATCTCCCACCTTCAAATCCATGATTGAATGCACAGTTGACTTGTGTTGACTTTTCTAGGGTTTCAGTTGACCTGGCTATGCTCTGATGAAATTCAAGCCTCTACCACTTGGGATCTTGATTCAAAATGATGTCATAACTCATATGAACTCTTGTGAATGATCAATGGTGCCCAAATTCTCAAGAATGGCCACCATCTATTGCTCAATGAATGCCTTTGACTGCTTTGACCTAAGGTTGCTTCATCTGCAAGTAATAAGGTTAGATGACATATTTTTGTACTTTTGGTTAGTAAGCAAATGAAAAGCAATGATATACATATGCAAAACATGCTTGGTGATCAAAAATCATTCTCAAAAGACAACCCACCCACAGGGAAGGAGGCAAGGGTGCACAAAGATCCTTGAGGCAATGATATGATATGATATGATGCCATGAGGGATCTTAGGGACAAAATTGGGGTTTTACAGATGCCCCTATTTAAGGTCATTCTACCCGGAGAAGTGAAGTTTAGAAATCTTCATCTCGACGCGGTAGAATGGGCTTGAATAACAGTAATGAGACAAATTTTGGTCCCTAAGAGACCTCATGATGCAAATGTATGCGTGCAAAAGAAACAACCTCTGTGGGGATATGGGTCCACAAAGAAGAAAAGACGATCCATCGGAGTGATACACTCACCAGGGACAGAGACTCTACCAGGACTCTTGTGGGGATAAAAAGAAAAAGAATGCGTGAGCAGGACACGACTCTGAATTAGGGGACAAACTGACACTGCGTGAATGAGACACGACTGGAATGGAGACCTCACTGGGGAAAGAAGGACTCACACTGGGGAATAAAAGAATTCCAAAGGGGACACAACCAATGGAAAGACTCAAGCTGACTCAAACTATCCTCAAAGGATACTTCGGATAAAAATCCGGACTCGGACCAGGAAGGATTCACACAGAACCTCCCTGCCGGGAAAAATGCATATATTAGGGAAAACGCCAATACAGCAAGAGGGTAAAATCACCACAAGAAACTCCACCGGGAAAGGTCTAACAAAGAGACTCCTGGGGAAACAACAAGGAAATGAGGTGTTACCGGTATAAGGGTAACAACTCGGGAAGAATGAATATCTAAGACCGGTATAAGGGTGAGATATATCAATCAACCAAACATCTGAGAAAGACCTGAAAATCTGACTCCACAGGGGACCAAGGTCATAATAGGGAGCATAAAGGAAGGAACACCAGGGATACCGGTTACTGGGTATATAATAGGTGACCGACCAAAACGTGAATTGGTTTATAATGCCAAAACACTCATCATCCGAAAGGAGGGCTTGAAAAAGCAAATCGACTTATAGGATGGACATTCAAATCCACAACGGGAAAACGAATCTTACTCAACTGGGGACACAAACCCAAAGAGTGCATGAGATATAATATTCATTACCGTCAGAACATGGATAGTATACTCACATGAGATATATTATCTATTACCGTCAGAACGTAGATAATTACTCGCATGGAAGGAAACACCAGGGATACTAGGGTATATAATAGGTGACCTACCGAAAACGTGGATTGGTATATATGCCAAAACACTCATCATCCAACAGGATGGATATTTGATTCTACAAAGAATACGAATCTTACTCTACTGGGGAGAATCAACAAAGGACTCCAACGAAAGAGCGCATGAGACATATTATTCATTACCGTCAGAACGTGAATAATATACTCGAAAGGAAGAGACACCAGAGATACCGGGTAGGGCATATAATAGGTGACCAACCCAAAAAGAGACAATCGATACCAAGGAAACGGGTAAACGAAAGACAACTCAAAGGGATAAATTGCAAGCATCCGACAATTATCCAAGAAACAAAGAAATATTCGAGTTTGAAAGAGGAACAATGAATCTTACTCGACTGGGGAAACACAACAGGTTTCGACTGAAGAGTGCATGAGATATATTATCCATTACCGTCAGAACGTGGATAACATACTCGCATGGAAGATTATCCACAACCGGTTACTGGGTTAACAAAGGATAAATCAAGAGCAAGATCTTCAACTTTCATGTTGGACAAAATTTCATTTGAAGCTTTCTTGATGATGTAATCTTGAGGAGAAAACCTTTCCATTTTTGGAAATTCCAAATTACAGGTCACTTACTATTTTTGGAAAGTTTTCATCTGACCTCAAATTCCTCATTGTTGATGTTTGAAATGTCAAATGGGACTTGTATGGACATGAATGAGGCCTCTCTAACCATCTCCCACCTTCAAATCCATGATTGAATGCACAGTTGACTTGTGTTGACTTTTCTAGGGTTTCAGTTAACCTGGCTATGCTCTGATGAAATTCAAGCCTCTACCACTTGGGATCTTGATTCAAAATGATGTCATAACTCATATGAACTCTTGTGAATGATCAATGGTGCCCAAATTCTCAAGAATGGCCACCATCTATTGCTCAATGAATGCCTTTGACTACTTTGACCTAAGGTTGCTTCATCTGCAAGTAACAAGGTTAGATGACATATTTTTGTACTTTTGGTTAGTAAGCAAATGAAAAGCAATGATATACATATGCAAAACATGCTTGGTGATCAAAAATCATTCTCAAAAGATAACTCACCCATAGGGAAGGAGGCAAGGGTGCACAAAGATCCTTGAGGCAATGATATGATATGATATGATGCCATGAGGGATCTTAGGGACAAAATTGGGGTTTTACATAGACGAAGGAACCGTGCTACCTTAATTGACATGCAGACGAGAGATTATACGAAGCCTAGCAATCCTAATGGGGAGACGATCACATCACGCAAACATATAGCATAAAGTAAACGCACCAACAAGGGGGGTTCAAACATACATGGGTAGGGCTTTAGTCAAGAGGGGTCATATCAACCTCGACAAACAAGCCATGGAAAGATAATCAAATGGGCTTTTAACCACTGACATTGACCGTCAGGGTGAGCAGATCAAGAGGGTAATGAGGATACGACCTCATAGCTCTTAACCCTGGACAGGTGAGCTCATGACAAGAAGTGGGGATTCAGAAAGGTGGAACCCTCTCCACTGACCGACCGGACAAAAGATTTTGGGCTTATGTTCTGAAGCATTGGCACGTAGTGTGAGCTTAAAGAACGACACACTGAATAACGGGGGATTGATTGCTAATCCCTTTTATCCGTCAATTGCCTCCTCGTGGAGGTCTTTAAGAGTCATGCGAGCCCTCACAAAAAACTCAACAAACAGGTTAGAGAAACAAGATGGGGTGCAATCAAGAGTTGCACCAAACCAGAATCAAAATATAGCCACATGAATCATGCCCTTAAAGTTCACAAAAAACAAACAAGGATATGAGGCCTAAGCCTCTTGTCAAACAAATGCATCAAAAGGGTATCAAAACTCAAAGTCAGGGGCAAGGATCCACACATCAAGACATGTCATACATACCAAAACATGTGCCCGGACGCAATAGAAAGCATGTCAAAATAAAACAGATTGGAGAGCAAACAGAAAAAAAAACAGCTACTGTCACGATCGCTACCGCTTCGCTTAGCGAAGGCTTAGAGAAGCTTCGCTGCAGGCTCGCCTAGCGATGGGCTAGCGAATGCCTGCGGGTTCTGGGTTCTTCTCTGATAACAGTATGATTTCAGAAACCCCAAACCCCGTGATACCTATGTCAGAAATTAAGTGATCAAACATTCAAGGTATTGTTCTACACATTCATGCACATCTAAACCCACATGCAAAACCTAACGAAACCCACTCTTTCAAATTCACCCATAACACCTCATACATTCAGAAATTTCAAATTGAAAGCATAAAGTAGTGGAAATAGGGCAAACCTGATTGGAGAGATCGATTGAAACTGGATGGCACGGTTGGGTTTGCAAAGCAATGTTAGGGTTTATGTGAGATGGAAGTGAAAAAGTGTGTGAGTCAGAGTGAAAACCCTCAGAGTCCGAGTGAATTTTTTTCAGTGTCTGGAGGCTGCTGCAGATTAGTTAGTTCTCCTCTCTAGGGTTTCTCCACTAAATTTTTAGAATTTATAACCTGATTTTCGTGGCTTGGTGGGCCCAAATGAGAGAGGTCCAAGTCCAAGATTTTTCTGTTATATTTTTTTATTTTCAAAATGCGTGGGCTTCGCCTAGCGAGCATGACAGTTCAGGCTCGCTAGGCGAACCACGCTGCTCGTCTAGCGAGCATGATAGCTCATGAACAAACTTTTTCTCCTTCAAGATTAACGTTTTGAATGATGAATAGACCCTATTTGAACATGTTGGAAGTAACTTAAGTCCTTCCCTTGTGTTGACTGATCACCCAGATAGAACCCACAAAGTGTCTTGGATGATATTCAAGCTTCTTGGATCTGATTCTGATTCACATGATGGAATGCAATATGAAATGTTAAATGACCTAAAAATGAATGCATGAATGAGGGGGGGGGGGGGGGGGAATTTGAGGTGCTACACGTGTCATCTTCCTCTAGAATTAGAGCACAAAGCCTTTTGGGCATCCAAGTTCTTAAATTGTGATCTTGCAAAAGCCGGTGAATCTCGAATTCTTCAACTTCACGAGTTAGAAGAATTTCGTAATCAAGCATATGAGAATGCAAAGATGTACAAGGAGAAAACACGGAAGTGGCATGATCAGAGAATCATCAAGAAAGATTTCTGGGAAGGACAACTGGTATTGTTGTTCAATTCGAGGCTCAAGTTGTTTCCTGGCAAATTGAAATCAAGACGGTCCGACCCATTTGTCGTGCACAAGGTCTCTCCCCATGGAGCAATAGAGATCAAGAACCAAAACAATGGGGATATATTCAAGGTGAATGGCCAGAGGTTGAAGCCCTATTACATATGCCAAGATTCTGGATTGATTGACCATGTGCGCCTCGCCTAATGAGGTGGACAACCGTCGAGCCATGCGACGTTAAACGAAGCGCTTCGTGGGAGGCAACCCACACGTTCGATTTCTAACTTATTTTGTGTGTGTTTTTCTGTGTGTGCATGAAACGTTGTTGCAGGTAAGGAGAAGAACTTGGAGCCTATAGTCAAAATCACCTCTGAACAGAAGGAGACCATACCTATGAAGCAAAACAAATTTCAAAAATTGAGGAAAACAGGTCATCCACACGGCCACCCGTGTGGTGACACACGACCCGTGTTGATCATGCAAGAGGAGAAAACTGGGCATCCACACGGCCACCCGTGTTGTGACACACGACCGTGTTAATTAAAACAGTGAATTAACACGGGTGCCCGTGTGTAGGAACACGGCCCGTGTTATTCTCAATGGGTTGGATTTTGCAATTTTTTGAGATTGGGTGCTTTTAATGATGGGACCCACTTGGCATTACATCTCTTCCCCACCACTCATTCTCACTCATTCTGATTTTGCAAGCTTCTCTCTCCCTCTTCCTCCATTGTTAACCTAGCCTCCATCAACTAAAGTTCCACTTTTCACAAAGCTCCACTCATTAAAACCTCATCTCCCCTTCATGAAAATCGCTCCTCTCGTCGTCCTCTACATAGTAACGGTGGCCGTTTTCACTAATCTTCTATTTGGGTTTTGAGAAATTTTTACAGGTACCCATTATGCCCCCAAAGCGTATTAGCAAAGGAAAGGATGTGGCCACATCTTCCCGGCCGAAGCTGTAACACCCTTCTAAATACCCCAAAATAATAATTTAAAATAATAACATATAATAATCAGAGTAATTATGCCCCGAAGGGTGTCACACGGTCATCAAACAATAACCATCAAATAGGTCCTGTCATGCTCATTTATTTAATTCAAAACATAAAGTATCTGCATAATACGCAGCGGATAGAAATCAATTCAATTATTCCAAACATGTAACATATTACATGCAAAATGGTTCACAACCAATCGATAAAATATTCAAACACCCCACCCCGATGTTACATCTATCAGAGCATGACCCACTAGGAGACTACACTAGACTCCAATCATTAGCTTCTACTCGACTCACTGCTCGTTACCTGAAAAAGAGTTGTAAGGGTGAGTTCCTCAATCAATATAACAGGAATTATACGACATTATGTAATGTTAAGTAAATGACGCATCAAATCACCCCAACCAGACTACACACTCCATAACGGCAGTATCAACGCAACATCATACTCAGTAATAACATATAGCATATATATCTATATATAATCTCAACCCATACTCCATACCAACAACACAACACCACGATTTACTCACTAATTCCTCACAATGGGAATTAGCTACAGCCCCACCGGCTATGCCATGCATTCATTATGCAATGAGACTCTACACATGCGGTACCGACTCTTCTTGAACATACAGTTCAAGCTCACCGATCCCTCCGGATACGGCTACTAAGCTCACTAGTCCCACTCATTGAGATCTAATGACTCACTCACTAATTCCTCACCATGGGAATTAGCTACAGCCCCGAAGGCTAGACTATGCAAGCTAATCATCTAGCATGCAAACATCAACAACAATTATCACAACAATTCACTCACTAATTCCTCACAATGGGAATTAGCTACAGCCCCAAAGGCTAGAACATGCCTGCTAATCACCTAGCAATGCAACAACAACAACAATTCAAGAATAGACATAAGCTCACACTCTAAGCCATAAAACAGTCTATTTCACCAATGCATACATAACTGATACATTCACAGCATCATGCATATCCACACATGTCATCAACACATTTATCACAAAAGCATATCACAACATGCCATAAAATCAAACACAGTATTAGCACATTCTACTAATACCTATACTACTCAAAACAACGAGAAACGATCCCTATTACATCATACCTCAGCTAAGTCTCACTACTCAGCCCGAACAGTCAAAAACTGCACGACAACAGCACAGGAAATCACAACCCTGCCCATACGCGTATTACCTATGCTCATACGCGTATTGCCTAAATCCTGACCAAGCCATACGCGTATTGCCCAATTCCATACGCGTATGCTACGCGTATCACTTCCCCATACGCGTACCACCAGAGACCATTTTACGTTCAAAATTTCATCTTCCTCATCCATACGCGTATTGCCTAGCGCCATACGCGTACCAACCATCCCATACGCGTATTGCCTAGTGCCATACGCGTATGACCAGAAACCAGATTTCCAGATCTGCTATGGTTTTTCCTGCTACGAGTTCTATTCGATCTCACCTTCCACAGTCCAAATTTACACAGAAATCACTCATATCATCTAACCCGTATCATTCCCTATTCGATTTCACAACTCCTGACATTATCACATACAATTCCTACGAATTTCTTTCGATTATCACCCAATTTCGTTCATCAATTATTTCCACAAATTCATCATAATCATCCAATTCAAAGGTAAATTAAAGGTCTATCACTACCCATGACATATTATCATACAATACCCGTTAATCAACGATAAACCCCCCTTACCTGAGTTAATCCGGCGGCTTCCGAGCTCCAAGCTTCTCCTTCCTTCAACCTTCGTTCTCTGGCTTTTTGCCCTTTTCCACGTTCTGCCTCTTTTTCCTTTTTCACGTGAAAACAATAAACCTTTTTACCAAATGGGACCTTTTTACTGATTTCCACTTTTATTCCAATTATAAAATAATAATCCAATAATAATAATCCCAATAATTATTATTCCACAAATAATAATATTAATCCAAACTTCCAATTATTCAATTAAATCAATAAATAAAATATTAATTTAAATTAAATAATTAGCTTATTTTAATTGGGGTGTTACAACTCTCCCCCACTAAAAGAGTTTTCGTCCTCGAAAACATACCTCAAGCGAACAACTCCGGATAAGACTCCTTCATCTGACTCTCAAGTTCCCAAGTCACATTGCCACCTGCTGGTCCTCCCCAAGCTACCTTCACCAAGGCAATCTCTTTACCCCGCAACTGCTTCAACTCTCGATCCTCGATCCTCATAGGTGATGTTTCAACAGTCAGGTTATCTCTCACCTGTACATCATCTACTTGGACAACATGCGACGGATCATGAATGTATCTCCTCAACTGAGACACATGAAAAACATCATGCAAATTCGCAAGCGACGGTGGTAAAGCGACACGATAGGCTACCTCTCCTATCCTCTCCAAAATCTGATAAGGACCAATAAATCGAGGTGTCAACTTCTTCGACTTCAAAGCTCGACCAACACCAGTTATCGGAGTAACACGAAGAAACACATGATCTCCCTCTTGGAACTCAAGTGACTTCCTCCTCTTATCATGATAACTCTTCTGACGACTCTGAGCAATTCTCATCTTCTCCTGAATCATCTTAATCTTTTCCGTAGTCTGTTGAACAATCTCCGGTCCAACCACAGCACTCTCACCGGACTCATACCAACATAAAGGCGTCCGACATCTCCTACCATACAAAGCTTCAAACGGTGCCATACCAATACTCGAATGAAAACTATTGTTGTAGGTAATCTCAATCAAAGGTAAATAACAATCCCAAGCACCTCCTTTTTCCAAAACACAAGCTCTCAAAAGATCCTCTAATGACTGAATCGTCCTCTCAGTCTGACCATCAGTCTGCGGATGATATGCAGAACTCAATCTCAGCTTAGTTCCCAAAGCCTTCTGCAAACCTTCCCAAAACTTCGATGTAAATCGAGGATCTCTGTCCGAAACAATACTAGACGGAATACCATGCAAGCTTACAATCTTCTCAATATACAACTCGGCTAGTCTCTCTAACGGATAATCCATTCTGATCGGAATGAAATGAGCCGACTTCGTCAATCTGTCAACAATCACCCAAATAGCCTCAAAATTCTTACTTGTCCTTGGCAACCCCGAAACAAAATCCATACTGATACTATCCCACTTCCACTCCGGAATAGCCAACGGTTGCATTAGCCCAGACGGCTTCTGATGCTCAATCTTTGACTTCTGACAAGTCAAACAAGAATAAACAAAACTCGCAATTTCTTTCTTCATCCCCGGCCACCAAAATAACTTTTTCAAATCATGATACATTTTCGTAGCTCCAGGATGAATACTCAAACCACTACGATGTCCTTCTTCAAGAATACTCTTCTTAAGCTCAGTAACATCCGGAATACACACCCGATTACCAAATCTCAACACACCATTCTCATCAACTCGGAATTCACCACCTTGACCTTGATTCACTAACGTCAATTTATCAACCAAAAGCATATCAGATTTCTGACCCTCTCTGATCTCATCCAGAATACCACTTGTTAACTTCAACATTCCCAATTTAACACTATTGTGAGTACTCTCACACACCAAACTCAAGTCTCTAAACTGCTCAATTAAATCCAACTCTTTAACCATTAACATAGACATATGTAAGGATTTCCGACTCAACGCATCAGCCACTACATTTGCTTTACCCGGATGATAATTCAAACCAAAATCATAATCCTTTAGAAACTCTAACCATCTCCTCTGTCTCATATTCAGCTCTTTCTGATCAAACAAATACTTCAAACTTTTATGGTCACTGAAAACTTCAAATCTTGATCCATACAAGTAATGCCTCCATAACTTCAGAACAAATACCACAGCTGCCAACTCTAAATCATGTGTCGGATAGTTCCTCTCATGAACCCTTAGTTGTCTCGAAGCATAAGCTATCACCTGCTTATTCTGCATCAACACACCACCTAAACCCAACAATGAAGCATCACAATAAACCTCAAATAATTCCGACGAACTCGGTAATATCAGAATAGGAGCAGTAGTTAGCCTTCTCTTTAACTCTTGGAACCCTTCTTCACATTTTGAGTCCCAAACAAACGCTTGTCCCTTTCTAGTCAACATTGTCAACGGTAACGCCAACTTAGAAAATCCCTCAATAAATTTCCTATAATAACCTGCAAGTCCAAGAAAACTTCTTATTTCAGAAACTGACTTCGGAGCTTCCCATTTAGATACCGCTTCTATCTTAGAAGGATCAACAGCAACACCACCTCTTGAAATCACATGACCAAGAAAACTAACCTCTTCTAACCAAAATTCACATTTAGAGAGTTTAGCAAATAACTTCTTTTCTCGTAGAACCTCTAAAACCACTCTCAAATGCTCAGCATGCTCTTCTTCAGATTTCGAATACACCAAAATGTCATCAATAAACACCACAACGAACTGATCTAGATACGGATGAAAAATCCTATTCATATACTCCATAAATACTCCAGGCGCATTAGTCACACCAAAAGGCATTACAGAATACTCATAATGTCCATACCTCGTTCTGAAAGCAGTCTTCTGAATATCCTCAGTTTTCACACGTATCTGATGATACCCAAATCTCAAATCTATCTTGCTGAACACACTCGCACCAACCAACTGATCCATCAAATCATCAATCCTCGGCAAAGGATACCGATTCTTGATCGTCACTTTATTCAGTTGCCTGTAGTCCACACACAACCTCATAGTACCTTCTTTCTTCTTAACCAACAACACTGGTGCACCCCACGGTGACACACTCGGACGAATAAACTTCTTATCCAACAGATCTTCCAACTGACTCTTCAATTCAGCTAGCTCAACAGCAGACATACGATAAGGAGCCATCGATATCGGTCTAGTACCAGGTACCAAGTCAATCGAGAACTCAACTTCACGCTCTGGTGGCAATTCATCCACCTCTTCCGGAAACACATCAGGAAAATCACACACCACAGCTAGATCACCAATCACCAGTTTATCTTTAGCCTCCATAGTCGCTAACAGCATAAACAACTCTGCACCATCTGCCACTTCCTCATTCACCTGCCTGGCTGATAGAAACAAACTCTTTCCTTCTTCAATCTCAGGAAATATCACAGTCTTATCAAAACAGTTGATAGAAACTCGGTTGAACACCAACCAGTTCATACCCAGAATAACGTCAATCTGCACTAATGGAAGACACACAAGATCTATCCCAAAGGCTCTACCAAAAATACTCAAGGGACAACTTAAACAAACAGAAGTAGTAGTCACTGAACCCTTCGCAGGAGTATCAATCACCATACTACCACGCATCTCAGATATCTCTAACTTAAGTTTCACAGCACAATCCAAAGATATAAAAGAATGAGTCGCACCTGTGTCAATAATAGCTACAAGAGGAAAGCCATTAATATAACACGTACCTCGGATCAAACGATCATCTGCAGAAGTCTCAGAACCCGATAAAGCAAAAACCTTGCCTCCTGACTGATTCTCTTTCTTTGGCTTTGGACACTGTGGACTGATATGACCCAACTCTCCACAGTTGAAACAAGTCACAGTCTTCAACCGGCACTCTGCAGCCAAATGACCACCTTTTCCACACTTGAAACACTTCATCTCAGCACTGGTACACTCATGAACACGATGTCCAGCCCGACCACATCGGTAACACTTAACAGGAGCACTAGAGTCTCCCCCACTAGGCCTTTTCATCCCACTCTGCCTCTGAAAACCCTTGCCAGCTGCATACGGTTTTCCACGATCAATCTGATTCTTGCCTTTCCTATCAACCCTCTGCTGATAGCTCTCAGCTCTGGCCTTGGAATCCTGTTCAAAAATCCTGCAACAGTCAACCAGATCAGAAAACACTCTAATCCTCTGATATCCAATCGCTTGCTTGATCTCGGGACGCAACCCGTTCTCAAACTTCACACACTTGGAAAATTCCCCAGCAGCCTCAGCATAGGGAGTGTAATACTTCGACAGCTCTGTGAACTTGGCAGCATACTCCGTAACGGACCTGTTACCCTGCTTCAATTCCAAGAACTCAATTTCTTTCTTTCCTCTGACATCCTCGGGAAAGTACTTCCTCAGAAATCTCTCTCTGAACACAGCCCAAGAAATCTCAGCATCTCCAGCAGTTTCCAACTCAGTGCGGGTAGCAACCCACCAATCGTCAGCTTCTTCTGATAGCATATGCGTACCGAACCTGACCTTCTGGTTATCAGCACACTCAGTTACTCTGAAGATTCTCTCAATCTCCTTCAACCACTTCTGAGCACCATCTGGATCGTATGCTCCCTTGAACATTGGAGGATTGTTCTTCTGGAACTCACTCAACTGACGAGCAGCTCCCATTCCCACAACATTTGGATTCCCTCCAAGTACTCCAGCTAGCATACCCAGAGCCTCAGCAATCGCAGCATCATCTCTACCTCTTCCAGCCATCTCTATTCTGAAAACCCAACAAGCTAAAATAGTAAGTACTGATAGGGTTACACAACACCTATCCCGTGCAGGGGAAACAGAATAACTACGACTCGACACGACCGACTATGCTCTGATACCACTAATGTAACACCCTTCTAAATACCCCAAAATAATAATTTAAAATAATAACATATAATAATCAGAGTAATTATGCCCCGAAGGGTGTCACACGGTCATCAAACAATAACCATCAAATAGGTCCTGTCATGCTCATTTATTTAATTCAAAACATAAAGTATCTGCATAATACGCAGCGGATAGAAATCAATTCAATTATTCCGAACATGTAACATATTACATGCAAAATGGTTCACAACCAATCGATAAAATATTCAAACACCCCACCCCGATGTTACATCTATCAGAGCATGACCCACTAGGAGACTACACTAGACTCCAATCATTAGCTTCTACTCGACTCACTGCTCGTTACCTGAAAAAGAGTTGTAAGGGTGAGTTCCTCAATCAATATAACAGGCATTATACGACATTATGTAATGTTAAGTAAATGACGCATCAAATCACCCCAACCAGACTACACACTCCATAACGGCAGTATCAACGCAACATCATACTCAGTAATAACATATAGCATATATATCTATATATAATCTCAACCCATACTCCATACCAACAACACAACACCACGATTTACTCACTAATTCCTCACAATGGGAATTAGCTACAGCCCCACCGGCTATGCCATGCATTCATTATGCAATGAGACTCTACACATGCGGTACCGACTCTTCTTGAACATACAGTTCAAGCTCACCGATCCCTCCGGATACGGCTACTAAGCTCACTAGTCCCACTCATTGAGATCTAATGACTCACTCACTAATTCCTCACCATGGGAATTAGCTACAGCCCCGAAGGCTAGACTATGCAAGCTAATCATCTAGCATGCAAACATCAACAACAATTATCACAACAATTCACTCACTAATTCCTCACAATGGGAATTAGCTACAGCCCCAAAGGCTAGAACATGCCTGCTAATCACCTAGCAATGCAACAACAACAACAATTCAAGAATAGACATAAGCTCACACTCTAAGCCATAAAACAGTCTATTTCACCAATGCATACATAACTGATACATTCACAGCATCATGCATATCCACACATGTCATCAACACATTTATCACAAAAGCATATCACAACATGCCATAAAATCAAACACAGTATTAGCACATTCTACTAATACCTATACTACTCAAAACAACGAGAAACGATCCCTATTACATCATACCTCAGCTAAGTCTCACTACTCAGCCCGAACAGTCAAAAACTGCACGACAACAGCACAGGAAATCACAACCCTGCCCATACGCGTATTACCTATGCTCATACGCGTATTGCCTAAATCCTGACCAAGCCATACGCGTATTGCCCAATTCCATACGCGTATGCTACGCGTATCACTTCCCCATACGCGTACCACCAGAGACCATTTTACGTTCAAAATTTCATCTTCCTCATCCATACGCGTATTGCCTAGCGCCATACGCGTACCAACCATCCCATACGCGTATTGCCTAGTGCCATACGCGTATGACCAGAAACCAGATTTCCAGATCTGCTATGGTTTTTCCTGCTACGAGTTCTATTCGATCTCACCTTCCACAGTCCAAATTTACACAGAAATCACTCATATCATCTAACCCGTATCATTCCCTATTCGATTTCACAACTCCTGACATTATCACATACAATTCCTACGAATTTCTTTCGATTATCACCCAATTTCGTTCATCAATTATTTCCACAAATTCATCATAATCATCCAATTCAAAGGTAAATTAAAGGTCTATCACTACCCATGACATATTATCATACAATACCCGTTAATCAACGATAAACCCCCTTACCTGAGTTAATCCGGCGGCTTCCGAGCTCCAAGCTTCTCCTTCCTTCAACCTTCGTTCTCTGGCTTTTTGCCCTTTTCCACGTTCTGCCTCTTTTTCCTTTTTCACGTGAAAACAATAAACCTTTTTACCAAATGGGACCTTTTTACTGATTTCCACTTTTATTCCAATTATAAAATAATAATCCAATAATAATAATCCCAATAATTATTATTCCACAAATAATAATATTAATCCAAACTTCCAATTATTCAATTAAATCAATAAATAAAATATTAATTTAAATTAAATAATTAGCTTATTTTAATTGGGGTGTTACAGAAGCAACGGGCTAGACGCTCTCCGAATCCTCATGGCATTTTGTTTGAACAACCAGATCATCAAGAGAGGTATGTGATTCTTGCTAAACGTAAGCTCATTCCGACACGTTATATGTGTGATGCTACACTTGATGAGTTGGGCATAAAGGAAGAGGTTCACCGCATGTTTCATAACATCGGTATGTTAGAATTCATGCAATTCGAAGCACTGACCTTCGCACGTATCACACTTGAATTCTTAAGTACGGTTGAGTTTAAGATGAGAAGAAGATGGACAGGGTCAGAGATGGAATTTTATGGTCAAATTACTTTCCGATTGTTCGATGAGGATCACCAGTTATCTGTTGAGGAACTTGGGAGTATTCTGAGACTCCCGATATCTGGACCTGGAACCCCTCCGGACACTTTTTCAGCAATCGATTTCTGGAGGGCTATTACAGGTAAAAGTGGCTACAACCCAAGTTCGGCAAAAGCTTCTGGGATTCATAACCCCTGCTTCAGATATGCACAAAAGGGGTTAGCCTACACCTTGTTCGGACGGGGTGATAGCACCGGGGTAGCTGCGAAAAGAGAGTTATTTTTCCTTCACTGCATGGCCAACAATGAGCGTGTCAATGCAGTTGCTTTTGCCGCCAATCATTTGAAGCAAGTTGGCCACGCAACTACCGATGATATTTCTGTGGGTGGTATGATCACGCAGATTGCGGACCACTTCGGGTATGGTCAACTCTTGTTGGAAGAAGTTGCAGTGGTGGGTAAGACTAAGATCGACATGAACACTCTCGTCAATCAGCAAATGATTGCCATCATGCCGACTCATTACTCTCTTGTGATTCATAATGTGGAAGTGCTTGCACTACCAGCACCTGGTTCCATTAGCATTGCAAATGTTGCTAACTGGTTGTATACAGGTTCAGCCCCATCTGTAGGGGACGATGCTCAATTTGACCAAGATTTTTCAGATGAGGAAATGGAAGAAGATGAGAGGCCAGCCACCCAAGGTATGCCACCCCCACAGGATTCCAACCTACATGGTGAAGGATCCTCTTTTATGTCTCAGGACCAGTGGGGTTGGATCCAAACTGAGATGGGAACTCTCCGCATCGAGCAAACCAGGCAAGGTGCGGAATTAGCCAGACAGGGTGTGGAATTGTTCCGACAAGGAACATTCATGGATGACATGCAAGCTATGATGCAACGTCTGATGTTGCATTTCCCGCACGATCCTCCGCCTCCTCCACAACAGTAATCACTGTAAGTCCCCTTCGTGTTTGAATTTAAACATTGAGGTCATTGTTTAGTTCAAGTGTCGGGGGGTTTTCTCCTTTCATGTTTTAATTCACTTTCAATTTGTTTTTGTTCTTGAGCTTTTGTTTTTGTTATCATCGTATTTTTTTTTGTGGTTTACTTGTGTGTACAGAGTGATGAGAAATGGTTGGACGATCCCGGGATCAATGGTAGTGGATGAAAGACACCCCTCGAACTTATGCTGATAAGGCACCCCGGAAGTTGATGCAACCAAGAAGAAGTAAAGTCGGACACAATTTGGTGACACCGGACCAAGAAAGCGGTATGGAAGAACCGAGTCAGCAAAGAAACCACAT
This sequence comes from Lathyrus oleraceus, assembly GCF_024323335.1. Taxonomy (NCBI): domain Eukaryota; kingdom Viridiplantae; phylum Streptophyta; class Magnoliopsida; order Fabales; family Fabaceae; genus Lathyrus; species Lathyrus oleraceus. The sequence continues at coordinate 376,475,836 of NC_066580.1, read as the reverse complement.
AACACGAGGAGGATTCAGAGCTTATAAAGCTAACCAACATGGTGAGATTACAAAAAGCCAGACACTAAATATTCAACATGAGAGTTCAGCCAGGTATGACTCTACCACTCTGATTTTGCGTATATCCTTTTGACACTTCACAGCATGACAACACACACTGAGGCAAGTTGTTTGTTTAGCCAGGGGCTTTCTTGCTTTCCCTATCTGTATGTTTCCCTTCGTAAACCCCGTTGAGCCTTAGCCATTTTATTCATCATAAACCCCATGTTAACCACTAATCATTCATTTCTTCCATCACTCGGTATGATTGTTATGAGTTGCGAGATGTGCATAAAGTTAAGTTTGGGGTGGTAATCTTGAAAGATATGGCAAGTACATAATAAGAGATAAAAAAAAGAGAAAAGAATTGTATATGTTCAACAAGAAAAAGAGAAACAAAAGAGAAAAATGCACTTGTCGAAACTTAAGACTCTAACACATATATAATGCTCGAAAAAATTGAGTAGAAAAAAGAGTCAAAAGAGTGAAATTAACCCCCAGAGTATACATGATGCACGAGAAAAAGAGAAAGAAAAATCACACAACATGACCGCCGAGTTAAAACCCCTTTGTTATCCATTTTTGTTTATCCCACCGTACCCAAGCCCCGTTACAACCTAAAAGACCTCGTAAAGTGTGTGGAATCTGCTGTTGTCGTGAAATTAGAATGTATTCAAATTTAAGAGTTTGGTATTGCATACTGTGCTGTGAGTGTACACACCCTAACCATGAGAGATATTGTGAGTGTGTGAAAAGCTTGCAGGTGACGAGGCTTCTGATGTGGAAATGCGGCAAACTGTTTGAGTCGGAGATACCTGAAACTTGATTGGAAAGGAATAACACAAATTGTGAAAGACTAGGTTGCATTGGGGAAAATGTATTCGTGGGTAGCCTTTGTTTGAACTCAATACATCACTTGGGGACAAGCAATGAGACAAGTTTGGGGTTGTGATCGGTCACCATTCCCATTGAATTCCCACTGTTAATCCGACATATTTTCATCACTTTGGTAAGATTTATGTTTATTTATAGTTGTTTCAGAGTCATTTATCATGTTTTGTTGGTTTGGTATCGCATTGCATTTTATTACAAGTTTATGTCAAAAAGGTCTCTTTTACGCCTCGTTTTGGTAGTGTTATTGTTACAGGCCATTGCACAGGTTTAAAAGCACTAATAGTGGAGTTGTGGATACTCAGAAAGGCAAAAATATGAAGAAACAACAGGTCAACACGGGCCCCCGTGTGCTATAACACTGCCCGTGTTGTTGGTCAGGCAAAGCAAACTTGGAGAGGAAAAACAGAGAGCAACACGGGTGCTCGTGTGGTGACCCGTGTGTAGGAACACGGCCCGTGTTGTTACCTCTGTAGCTTGAGTTAAAAATGCTCATGTGGGAGAGTACACACGGGCACCCGTGTGTACACACACGGCCCATGTTGTTGGGCGCGGCCTAGAAACTTAAATTTTTGCCATGTGAACTTGTGCTGCTCATTAAGGGTAGTTTGGACTTTTGGCTTGAGAAAAATCCATCTGAAACTATTAGAAGGCTTGGGAGAGAAAGGAGAAGACAATTTTTGACGTACGAAAGAAAACACTGCATTGAAAAGATAGCTACTACGGAGGATTCGAAGACGACGAGATTCAAGGGCTCCGACCATTGAAGATCAAAATCTCCTAGTTCTTCGTAATGTCTAGTTTTCATACTATGATTTTGTTTAATACTATGAGAGGCTAAACCCCCTATGTTAGGGAGGTGGTCCTGATTTGATCGTATGTTATGAATTTGAATAACTGATTTCCTTATTACTATGTTACTTATTTCAATTCAATTGTGTGATGTTATTATGCTTTTGTATCGGACAAATACAAATTGATCTATGACTATCAATAACAGGATTGTGATTGTTAGGGTTTTCACACAATTGGGTTTATGAATGCATCATCTAGGACTAGTAACTTTTGTAAACCACCGCAAACCTTGATATTGTTTCTGATTAAAGCCAATGATTAATTGAATGGACATTTGATTAAGAATTGGTAGTTTAATAGTTTCTTCCTTAAGGAAGAACATTCAGAGGTTAGGTAATTGAATATTTCATATGTATTAAGGAAATCTTGACTGAATTCATAACTGGTTAAATCAACCACTTCCCCTAGCATATTTTATATTAATCAATTATATTTTACTATCTGTTGTGTTTATTGTTTAAATTCCAAAACAACCCAACCATTATCTTTTTGTTCTGATAGAATCAAAATAAAATAAGTATTTCCTACGCAATCCCTGAGATCGATACTTGGAAATAAAACTCCTTATTACTACATCGGTAAAAATAGTACACTTGCTATTTTTCTGATCAAAAATAAAGGGATTCATCAAGTAATTATGAGTCAGTGATGAGTCAATTTAGTTCAAGTAATGTACAATCAAGAAATTTTTGATTCTATTAGTACACTTGCTAAGAAAGTCATCAAAATTTTGGTGTTGTTGATGGTGATTGTTGATAATTTCAACAAGGAAATTTTTCTATGACATTTTAATTTGAAAGATATTTACTTATTGTTTATTTATTTTTATATTTTCTACTCTTATTAAGTTTGGTTTTGTGCAACGATGTTGAGGTATTGTCGATTTTTGTATGCGAGGTTCGAGTTTGACACTAATACCATTGGATTTAGAGATCGAAAGAACAATGCGAGTAATTCAGAAAGTAAAAAGAGAAGCATTACTAGCTAAGGAAGAACTGGAAGAAGAGATGGCTAATCCACCATGACTAACGATGGGGGATTATTGCAGGAGGACTGAAGCCGGCCAGATATCCTTAGGTTTTCAACCAACTAAACATGTAACATTCAATATTAAAAGTTATGTACTTTCAGGTTTAAGAGACAATTTGTTTGAAGGACAAGCTATCAAATATCCTTAGGAGCATTGGCTTAAGTTTTACAAGACTTGTTCGTTGTGCAAGCCGAATGATGTAACCGATGGTCAGGTAAAATTATAGTTGCTTGGTTTTTCTTTGATAGGTAGAGCAAAGGAATAGCTGTTATACATTCTGAAGAGTACAATCCATACTTGGAAAGAATTGGAAGATACTTTTTTGGAGAGATATTTCTCTAATGCTCAGTTTGTAGAGAGAAAAGCTGAAATTTCAAATTTTGATCAAGGTGATTTTGAGTCATTAGGGGGAGGGGCGCTCTATGTGGTTTTGTTGCTTGTCTCTTAAGATTTACTTTGAGTTTAGTTTTATATTTGAGCCTTATCTTCAATTGATCATCTTTAAGGATTGAGTTTTGGATTCGTAGTTTAGTATGCATAATTCAAACTGTTTGTGTTTGAGTATGAACATTATGCTTTAAGTCAATCAGTCGAGTTTTTGGAACAAGAATGATAATTGAGATTGGTTCAAGTCATTTCACAAGTAAAATCATAAAATATCTTTGAAAACTTCAAAAATTGAGATTTTGGATGTGTGATTCGAATCACACAATCCCTTGAGTCGAATCAAACTGAACTGAGAGGAACATGAAGTTGTGCGAGCTAAATACAAATTACACATGATTTGAATCATGCAAATTGTGAGTCAAATCACATCTCCAACATGAGTCTAATAATGAAGGTTCCTTTAGCCTTTGCCAAGTTTCAGTCAAATCATGACTTACACATGACTCGAATCACAAGTTGTTTGGGTCGAATCATGCCTTGTGCTTGACTCAAATCACAAAAAATGGATTTCTCTTTAAGTGTGGATCTTGTTCCATATTAGTTTGCCACTTGACTTAAATCACTATGTGTTATTGAATTAAATCAAACATGATTTTTCACCATTTTTTGTGCTTTATCTCCAACACCTATAAATATTTTTTCACTCTAAAACCTTTTATAATGTTAGAAAACACATTATTTCATTGATGATTTGAAAACTCACAAATCAATTATTCTCACATTATCAAAAGAGTTTTGAATCTTTCTTGAACACTTGCAAACGATTTCTTTCATCGTCTATCTCATTCGTTTTCATGTTTGAATGGATCCAAATATTATCGTGGAAGATTCATGATTGATTGAGGAGATATGTTTTGGATTTTAAATTTTCTTCGAATATTTGTTTGAGAGTTTAGAGGCTTGCAAGAGTATATAGTGTTGTGACTGGTTCTGACAACTCCCATGAAAAAGAAGGAGGTTTTTATCCTTAGTTGACCTTGGTAGTGATGTATGGAAGCTTACAGGCATGATATGTGTAACTCTCCATACTTCTTTTAGGATTAATGATTGACCCCACAAACCAACATGTGTCTTTTCAGTGTGCTTTGTCCTTACTCATAGGCTTTTCGGGAAACTTCCCAAAAGGTCACCCATCAAAATACTACTCCAAGTTAAGAGCACTTAACCATGGAGTTCTTATTTATTAGGCTACCAAAATGAAGATGTATCTTGTTGGTATAGGTAGTACTAATCAATTCTTATAAGTATTCCTTCAACCATGTAGTCACATACATGCACAACCTCAGGACCCCTCTTATTCCTATATGAATTTAGTTTTTTCCTAGAAGCTGCCAGGAGTAGCTCATTGTCATGCCTTGTGCACCGATGAGCACTCCCCGCCCTCGTCGGACTCATGTGTTACAACATGAGTTCTTCTCAATCTTCATACATACCAATGCTCAAAATACCAAAGGAGTTGTGTGGAAATTTACGCAGACGAAGACTTAGGAGTCGGTTGTTGGGATTGGAAGATTCAAGATTCGATCTTGAGTAAAGATTTCACATAGAGTTCAGTTCGTGAAGTTGTGTACAAGTAAAGATCCAGAAAATAAGAATTTAATTTTCAACATTTATTTTTGGACTAGTGATTGTACGAATTCTTGTAATGTTGTTGCAAATAATAGTGGAAGACCAACAAATTTTCAATGGGCAACCATTGGAGAGTGTATTAAGCACAAAGCGAGAAGAACGTGCCAAACCACTATAAATCCTGGTGTACTCTTCTCTCTCTCTCTCTCTCTCTCTCTCTCTCTCTCTCTCTCTCTCTCTCACACACACACACACACACACACACACACACACATGCACACACGCGCATGCACATACACATACACATAGACACACACACACACACACACACACACGCACACACACACACACACACACACACACACACACACACACACACACTCATTTGATTTCATAGTTGATCATGTGATTAGGTTGTTTCCATTTCTTTCTAAAATTAAATGCTGATAGATTTTTTTTTGTAACAATTTATTACATAAGATGTAGGTTTTTTATAATTGGAAATTCAAACTTGTCTTAGAGTCGATTAAACCTGAAGGCCTTGATTGTAGAATCTTATATGTGATTGAAAATCATTTGATGACATTTACAATGGAATCGAACGATTTTGAAATAAGATTAATTTGTTCATTTGGTGTAATTTAATAGTCCAACTTGATATATTGTAAATTGTTTAAGTACATTTGTGAATCTCTCAATCGATAAGCATAATATCTTTTAAGTTGAATTTGTTTCTTCCACACAAAATTAACTCTGTTTTTCAAACACTTTTTCAAACATCTTTTTAACATGGAAGGTTTATTCATCCCCTATAGACCGTTCATAGTCCATATTCTCTCCTAACAATTGGTATTAGAGTTGGTCTTTTGATCAGGTCTAAGCGACACAAAAATGTGGGAATATGAGTGACGATGATTCAAAGGGAGTGTATAATAGAACACCATTTTTAAATACAAAAATTATGCTTATTGGAAGGAGAACATGCATGTCCACTTAGTGTCAGTTGACAAGAATCTACATGTAGCAATTATCGATAAGCCTTTTAACCTTAAAAATAAATTCGATAATTCTATTAAACTCCCAAAACATTGGACCGATGATGAAACCAAAAAGGCTTCATATGATTTGAAGGCGAGGAATATACTTATATTTGCATTGAGCGCTAAAGAATATTACTCTATCTCATGATATAAGAGTGCACAAACTATGTGGAATGCTCTTCAAGTCCTTTATGAAGGTACTAGAGACGTTAAAGATTATAAAATTAATATGTTAACAGAGGAGTACTAATGTTTCCCTATGGAACCTAGAGAATTTGTGGAATCCATGCAGACTCATTTTCTCCATTAAATCAACAAGCTAAGCAAATTTTGAAAAAACTTTTCTAACAAAGATTGTGCAAACGAAATTCTGAGATCTATCTGCAAGGAATGCCAACCAAAGGTAACAACCATAAAAGAGTCAAATAATCTAAGTTCTTTGGATATCAAAAAATTGTTTGGAAAGCTTACCAAACATGAAAATGAACTAAAACTTGGATCACTGATAGAAAAGTGAAGTCGAAGAATAAAGAAAAGGTAAAAGAAGAGAAAGTGAGATCTATCCTTGAAAGCTTCTTTATCAAGGACAAACAAAAATAAGGAAGAAGAAGATTGTTCTGACAAAGACTCTCTTAAAGAATAAGAGACGGGGTTATTCGTCAAGCTCTATAATCAATACATTAGGAAGCATAAGCTCAAGCATTTCAACAAAAAATTGATTAACTTAAAAAAGGATCACCCTCATAAGAGAAAAAAGAAGAAGATGCCACATTCTTTAAATGCAAAAATTGGGGTCACTATATAGAACAACGTGTCTGAGTCTCAACAAACATCATAACAAAAAGGATAAGGAATTCTACAAGACAAAGGGAAAACATGCTAAAAGTCGTAGAGCCTATATCGCTTTGAAAGAAGAAGATGAGAGGTCATCTTCATCTTTCGGTTCAAGCTCTGATGATGAATATGCTAACTTATGCTTGATGATACACAACAAAAATGAAGACTCCGAGGTATATATTTTTGATCCTGAAGTTAAACCATCTTATAAACACTTGTTGAAAGATTTTAATGAAATACATGCAGATTCTCTAGATGGTTTTAAGAAAAATTCTCTCCAAAGAAAACTTATTTCCAAACTTGGAAAATGATATTAATAATATTAATATTTCTTTAGGTTCCTTAAATAAAGAGCAGCCATATCTTGTAGATGGGTATTTTAGTACTTCTGATACTTTAGTTGAAAAGTTAATAAAGATATATTGCATTACTTATCCAATTCTAAAACTTTAAATTGAAAATCTCAAAGGACAATTAGTACAAGCTATTTCTCTATCTACTACTAGTTCTATGTATTCAAGTGAAAGAGGGTTTAGTTTTGAGAAAACCCCTCGACTTTCTAGAAGAAATAGGAATAGTGCTTCACCTAAGGTTATATGTAATTATTATGGTGATCAAGGTCATATTAGGCATCTTTGCCATGTTAGGAATTCCAAAGTTATGAATGGTACCATGGCTTGGATACCTAAGTGTTCTTTAACTAACCCTCATGGATCCACTAGCCGGGTACCTAAATTACCTATTGATTATCTGTAGGAATGTCTTGCCTCTGCGAAAAGGTTATGGTTCCTAGATAATGAATGTTCAAGACACGTGATGGGAGACACTCCGATGTTTATCAAGTTTGATCACAAATAAAGAGGTCATGTTACATATGGAGATGATACACGAGGTAAAGTTCTAGGAGAAGGTATCATGGGAAATCCCTCCATAATTACCATTGAAGGTGTTTTATTAGTTAAATGGCTTAAACACAATTTACTTAGCATTAGTCAATTATGTTACATGGGGTATTCTATTATTTTCAATACCTTAAGTTGCTTGATTGAACATAAGGCAAGTAAAAGTTTAATGTTTAAGGGTTCTAGGGTTGATAATATCTATTTGCTTAACTTGAATGATGTGTCAATGTATGTTACTAAATATTTAGTAACTAAGAATGAATATTATTGGTTATGGCCTAGACATTTAGTACATATACACTTTGACTAGATGAATAAGACATCATCTAAGGATCTAGTAGTTGGTATACCTAAAATATAGTTTTCAAAAGATAAATTCTGTGATGCTTGCCAAATGGGAAAGCAAAGAAGAGTGTCTTTCAAATCGAAAAAGATTGTTTTAAAGTCAAAACCTCTCGAGCTTCTCCATCTACACTTATTTGGCCTTTTAAGGACAAGAATTTTAGATGGTAACTATTATGGGTTTGCCATTGTGGACGACTATTCTATATTCACTTGGACTTTATTCTTAACCCATAAGGAAGAAACCTTTAAGGCTTTTATTAAGTTTGCTAAGAGTGTCAAAAATCTTTTTAATTTGAAATTTGTCACATTCCGTAGTGGTCACAGCGGTGAGTTTGTAAACCATCAATATGAAAAAAAATTGTGCCGAAGATGAAATTACTCATAACTTTCCATGTCCTAGAACTCTACAACAAAATGATGCTTTTGAGCGTAAAAATCGTGTTTTAAAAGAATAATAAGTTTGCATAAGTATTTTTGGGCAGATGCGATTAATACTGCATGCCACGTCTTGAACAAGATGGTCATTCGACCAATCCTAGAGAAGAAACCTTATGAGTTACTCAAAGGCAGGAAACCTAACATCTCATATTTTCGCGTATTTGGTTGCAAATGATTTATTTTACATAACAAAAAGGACAACCTTGGTAAATTTGATGTTAAGTTTGATGAAGGGATATTTATATGATACTCATCTTCGAGTAAAACATATAAAGTTTACAATCATAGAACATCTTACGTTGAAGAAGTTGTGAAATTGGTCTAAAAAGGAAAGAATCAAAACATATGAATTTGGTCTAAAAAGGAAAGAATCAAAACATGTCTCGCCCTCCTACTATGGTTTGTAGCAGCTGTTACGGGTGGCCATAACAAGCCTCTTCTTTTTATATGGAGGCTTCAAAAGTGGGGGATTTCTAGGGCTTGACCGCTACGGTTCGTAGCAGCTGCTATGAAAGGCCGTAGCAGCCATTTGGATTTTGTATGGGGATTTTACGACTTTTGACGTTTTTCCGTGCTTTGCTTGTTTTCAATCCTTTTTCACCTCAAACACTTATTCAATCCCAAAAATAGAAAAAACACACTACCAAAGCATAAAATACGATAAACAGAAACAAATCGGACAAAAGCGATAAAATGCTAACGTAAAATGACTAGTAAAGACAGTATAAAAACCACTTATCAAACTCCCCCATACTTAGACAACTGCTTGTACTCAAGCAACAAAACTTTGTTAAGCAAATTTTTAGATCAAGCGATTCACTACATGAAAAAGCATACGAAAATGAAGCTATCGTTACTCATACGTGAATTTTCGTTTAGATTGGCTAAGCCCAGTTATCTCGGTAATCACTTGACACCAAAGGTATTCACAAGAACACTAACTGCAATAAGACCATATACATAAGTCTCCCTTTCAGACACCTCTCCAACTATACTTTTTGCTTAAGTATTTTTTTTTTTAATTTTTCCTTCCCTTTTATTCGGACAATTAAATTAAGGCAATTGATATTATTTTTGTTGGCACATGCACAATACCTGTCGGGAGTTTTTGGTTATACACCATTTTTAATTTATTATTTTTCGATGAAGTTACACCCTTTTGTAAGCTTATTTGTCCACTTTAGAATGATGTTTAGGGTTCAACCACCGTTAAGCTAAATAACCTAGTGAGGGTTACCTAACTTAAAAGGTGTAGTTGCCTTTTACCTCCTTTTCATCATTTTGGTGCTAAAATGATTTGTTTCCCAACCAATCATACATGCATGCGAGTCTAACTTATGTCAGACTATCATTATAAACTAATTAGAGAGTACTTCTTGGAAGTCGAGTACTATGGCATAAATCTACACGTTGGACTCACATCCTACTTTGAGGAACCTAGGGTGTTCAGGTAATACCTACATTGTCATACTTTCCCAATGCTCATATTCTAAGCCTTTCATTCCTCTAACTCTATATACTTTCCCGGTTTCCCCATAACCAACGCTTTTCAAGATTTTTTTTGAACGATCCTAGTTCGAAAAAATATTTAAAGAAGTGGTTTTAAAAGAAAAAATAACGGGAAGAACTTAAATTAATGGAAATAACTAAAAGAACAAAAAGCATGAACACACAATATAGAAAAATCAAAAGAAAAGTAAAGAAACCCCCCAAACTTGAACCAAACATTCTCCTCAATGATTTGGTGCAAGAAATAGGGAGTGAACTCACAAAGACATCACTTGAGAGGTGGGAAGTGTAACACAAATTGTTGCAACATCAACTAAACATCATCTAATACCATGCCTTATCTTGTTTGCTCCTCTTTTAGGCCTTGAATCTCCGATTGCACCGACCCTCATCTATCTTGATTATTATTTGAAGGCTCAACTTTGTGTTTGGTAGGATGAGTAGGTGGTGGGATAATGGCCTCCTCCATAGCAATACATGTACCATGGTTAGACAAATCAGGGTCGCCCTCCTTGTTGGTGTGAGCTTCCTCTTGATCATGGAAGAATACCGTTAGGCTTGAGGATCATTAACAAAGACGATGTTGTGAGGATTTGAGGCTCTAGTGCTTCCTCTCTTTTTGCGTTTTGAAGATTCGGAAACTTGTTTCCCTTTGTCACTTGTTTTCGGTGTCATTGTTGATGAAAGTCAAAAAAAATGAATTAGGCTTTTTGAAATTTTGTGCCAGGAAGTGTGATTAGGGTGATGATTGGTGAAAGTTCTGTGAAGGTGGTTTAAGATTAGGGTGTGAAAAGGGGTTAAAGGTTGAAAATTTATGGTTTGGTAATAATATAGGTTTTTGAAGGTTTTTGGAAGAAAGTGACAAAATGATGAAGATGATAAGATTGGAGAGAGAGAGAGAGAGAGAGAGAGAGAGAGAGAGAGAGAGAGAGAGAGTTTATGATTATGTGATTTGAAAAATCAGATTTGAGAATTTAAAGGTGAGCAAATGAGAGTGATTCAGTTAGACAGAGGTGGGTGGTGTAACACCCCAATTAAAATAAGACAATTATTTAATTTAAATTAATATTTTATTTATTAATTTAATTGAATAATTAGAAATTTGGATTATTATTATTATTATTTTGGAATAATAACTATTGGAATAATTATTTATTGGAATATATAAGTTGGAATAAAAAGTCCCAATTTTGGAACAAGGGTTTTTCACGTGAAAAGGAAAAGAGAAGCGGCTGAAAGAGAAAAAAGGGCAAAAGGCAGAACAAGAGAAGAGGAAGAGCTTGAAGCTGCAGAATTTGCCGGATTAACTCAGGTAAGGGGGGTTTATCGTTGATTTAACGGGTATTATATGATAATGTGTCATGGGTAGTGATAGACCTTTGAATTACCTCTGAATTGGATGATTAGGATGAAATTGTGAGCTTTTGGGATGAATGAATTGGGGAAGAATTGAGAAGGAATTCGTAGGAATTTGATGTAAACGTGTTAGGTTTGGTGTAATCAAATAAGATATGAATTGTGTTGACAATGAGGACGATTAATTGATGTAAATTGGACTGTGGAAGGTTGGGTCGGATAGGTTTCGTAATAGGGAAAACCATTGTAGACCTGAAATCTATTTTCTGTAGCAGAGGGTTCTGTTCGCGCGCGATTCGCGGCGCGAAGCCCCGTTCGCGGCGCGAACTGTCAAATCCAGAAGGGTTCTGTGACGCACCGTTCGCGGCGCGAACCCTCCTGCGCGGCGCGAACTGTGCTGTGCAGAAGTGGATATTAAATTGTGATTTCTGTGCTGCGGTGGTGCAGTTTTGGCTGTTTAGGCTGAGTGATGTGATTTAGCTGAGGACCGATGTATTAGGGATCATTTCCCGTTGTTTTGAGAGGCATAGGTATTAGTAGGGTGTGCTAATACTATGATTGATTGTGTGGCATGATATGATATGCTTTCGTGATAATTGTGTTGATGATATGTGATGGTGTGCATTATGCTGTAAATGTATCAGTTATGTATGCATTGTGAATAGACTGTTGTATGACTTATAGTGTGAGCATATTGTCTATTCTTGAATTGTTGTTGATGCTGCATTGCTAGATGATTAGCATGCATGGCATAGCCTGTGGGGCTGTAGCTAATTCCCATTGTGAGGGATTAGTGAGCAAATCGTTGTGAATTGTTGTTGATGTTTGCATGCTAGATGATTAGCTTGCATAGTCTAGCCTTTGGGGCTGTAGCTAATTCCCATGGTGAGGAATTAGTGAGTGAGTCACTAGGTCTCAAATGAGTGGGACTAGTGAGCTTAGTAGCCGTATCCGGAGGGATCGGTGAGCTTGAACTGTAAGTTCAAGAAGAGTCGGTACCGCATATGTTGAGTCTCATTGCATAATGAATGTATGGCATATAATATGATTGGATGTATTCCAGTATTATATGTGTGTTGTGTGTAGTGTTGTTGATGTTGAGTATGGTTGGGGATTATACACATGTGATATGTTATGGTTGAGTATGATATTTGAATTGACGCTGCCGTTATTGAGCGTGTAGTCTGGTTAGGGTGATTTGATGCGTTATTTACTTAACATTACATAATGTTGTATAATGCTTATTATATTGATTGAGGAACTCACCCTTACACCTATTTTTCAGGTAACGAGCAGTGAGTTGAATAGGAGCTAGTGCTTGGAGTCTAGTGTAGTCTCCTAGTGGGTCATGCTCTGATAGATGTAACATCGGGATGGGATGTTTGAATATTTTATTGATTGGTTGTGAACCATTTTGCATGTAATATGTTACATGTTTGGAATAATTGAGCTGTTTTCTATCCGTTGCGTATTATGCAGATACTTTATAATTTGAGTTAAATAACTGAGCATGACAGGAAATTATGATGATCGTTGTGAAATGATTGTGTGACACCCTTCGAGGCATAATTACTCTGATTGAATTATTATCATTTTAATTAAATATTTTGGGGTATTTAGAAGGGTGTTACATTAGTGGTATCAGAGCATAGTCGGTCGTGTCGAGTCGTAATTATTCTGTTTCCCCTGTACGGGATAGGTGTTGTGTAACCCTATCAGTACTTATTGTTTTGGCTTGTTGGGTTTTCAGAATAGAGATGGCTGGAAGAGGTAGAGATGATGCTGCGATTGCTGAGGCTCTGGGTATGCTGGCTGGAGTACTTGGAGGAAATCCGAATGTGGTGGGAATGGGAGCTGCTCGTCAGTTGAGTGAGTTCCAAAAGAACAATCCTCCAATGTTTAAGGGAGCATACGACCCAGATGGTGCTCAGAAGTGGTTGAAAGAGATAGAGAGAATCTTCCGAGTAACTGAGTGTGCTGACAACCAGAAGGTCAGGTTCGGTACGCATATGCTATCAGAAGAAGCTGATGATTGGTGGGTTGCTACCCGCACTGAGTTGGAGGCTGCTGGAGATGCTGAGATTTCTTGGGCTGTGTTCAGAGAGAGATTTCTGAGGAAGTATTTTCCCGAGGATGTCAGAGGAAAGAAGGAGATAGAGTTCTTGGAATTGAAGCAGGGTAACAGGTCTGTTACGGAGTATGCTGCTAAGTTCACAGAGCTGTCGAAGTACTACACTCCCTATGCTGAGGCTGCTGGGGAATTTTCGAAGTGTGTGAAGTTTGAGAACGGATTGCGTCCCGAGATCAAGCAGGCTATTGGATATCAGCGGATCCGAGTGTTTTCTGATTTGGTGGACTGTTGCAGAATTTTTGAACAGGATTCCAAGGCAAGAGCTGAGAGCTATCAGCAGAGGGTTGATAGGAAAGGCAAGAATCAGATTGATCGTGGAAAACCGTATGCAGCTGGCAAGGGTTTTCAGAGGCAGAATGGGATGAAGAGGCCTAGTGGGGGAGATTCTAGTGCTCCTGTTAAGTGTTACAGATGTGGTCGAGCTGGACATCGTGTTCATGAGTGTACCAGTGCTGAGATGAAATGTTTCAAGTGTGGAAAAGGTGGTCATTTGGCTGCAGAGTGCCGGTTGAAGACTGTGACTTGTTTCAACTGTGGAGAGTTGGGTCATATCAGTCCACAGTGTCCAAAGCCAAAGAAAGAGAATCAGTCAGGAGGCAAGGTTTTTGCTTTATCGGGTTCTGAGACTTCTGCAGATGATCGTTTGATCCGAGGTACGTGTTGTATTAATGGCTTTCCTCTTGTAGCTATTATTGACACAGGTGCGACTCATTCTTTTATATCTTTGGATTGTGCCGTGAAACTTAAGTTAGAGATATCTGAGATGTTTGGTAGTATGGTGATTGATACTCCTGCGAAGGGTTCAGTGACTACTACTTCTGTCTGTTTAAGTTGTCCCTTGAGTATTTTTGGTAGAGAATTTGAGATAGACCTTGTGTGTCTTCCGTTAGTGCAAATTGATGTTATCTTGGGTATGAATTGGTTGGTGTTTAACCGAGTTTCTATCAATTGTTTTGATAAGACTGTGGTATTTCCTGAAGTTGAGGAAGAAAAGAGTTTGTTTTTATCAGCAAGGCAAGTGGATGAGGAAGTAGCTGATGGGGCAGAGCTGTTTATGCTATTAGCGACTTTGGAGGCTAACGGTAAACTGGTGATTGGCGACTTAGCCGTGGTGTGTGATTTTCCTGATGTGTTTCCTGAAGAAGTGAATGAATTACCGCCAGAGCGTGAAGTTGAGTTCTCAATTGAATTGGTACCTGGTACTAGACCGATATCGATGGCTCCTTATCGTATGTCTGCTGTTGAGTTAACGGAATTGAAGAGTCAGTTGGAAGATTTGTTGGATAAGAAATTTATTCGTCCTAGTGTGTCCCCGTGGGGTGCACCAGTGTTGTTGGTTAAGAAGAAAGAAGGTACTATGAGGTTGTGTGTGGACTACAGGCAACTGAATAAAGTGACGATCAAGAATCGGTATCCTTTGCCGAGGATCGATGATTTGATGGATCAATTGGTTGGCGCTAGTGTGTTCAGCAAAATAGATTTGAGATCTGGGTATCATCAGATACGTGTGAAAACTGAAGATATTCAGAAGACTGCTTTCAGAACAAGGTATGGACATTATGAGTATTCTGTAATGCCTTTTGGTGTGACTAATGCGCCTGGAGTATTTATGGAGTATATGAATAGGATTTTCCATCCGTACCTGGACAAGTTTGTAGTAGTGTTTATTGATGACATTTTGGTGTATTCGAAATCTGAAGAAGAGCATGCTGAGCATTTGAGAGTGGTTTTAGGAGTTCTACGAGAAAAGAAGTTATTTGCTAAACTGTCTAAGTGTGAATTTTGGTTAGAAGAAGTTAGTTTTCTTGGTCATGTGATTTCGAGAGGTGGTGTTGCTGTTGATCCTTCTAAGATAGAAGCGGTGTCTAAGTGGGAAGCTCCGAAGTCAGTTTCTGAGATAAGGAGTTTTCTTGGACTTGCAGGTTATTATAGAAAATTCATTGAGGGATTTTCCATGTTGGCGTTACCGTTGACAATGTTGACTAGGAAGGGGCAAGCGTTTGTTTGGGATTCAAAATGTGAAGAAGGGTTCCAAGAGTTAAAGAAAAGGTTGACTACTGCCCCTATCCTGATATTACCGAGTTCGTCGGAACTATTCGAGGTTTATTGTGATGCTTCATTGTTGGGTTTAGGTGGTGTGTTGATGCAGAATAAGCAGGTTATAGCTTATGCTTCGAGACAGCTAAGGGTTCATGAGAGGAACTATCCGACACACGATTTAGAGTTGGCAGCTGTAGTGTTTGTTTTGAAGTTGTGGAGGCATTACTTATATGGATCAAGATTTGAGGTTTTCAGTGACCATAAGAGTTTAAAGTATTTGTTTGATCAGAAAGAGCTGAATATGAGACAGAGGAGATGGTTAGAGTTTCTGAAGGATTATGATTTTGGGTTGAATTACCATCCGGGTAAAGCAAATGTAGTAGCTGATGCATTGAGTCGGAAATCATTACATATGTCTATGTTAATGGTTAAGGAATTGGATTTAATTGAGCAGTTTAGAGACTTGAGTTTGGTGTGTGAAAGTACTCACAACAGTGTTAAATTGGGAATGTTGAAGTTAACGAGTGGTATTCTGGAGGAGATCAGAGAGGGTCAGAAATCCGATATGCATTTGGTTGATAAGTTGACTTTAGTGAATCAAGGTCGAGGTGGTGAATTCAGAGTTGATGAGAATGGTGTTTTGAAATTTGGTAGTCGGGTGTGTATTCCGAATGTTATTGAGCTTAAGAAGAGTATTCTTGAGGAGGGACATCGTAGTGGCTTAAGTATTCATCCTAGAGCTACGAAGATGTATCATGATTTGAAGAAGTTATTTTGGTGGCCGGGAATGAAAAGAGAAATTGCGAGTTTTGTTTATTCTTGTTTGACTTGTCAGAAGTCAAAGATTGAACATCAGAAACCGTCTGGGCTAATGCAACCGTTGGCTATTCCAGAGTGGAAGTGGGATAGTATCAGTATGGATTTTGTTTCTGGTTTGCCGAGAACAAATAAGAATTTTGAAGCCATTTGGGTGATTGTTGACAGGTTGACAAAATCGGCTCACTTCATTCCGATCAGAATGGATTATCCGTTAGGGCGATTAGCTGAGTTGTATATTGAGAAGATTGTAAGTTTGCATGGTATTCCGTTGAGTATTGTTTCGGACAGAGATCCTAGATTTACATCGAAGTTCTGGGAAGGTTTGCAGAAGGCTTTGGGAACTAAGTTGAGATTGAGTTCTGCATATCATCCGCAGACTGATGGTCAGACTGAGAGGACGATTCAGTCATTAGAGGATCTTTTGAGAGCTTGTGTTTTGGAAAAAGGAGGTGCTTGGGATTGTTATTTACCTTTGGTTGAGTTTACCTACAACAATAGTTTTCATTCGAGCATTGGTATGGCACCGTTTGAAGCTTTGTATGGTAGGAGATGTCGGACACCTTTATGTTGGTATGAGTCCGGTGAGAGTGCTGTGGTTGGACCGGAGATCGTTCAACAGACTACGGAAAAGATTAAGATGATTCAGGAGAAGATGAGGATTGCTCAGAGTCGTCAGAAGAGTTATCATGACAAGAGGAGGAAGTCACTTGAGTTCCAAGAGGGAGATCATGTGTTTCTTCGTGTTACTCCGATAACTGGTGTTGGTCGAGCTTTGAAGTCAAAGAAGTTGACTCCTCGATTTATTGGTCCTTACCAGATTTTGGAAAGGATAGGAGAGGTAGCCTATCGTGTCGCTTTACCGCCGTCGCTTGCGAATTTGCATGATGTTTTTCATGTGTCTCAGTTGAGGAGATACATTCACGATCCGTCGCATGTTGTCCAATTAGATGAGGTACAGGTGAGAGATAACCTGACTGTTGAAACATCACCTATGAGGATTGAGGATCGAGAGTTGAAGCAGTTACGGGGTAAAGAGATTGCCTTAGTGAAGGTAGCTTGGGGAGGACCAGCAGGTGGCAATGTGACTTGGGAACTGGAGAGTCAGATGAAGGAGTCTTACCCAGAGTTGTTCGCTTGAGGTATGTTTTCGAGGACGAAAACTCTTTTAGTGGGGGAGAGTTGTAACACCCCAATTAAAATAAGACAATTATTTAATTTAAATTAATATTTTATTTATTAATTTAATTGAATAATTAGAAATTTGGATTATTATTATTATTATTTTGGAATAATAACTATTGGAATAATTATTTATTGGAATATATAAGTTGGAATAAAAAGTCCCAATTTTGGAACAAGGGTTTTTCACGTGAAAAGGAAAAGAGAAGCGGCTGAAAGAGAAAAAAGGGCAAAAGGCAGAACAAGAGAAGAGGAAGAGCTTGAAGCTGCAGAATTTGCCGGATTAACTCAGGTAAGGGGGGTTTATCGTTGATTTAACGGGTATTATATGATAATGTGTCATGGGTAGTGATAGACCTTTGAATTACCTCTGAATTGGATGATTAGGATGAAATTGTGAGCTTTTGGGATGAATGAAATTGGGGAAGAATTGAGAAGGAATTCGTAGGAATTTGATGTAAACGTGTTAGGTTTGGTGTAATCAAATAAGATATGAATTGTGTTGACAATGAGGACGATTAATTGATGTAAATTGGACTGTGGAAGGTTGGGTCGGATAGGTTTCGTAATAGGGAAAACCATTGTAGACCTGAAATCTATTTTCTGTAGCAGAGGGTTCTGTTCGCGCGCGATTCGCGGCGCGAAGCCCCGTTCGCGGCGCGAACTGTCAAATCCAGAAGGGTTCTGTGACGCACCGTTCGCGGCGCGAACCCTCCTGCGCGGCGCGAACTGTGCTGTGCAGAAGTGGATATTAAATTGTGATTTATGTGCTGCGGTGGTGCAGTTTTGGCTGTTTAGGCTGAGTGATGTGATTTAGCTGAGGACCGATGTATTAGGGATCATTTCCCGTTGTTTTGAGAGGCATAGGTATTAGTAGGGTGTGCTAATACTATGATTGATTGTGTGGCATGATATGATATGCTTTCGTGATAATTGTGTTGATGATATGTGATGGTGTGCATTATGCTGTAAATGTATCAGTTATGTATGCATTGTGAATAGACTGTTGTATGACTTATAGTGTGAGCATATTGTCTATTCTTGAATTGTTGTTGATGCTGCATTGCTAGATGATTAGCATGCATGGCATAGCCTGTGGGGCTGTAGCTAATTCCCATTGTGAGGGATTAGTGAGCAAATCGTTGTGAATTGTTGTTGATGTTTGCATGCTAGATGATTAGCTTGCATAGTCTAGCCTTTGGGGCTGTAGCTAATTCCCATGGTGAGGAATTAGTGAGTGAGTCACTAGGTCTCAAATGAGTGGGACTAGTGAGCTTAGTAGCCGTATCCGGAGGGATCGGTGAGCTTGAACTGTAAGTTCAAGAAGAGTCGGTACCGCATATGTTGAGTCTCATTGCATAATGAATGTATGGCATATAATATGATTGGATGTATTCCAGTATTATATGTGTGTTGTGTGTAGTGTTGTTGATGTTGAGTATGGTTGGGGATTATACACATGTGATATGTTATGGTTGAGTATGATATTTGAATTGACGCTGCCGTTATTGAGCGTGTAGTCTGGTTAGGGTGATTTGATGCGTTATTTACTTAACATTACATAATGTTGTATAATGCTTATTATATTGATTGAGGAACTCACCCTTACACCTATTTTTCAGGTAACGAGCAGTGAGTTGAATAGGAGCTAGTGCTTGGAGTCTAGTGTAGTCTCCTAGTGGGTCATGCTCTGATAGATGTAACATCGGGATGGGATGTTTGAATATTTTATTGATTGGTTGTGAACCATTTTGCATGTAATATGTTACATGTTTGGAATAATTGAGCTGTTTTCTATCCGTTGCGTATTATGCAGATACTTTATAATTTGAGTTAAATAACTGAGCATGACAGGAAATTATGATGATCGTTGTGAAATGATTGTGTGACACCCTTCGAGGCATAATTACTCTGATTGAATTATTATCATTTTAATTAAATATTTTGGGGTATTTAGAAGGGTGTTACAGGTGGGTACATGTGGATTTGAAAAAAAATGAAGAAAATTTAGATGCTGGGGAGATGGGCCTGCTACGGACGCCCATAGCAAGGCCCTAGATTTCACATGGCAAGTTGGTTTTTACGGTTTGGGTTGAGGGGGATACTATGGCCTGTAGGCTGCCCGTAACAGCCCATTGGTTTTTGTATGGGGAATTTTGTGATCTTGTATTTTTGTCGAGTTTTTTTAGGCACAATTCCTTTATCAGTTTTTCTTGACTTTTTCAACTTTTATCACTTGTTTTGCTTATTCTTCGTGAGCTTTTTATTAACTGAAAGAAAAATAAAATAACAAGAAAAAATTTAGTGTAAAAAACATGGGTTGCCTCCCACGTAGCGCTTTGTTTAACTTTGTTTTAGCCCGACGGTCGATGAGTACAAGCACTCACGGTGGATGTTTCAAAAATGGTTCATCAACCTCACTTTCAGTTGTATTAGGTGTCCATGCCCACTTATCAAGCCATATCTCGTATCAACAACTCTTGTTTTTGATGAGGTGGTTCATACTTATAAACCTATGAGGGTGGTTCTGGTTCTATCATAATATCAGATTTTTAGGTTTGGATATAGTCCTTTCATCCCCCACCTCAAAGGTCAACCTTCCCCTCTCAACATCAATAATTTTCTAATTTCATGGTCCTCTAATATTCTATTTTTAGACAGGACCTTGGTTAATGGTACACCGGTAAGGATCTTTTCCATTATTGCTGCATCATTTTGGATTTTGTGTCTACCTTAACTTCCAAATATCTTTGCGGGAAAGGAACCAATGGCTTTTAGGGAGGAGGAGCAACATAAGGTGCTTGGTTCTATACCTTATTGAAAACCTCATTTTCAGGTGGTGTTAGGGGATTTTACTCAATCTCTAACTTTTTCTCACCTGAACTCTCCTCAACCTCTTGATCATTCTCCAAAAAATTTCAACTTTTTTTCACTTCTGGTTGTTACAACATCCACATGTTCCTCAGAGAAGTGTCCTACAGGGGTGTGTATAAGCTGGGAGATTTAGGTCTCCAATGCCTTGTTGTGAGTCACGAGGGACTCGACCACAATGTTTAGCTGCCTAAGGGCTTCATTAGTATGGAAATTTTGGTTTCTAAACTCTTAATTATGGAGAGTTTGTGTATCCATAAAACTCTCCATCATAGATTCTAGTTTAGAACTAGTTTGTGTCACAATAAAATTCTCCATTATCATTTCTAGGTTGAATTGTTGGGAATTTGGTGGTTCCTCGGAATACTGGGAGTGATTATTGTAGAAAATATTTTGGTGATCTATCCACTATGGATTATAGGTATTGGGATAAGAATATCCATGGTTATTGCTCACATGATTTAACATATTTTAAATAGACCTCATGCATACCATAAGAGAAACAACAGAAAAGAAAAAGTTGCTCTAATCACTATGATAACAAAATAGAATAATCAAAACGAGTTCTTCGCATACAAGGGAAGTGAGAGTTGTTACATCAAAATATAAAGAAAATTAAAACTCTAATCCATACGATGATTAAACAAAAATTCAACATCAAGCACAATTGTGTGAAGTCAAGCTTTCCAAATATTGTGTTTTGATGAATACAAGTATTATATCTCAAGTTCATATGCATTAGATCCATGTTTAAAGCTATGGTAACAAGACTTGTGTCACAAGCATCAATGTCAAGCTATTCTTGGACCTTAGAGAATTGATCACTTCATTAAGGTACAAGTTACAATTTGATCATGTGTTTTACCATAGTGCTCAAAAACATCATAATCATTTCATCTTGATGCATAAAACTCATTCTGATAACTTGTGTTTTTGCATTGTCACTTTGCTTAAAGTATTTTTCAATTTTTCATCAGGTGTAACCAGTTACACAATATTGTTAACTGGTTACCAGAACGAAACTTTAAGTATGGTAGGTGTTGTTCTGGATGAATCTTCATTTTCCCTCTCCCCTCTTGATATTTTTTAGCTTTTCTCTTCTTTTCCTCTCTCTTTTTATTTCTAACTCATCTTTTTCAATTTTTTCATTTTCAATTAATTCCCCTTCATTATTTTTTCTACTTCAATCTCATCTTTTTCTCTTTCTATCACAACTTCCTCTTGTCTAAGATCATCATCAATATCTATCATAATTCTGATATGTGTTTTGTCTATTGGAAGGTCCTGATTCTTGTATCCAACCTTGGCCATATTGTGCATTGTTTCCTCTTTGTTGATAACCAACATTATTTTGATACGGTGTTTGCCTCTATTGATATTGATTTTTTATTTTGATTTTGATTTCCCATATATTTCACCTCTTCATATACTGGAGGACAATAACCTGTGGGATGATCTCTATTGCAAAAGTTCATAGTATGATACCTGATGATGTTTGTTCGGGACTTCATGCATCTCCTTGAGTTGTTGTGGAAGCTTTGACATTTGCTTTGTAAGTTCCTCCACTTGTTGAGATAAAAATTTGTTTTGTGCCAAGATTGCATCATTTGTTCCCAATTCCATGATTCTAGCTTTCTTTTGTAAATGCCCTCTATTGTGTTGTACTTGGTGATCATTAATTGTCATTCGATCAATAATAGACACTGCATCATCTGCACTTTTAAGCATTAACGAACCACCTGCAATTACATCCAAAAGAAGTTTTGGTTGTGGTTGAAGTCCATTGTGGAAGATATGAATTTGAGATAGATCATCAAAACCAAGGTTAGGACATCTTCTCAACATTGACTTGTACCGCTCCCATGCTTCACAAAGGGATTCACTTGAACCTTGGGAAAATACAATAATTGTGGTTTTGGCCTCCATAAATTTGTTATGTGGAAAGAACTTATCAATAAATTTTTCCTCAAGTAGATTCCACTATGTCATGGTCTGAGTTGGTTGATTAAGATACCACTCTTTTGTTTTCCCAATCATTGAATGAGGAAACAATCTCATGAACACCAGTTCTTCTTCTGCTTTTAGAGCTCCAAGTGTACCGACAATCTCATAGAACTTGGTAAGGTGAGTATATGTATATTCTTGGTCAATCCCGACAAAAGTATTTGCATACAAGATTTGTAACCATCCGGTCTTCATTTATGAATTTCTTTCATATTATGTGGGTCTGACAATATGAGCATTTCTTCTTGGGATGTTGACACAAGGCCCTCTTATGACTATTGGCTCATCCATAGCTTCTTCACGAAGAGGAGTTGTTTGAGAAGTAGAATTTGAATTTCCTTCGCGTTGGTTTCTTTGTTTGGCTAGATGCTTTCTCTTTCTTGTTTTTCTATTAAGTTTCTGAGCTATTCTTTCAATCTCATGATCAAAAAGACGTTGATCTTCCAGTAACTTTCCTCACATAAACAGAGTTCTGAAATGCTAACCACGCAAATTAACAAACACGAGGGATAATAAATAGAATCTTTTATAACAGTATGAAATTACTTAAAATAAGACAAACTATTATTATGCTTGCAATATCTAAACGTCAATCCCCGGAACGATGCCATTTTTTTGAAACACTTTAGTTAGGGCAAGTATTTTTATATCGTCTCCATAGGGATTAGTGTGATATCACTGCCGTTCACCAATTAATAATGTTTTAAGAAAGGGTTTAAAAGGGTTTTAGATTGTTAAATGAAACATTCACTAAAAATTGTAACAACGGTAAATGATTCAGAAATTAACATTTAAAGAAACATGACAGGATTACATTTCATTAACCATTTTCATATGTATTCCATTCACCTAGTATTTGAACATCATTATCAATCACTATTATCACATATCACTCATTGACATTGTTTATGTCTAAACAATGATGTGAAATCTCACTGTATTGTTTAATCGATGATCTCTCTACCTATTAAATAATACAATGATGTTTAAGACTTGATACATGTGAACATCAAACCCCAAATCCATCTCCAGACTTTGGTTTTTGATAGATGAAGATCTTAGGTCAAGGTTTGGAAGATATTTCTTAATATTCATACATACTCATAAATTTAACATGTAAACAAAGATAACATCAATATTGATTCATAATATGTTTACAAAATAATGATTAAAATAAATAGATACAATTTTGGCTAATTACATCTAATCCGAACACAAAGGATTTAACTACACATCATCATAGTTTTGCTTCACAAGAGATGAGAAGAGATGAATGAGTATCAATAATGATTTCCCGAAGATTGATTTAAATTCAACTTCAATTCTACAAAATTTTGTTTCTCTGAGTTTTTGGTGTATTTGGTGCCCAAAGTTGGTGTATAACCCTATCCAAATGAAGTGATAAGGTATTTTTACAAACCAAAAAAACCAGACCGCGCTAAGCCCCATCAGACCTTGCTTAGCGTGGCTAAAGGACAAAACCCATTAAATCGTCTTAAGTGGCGCTTAGCACCACCACACCGCACTTAGCGTAAAAGCCACTTCCTTGAGAGATTGGATGGCACTATGACCGCACTTAGCCCCACTTCCTAGCATTCTCTTGATCCAAAATTGCATGTAGAAGCCATTATTTTTCCTTTTAGCATCCAAAGCTCCTCCAATGCAACAAAACTACAAAATTAGATGCAAAATGATTAATCTTCACAATATTCACATGAATAAACTAAAAAGCTATATTTACACAAAAGTTGAGAGATTGTCTTGCAAGCCCAATGAATTAAGTTAATAAGAGCCATTAAATTAAACAACTAATAAACATAATTTAGCCCTTAACAAGTCCGAGGTACCCCATTCTTCATAGGAGGTGGAATGAGCCCTTCAGGAGGTGGCATATTTGTTTCTGGATGAGTCACATTTGCCTCGGTAGGATTGTAACCAGGAATGAACCCTAGTAGAGGGTTAATGTTCAAAACATTGCCAATAGTCTTGGTGGGAGCATTTTCTCTAAGAGAGGTTTTGCTGTCCTTTTCTTGTCCTGCTAATAGATTATTTAAGGCGCATATCACTTGCTCCACGCTTACCTTCATCGAGTCGATGTTATCTCTGAGGGAAACTTGGTTTTTCTCTATATAATCAATCGCTTTCTTGTGTTGATCTCTTATCAACAGAGGTCGGGAATTCAGTTTTTCTTTGTTCAACAGGTCTACGATGGAAGATGGAAAAATGAATTTTTATTTTGTATACAAGAGATTCAAATACATGGAGGTGTATGTATGTTATGTGCGAATGTATACTAAAAAAATGTTTTTATTTAGAGGGAATTCCAAAGTTTGTTGTTGTGCATTTGAGATATGAGAATAATAAATAAATGAAACCACGAATTTGGCACAAAATTGAAAAGAATTTTATTCATTATTAATAAAGGAAATAGTACAAAATCTGAAAACTTTAAAAGAAACAGAGTAGAGTTGGGCCCTATGGGCTACATCCATGTGAGCCTTGAACTCTTTCAACATGATATCAAAACTTTCAATAAACTCTAAAATAGTATGCAGTACATTATTAGGATGTACAACATCACAAGACCTCTTCTACATTGAGCTTTATGGAGTGACATATGATTAATTTTTCTGTGAGAGACACCAACTTTTGAGACTAATTATGGCTATTCACAGTCGTGATCATGTGGATATCCTCATAGAGGTGAGAAGCGAGCAATTAGTGTAAGAGAGGAATACAAAAACCCATTAGTCCTTTATTTTTGCCATGACGCGTAAGCATAGTATAATATACATCAACAAGAAGAGCAGGTATCAGGTCCATCCCTTGATTCTTCATAGCCCATGACACACTAATAGTATTAGAGTCGATGAAATTGTCCATGTTTGGAAAAAGGACTAGTCCAAAGATAAGCAAAGCCAACATATCTCTGAAGGGTTCCCATTTCTCGGTATCTACGAACTCTTGAGCTATCATCTCCAAGTATCTTCTTTTGAGACCTTATGCTTCCCTATCTGTTTTATAATGAGGCAATAGATCCTCGATTGGTATATTGAGAGTCATGGCCAAGTCTTCAGCTTTTACAAATTGTCCAATCCCTTGGTAAGGGCCTTTCTTCTTTCTTGGAGGATCCATGATTTGTCCAAATTCCTCCAAAGTAGGAGCCAGTTGGAAGTCTTGGAAGGTAAAACACCTTAGAGGAGGGTCATAAAATTGAGCAAGAGCATTGATGACCTCCACTTGCATTATACTTTCAGGAGGTCAAAAATCTTCCCGTATCGGAGTACAAACTTCCTTTGAATGGTACCAGTTAGTTTGTCTATGAGAATCTCCATAATTTTCATGTCAGGTAATTGTGACCTCATTTGAAAGGTCTTCCTCTTATCTGGATCCATGTCTCAAAAGTGCCTACAACAAACTTTGTAATCCCCCAAAAATAATGATTATATGCAAAAGTATCCCATTTTAATGAAAATGTATGATATGATATGCAATATTTTTATGTAGGACGGGATGATAACAAAACAACCTAATGGAAGGTGTCTTAACCAGACTTTTTCAGTCGGATAACGAAATCGGGAATGTCGAAAGAAATGCCTAATAGTAGGTAAATATCAGAAGAGTCGCCACCAAATTTTATTTTATGTGCCTCCATCGGAGAAGGCAAAGGGAAATAATCGATAAAACCCTCAGAAAGATAAGCGCACGAGAAACACTCACTACGCCAAAAACTGGAATAGACAGCGCACCTTAGAGGGCGCTTTATTACAAAAGCGCACTCTAAAGTGAAGCGAAAAAATAAGGAGCGAACAACTGGAATAGACAGCGCACTTTAGAGGGTGCTTTTGTAATAAAGTGCCCTCTAAGGTGAAGCGAAAAAATAAGGAGGAGATAGAGGGACAACAATACAGGGCGCTTTTTAGAAAGCACCCTCTAAGGTTACCCTTAGAGGGCGCTTTTAAAAAAGCGCTCTATAAGTCCATGTGCATTTCCAGTTTATAAAGCGCTTTTGGAAAGCCTTAGAGAGCGCTTTCATAAGCGCCCTCTTAGGCCCCCTTTAGAGGGCGCTTTTTTTCCACAAGCGCCCTCTAAGGTCCCCTTTAGTAAACATTAAAATTATAACATACTGCGCGTTTTGTTATTTCACTCTCTGTTATTTTCGTTCTTTTTCACGTTAGGGTTCTCACTGCTACGATTTTCGCTACTTCTAAGGCGTTCTCCTTCCACCTCTGTTAGATCTACGACGTTTCCTCCTTCTATTAATTTGTTGTTAGCTGTTCGATTTTGACACCATAGGTATTTTTCTAATCTTCATATTACTTGGTTTCTCTTCTGACGTTCGCTATTGTTCATTTTTGGTTTCATTTTTCTTGGTTCATACATTTATTGAGTATTCTCAACAATAATTATTGTGTTGCAATGCTAGCAATGGAGACTAGGCATTATGGGTTAAATTTCACCAACTGTTCCATTTGTTTCTCGATGTAGAAAAAGGAGGCAGCAATATCTAAAACACCTTCTACCAATCAAAGGTACACTATGCAGCTTATGAGTGTATTTATTCTAGCATACATAGCGTAGCTAGTAACTTAAGAAGTTTAGGTATGGATGTTATTTGATAGAGTAAATTAGAGTCTATCTAGAAAGGAGAAAAAAACATTGTGTAAGTTTCTAAGTGATATTTATCACGTCATAATTTGTTGTTCCAATGTTTTATGATATTTTGGTAGGTTCAATTAATTTTAAAAGTATTATAATGTATACATTTAAAAATTAAAAATAAATAAAATATTAATCGAAAACAATAAATAGTTAAATTTATTGATAGTCGTAATTCTCTTCAGCTCAAGTGAGTGAAGGTTAAACATGTTTTGTCCTCTATAGATCTTGGTGTCTTCTATTTGATGTTTAGAATATATATGTTGAAATTTATTTTTCTGTTTACTCAGAATATATGAAGCCTTGAGTGCTAGTTTCTTATTAACTATACATGCCATGAAATTTACCTACATTTCATTTCATTTGATTTGTCAAAATGCAGGAAGTCAGACGCAAAGAAGAAGCCATTGCACGAGGTAGTTTACGTTTCCGGTATTTGGGATTACGTTTAATTGTTTCTTTAGTTGGTTTTTTGTTTGTGCCGACATTCAATTGAATGCCAGAATAGAACTACTATTGAGGATTCTCTAGATATGCGTCGACTTATTTTACACACTTGATTTGTAAACTTATCTCCTAGAAAAGATTGGACTGGTGCTTTTACCTGACAATCGATATCTGAAGTTCTACTTTGTTTTGCAGCTGGAATTGTTATTGAGGAGAAGAACTGGCCACCATTTTTCCCAATTATTCATCATGATATCGCAAATGAAATTCCAATTCACCTTCGAACATTGCAGTATGTTGCATTTTTTTCGTTGTTAGGTAAGTTATCTGATCCTGTTTTCTTCTTGTGGGGAAGGTTATTGGTAGAGCAAGGTAGTACTGTGTTGGAAATACCTTCATCGCGGTCCGCCCCTAGTTGTCTTCATTGCAACCTCCAGCACCTTCACTGTATTGGTGTGAAGTGGTGTATTCTTCAAAGATGATGTTGTTCACTGTTAGATATTCCCTTATATCTATTGTTAGTTACAGTACAGTTTCAATAGTTAGTTAGATTAGAAGACCTAGTTACATAGAGTTTGGGAAGGAAAGATGTTTAGCATTAAATATTGAGGGTAGAAAGGGAGTGGCATGGAGAATTGTTAGCAAGATTGTGCATCCAGCCATTGACATATTCATCTTTCTGATTTGTGATTACTCTCTTGATCGTGGATCCTTTGCTTTGTTACTTTTGCAGGACTGACAGTGCTATTAAGTTTGGATGGTTTTTCATGTTTTACCTGGTATTGACTATTTTGCTTTATGCATATCAGCTTTAATTAGCCTCATTTCTTTTTCTGATTATAGCTTCACATTGGATTCTGTATCTTAGCTGCAGTTGCTCCTCCTATAGTTTTCAAAGGAAAATCCTTGACGTATGTTGACTTCCTATCCACACACACACGCCTCATTTAATATGAGTTTGTTGCTTATTACTAATTTCTTATGTATATAGCTTGTGTTTTTGGCCTTATGCTTAGTGATATCTTCTTATTGATGCAGAGGCATTCTGTCAGCCATAGATGTAGTTGGTGACTATACTTTGGTTGGGGTAAGTATGCTTGTCTTGACGTATTCATGATTCCTGCGTGTGTTTCATTGTTATATGTCGTAACATTTCCAATTTGTTTAACATTTTTCACACAAGCCACATTACAGTTCTAAAGCAAATACTGCAGAATCCAAACAGTGAAAAACTTTCTGCTTCTAAACTACTGAAAGGAGTTCCTCCCCTGAAACTTCAAGACTTGCGTGGTAAACTAAACACTTTTTTTGGAAGTCGTTAAGTAAATGAGAAATTGTTTCTTTAGGAAGAAGTTTTTATGAATTTGTTTTTTCTTCTGCTGAGGATGTCGAGCGTGTTCGTGTGTTGCTTTCTTGGAGCCTAAAGAAAAATTTAAATAACCACCCACTTTAGAGGGCGCTTTCCAAAATAAGCGCCCTCTAAACCCTTTAAATTTCCACTTTAGAGGGCGCTTTCTTTAAAAAGCGCCCTCTAAAGTGGCCCTTAAAGGGCTTAAAGAGCCACTTTAGAGAGCGCTTTCACCAGGAAAAAAAGCGATGTCTTTACCTATGCCAGCGCCAGATTAGAGGGCGCTTTAAAGCGCTGTTATAGGCCAAAAAAAGCGCCCTCTTTTCCCTTATTTGGCGTAGTGACTATAAAAAAGGATAAGGTATCAGTCTCGCAACCGAGATTAGAATTCGGGAGTTAGTTACGCGAGGGGAAGGTATTAACACCCCTCATGTCCATGGTATTCCATGAGAACCATTTGGGTTGTTTTTATGTACGTGGGATTTATATGTCATTGTTTTATTTTTCAAAAGAATGTGTGAAAGAGGGGGTGTTTTTGTTATTATAGTGCCCACCAAGGATTGGGGCCCTTGTGTCTACGTATCACTCATTCGGGGATGAGGAATTAGAGCTCTGTAGTTCGGAGTAAAAAATATTTATGTGTTTGGTTGATTTTACCTTTGAGAAAAGGGTTTTCAGGTTGGTGCCCTAAGGCATAAAAATAAGGTTTGATGGGTTATGTTGATTTTACCTTAAACAAGGGTTTATGAAAAGTGTTTATGATTATATTGCACTAAAGTCTATGAACATAGGTGATTATTATAGATAACAAGCCAAGTGTCATGCATCCAAAATAATCAGAGTGAGGGTAGGAATGCTCCATTCTCACTCATTTTCCATCACTTAAGGCTCGTTGCGCACATTACTAATCGTAGTTATTAAGTATTTTGAGTTTGATTATGAAAAAGCCGCTTGACGTTGGATCAAGGGTTTGTTTATTTGATTATAAAATTTGGCTAATGCAGCATGAATGCAAAAAAACCGACAAGGAAATAAAAGGGTCTCATTGTAAGGTAGCTAAAGAGAAAGCCTTGTGTGTGCAAGAGTGATCTATGCTAAACAAAGGATAATGGTCTTACAAACATGTTCCCCGAAGGTGGTGCCATGATTCCATTCTTACAACAGGTATGTAAGTTACATATGAAATCCAAATGTTTACAAAAGTATCACAAAGAAGTAAATAAAGGCCTCCAAGCAAAGGTCCTAAATGGGATCTTCTAAGTCCAAGTGGTTAAGTAAAGTGGATTGTTTATGGTTGTTAGTACCTTAAGATTGGCATTAATTTTGTAAAACAAATAAGGTAATCACCTATGTTGTTTTAATATGTTGGGTTGAAGAAGTTCAACATCTGGACCAACATGTCATGTAAGATGTCACGACATCGGGACTGTGACATCTCACATGTGTATAAAACTGAATCAGTTAATTCTGGTTTGTGTTAAATGATGAATTAGGATGTCTGGTGAATATCCTAACTCCTATGTGGAGATCTTGAAGATTCAATCAGAAGATTTGGTGGATATATTTGGTGAATATACAGTTTCCAAATATGGAGATCTTTTAGGAAATAAAAGATTGAAGACCTTGATTGTAGCAGAAGAATTCTGCCAGCTTTATAACAGCAAAGGAGAAGCTTGCTGCGATTTCTGAAGGCCCAAATCCAGTTGGGTGGTTAGGTTATAAATAGCAGATTGTAACCTAGGTTTTGTAAGCCTCAAACAATGTAAAAATTAGGGGTG
Organism: Lathyrus oleraceus; assembly: GCF_024323335.1. Taxonomy (NCBI): domain Eukaryota; kingdom Viridiplantae; phylum Streptophyta; class Magnoliopsida; order Fabales; family Fabaceae; genus Lathyrus; species Lathyrus oleraceus. The sequence goes on along the minus strand of NC_066580.1, from coordinate 376,445,302 downwards.
TGTGTGAGGTAAACCTCCCAACCTGTGGGAAGGTTACCAGGTGTTTCTCAGTGCTTGAAAGCATGAGATTATTTGTAACTTAAAGCCTGTAGGCAAGAGTTGTTATGTTCTTGAACGAAGCTGTGAAGCATGTTCAAGTTGTCTAAGCATTACATGGTAATTGTAATGATAGGAATGGAAAATGGAGGTTTCTATCTAGGAGTGCCTAGGTATAGATTGCATTGGGTAGGGATTAAATGAAGAGTTGTAAACGGGGGAGTTTAACTCTAAATTAATACTGCTAATAGTGGATCTTCTTCCTGGCTTGGTATGCCCCCAGAGTAGGTAATGTTGTACCAAACTGGGTTAACAATTACTGGTGTTTTTACCCTCTGCACACTATATTTTGTATGTTATAACTCAGTCTATTTCTATACTATTTATGAAGGGAATAACAGACTTGACATATAGCCTGCAGTCTGAATACAAAACAGAATGTTACGACATTCATCATTGACTGCTAATACTGATGTATAGACTGGTTGGTCTGTTACAGTTCACCCATCTGTCATGTTGAGACATCATGCTGATAATTGGGCAGGATCAATAAACATAAGGGCTATGTTTGATCTCTATTGTGTCCTTGCACTAGATGAAAAAAAAAACTGGATGTTCTTCTTTCCATGGTGGTATAGTAGCAGATGTCGTGACATCTATGACTGGGTGCATATGAGTACTGGGTTTTAATTTTTTTTAACTGTCTTGTTGTATTAGTAACAATATTGGATCAGATGTCATGACTTCGTGTAGAACATCTGAACTCTGACTATACCAGAATTTTAATTGGTATCAGAGCAGGCATCCTGTTCTGTTTCTGGATGAGATCCATGGGTGATACCTTCTGGTATCTTGCAAGGAGTTATGTTAGTACTGATGGTGGAACCTTTTGAAGGTTCTGTGTTCCCCCTGAATGGTGCCTTGAAGTAGGTGGTTGGACTATTCATGACAGGAACTGTGTGTACCTGTCTCTGGAGGTTGGCAATTGGCCTTTGTGTGGAACAGCTGTGCCAGTATTGGAACATATTCAAACTCGGTATGTTCTTGGAGGCTGATCTGGTGAAGTGTGTGATCATAGATTGAGTTGTATTATGATTTCCGCTGCATAATACATGGAAAAACTAAAACTCTGGTGAAGGTTCCCCTCATGTGGATGAAAGGCTGCTGTAGTCAAGATGTCATCATAATCTACTGAAAATGTCAAAGATACTTGAGTCTCCTTAAGTCCACTCATCATGACGTTCTAACTTCAGGATGGTAAAAATCACCTGATCACTGATTCTTTTACTCTCTTGGGTAGTGTATATGAAGATCTTGATGACCTTCAAGGAGGGTTTGTTCCAAGGAGGTGGAACTAATGTTCTATGCGATGATAGAACATGTTGTTCAACAAGTATGCAGCTACTGGTTGAAGAGCAGATGTTTTTAGGTGTCAAACAAAGGGATACTGGTGTTTGGAACCTACTCTTGACCTGGAAGGGGAGACATCTGTGGGGGCTAAGTTGACAAGGTTAGGGTCAACTGTGTGTGTGCTCAAGAAGGTCACTTTTGGACGTGTGATCTCTAGTAGTGGAGCTGGTTGAGATGTGACATAGTGTTATTTCCTGCTGTCTGTCTTATTCCTATAGATAGATCAGGATTGGATAGTTGTTCCTTGAAGTACTATGGTGTTTTGGAAGACAAGTCCCCTGGACGTTAGAAGTCAATAATGGAGTAACCTGATTGATATGTCATTTAAGAGGATGGGACCATGAATCTAGTTATTCGAACACCACGCTCAGAAGTGACAGTTCTTTCAAGGAGTGAGAATATGAAGATTCAGAGATTGGTTGAAGTAGTATGCTCTGGCAATGCATATCTACTATTGACGGGGGTTGTTTTCTTTCACCAGTTCTTATGGTCAGTTGGAGTCTGATTGGTGTGATTGGAGTATGTATAGGTATAACTCATAGAGTTAGTTGCCACCGATAGGGGTGATGTATGTCATGTTGAGACATTTGTGTACAATGCATGGATTTTGGTGTGAAGCTTCCATGATTGTTAATTTGAGGGGGAGTTTTGGTTAACCTCCCCACGTTTGGTCAGCCTAGGGTCTGTTTGGCTGTTGACCTGTGTCACATGGGTTTTGGTTGTTGTGTGACACATTTGCAAGGTAGGATTCATCCCTCTCATTCCTAAGGGTGAATCTAATCTGGGAAGATTCTCAAAAACTGTTGAGGTGCTTGCAAGCAGAAGACGTTGACACAAGAAGAGTATTCTCAAAGTATTCTTATGGTGGAAGTATCTGAAAGGAAAATTGGGAAAGGATTTAAGATCAATGTCTACTTGTGCCAAGTACAAGTACTTAATTGATTATCCTTGGAGCTCAAGATCACTGATGTTTTTAAAAGATGTTGGAACATCTCGTCTTCTAGACCCTGTGCAGAATCACAGGAAGGTTAGTACATTGGTTTATGATCTATCACTTTGGTGGCAGCAAAAGCATATGATCTCTGAAAAGGTTTCCTGGCAAGAAACATGTTCAACCTTGGTGTGTACAAAAAGAAGAAAACATCATAGTCTTGATGGTGGTTACTTGGATCGGTTTACTTCTGATCTAGGTAAGGAAGTGCATTGGCTAATGCACACTGTGGAGTTAAGAATAAGTGGCAGCATTCTTAACATCATGGAAACAACCTTATCTTAGGAAGTGGAATCCTTGGTATAGCTGTAGGGAGAGTTTCTAACTGGTCCTTTTGAAGACTCATGCATCAGAGTGTCTGATGTCTTTGGAGAAGAAGCAGGGATTCATCAAGGTGTGAGCTTGGATGACTTAACTGCAAACCTGCAGGATGGAGGTTGTTTACTCGAACTTGGTTCCACAATCAAGTCTATGAGAACATTGAACTCTTGTTCTGTGAAGGGAGGAAGTTCTTTCAAGTGGCAGAAGAAGGAGCTGAATTCAACAGCTAGATGTCAAAACACAATGTTGTGACATTTGGTTCAACATCATATTCTTAGTTGGTGAAGTGGCACATCAACTTGAGATAGAAGGGTCTACAGGGTTGTAGATTGGATACTTCAAAAAGATTGTTCTCGTTGCAGTTCTTTGGAGTTGCTGGATGGAGAGGATGTTACGTGTTCATGTCTTAGAAAACCTAAGTTTTGTTCAACATGTAGCTTGAAGTTCAAGTCTCACTTGGAAGGTCAGAATATCTTTGGGAGAAGTCTGATAAACGTGGAGAGGTCAAAGAATGGAATTTGATGTTTTTTTCCATATGAGGATTCATGAAGAAGGTAATCAATCAGTGGCATATGGTCTATCTCAGAAGTGAGTTCGAAGGATCAAGACAATCAACTTATGGCAGTTGATTATTCTTGAGGAAGGTCTGAGACAACTTACTTTAAGCAGAAAAGTAGTAAGTTGAAGACAAAAGGAGGTAATGTCTATCCATCTCTTGGAGCTTGTGGAAGGTGTGTTGAGCTATATATGGAAGACTATCTCTTGTAATAGGATGAGAATGTATATGTCCCAATTTGTGTTTGGTTTCTTGTGGATCAAGCTAATGACTCAGTGATAGCTGAAGATTATCAGATGGTGTTATGTTGTGAAGGATATCCTAACTCAAGTTAGAGCATGGTGTGAAGTAGTTTTCTGTTCTGGTTAGAAGAGAGATTGACACAGAATATGGATGTGTTCAGCCAAGAGGGTTGAACAGAGGGTGTGCTCTTGAAGACATGAAGATGCGTCTTATGTTTTCCATTCATCAAGTGGTCTGGGTTCTCTTTGAATCAGGAAGTTAGTGAAGGTCCAACCTTGGGGTGTTGGATATGTTCATGTGTGATCTCCATGTTTCAAGAGGAGAGTTGGTTGTTCATGACAGGGGGAGTTCTGTCTTTGCACTGCAAGTAATCATCAAGCTTGTGGTCTATGTGCTCTCAGACAACAAGGTATGGAACCTTGTTAGTTAGTGGGATGTTGTGGTGTGTGTCAAGGCTGAGTGAGCAGAAGAATGTCTGACCAGATGTCATGATATTGCCTTGGACAATATTGTTATTTCCTTCTGAAACTTACAGTCATAAGGAAATATGGATGGGGTGTGTCTCATTATGTTATATTAGAATGAGCCTGTGTATTATAGTTGTGTGGAACAGGTGCTGGAGTTTCTGTTATTCGATGTATGCACATATTTAGGGGGAGAAGGAATACCCTGGTGCATTTGTGTGTCTTACTAGTTGCATCCATAACTAGTAATTCTGATTGTTGCACAAATTGAGGGGGAGGAGAAGTACCCTTGTGCATGTGTGTATTACTAGTAGCCATAGCTAGTAATTGTTTTGCTTCTGCTGCTGATTAAACTTTTGTTATGTTGTTTAACTACTGATAGTTTTTCCTTGTGAACAAAAAGGACAGAGTGTTCACAAGATGTCATATGTGATGTCTTAACATAAGATATCCTATGTACCTGCTGGAAGTTATTTAAGGAAATGTGGATGTGCGGGGCTAGACAAAAGCAGTATCAAATGTTAAGACATAGCTTGCAACGTGTCTGACAGCATTTATGGAATAGTCTTGGAACTATTGTTTCTGGAAAGAAACAGTCAAGAGCTATAAAAGGTATTCAAAGATAGTCTGGGATATTGGTGGTGATTCTCTGACTGATTCTCAGCAAATATTTATGGATCTTGACCAAGCATTTACTCCTACCATTAATTCCTAAGCATGGTCTGGCCTATTTAAAGGATGTTTCAGTACTCCTCTTCTCACAAGAGCGACAATTCATTCCCTCTAAACCATGGGGTTTGTTAAGATCTGGGCATACTGCTCCTGGATCTGGTTTTGTGAAGGTCTCATTTATAAATGTTTAGCTAAAAAGGGGGAGAGAAACATTGTCCTGAGGATGCACCAGAAGCAAGCAATATCTGGTAGCAAGGAGAAGATGGGTTCAGGCACAAAAGTCACTAACTGGGTATATCAGTTGTGTCTTGTGATCTGAGTTAAGAAGACAGTTGTGTCTTGTGATCTGAGTTACATTATCTATGTACTCAGCATTATATATTCTTCAGGAAGCCCTCCTGTTGAGGGGAAGGGTTGTGATGCAGCTGTGTCTTGTACAGAGTTTTCCTCATGTACACCAACAGTGGTGGTGGCAATGGGGATGTCAATGACAAAGAGAAAGTGCAGACCCATATTGGGTTATTTGTTTTAGCTAAACTTTGCCAAAGGGGGAGATTGTTAGTACCTTAAGATTGGCAGTAATTTTGTAAAACAAATAAGGTAATCACCTCTGTTGTTTTAATATGTTGGTTTGAAGAAGTTCAACATCTGGACCAACATGTCATGTAAGATGCCACGACATCGGGACTATGACATCTCACATATGTATAAAACTGAATCAGTTAATTCTGGTTTGTGTTAAATGATGAATTAGGATATCTGGTGAATATCCTAACTCCTATGTGGAGATCTTGAAGATTCAATCAGAAGATTTGGTGAATATATTTGGTGAATATATTTGGTGAATATACAGTTTCCAAATATGGAGATCTTTTAGGAAATAAAAGATTGAAGACCTTGATTGTAGCAGAAGAATTCTGCCAGCTTTGTAACAGCAAAGGAGAAACTTGCTGCGATTTCTGAAGGCCCAAATCCAGTTGGGTGGTTAGGTTATAAATAGCAGATTGTAACCTAGGTTTTGTAAGCCTCAAACAATGTAAAAATTAGGGGTGTGTGTGAGGTAAACCTCCCAACCTGTGGGAAGGTTACCAGGTGTTTCTCAGTGCTTGAAAGCATGAGATTATTTGTAACTTAAAGCCTGTAGGCAAGAGTTGTTATGTTCTTGAACGAAGCTGTGAAGCATGCTCAAGTTGTCTAAGCATTACATGGTAGTTGTAATATAGGAATGGAAACTAGAGGTTTCTATCTAGGAGTGCGTAGGTATAGATTGCATTGGGTAGGGATTAAGTGAAAAGTTGTAAACGGGGGAGTTTAACTCTGAATTAATACTGCTAATAGTGGATCTTCTTCTTGGATTGGTATGCCCCCAGAGTAGGTAATATTGTACCGAACTGGGTTAACAATTACTGGTGTTTTTACCTTCTGCACACTATATTTTTTATGTTATAACTCAGTTTGTTTCTATACTGTTTATGAAGGGATTAACATACCTGACACATAGCCTGCAGTCTGAATACAAAACAGAATGTTATGACATTCATCATTGACTACTAATACTGATGTATAGACTGGTTGGTTTGTTATAGTTCACCCATCTGTCATGTTGAGACATCATGCTGATAACTGGGCAGGATCAATAAACATAAGGGCTATGTTTGATCTCTACTGTGTCCTTGCACTAGATGAAAAAAATTTGGAAGTTCTTCTTTCCATGGTGGTATAGTAGCAGATGTCGTGACATCTGTGACTGGGTGCATATGAGTACTGAGTTTTAATTTTTTTTAACTGTCTTGCTGTATTAGTAACAATGTTGGATCAGATGTCATGACTTCGTGTAGAACATCTGAACTCTGACTATACCAGAATTTCAATGGTCTTTTAATTTTATCATGTTTTGGTTGTTTTTGAATGATGACAATAATAAAGAACAATAATAAAGTATATATGATGAATTTGTACAATGGTGATGATGACGAATACTTAAATGCAAATAATACAATAAGTAAAGAACAATAATGACAAGAATAATAATAACAATGGATTAGTAGTGATCAAAATTAAAACAAGTCAAAGCTAAGGTTATGAACAAGTTTTCAGGATTATCTATCTCTAGGCCAATAGATTCAAAATATGGCGCATCGAGGGATAACTTATCACTGATGCAAAGTAATGAAGATGATCAATGGATCAACTTACCCTAGATTTGAAACAATGAAAGTTGTTCAACCTCAAGTCCATATATCAATAGATTGACAAAGAGAATACTATACAACTCAAAATTGAGGGATTGATTTTAGTTGTTAACTTATATGAACCATATGAAATATTAACAAGTTAGATGTGAACCAAATGAAATATTAACAAGTTACATGGTGAGTATATATAAGTCCAAAGTGATAAATGAATTATAGAAAGGTTAGTGGGTTAGTTTAAACAAACAAAGTGTAAATGTATTAGATGAATCCAAGTTAACAAGATTGGACTTCAACCACAAGTCAAATGACCAAGTTGCTTGAAATAGGGGCAACCTGTCCATACTTCAAAGTACCATGGATGAACTCATGGCCATCTAATGGTAGGTTTGAAGTATGGAAGGTTTTTACCAACCCTTAATCAAGCATATCATGACTAAAGTGGTTTTAATTAGTACTTCAATTCAAGACCTCATAAGTCCAAAAATAATTGCTCAAATAAAATAAATAAGGGCACCATTAGATTCTAGAGGCAAAAATAAGGGGGGTTGATGTTCAACATTTTGTCAAAATAATAAAAATAAGGGGGTAAAAAAATCAAAAGAGAAATAAAAATGAAATAAATAAAATAACAAAATAACATAAAAAAAGAAAATAATGGTCAGGGTGAACTCCTCAGGGTCGAACCCCTGACCTTGGGGTCATGGGGGAGACTATCCCCTCACCCATTGGGCCAATGACCCAATTATGATAATAACACGCTTCCAAAGAATAAATAATAAAAATGGTAAATAAAAGGGACACGCGCGCAAACTAGCCAACCATAGTGTGACACGCATTTCATTTGAATTCAAAAAAAGCGCGTGAGGCAACGACCATTATCGTCTTCAACCTCGATCCATCAGAAATCCTAACTCTAAATCATGAATTTTTAACCAGTTTTAAGGGTCAAGACAAGTCACATAAGTATAAACAAAATGTTATCCCTACTCAAGAGACATTGATTGGCTCTGAATGGGGATATTCAAACCAAAAAAATGAAGAACTCAATTAACCTAAAAATGAAATTAAATGATGAAAGTGGAACAATCAAAGCTGTAATGTTAGGGTTAATGATTAGAAATGAATTTCGAGCAAGAGGGTAACTTGTTTGAGTGAAGGAGATAAGTAATTCTACCTGGTCAGAAGTAACTCAGGGAAGGATTTCGACGACTAAGCTTAGCTCAGATGAGGCTTGGGGAGGGTGAGTTAGGTGTTTGGATAACTCAAGTGAAGTGTATGAAGTGTTTTTGGGCAGAGATTTATGGTTGAAACTATTTGGAATCTGAAATTTGATACTCTGTTAATGGAGGTTTGAGGGAGAAAGTCAGAAGTGGTTAGGGGCCTCTTTCAGCATGCTTGAACATTGGGACACCTTCACCTAGGGAAGCTGTCTGGATGGTTTTTTGGGGAAATTTTGGAGCTTTGAGTAGAATGGACATGTGAATGGAAGGTGGCTTGGATTTGACTTAGGGAATATTGAAACAACTATGTTCTGTTCCCATTTGCACTGCAGGTAGGATTGTCTTGGTCCCTAGCATGGATTTGGCACAAGCAAAAGCAAAGAGTTGGCCTGCTGCAAAGGTTGCGTTTTGCCATTTTGAGAAATTCTGATTTTTTTCACATGGGGTCGGGTTCTTGGCTTGGAGGGGTTTTGGCTTGCATTATGACTTTGGTTCACACCTAAATAAAATTTGTGATGTGTTTGTGTACAATTGGGACCAAGATAAATGAGTTTGAGATCTGGACATGTTGATTTGCACATTCTGGCTGATGTGGTCTGCCATTACACATCAGGATGAACCTCTATGTTTGAACCAAGGCCAAACAAAATTGGCTCGTGTAATGTGCTTCAATTTTGGGCCATTTGTTCTTTGCCATGAACTTTATTGAATGTAAAAAGAACCAGGTAAAAAGGGCTTGTGTTTTAGAAATGGGAACATGCCAAAGTAGGGGCCATGACATGATTTTTGGGCATGGTATGCATGTTGGACCAGCTTGGCCAATAGAAAAATTGTCCCCCTTCCTCAGTGAATTAGGTATTGGACATTGAAATAAAGTTTGAAAGGAATTTATTTAGGACATTTGGCTCAAAGTGGAACTTAAAAATATTAAACAATGAAGAAGTTATGGTCTTTGGAACTTCCCATAGGCCATTCTTGCCAAAATCTGACCAACCAACATGACCTAGTTTTAGGGTTTTTATGATTTCTTGATTTTCAATCCATAATGATGGATGTTTTGACCTAAAATAATCAAATAATGATGGTAAATGAAGTTTGGGCCTTTGTGGAATGATTTGGGTCAAATTGGTGGGCAAATCAAGTCATGGAAAGTTGAAAAATGAAGTGTGAACCAACTACTTGCAACATGGACTGAATGGATGTTTAAATGGTTAATTTTGACTGTAAAGGACATGAAATTATGTTGAATGAATGGTAGGGTGATTTTATGTCCAAAAATGATGAAGCTCAATGGTTAAGAATCCCCCAAATTAGGGTTTCTTGAGCCACAAGTTTCATCAAGAACATGGTCAAATGAATTAGGGTTTGAGTTATAGGTATCCAACTGAGATATTAAAGGTAATGGGGCATGAACAAAATTTGGATTTGAGGGGTACTTGATGGAATGGTCAAGATCCATGGTGCATTAAGACTTGTACAATCCAAGAGGAGGGTCAAGAGCTAGGGTTTGGTCCTTGGGTGACCAGATGCATCTTAAGGCTTCTTCAAAGGGGACTCACCACCCAAATTGGACTTGGGGAGTGAGTGAGATGTCTTGAATGATCCTCCAAGCTCTGTGGGATGCTTGAGGATGAGATTAGGGTTAAGGTGGCTTGGGTACACCTCAACATGACCAGAGGATCTTAGGGCTTTGTAGATGAATCTCATGCCTTAGGCTTATGGAGTTTTGTGATAATTAAGAATAGATGCATATAAGATTATGTATGGTATGTATGCTTAGGTTTTAAGGCTCAATAAAATGATATGGGGTAGGGAAAATTTGAGGGTATGACAGAGGGCTCTTACAAAAGGTCCTAGATTTCTCTATCCATCCCCTCTCATGGTATGTTATAGGGTTTTATTTGGTTATTTGAGAACAAACCCAAGGTCATGGACCACAAATGAAATTTCATCGTGATAGGGAATATCCCTCCCATGATAAAATTTCAAAGAGGCCCCCCTTAGGGATCCTTCGTATAAACGAAGTCTCAATGTTTGGGTTATAGAAGAGGTCCCTTGAGTCATTGATCAAATTCATAGTTTCGTCACGAAGATAGGCTAGCCAACTCATGACAATTTTTTTGAAATGAGATGTGCATCCCAATGGCCAAAACAGAACAAACCCCTTACTTAAATCTTATGTTTCTTCTCGAGCTCGGGTATAGAGCTTATTCTCAAACAAAAATCTAAACCCATAATGTTAAAAATAATATATAAGATGAAATAAAGAACAATAAAAAAGGAAATACAAATAAATAAAGTAAAGAAAAAAATAAAACAAATCAAATAAAATACACAACCCTAAAAACTAAAGGATATGCTTCACTCTCTTTTAGGGGAAGTATCCATAGTAGAGCCACCAGCTATCACATCTCGAAAAATACGAGCACGTCGTGCGCTTGCGGGTGACTAACAAAGTCGCCACCAAATTTTATTTAATTCCTAAGGAAAGAGAAAATAAAGATAAAACTCTTATAGGAAAAGGATAAGATGGGCATCGCTACTGAATATGGTTTTGGGAGTCGAGTATGTGAGGGGAAGGTATTAGGACCCCCTCACATCCGTTGTACTCAACGTAAACCTCCTATAGTTCAAAGGTTAAAGGTTTGTTAAGAGAATGTTTGCAATTGTATATTCTATTTATTAAATTATTTACAAAAAATATATATATTTACAAAAGAAAAGGGAAAAATTTAGTTTTTTTAATTAGTGTGTTCGCATGGATTTCAAAACCTTGTGCTTACGTATTCTTAGGTGCAATGAGAAATTCAAATCTTCGTAATTCGTAAAAATAAGTGCATGTTGGTTGATTTTATAGAAATTCAGAGCTTCGTAGTTCGTAAAAATAATTTCGTAAAAAATAAGCTTAAGCGCTCGTTTTTTACTTCGCATCGAAAAGACTTAACTTGTCTTTTTTATGAAAAGTTGTTGAAGTAAGTGCATAAAGGCACAAAAGAGATTTGATGAGTTTGTGTTACTTTTAACTTGTTTTGAATCTGAATAATCGATCGATGTGGCGTGCGTCAACCAATCAATTACTCGGGGACGTAGTGGATGTGGATCCACTTATCCCATTATTTGCAAAAGGGTTTAATTAATTTGACTTATGAAAATAGTTTGATGTATGTACACAATATGAATGATTTGCAAATGAAAAGTTCTAATTTTGTATTTTTGAATTAAATGAAAGAAAAGAGTTTTTTGGTTATTTTTGCAATTATATTTATACAAAAATAATTAACCTAAAACTGAAATGAAGAACAATTAAATAAGTTAACTAAGATAAAGACCAAGTGAATAAATAAATAAATATATACTAGTGAATAAATTAAAATTAGAAATTAAAAAAATTAGGTTATAATAAAAAAACTAAAATAAAAACTAAGGGGTGTATTTATCTTTATTGGAAAAAAATAGGGATGGCGTAAGAAGCAAAAGGCTAAGCCCACTAGTCTAGAGTGCAATTAAAATCAGAAATAAAAATATAAAAATAAAAGAAATAAAAGGAAAAAAAAATGAAAAATACCACGGCCTTCTGATCTGTCTACCAAGGCTTAGTCAAGATTTAATCTGATGTGTAGGATCAGTTGACCGTCCGGGGCTCAACTGATCAGAGGGTTTAGCACAAAGGAGTTTGGAGAGTATTGTGTGTATGTGTGTGGGATTAGTCAAAGTATGAAAATCCCAAGGCTTTCAACATAGCCTTGTGTGGCTTATCAAATTTATTCATTATTTCCTATCATAATTTATTCATTTGCCACTTTTCTTTTTCTCTCCATCATACTTCTCTCTTCTCCTTCTCCACTTTGCTCTCCCTTCTCTCTACTAGAACACCGGCCAGAAATATCCTCCGTCGATGGCTTATTCACCCTCGACCCTAAACATTCATCGATGTTCATCATTTGATGAACACCAACCCAGATTTCAAACACACACCCCTACCCGCATGAACCCTGGGTTATAAACCAAGAACCATAACCCTAGCTTGATGAACACTAGTCCTAAACCTTCATCAACCATGAACCCTAACCTAACAAACTATGAACCCTAACTTAAGGAAGATGAAACTTCATCATCTTCCCTCGGCCAACCCTAACCCTAACCATATGCAACCTTAAAGCACCCAGGCTAACATCAAAACACCCTTAATCAACAACTACGAACCTTATAAACCTAAATCAAACATCAAAACACGAACTCAAACCTAAATCTCCCAAACCCTAAAACAAAACTCTCATATGTTTATCCCTAACTGAACCCCAACTCAAACCTAAATCACACCAGAACAAACATATTGAAACCCTAAACATGCATGAAATCATAACAACACAAAAACTTAATCATGTAAGGCAAATCAATCAAGGGTTCCACAATTTCAAGAGGTAAACCAACCTACTGGGAGGAGGTCTTTCCTGGTGAGAAAAATGTAATATGTCTCATCCTTTCTTTGAGTTATTCCTTTTGTCTTTTTGTTTTGAATCCTTTATGACTTCTTCTTTTCTTCTTTGATGCGAGGTGACAATGACGTGTGAAAGGCTTCAAGGTTGGAGGCTTAGGCTGGAGGCTGAGGCTGGAGATTTTTTAGGTTTAATTTTGTTGTTCTTTAATGTGAAGAACAATAACTTTAGGGTTATGAATTTGTAGATTGTGGATGCCCCCAAAATTGTAAAAATTAGGTCATGTTTTAAGTCAGGTTTGTTAGTTTAGGAAGCTTAAGATTTGAATTGTTTAAGTTTTGGTTATGGTCAATTTGTAACAGAAAATCAATGATAATGAAAATATTTGATCTGTTTTTGGCACTTTGATTTGATCAGATGCGTTTCTTTTTGTTTGTGTGCTTTTGATCTATTTGGAAATCCAACCACACTTCCTTTGTGTATTTTGGACTCCTGTTGATTGGGTTGACCTAGCCTTGACCGAACTCAAAAATAAAAATAAAAATAAAAATAATAATAATAATAGTAATATAATAAACTTAGTAAAAAAGAAACAAATAATGACATAATAGTAACAACATAATAAAAACAATAAACTAGTAATAATAATATATATAATAGTAGTAACGCAAATTGAAAAAAAATAGTAGTAATAATAAACTAGTAATAAAATAATAATAATGGTAATGCAAAAAAAAGAGAAATTATTATATTAATAGAAATAACCAAAATCCTAATAACTTAATAATAATAAAAATAACAAAAATCAACTAAAATTGTAAAATGGTAAATACATTATGCTAAATATAAAAAAATATAATGAAAAATGAGCCAATAACAAGCTAAAAGAATACAAATACAAAAGTTAAAATTATCCTCCTTTGACTTTTAGGTCATTGGACTTGACCATTTCACTTACACAGATGATGGATTCAGATGAGTTATGTCTCAGATGACCATGGTCTTGCCCATATGAAATGATATTAACTAAGGACTCAATTGCAGATGACCTTATCAATGTAGTGTATGGACTCAAAAAGGACTCAGTTAGATGAAAATTAGTGGTCAAAATTTAGAGTATGATAAGATGACTTCTCTATCTTTAAATTAAAATTTTGAATATCAGGGCCGGACACCATTTACACCATTTTGGCACATAAACAGTATCTCAATCCTCCTAATTTTGTAGAGAGTCTTCTTTTCTTCTTTTAAAAACACATATACCAAAACAAAATCTTATGAATTCTCTCGATCAATTATGACGCGATTTCGCATGACCTCCAGAACCTATCATTCGAATTCCTAAGTCATATACCATTTTCGCCATTTCGGTGCGAAAATAGTATCTTGGTGTTTCTACTTTCGTAGCAAACATCTTTTCTTATGAAAACAGAAACTATGAAACAAACTTTAATTCTATTTACTATTAAATAACTAAACAGTTCGCATAAATTAAATCGATGAAATACTCATCATGTTTCGGACTCTAAAACAGACTACCATGACATGATAAATTAACATACCCAACATGTCTTTAATGAATTCATAATAAAAAGCAGTAAAGAATAAAATCTGGAAAAAATAGAAACTTAACTTGATATTAAATATGCTATGAAGGGAGACTTTAATCCAACTGCAGTAGTGGAGAGTTAAATAAACAACAGCAGAAAATAACTTGAAAACATGCAAAAAACTAAGTTGTATAAAAACTCCAATGTATAATTTTTATGCTGAATTTAAATGTAAATATAGTGAAAATATGCCTGACCTCTATTCAAGGGATTAAAATCCTAGTTATATAGAACTTTTCACTCCTAAAGTCCCATAAGTCTTGTGAAATCGTGGGTAAAACGTTGAGAAAATGGGGTTGACTGGAACTAAAAACGTAGAAAAACGGGGTCTGGACGTCATAACAGGCGTTATGGGGCATGACGGCATGCCCATCATGACATGTGAAACTGGAAATCTTGATTTTATATCCATGACCGGCGTCAACTTGGCTAACGGTCTACCCGTCATGGACTTCTAAGTCACGTTTCTTCCTTTCCTCTTGGAGCCATGATAACCATCTCTTCCTAGAGCATGATAGGCGTCATGGTGTCTATTTTCTTGATTTTTCTTTGTTTCTTTTTGTATTCGGTGCCAATCATTTAGTGCATACTTTGCAAAGTAAAAATCCACCTTATTGAAATATAAGGAACGGAAAAATGACACTAAAACTTATTAAAATCGAGTCAATTTGTACAGTAAAAATGCATGTTATCAACGATTCAGGGTCTCACCTTTATATCAAATCATTTAGGATCTTGAACAACCGAGAACCGAGTGACATTGTGGTTAAGCATTACTTTAAAGCTCAGTAACACTCTAGAACCCACAATCATGATTTTCTTATTGTTGACACTTGAGAAGGATATGGTTTGAAGGGAACAATAAGGTTTTGAGCTTCCTTAAGACGCCAACCGGTATCATTGGGTGGACATGGAGGTGTTAAGGATGACCTCCATATTCATCGAGGCACGTACACTATAAAATACCCATTAGGATGTTGGACCATCCTTCGACTAGTCGGCCACTCACATAAAGTCCAGTAAAATATTGGGTAGCTCTTTTGATGAATGTTCAATACCCTTTCATGAGTGTTTGTTTTTCAGGATGAGGTTTAAGCTCCCATTTAATGTCTTCCAAGTGGTGATCTTAAATCATTTGAGGATTTCTCTTTCCTAGATGCATTCAGTGAGCTAGGTATATGTGAAGGTGTTCTAATATTGGTACGAGTACCAAGGCAGAGCGTTAACTGTGATATCTTTCTTCCATATGTTCACCATGCAACACACTTCTACCAAAGCAGGGCGAGGGTAATGTTTTATTTCATTTTGTCAGTCGAAGAAAATTTTCGATGTTTTTGTTGATATCTTAAAGAATTTCAAAGACTAGTATTTTTTGGTTTTCCACCAGAGTCACAAAGTCTATTTGAGTTTATACTTTCTTCTATAGGAGAGACCTCCATTCTACACCATTGAGTCTCAACCGACTAGAAATGAATACAAATACCCAAATTATTGGAATATGAGTCACTTCTTGAAGGTTTTAAACAAGTATGCAATTCCTTTGGAAGAACTAGTCTCGAAAAAAAGGGTTTAAAGGTTGACCCAATCGCCTTCTAGGAAAGTCTTGGTTTTGTGAAAGGGACTAACCTTTTAGATGTGTCGATGTATCAATGGAAGAGGAGGTACATTGATATATGGTCAGTGGTGGAGGTGGCTGGCATGCAAGAAAGGAGGGAGAATTTTTGTGAGATGAGGGAATTATCTTTTATATATGTCTTTGTCATTGTTTTAATATTTGATCTAACCGTTATTTTTGCTTTGTTTTGCAAATAACACATGCCTTATTTATGAAGTGATTAACATCTCCACTAGACCCCCCTCTAGATGTTGTGGGATTGACAAAGGGGGAGGTTCTATAAAGATGTGATATTGCGAACCCCGAACAAGTACTGCAGACGCTTCTTGAGCAAGAAGACAAAACAGGTTAGGATCGATTATCCTTAAATACCAGTAGTAAGAAATCCAATCATCGGCGGTATGAAATTTATGTTGACAAGTCAAAGTTGATTAGAGATTAATCTACAAATAGGGAAGAGAGAAGGGTATGACTCATGCAGAACCTCATCTAAAGAGATCTAACCAGCCGCAAGACCAATGAACAGAGGCCTAATCACGAATCCTAATGTGAAATAGGCATAAAATAAGCAGGGAACACGTGAGACCTTAACAAGTCATGAAGCATGTGACTATAGTCACCAACTTATATCTTACCATCAAATCTAATCGAACAAAGATTCACATAATGTGTCGAGTTAAGCATGAACGTTTTTTTTACCGCCAACCTTATATAAGTAGTATACATGAAAATTTCAGGTTCAATTTATTTCTATCACTTCTAAATCAATCTTTTACTAGTTCACCGACTTGGGCGTTCGAGTAATAACATTGCAGGTCCACCACTATTGATGTATCAAAAGTCCTCACCGACACACAGGAAGAATCCATCCATCTGACTTTTCAATTTCTCGTTTCATAATAGAAATTTTTTGTCATTTGTTGGACTTGGGATTTCCTTCTTCATTTTTCTTCTTCTACTTTCTGGTATCACATATAGTTTTTATTATTTGTTGCTTCGATGTCATTTCAATGTTTCTTCAATGGTTATATCACGTGAAAACCATCAAGATCATTCTATATTCAAGGTAACAAACCAATTTCCTTTCCATCTGACATCCTTGATATCTGGGAGGTTGCTAAGGGTTTTGCTTTCTGAACTCTACCCCTGATTAATCTAAATGTTGCAAGTGACTTTAAGCAAGAAGAAAAGGCTTAGACTTACATTAGAGTGCATCTTCATGCTTTTGTTACGACCCCACAAATAATGAAATAATGTTATGGTTGAAATCTCAATCTCGGGCTTATACTTATGGTATTTCCCTTTTATATTTTCGTAGTTATCTTGAAGTAGACCATAACTCTCGTCAAAAACCTCAAAATATGCGGGATGATTGTCTGACTGTATTTGTGGATACGAGTCATTGGATGTTATTATCGTCTTTGCTAGTAAGGGTGGTCTGGACCATGCCTTTGCCGAGGTGGGTTTCCCTTCAAAGTTAAGAATGTTTTCCTCAAAAGGGAACAATAAGGTGTGAAGCAAGTTTGAAGGGTGTGTTCTTCTCCTCCGTGAATGTTTTTTTTCCACGGATATGCCTTCAGCTTCCTTTCAATGATTTTAGTGTTAACACTCAAACGCTCAAGTGATAATATGAATGAGAATAGGATAATGTCTACAAATAGCACGTGGTGACACATATATAGAAGGTGGTTAAAACTGTCTCGTATACCCCGCTATGAGATATGCAGAACCATCTAATCAAATATGACAACCAATGATCTTTGGACGTAAGAGGTCAGGTGTTAGATCATTGGTGTGGTTCTACTTGATCCTTAGATACTTTGTGAAGGCCGTTTGAGTTGTATTTTTTATATAATTGGGATCTCCGTCTTTTATACCTTTGGCTAGCTCAAAACACATTTAGAGTTTAATAGCTAATTCTTCGTAAACGAAAATATTCGGTTAGAATAAGATAATTCTAATATATACTCACAAGTTTTATGACCGAAATTAATCATCATTAATCATAATAAAAATTCCATACGCTCACTTGCTCAATTAATTAGCAGAAGGGTATTAACATCGATAGTTCAAAGAGAATGAACATTATGAACATAATGTTGCAATTTCTCTGAACTCCTGATGTTAGAATTACACCCAAATCTTGGAGAATTCTGAATCAATCTTCATGAACAAGAATCAATCTTTCTGATTGATTATTCCTCTTGTTTTTCACTCTTCACTTATGTGAATCAACCACACCTTGGTTGCAAGATGATTCCGCTGCACATAAATTTGAGAAGAAAAGAAAAGATGAATTGGGGATGAAAAGGGAAATTAGGGTTTTAGAGAAAAAAGGAAGAAGAATATTTCTACATAGTTTCTCTTTGCTTTCAAACTGAAAAATCTTATTTAATTTTCTTCACTATGCAACTGCATTATTACAATGATAGGGTACCTCCATATTTATAGGTTGAGATTGCTCGCACACCAAGAAATCTCTAACAAAACAACTAACTCAACTAAAACACAAAATAAATGTTAAGTTCAACTTTCTGTCAAGATACTCTTCTTTTTTACAGCTACATAATTTCTGTATGCAGATCATTTGGAGAACAACAGACTCTATCAAAATGATGCTTTGACACAAAGAATTATATTCTCAACACACCGCCTAAATCATTAT
Organism: Lathyrus oleraceus; assembly: GCF_024323335.1. Classification (NCBI taxonomy): domain Eukaryota; kingdom Viridiplantae; phylum Streptophyta; class Magnoliopsida; order Fabales; family Fabaceae; genus Lathyrus; species Lathyrus oleraceus. The sequence goes on along the minus strand of NC_066580.1, from coordinate 376,426,868 downwards.
TTATAAGTTATCTACATTCATCATTATTCTTAGTTTTTTGAACACTTCAACCTTCACACTTTTCGTTATGATATCTGCAATCTGATTCTCAGTTTTACAATGTTCCATGTTCAGCTTCCCATTTTCTACTTGCTCTCGAAGATAATGGAACCTTGTTTTGATGTGTTTTCTTCTTCAATGTGCTATCAGACTCTTTGCCAGATCGATAGCAGACATGTTATCGATCTTCATGGTAATTGCTCAATGTTTCTTCCCTATAATTTCTTTGACCAAATTAACCATCCATGTTGCTTGATATGTATAGAGGGAAATATTTATGTACTCTGCTTTACACGACTATAATGTTACTACTGGTTCTTTTCTTGAGCTCTAAGAAACTAGAGCACCACTTAGCATAAACATATAACCAGCTGTGGATTTTCTATCCTCGGTATCACTACACCAACTTGAGTCGATGTAACCCACTAGCTTGAATTATTTTCCTTCATCAGATGCAAGAAACAGAATTCCATAGTCGAGTGTTCCTTTAAGATACCTTAATATCCTCTTCTTCGTTGCTAGATGTGATACCTTTGGCTTCAACACGAATCTACTTACCATACCTATGTTGTATGCTAGATCAGGCCTTGTGTGGCAAAGGTATCTTAATGATCCAATAAGTATTTTTTACTATGTTGAGTCGACATCATCTTCATCTGAGTTTTTCGACAGTTGCAGTCTTGGTTTAGCAGGTGTCAAAGTTGCATTACAGTCTTCCATCTCAAATATTTAGAGTATTTCATTTGAATATATTCTTTGATAAATCAATCCTCTAATATTGTTGTAGAATTTAATACCAAGGAAGTATGAAATATTTCCCAGATCAGACATTTCGAACTCGTTTCTAAGATCACCTTTGAAGTCTTCGACCTCTCTCTTGCAATTACCTGTTATTAACAAGTCATCGACATAGAAACACAATATAAGAAATGCACTCTTGCTTTTTCTTACATATACTCCATGCTCAGTTGTGAACTTCACAAATTCCTTATCCCTTAGGAAACTATTTATCTTCTTATTCCAAGATCTTGAAGCTTGTTTGAGTCCATACAGGGCTTTATGCAGCCTGTATGCTTTTCTTTCTTGGCCTTGTTTCACAAACCCAACTGGTTGTGTGACATAAAATTCTTCGTCTAAGGGGTCATTCAGAAATGTACATTGCACATCTATATGACACATATACCAGTTTTTCATGTTTGCTAGACCAACAACCAACCTGATTGTTTCGATCCTAGCAACAGGTGCAAAGACGTCGTCGAAGTCGGATCCCTCTTTCTGAAGAGATCCTTTCGTCACAAGTCTTTCCTTGTGTCGAGTTACTTATCCTTTAGGATCCAACTTCACCTTGTATACCCACTTCACATTGATTTGCTTCTTGCCTTGAGGCAATTAGACAAGTGATCAAGTGTTGTTGACTTCAATGGACTCCAGGTCCTCATTCATCGCTTTTATCCATGTTGAATCCTTCAATGCCTTAACTGCATTGACTGGTTCAACATCTGCATAGAAAACACAATGTACCAACTCACCTTCATCATTGACCACGTCATCTGATGTAACCATACATTCCTACAACCTTGAAGGCATGTGTCTTATTCTTTGAATTCGTCTTATGCTTGCTTGACCTCTTACTTCTTCTAGTCGAACTTTACTTTTGACTTTACTTGCTGGTTCTTCATATAATATTCTCACTAAATCTTTCTTTACATTTCCAGTCCAATCCCATTACTTAAGCTCATCTGTGATCACATCTCTGTTGATAAATACTTGATTGTTCACTAGGTCAAACAACTTGTATCCACCAGTCGAATGATATCCTACTAGACTCATTTGGGTTGAATTATCATCAAGTTTTCTTCTCAACCGATCAGGAATATGTCTATGTGCTATAGATCCAAACACTTTTAGATGACCTAAGCTTGGCTTGACACCAAACCAACATTATTCTGGCGTCATTCCTTCTATCTTTTTCGTCGTACATTTGTTCAAAGTGTATGTTTCAGTCGACACAACTTCTCCTCATAATTTTTTGGGTATATGCTTTACTTTTAACATACTTATCACCGTATTCATGATGTTTTTATTCTTCCTTTCCACAATTCCATTTTGTTGTGGAGTGTAAGGTGGCACCACCTCATGCACAATCCCTTATTTCTCACATAATGTGTCGAAGTCATTTGACACATATTTTCCACCACCATCAGTCCTTATAAGCTTGAGCTTTTGATCACTTTGTTCTTCAACCATATAATTAAACTTGGCAAATACCTCAATCACTCCACTTTTCTTCTTGATTAGGTAAGTCCATAGTTTTCTACTAAAATCATCTATGAATGTGACAAAGTATCTGCTACCTCCAACTGAATCCACATGGATAGGACCACACACATTAGAGTATATGATTTCAAGAATTACCTTCGACTTGCTTCATGCATCCTTGTTGAGGTTGTTCTTGTCCTACTTTTCCTGCACACATTACTCACACATTTCATTTGGAATATTGATTTCTGGTAGCCCTGAAACTATATTTCTTCTTTTTAGATCTATGATGTCTTTGAAGTTGAGATGGACAAGTCTATAGCGTCATATCCATTCATACCTGCTAGCTACAGTTGCAAGCCACTTGTGCTCCATCACATTAAGTTCAATCTTTAAGGTTCTATTCTGAATCATGGGAGCCTTCAAGATTAACCTTCCATCTGAATCGATAACTCTCATCATCTTGTCTTTAGTCGACACTTTGTAATTCTTGTCAACCAACTTCCATATGCTGAGAAAATTACCTGTCATGCCTGGTATATACAATACATTGGAAATTACTGACATTTTTCTATTTTTCCTCATAATTAGAACATCATTAATACCTTCAGCTGCTAGAGTATTGTCATTTGCAAATTTCACCATGTTCTTCATCAGGGGTTTTATGTTGACAAACCAATCTTTCCTACCAGTCATGTGTGGCGAGCATCCTGAGTCCAAGTACCGTTGGTCCTTAAATCTTCCTTCATCTCTTGTTGTGACCGTTAACAACATCTCTTATTCTTCATGATTTTTCAGCTTTGCATCATTTTCTTGATTCTTATATTTTTCAGGACAATCAGTTGAGTAGTGACCATACTTCTGACAATTGAAATACTAAATATGAATTTTATCATATTTCTGTCCACCAAGCATTCCTCTACTTGCAACACCACCTCTATGGTTGCTTTGGTATGCGTATCTTCTTTGATTTGACGAATTTCCTTCTTGATGGTTTCTTCTACCAGTTGAATTATTGTAGCCTCATCTACCTCTATTGTCGAACCATATTCCTTTGTCTTTCTTTTCTCTTGTTGATTGAGCCTACAAAGCCACATCACTCTTCGACTTTCTTGCAGCTCTTTCATTCATTCTTTGCTTATGAGATGAAAGCATCCCTTGAATCTCTTCCTTTTTCAATGTTAATAAGTCTTTATATTTTTCTATGGCTACTACCACGTGATCGAATTTTGGAGTCAATGACCTAAAGATCTTTGCAACAACTAATCTTGATGTCAACACTTCTCCACATACCATGATTTGATTTACCAGTTTCGTAACCCTAGTGAAAAAATCAGTTATGGTTTCACCTTCTTCCATCTAAAGCAATTTATACGTTCTTTTGTGAGTTAGTAACCTCACATATTTTACCTTTTCAGCCCCTCCAAACGATTTCTGCAAAATTTCCCATGCTTCTTTCACTGATTCAACATTACTCAGGTTTTTGAAATTGTCTGGATCAACATGTTGATGAATTATAAAGAGAGTTTTATAATATTTCTTCTTCAATTTTTTGTGCTCATCCTTTTCTTCATCTGTCGCGTATCTACAAGTCGCGTTACCCCTTTCTTCACAAGATCCCGCATGTCTTGATAATAGAATACAATCTTTGTTTGCTTACACCAATTATCATAATTCTTACCATTCATAATTGGATGCTCGCTAGAAAATGTATGTTCAGATGATTCATCGTGCTATGCTTCCCAAGAATCACACAACTAGTGCTCTAGATACCAGATGTTGGAATTTCTCTGAATTCTTAATGTTGGAATTACACCCAAATCTTGGTGAATTCTGAATCAATCTTGATGAACAAGAATCAATCTTTTTGATTGATTACTCCTCTTGTTCTTCAGTATTCACTCAAGCGAATCAACCACACATTGATTGCAAAATGATTTCGCTACATAGAAGAGAAGAAAAGAAAAGATGAATTGAGGAAGAAAATGAAATAGGGTTTTAGAGAAGAAGGGAAGAATAATATTTCTGTAGAGTTTCTCTCTGTTTTCAAACTGAAAATCTTATTTAATTTTCTTCACTATGCACTGCATTATTACAATGATATTAGGCTGAGATTGTTTGTATACCAAATAGTCTCTAACAAACTAACTAACTCAACTAAAACACAAAATAAATACTAAGTTCAACTTTCTGTCGAGATACTCTTCTTTTCGACAACTATACAATTTCTAAATGCAGAGTATTTCAACAACAAACTCAATCGAAATAATACTTTGACTCAAAGAATCGAATATAATTCTTTGGTTTCTCTAACACATAAATCAATTCATATTTCTATAGTAAATTAACCTCACATATACGGCAATTGATTAATCTAAGACTTATATCCATTTGTAAACTACATACTAAGTTTAGCAACACTTTTATGGTGGCCAGTCATAAAAGAACATAAAGAATCGAATAATCAAATTCAACTTAAAAACAAATGAGTGGAGGCACTTAATACATGCAACTTAAATGGTAAAAAGTTGAATCAACATTTCAAATGTTGGGAATGGATACATTTTCTTATCACACGACCGTAAGTATTTCCATAAAGGATATAACTAATGTACAAGTACGGAAATATTTGCCTAATTAAAATTTAGAAAAAGCTGTAAACTACAAAACAATACTATATTTATATACATAAGCAATAACAAAAATGAATTTTAGAAATTTTTTGTTTAAAATTATAAAATATACATTTTTCTGTGTGAATAAATAAATACTCAACAATTCATTATAAAAATATAAAATTAAAACTTATTCAACGATTTTTCTCTTATATTATTGTATATATATTTCTTCACAAAATTTATTCTAATTCTTTTTTGACAACACTAAAATTTTAGTAATCACTTAATAACTTCTAACAAACAAAATTGTTAAAGTATCTCTTAAAACCTTAAATCATTAACAGAAAAAAAGAATTTGAAATTGCATAAATCAAAAGTTACAAAAGCTGTTAGAAGGTCGATATAATGCGTCAAAACCATAAGTAGGAGGTCTGGTGGAGGTGGCCGACAATGGTAGGAGATAATTGTCAGATATCAAAAATCGGTGGCAGGGACTATGTTCAGACGACGGTTTAGGCCGGTGCGCAAGCAGATTCAATTTTCGTTCATCCTATATATTTTTTTTCGGTTCATGAGTTTTGGACTTCTTCGCTTCAGTATGTGAATCTTTTTGTTAATGGATTGTGTTTTGCCCTTGTTATGGATCCGTTAGATTTCAGTAGTTATAATTATATATAAACCTCGAGAAATTTAGAGTCGAAAACAGAAATAAGGGTTTGAAACCCCTAGTGATAATTTTAAAGAGACAAAAGAATATTTATAGTCTTTAGTTTATCTTTTTCTACCAATTTAAATTAATGTCTTATTGCATAGAATTATATTTTGTCGAAGATCATTTACTTTTGTTGTCATTATTTTTTTTCATAAACATGAAGATTTCAATTCACGCGATCTTTACAGGGACATTGACATTTTAAAAGAATACATACATAATGAGAGTGTTTGGTATGATTCATAATCACATAAGATGATTTAGGACAAGGACAATCACAACACAACTTCACCACATTATCATTCGCTGTTAGAGATGTATGTATTGTTGAGAATGTATCAAGTGTAAGTAGTGTGGGTAATAATTCTACATTGGATGGAAATATGGAAACTTGAACATTTATAAGTGAGAGAACCCACCCACCTATCACCTTAAGGTTTTAGGTGAATATGTGGTGTGTCTCTCACAATGATATTGCTCTAAAAGGAGAAGTCTCACAATGTTCAATGCTCCCTAGTGAAAAACCTCCCCCAACAAATGGTATCACAATGTTCAATGCTCCCTAGTGAAAAACCTCCCCCAACAAATGGTATCACAATGTTCAATGCCCCCTAGTGAAAAACCTCCCTACATTTCTCATAGTTGTTTATATGTTTTTATTCTTCACAAATGTCAATTCTTTTAAAAAATATTATTTTTTTATTTTGCCTTTTTTTTCAAGTGATATCTTGAATTTTGATGATAACGGGGTTGATAAATATTCTTGTAATATTATATGTATAATTTGTAATACATAAATTTTAATTTATTTAAATAGTAAAACATAACTATAATTGTCGTGTTGCAGAATATACACATTTGGCTTAAAACGCGCTTATTATTTACAATGTTGATAGATTTGTATTATTGATATATACACTTTAAAATTAAATTTTTTCTATTAAGGACTCAGAAATATGGTATGAAGTAGTGAAATAAACTTTTGGTGCAGTGGAGCAAGTTCTCTGTACGACAAAGAGGAGGTGGACTTATAAGGTTAGAACTTCAACGCCTAAGTCAATTGTTGAATAAAAAGTAGTACGAGAGTGGGAATGAATTGAACACCTAAAATGGTGCGCATGATATTTATATATTAGGGGTAGTTCAAACCATCCACATATGTTCCAACACCTTGTGCGGGTGGTTGTTCGATTAGATTCAACAGTGATAGATGTGACAGAGGTGTGATCATATGTCTTTAGCATGGACGAGTGTCCATCTTGCAGCTTGAAAGCTGGTTTTAATTATTATTTTCGCATGGAGTTGTTGTGTTTCAAGGATCATTAAATAGTTTCTAATAATTTAAGCTTGGTTTATCAGATTGTTGATTGTTTGGTGAATACTTAAAATGTAAGATAACAAAAAATAAAATTTACCTTTCAGTGCTCAAAATTCAGAAAGCTTTGTTAGTGCTAGATTTTATTGACCTATTCTCATGTATCCATTCTTGACTAGTAATATAAAATTCTTATCGGCTATTAAAATTACCATATGAAGCTCTCATCACAACTCAAGTCCGAGTCAACAATGTGAGATCGACTGTATTACCTAATAGATGATCTTTCAACATATTAACCAATACATCATCATTAAGTTTCATCTATTAAAACATATATGAAACCTAAATCTACGTCTAGACTTTAGCATCCAATATATGACAGACTTGGATTTAGTAATGACCAATATCTTTCAAATATCACGTCATACCATGAAAACATGTTTTAGGTAGCTAATCTAAAACAAACATTAAGAACGAAGAATCCATCAATATTAAAACTTAAGAAGAATTACATAGAACACCATGGTCGACTAGAATAACTACATCTAACCCCAACAAAAGAGAAAATTATATATGCTTACTCATCGTACCTTTACAATCAAGATCGAGAAGAAAGAAGTTAAACATCATCTATTGATGATTCCTCAGAAAGTGTTTCCGTCCTTGATGCGTGCTTTTCGCAAGTATACGAACGCGTCAGAATAATATAAAAGATTATCGAATCCACAGAGACCAAGTGTCAATCTATCATTATCTATTGTTATGGTGTTTATCAAAGGCAATCGAAATAGGTATTTTTGGAGTGTGCAATGAAAAGTAAAGTGTTGAATAAAGATTAATTAATAAAGGCAGGGTCGAATGCAATTCACATAATCAATTGATAATCCAAGTATTTGCTAATAGAGCTACTTATGGGCAATGTTTCCTACTTTGAAAAGAACTAATTTAACATGAACTGTCGCTTTCGCGTATTCAGAACCGAGTTGTACTCCCTAATCAAACCCTCTTATTGTCACTTATAAAAAGGCGCGCATTGCGTTAGAGTAGTAAACCTATTTTTAAGAAATATAGTATCTTGACTAAGTTGAAAAGTATTATAACCTGGATTTCTTAACCAAAAGAGGTTCTCACGAACCAGACTCTAAACTTATAAATGCGTCCGAAAATAGTTTTAAATTCTCTTTTCTTCTTAAGTTAAAAACTCCTAATGAACTAAACAAAGTGCTTTCGCTGTTTTTGAAATAGTTAAAAACAATTAAGTTTAGATAGACGTTGGACGGCTTTCGATCTTACCCAACGGAATTGAAGTGTGGGAAAACTTAAGTTGAAAGTTAAAATAGCCCTTAAGTGCTTCTACAAACAATTGTACGGATTATTGGTTCAATTACGATCCTTACATTCTAACCTTATAAATTTAGTTAGACATGGTAAAGTAAAAGTGAATTAAAATAAATAAAAGTAGTGCGAGTGCGAGGAAATAAATAATTTAAAGCGAGTGCGAGGAAATAAATAAAAGTAAAGCGAGTGCGAGGAAATAAATAATTTAAAGCTAGTGCGAGGAAATAAATAAAAGTAAAGCGAGTGCGAGGAAATAAATAAAAGTAAAGCGAGTGCGAGGAAATAAATAAGATAAAGACAGGAAATAAAAACCTGCTCCAATCGGAGGATTGAATAAATTGCAAAGCAGAAATGAAAATGGCGGTAGGATTAACTTCCTTCCAAAGTGCTCCAAACTCGATTACAGACTCTATCACAGACTCGATTACACAATTGTGGTAACACTCCAATGCAAAGCGATTACCACTTTATAATACTGAATATATGCCTAAGTGAAACAAAGTTGCTCTGAGTTTACCTCTGTTCTAAGTTTGGATGATTGTAAAAGTGATTTCGAGTTTCTATTTATAAGAAAGTAAAAAGATGGAAATGACAAGGATGTCCTTCAACTTGAAAATGGAAGGGAAAACTTTTCCTCTTGTGGCGCCCGCCACAAGGCCATGGCGCCCGCCACAAGGCCAATCTGAGGCGCCTTAGTGGAAGTAGTTGGGAACGTGGCAGTTGAGGGAAGTTGAGCTTGGACACATCATGGCAGGGTCTATGGCGCCAGCCATGGGGTAGGCCACAAGTACAAAATGCTGAATTTTAGTGTTTTTAGCTCTTTTTCACTCCTTTTCTCGATCGAGGCTCCGATTAAAGTAAAAACCTGAAAACAAAGGAAAACATAGCAATAACACAACATAATAACAATAAAACAACTAGAATGCATGTGAAATCGGAGTCGAAAATACAGTATATTTCAGTGTTATCAGTCCTCAATCTTCCTCTCATATTATCCCCTACTATGATTAGTGGCGAGAATCTAATTTCTATATGAATCCACGGATATATCCCAAGGAATTGCTTGACACCCTTATTTATAGGGTTAGTAAGGGTAGGCTTGCTAAGCACACCACCCAAGCTCGCTTATCATGCCTATATTCTTCTAGGTCAAGTAATGCAAGTTCACCTACAACTTCCTTGTCGCCTTAGCTTGCTAAGCGCATCGCCCACACTGTCTAAGCCACCAGACCCTTCCTTCACATTGAAGTAACTAGCCCTGAAGTCATGAATTTCCTTATCCTGCTAAGCGCGTCCGTGTTCTTAGCTTAGAGATATTGGCACCTTTGCTCACTAAGCACACTTATGTTCTTGGCTTAGAGAGGCTTGCTTTGTTGGGAAATATTTTTGGCTTGGTCTTTGTGTTGCTTTGGTTATTTTTTGATCCTTTTTTACCTATTTTTAATTAATACATAGTTAAAATGTCCATGTGTTTTATCACTTTTATTGATAAATTAGTGACTCAGAGAGAACTGTTGCTTTGGCAGTGTATCCATGGAAGCAAAAGAAGTCGTTCATAGAGACGTGCTTGTTAGTGGAAGTTGCCATGTTGGAGGATAAACATGTCATCTTTTGCGAGTAATGTGAGACTTCATTTTTTATTTTTAGGATCTAATACCATTATTTATTATTCTTAACATCTTTGTATTGTAGATAAGATGAAATGTTATAACATTATGCTTCATATGAAGAGGACATGTATGGGTTACCCTTGCCTACGATCGTTGATGTTGGGAAGACCATTGGAGGAATCATGTGTGTCGCAACCTGAAAAATACAATGTGCGAAAAAAACAACCGACGAAAGAAAAAGACAGAAGAGTCGCCACCGTGCGTTATTCATCCCAACAGAGGGAAAGGAAACGCTCGAAGTAAACCTGAAAAAAAGGAAAGGACAAGACAGGGTCTCGCAACCAAATCTTGGGTTCGGGAGTCGGTTATGCGAAGGGAAGGTATTAGCACCCCTACGCATCCGTAGTACTCTAGGGGATCCACTTTTGTAGTTCTTGTCTAAAGGGTGTGGGTTTATCTTGTGCTGTTTGCCAAAAAAACAAAAAAAGGGTTAAATGAAAATGACTCGCGCGGATGTTGCATCCACTGCATACGTATCTCATCTGAATATGAGAATCAGAGTCTTCGTAGCTCGGCTGACCTATGGGTTGGGGGGATGTGTGCTCGCTAAGACATCGCGTCTTATGCCTACGTATCTCATCTGGAATGAGAACAGAGCAAGCCGTAGTTCGGCTAACTACAGGGTTATGGATTGGGTTTTGGACGAACGACGTCACTACGCAATCTACCGGATGCTCGACCTTTGGAGACTTACTCGCCTGTAGTAGAAGGAGTAAACGTGTGTTATGGAGAAGAACAATCAATAAAGGGTATGGGTTTGGGATGCTCAAGGGCAAAAGGCAGTCCTTGACGAAGGAACCGCGCTACATGTGGGGATATGAATACAAAATACAAAACATGTATCTCAAAGTAAAATGCTTCCAAGGGGCTCAAACATTGCCTCCTATCGAGGTCTTCCAGCTAAGAAAGCGGTAAAGTATGAGAGAGGGAAAAAATTACCACACGGATAAAGATCCGAAGTTACAGCAATTAAAGGAATGGGAAACCCAGGGATCCTTCCAAGCTGATTGGAGAAGAAAAATCAAATGGCAGGGTTTGCTTGAGCTGAAAGTCTGTGAGTCAGAATGAACCTTTCAGAGTTGCCTGGAGGTTGCTGCAGAGTAGCTTGTAGATTTCCCTTCAGGTTTTGTCCAGTGTTTTGTTCCAAGGAAACCTCAGAGTATTTTGCTTCTCTCCCTTTTTCTCAAGTGAATCTCCCAGTGTAACTCCAAGTGTGTTTTCCTCTACTGAAACTTTAGTATTTATAGACTGATTTTCGTGGGTAATGGGCTCAAATGAGGGAGACCCAAGTCCAAAATAATTTGTTATATTTTATTTATTTATTTTAATTATTTAATTAATTAATTAATTAATTTTTTTTTTTTTTTTTTTTCGTTTTCGTTTTTTTTTTTTTTTTTTCGTTTTTTTTTTTTTTTTTTTTTTTTTTCGTTTTCGTTTTTTTTTTTAGGAAAAATGAAGGGTAAATTTTGGGGTATTACAGCTGCCCCTATTCAATCAACTGGAGACCCGGAAGGAAGATGACAGCTGCTTTCGTGCTTTCGAGGTATCAAGGGATTGAATACAATAAAAGCCCAAAAATTTGCACTGAAGTGAAGTGAAGTAACAATGTCTGTCAGAATCGGCAAAGAGGTGGTCTTGAAAGAAGAATCCGTTTGGTACGGTGAAAGTCAGTCTGAATATCGAAAAAAGAATGTTAAACTGGATACCAAAATAAATGGTAACACAGAAATAACCATGGCCTGAATGCCGCTCAGCAGTCTGAATACTGGAAAGGATTTCGATCTGAACATCGGAAAATTGGCCTGAATGCCACAAGTCGCATCGACCTGAACGTCGGAAACTTCTTCGATCTGAATATCGGAAAATTGGCCTGAATGCCACAAGTCGCATCGACCTGAACGTCGGAAACTTCTTCGATCTGAACATCGGAAAATTGGCCTGAATGCCACAAGTCGCATCGACCTGAACGTCGGAAACTTCTTCGATCTGAATATCGGAAAATTGGCCTGAATGCCACAAGGCGCATCGACCTGAACGTCGGAAACTTCTTCGATCTGAACATCGGAAAGACTTGGCCTGAATGCCACAAGTCGCATCGACCTGAACGTCGGAAACTTCTTCGATCTGAACATCGGAAAGACTTGGCCTAAATGCCACAAGTCGCATCGACCTGAACGTCGGAAACTTCTTCGATCTGAACATCGGAAAATTGGCCTGAATGCCACAAGTCGCATCGACCTGAACGTCGGAAACTTCTTCGATCTGAATATCGGAAAATTGGCCTGAATGCCACAAGGCGCATCGACCTGAACGTCGGAAACTTCTTCGATCTGAATATCGGAAAATTGGCCTGAATGCCACAAGTTGCATCGACCTAAACGTCGGAAACTTCTTCGATCTGAACATCGGAACACTGGCCTGAATGCCACTTCGGTCTGGATACCGGAAAACTGGCCTGAATGCCACTTCGGTCTGGATACCGGAAAACTGGCTTGAATGCCACTTCGGTCTGGATACCGGAAAACTGGCCTGAATGCCACAAGTTGCATCGACCTGAACGTCGGAAACTTCTTCGATCTGAATATCGGAAAATTGGCCTGAATGCCACTTCGATCTGAACATCGAAAAACTTCATGCCTGTCAGCATTGGCAGAAATAGGGAATGATAATAGAGGCGGCGCATGGGCCAATGACACTTGCTGGGGATAACAAAGGTAAGTCATGAACAATCTTCAGTCTGAGTACTGGAAACAACTTCTAGCTTATCACTTGGGATACCGAGAATGTTTTATGCTTACATGCGTATGTTTGAATTTTTCAATGGCGTAATGCTCCATGAAAATGGAAATGCTACGCGATTTGGAAGGATGCAATGCAATATGATTCTACATGCAGGGATGCGAAATGCTGGGTAGAATGCCAAGCCGGGGCAAGGGGATCTGCTGGGGAAATGATTACCATCCTCTGGGCTCTGGTCAGGCTGCTGGAGATACACACCACAATGAACTCTGTGGGGAGATGACTAGCCATGCGGTGTTCTGGCCATACCGAGACTCTGATCGGGGAAAGAATGACATTGGAAGCCTGCTGCTGAGGAGAGCTACAATGATTCTGGCAACCACGGTTTGCGAGAGATGACTCAGGAGGGGGAGCAAACACTGATACGGTACCGAGGTTCTGCTTCAAGAAAAGAAACCATGGATCTGGCATTGGGATTATCGATCTGGCATCGAACTCTAAGGAGCAGCCACTTCTGCTGGGAAGATACAGTCTGGCACTGTCAACTCTACTAGGGAGTGTATGTCCTGAAACAAACGCTTGGGGAAGTACAGTGGTGTGAACCTGCTGGGGATTGAAGAATCCAACACTCTGATCAGCTCTGCAGGGATAAGACACCGAATTTATCCGTTGGTGACTTCACTGAGGAAGATATTCACGATCATCTGCAGGGAATTTTAAGGAAATGCCCCGAGGGTATCTGTTCTGAATAGACGATCCAAAGCACTTAAAATTTACAGCAATTTTAAATGTTTATTAAGCATGTACCTGTAAAGCCCTTATGTGTCATGATGCAATGTATATCAAAAATTCGGACGTCTTTTTTGCAAACAAAACAGTAAAATGAAAATGAAAACAGAGATATACTGAATAACATGATTTTATTGATTGAACAGCCTCGGAATAGGCATTTACATCAGGAAGCAATCCCTAGAAAGAGGTAATCGCACAAAAGATAAAAACAAAAATTAATCTAATGGCAATGTGAAATGGATTTCTATTGGGTTCCAATTCTGCTATGACTTGCCCGTCTTCAAGATCCTCCAGATGATCAGCTTTCTGAAAGAGTGATTGGACTGTTTCCTATCCTTCAAAAATTTCCAGTCATTGGCACGAGATGAGATTCAGAACTACTCAGAACGCAGTCATTCGCTTAATCCCTAACTTTTGCCTGGATCGCCCTTTTCGGGTTTTCAATCCACCGGGATACCCATTTTTGCCTAAGTTGCCTTTTCAGGTTTTCAACTTACCGGGTGTACAATCTTTTTTTTATTTTTGTCCCTAATTTTTGCCCGAACCTTTTCATTTTCTTGGTTCGTCGGGATGCCCATTTTTTGCCTGGACTATTCTTTTTACTGTCCAGCGGGTCTATTTTATGTGAAGTATTTTTTAACTGCGTCTGAGTTCACAGGGGAAGTGAAGTTTTCACCATCCATAGTTGCAAGCATTAAGGCCCCACCATCAAAAACCTTGGTGACAATATACGGTCCATCATAGTTAGGAGTCCACTTGCCCCTGTGATCTGTCTGAGGAGGAAGGATCCTTTTCAACACTAAATCTCCGACTTGGAAACAACGAGGACGCCCCTTCTGATCAAAAGCTCTCTTCATCCGACTCTGATACAACTGCCCATGACAAATGGCTGCCATTCGCTTCTCTTAGATAAGACTCAACTCATTGAACCTTGTCCGAATCCATTCAGCTTCATCTAACTTGACATCCAACAGGACTCTTAGAGAAGGAATCTCCACTTCAACAGGTAGGACCGCTTCCATACCATACACAAGGGAGTAAGGGGTTGCCCCGGTCGATGTACGTACTGAAGTACGGTACCCATGCAAGGCGAAGGGTAGCATCTCATGCCAATCTCTGTGCGTGACGACCATCTTCTGCATAATCTTCTTTATGTTTTTATTTGCCGCCTCAACAACGCCGTTCATCTTAGGACGATAGGGGGAAGAATTGTGATGCTGAATGTTGAAGTTCTGACACAACTCCTTCATCATTTTGTTGTTGAGATTAGAACCATTATCAGTAATGATTCTTTCGGGAATCCCATAGCGACAAATGATTTCTTTCTTGATGAAACGGGCAACTACATGCCTGGTGACATTCGCGAACGACGCTGCTTCGACCCACTTGGTGAAATAGTCGATGGCAACAAGGATGAAGCGATGCCCATTGGAAGCAGTCGGCTCAATCTTTCCAATCATATCAATGCCCCACATGGCAAACGGCCACGGCGAAGACATCACATTCAGAGGATTCGGCGGTACATGCACCTTATCAGCATAAGTCTGGCATTTATGACACTTCCGAGCATATTTGAAACAATCAGATTCCATGGTCATCCAGTAATAACCCGCTCTCAACAATTTCTTAGCCATTGCATGTCCGCCGGCATGAGTACCGAAGGAACCTTCATGAACTTCCTGCATTAACATGTCAGCCTCGTGTCTGTCCACGCATCTGAGCAAAACCATGTCGAAGTTCCTCTTATACAGCACATCGTCTTTGTTCAAGAAGAAGCTGCCTGCCAATCTTCTCAAAGTCTTTCTGTCATTGTTGGATGCCCCTGCAGGGTATTCTTGATTCTTCAGAAAGCACTTGATATCGTGATACCAGGGCTTGTCATCGACTACCAGTTCAGCAGCAAACACATACGCGGCCCTGTCAAGGCGCATCACATCGATCCTGGGAGCATGGTTCCAACGAATTACCTTGATCATGGAGGATAGAGTAGCAAGTGCGTCTGCCATCTGGTTCTCATCACGAGGTATATGATACAATTTTACCGTTGTGAAGAAAGTCAAAAGTCTTCTCGTGTAATCTCTGTAGGGGACCAGAGTGGGTTGGAGAGTATTCCAATCACCATTCACTTGATTGATCACCAGAGCTGAATCTCCGAAGATGTCCAGAGTCTTGATTCTCAGATCAATGGCTTGCTCAATACCCAAGATACAGGCCTCGTACTCAGCTTCGTTATTTGTGCACTCAAAAGTCAAACGAGCGGTGAAAGGTATGTGGGCACCTTTCGGAGTAGTAATAACAGCGCCAATTCCACTTCCTCTAGCATTGACAGCCCCATCAAACAACAAAGTCCACTTTTCGTTTGGATCAGGTCCCTCCTCAACAACTGGCTCTTCACAGTCTTTCATCTTGAGGAACATGATGTCTTCATCAGGGAATTCAAACTTCATTGGCTCATAATCATCAATCGGTTGCTCGGCAAGGTAGTCTGACAGAATACTCCCTTTGATGGCCTTCTGTGACGTGTACTGAATATCATACTCTGTTAAAATCATTTGCCAACGAGCGACTCTTCCGGTGAGAGCTGGCTTCTCGAATATGTATTTCACTGGATCCATCTTAGAAATCAACAAGGTAGTATGGTTCAACATATACTGTCTCAGTCGGCGAGCAGCCCAGGCCAAATCACAGCAAGTTTTCTCAAGCTGCGAATATTTGATTTCACAGTCGGTAAACTTTTTGCTAAGGTAGTATATGGCATGCTCTTTTCGACCAGACTCGTCATGCTGTCCCAATACACACCCCATCGAGTTCTCAGTCACTGATAGGTACATTATCAGAGGTCTCCCAGGAACTGGAGGTAGATACTCTTTTATCTTCTCGAAAGCCCTTTGACAATCTTCATTCCACCTGATAGCCTGATCTTTCCTCAGCAATTTGAAAATTGGCTCACACGTGGTTGTTAGGTGAGAGATGAACCTTGCAATGTAGTTCAACCTCCCTAAGAAACTACGGACTTGCTTCTCTGTTCTTGGCTCAGGCATTTCCTGTATTGCTTTCACTTTGTCAGGATCCACCTCAATCCCTTTTCCGCTAACAACAAAACCCAGCAATTTTCCCGATCTCACCCCGAAAGTGCACTTGTTCGGATTAAGTCTCAGTTTGAATTTCCTCAAACGCTCAAACAGTTTCTGCAAATTCAACAAATGTTCTTCTTCTGTCTGAGATTTGGCAATCATATCGTCCACATAAACCTCGATTTCATGATGAATCATATCATGGAACAGAGTCACCATTGCTCGCTGATATGTTGCTCCGACATTTTTCAGACCAAACGACATCACCTTGTAGCAGAAGGTGCCCCATGGGGTTATGAAAGTTGTCTTTTCCATGTCTTCTGGTGCCATCTTGATTTGGTTATAGCCAGAAAAGCCATCCATGAAGGAGAATACCGAGAACTGAGCTGTATTATCCACCAAAACGTCGATGTGAGGTAATGGGAAATCATCTTTAGGGCTAGCTCTGTTCAGATCCCGGTAGTCGACACACATCCGTACCTTTCCATCCTTCTTAGGTACTGGGACGATGTTTGCAACCCATGGCGGATAATTGGTGACTGCTAGAAACCCTGCATCCAACTGCTTTTGTACTTCTTCCTTTATCTTGACAGCCATCTCTGGTCTTGTTCTTCTGAGTTTCTGCTTGACCGGAGGACAACCTTCTTTGAGAGGCAAGCGGTGTACCACGATGTCTGTGTCCAGCCCAGGCATGTCCTGATAAGACCAGGCGAAGATGTCAACGTATTCTTGCAGCAATTCAATCAACCCTTTCTTCACATCATCTCTCAAAACAGCCTCTATCTTGATTTTTCTCTTGGCGTCCTCGGTGCCGAGATTAATCACTTCAACAGACTCTTGATGCGGTTGAATGACCCTTTCCTCTTGTTTTAATAACCTGGTAAGTTCTTCAGGGAGTTCACAGTCTTCATCATCCTCTTCTTCAGCTTGAAAGATTGGATTTTCAAAGTCGAAGCGAGCCGTAGCAGAAACGTTATCAATAGGATCCGGTGATGTGCATCTGCATGAGTGATGGTATGTGCTTATGAGTGTGAAAGAAAAAAAGTGGAAACTAAACAAAACATTGCCATTTTTTTTATTTTGAAAAACTGCAAAAATAGAAAGACAAGGAACGAAATATTTGAATGCAAAAAGACGTCCTTTATTTATGATAAAAAATGCAAGTGTCACATAGATGGGCCCTACAATGAGTCATTACGCCCTGGGCGGAACGTAAGACTTGGATATGCATGAATAAACAAAGAAAATTACTCTTCAAGAAGAGTGACTTGGATAATCTCTTCAGAAGACCAATTGTTGATGACTTCACCCGGGATCCTCGGACGCACCCAGTTGTCAATGTCACAATCACTATCCCCATCTTCTTCGTTGACTGCAGAGACCTCACTGGGAATCACAAAATTAACAGGAACAACATCTGCGAATTCATCAGTAGCATCTTCAAACACTTCTTCCTCAACCCCTTCCGCAGACTCTTGGACAGACAGACCCTCAACCTAGAGGATACCTTTGTCGAGCAAGGCCTGGATACCCTGCTGTAGCTTCAAACAACCTCCAACTAGAATCAAGCGGAAGATATAAACCCCACAGAAATGGATAAACATGTGTGAATGATTATGAATGCAAAACGATGTGATGCAAAATGATGTGAATGCAGTGCAGTGGCATGTCAATCAGGATTGCTGTATCTGCTTGAACATCTGTCAGGTTGCACTGTCTGGAGAGAAATCAAGAGCACACCGAAAAAAGGTCATGGGATGGATCATGTTATCCTTAATATCAACCACCCATTTTGGCGGATTATGGTTTACACCTTATCAATACCCGAGTTTCATTGATATTAAGGATACCTGATCAGATCAACCATGAATCAAGGGTTTGTCGCAAGTCACGAGCATGGAGTTTAGGTTAAGAACCACCCAAAAGGAGTGTACTAAGGTTCAAACCTGCCACACATGTTCTACAAAAGGTTCCCATAGTCATAATCCCATCTTTCAGATATTATCAGAGGAACGACTACTCGTATTCCGACAATATTCTCAAGAGAGACTCTTATGAGTGTAGTATCGCGTAACAATCGTATCAAATCTTACATTTGAACGACTTTCGCACTACGTCCTACGAATAGGCCAAGATGGGTTAGGTAAACTAAGGTCCTTGGCTTCTTAGGTCTATATTGGAACAAGTAATGTCTAACCACAACTTACTTATGTGACATTATTGATCTCAACATGACCTCCACCAAGTGAATGGGCTTGCAAGTCAACTCGCTAAGGAATACTCCACACAAGTTGACGGGACTATGCCATTCTCCTATCTTAAGTGCACTCGAGTTCGGGTATAGAACTCATCTCACAAAAATCACCAAGCAGCCATAGCCAACCAACAGATACAGCAATGATATGTACACAATGAAATAAGGTAAAGCAGGTAAATAAATAACTGTACAAAAGCATGAACACCCAATAAACAAACAAACTACAAAAGCTAGGAGGGACTCGCTTAGGGAAGATGGACCAGCAAGAGGTCAACTTCTTATAGAGTCCCCAGCAGAGTCGCCAGCTGTCGCAACCTGAAAAATATAGTGTGCGAAAAAAACAACCGGCGAAAGAAAAAGACAGAAGAGTCGCCACCGTGCGTTATTCATCCCAACGGAGGGAAAGGAAACGCTCGAAGTAAACCTGAAAAAAAGGAAAGGACAAGACAGGGTCTCGCAACCAAATCTTGGGTTCGGGAGTCGGTTATGCGAAGGGAAGGTATTAGCACCCCTACGCATCCGTAGTACTCTACGGGATCCACTTTTGTAGTTCTTGTCTAAAGGGTGTGGGTTTATCTTGTGCTGTTTGCCAAAAAAAACAAAAAAAGGGTTAAATGAAAATGACTCGCGCGGATGTTGCATCCACTGCATACGTATCTCATCTGAATATGAGAATCAGAGTCTTCGTAGCTCGGCTGACCTATGGGTTGGGGGGATGTGTGCTCGCTAAGACATCGCGTCTTATGCCTACGTATCTCATCTGGAATGAGAATCAGAGCAAGCCGTAGTTCGGCTAACTACGGGGTTATGGATTGGGTTTTGGACGAACGACGTCACTACGCAATCTACCGGATGCTCGACCTTTGGAGACTTACACGCCTGTAGTAGAAGGAGTAAACGTGTGTTATGGAGAAGAACAATCAATAAAGGGTATGGGTTTAGGATGCTCAAGGGCAAAAGGCAGTCCTTGACGAAGGAACCGCGCTACATGTGGGGATATGAATACAAAACACAAAACATGTATCTCAAAGTAAAATGCCACCAAGGGGCTCAAACATTGCCTCCTATCGAGGTCTTCCAGCTAAGAAAGCGGTAAAGTATGAGAGAGGGAAAAAATTACCACACGGATAAAGATCCGAAGTTACAGCAATTAAAGGAATGGGAAACCCAGGGATCCTTCCAAGCTGATTGGAGAAGAAAAATCAAATGGCAGGGTTTGCTTGAGCTGAAAGTCTGTGAGTCAGAATGAACCTTTCAGAGTTGCCTGGAGGTTGCTGCAGAGTAGCTTGTAGGTTTCCCTTCAGGTTTTGTCCAGTGTTTTGTTCCAAGGAAACCTCAGAGTATTTTGCTTCTCTCCCTTTTTCTCAAGTGAATCTCCCAGTGTAACTCCAAGTGTGTTTTCCTCTACTGAAACTTTAGTATTTGTAGACTGATTTTCGTGGGTAATGGGCTCAAATGAGGGAGACCCAAGTCCAAAATAATTTGTTATATTTTATTTATTTATTTTAATTATTTAATTAATTAATTATTTTTATTTTTTTTCGTTTTCGTTTTTTTTTTTTTTTTTTTTTTTTTTTTTTAGGAAAAATGAAGGGTAAATTTTGGGGTATTACAATGTGCACAACCCCTTTGTCAGTCTAACTGCAGTTAGCTTTTCTGTCATTGTTCAAGTGGAAGTCCGCAACTCTCCATATCAAATTATGGTGGATTGCGCTTTATACTTGTCACTCGAGGGAGTCTTATTACTAGGCCTATTGTCAGGTATTCTTATGGGAAGGTCCATATGTTTGATAAAAAACTCCTAACATAACTCGTAGATGAATAAGGAGTTTCTAGCTTCTATTTATGGGGATAATTACACATATTTTTCATGAAAGGATGAAGCTGTTCGTCAAGAGGAATTGGCTGAACTGGTGAACCAAACTCGACGGGCATCGATCTTTTAGGCCTATGGTGCTACCAAAAAGGAATATGTTTTTTATATGATCTTCTTTGCAAGGAAAAATAAGTGCTTCAGAAACTAAATAATTCTCTTATTATCGAGCAAGGCCAGTATTTGGAGGAGCTCACTAAGATGACTAGTTTGCAGAGAGAGATGAGGACTGAAGTGCAGAATTTTGGATACCCTAACATATTAGTCGGTAGAGTTTAATCTCTTGTGTAGAAGATGAAGGTGAAAGATGAAGCTTTATCGTTTATTTGGTCATATTTATCCACAACTAAGGCATGTCTTGCAAAAGTGAACCAATAAATATAATCTTTTCGTAAGAGGGTAATGGATTTGGAGTTATGTATGACCGAGACTCGAGAAGGTTGGAAGGAAGTTAAGGAAGGTCTTCAAAATAAGCGTCACAAAAACCTTGAGCTATCCAAAGAGTATGCGATTTCAATGGAAGAAATTTTCTCCATTCTTCAGGTTTCCTTTAAATATGATATACAACAAGTGGAATTTTCACCCCACAATATGCATTTCTCGAGAGTAAGTCCTCCTTAACTTGAAGATGGTCGATGGAAAGTCGGTATTCAATGGGGATGAGTCAGCCCCGTTTGTGATGTGTTTGTCCAACATGGATCTACCTAGTGAAATATTTGTTGTAAATGAATTCCATGATTTTTGCTTCATGGATTTTTCTCATTTGTTTACTTACCATTTTTACATATTATGGTGTTTCTTTAGTTGAGTTTATTCCTCTAGGAATTTGCTGATGTTTGAGTTCGCGTCCAAAAAATTTCTTTGATGTCAATGGGGATCGTTCCTGACCAAAAGTCGATACCCATCCCTTACCTCCAAGTTAAGATGTCGTTTGAGGTTGACATGGTGGGGACTCACCTCTTCCTCAGGAATGGCTAGCTACCAAGAGGAGGTAAGCTCTAATTACCATGTATGGTATGTTGTTCTTATTCACATCACTTCCACTGAGGGGTTTTAATTGCTTTGGTCGTAGTCCTGTGGCATTTGCAACAACACCCCTGAGTTGTCCATTGTGGAGTTTTGATTGCTTTAGTCATACACACGTGGCATTTGCAACAATACACCTTATTCATGGCTACCCTTTAAAATCATAAAGAACAAAATTCAGTGAAACTTTACATATTCAATGCGAGATCTTAAGTATTACATATACGTGCAATAAAGGAAATTTTAACTATGTGATATGGGCACAGTTCATTATCCTTTGGGTGTACTGATATGACATTCTCTGGATTCAGTTTCAGTTTTTATTCAGAGTTGGCCCTGCATCTGTTAGGTTGGAATTACTCGAATCATACCTTCCGAGATCCACCATCCTTTCTTTTAGGGGTTGATTTCCATTTCTTCTAGTTTCATGGAGATGGAGGCTACATTGATCTCCATTGCCTTCTCTATTCTATCTGAAAGCTTTTAAAAAAGCTCCTTACATGGTGTAGCAAAAGCTCCCCCAATCAAAGTCAATCTAAGATACATCAAAATTTGCCATAGTTACCGTTATCATCAAGGAGAAAATCTCATTCGGGATTCTACCCACCTTTTCGCTCTCCTAGAATTGGGGATTGACCCTTTTAGCTTCCTATAAGATATGTTATTTATTCATTGTTGATTTCTATTAACTCGTAAATCTCTTTTTCACCTTACCCTTGGAAGGGTTTTATTGCTATAGAGAGACCCCAAATGATGGAAGTGTTGTATTTTTGTTTCCCTTTTTATCTTATTCTTCTTCACTGCTACTGTCTTTCTTCCCCTTGGGCATGCTTAAAACCTTAATAGTTTTTTTTGGGAAAACCTTCTTCGATTAAGATGACCATTTATTCTTTGAGGATTCATTCCATCCTCTATGACCTTTCTTCAGTTCTCAATCATATATTCCCTCTCCGTCTTGGGTGTACCCGATGAGCCACACATTTTTGACAAGCCCTTGAATTGCATCATTTAGGTGGATGTATTCATTAGTATTGTGGTTGTGACTTTAGTGGAAACGACAGTACTTCAAATTATTTATTCTGACTGACTGTCTAACCTGACAGGGATTCTTGATGCTGGCTTATTTTAACTCAATGCTTGCGTATTCTTGCTATATTTTCTTCTCTGATGTGCTTAAAGGTGTGTATGCAGAAAATTTGGATTGGTATACTTGTTCTCTGTCATCTCTACAACGATTATTACCTTTTTCCGAATCCTGACCATATCCAAGGCTTATCGGTTCTTAGGTCTTCTCTTCAACTACGAGCTCTTCTTCGTAGTTGATATAACGATGAGCCAAATTCAACAGGTCACTTAATCTGCAAGCTCCTTCCAACCCTCATTTTTCTCGAAACATGTAGTTCAATCTCATTCCTTTCTTAAATATCCAACATTTTAATCTATCATTTGTACCTTTCACTTTCACTACTATCGTGGTAAATTGATCAAAGTTATATATATCGAGGGGATATATATATATATATATATATATATATATATATATATATATATATATATATATATATATATATATATATATATATATATATATATATATATATATATATACATATATATATATATATATATATATATATATACATATATATATATATATATACATATATATATATATATATATACTCATTACATTATTTAAACAGAATATTAATAAATTAATTTGTTTACAAATCACATTGTGTACACATAATATTACATTATTTACACATAATATTAAAGTAAAAATGTTGAATTTGATTCATCGTCATCGCTATCGATGAAGAACAAATGTTAAATATCTCGGGAAAAAGAAAATGTTGGGGATCCTCGTTTCGTTGATCTTGAGGAAGATCAAATGTCTGATATAAAAAAAATTAGATAAATAAAATAAATATTCAGTTATATGATTATTTAAGAACACAAACCTTGAACCAAATAGTTTTATGCTCTTGCGATCCATCCTTGAGAACTTTTCCCAAACAAAATAAATGTCTTTTTAAGTTTCAAAGCTTTCATGTCAAATATTTTATTATTGATTTTTAATATTCAGAATGCTTTTATAATGAGAGTTTTAGGTTTGACGAAGATCACTAATGATAGTGTCTTGAGTGTTGATACTCATTAAATAAATGACAAAGATTTGTTTAAGGACGATGAAGAAACTAGATTTACATGTTTATATTTTACCTCAGTTATTACTCAAAACCGAGGTAGTTTTTTTTTATTTTTAAATAAAAAACAATAAAATATGTCTCAACCCAAGCATCACATACCTCTCGGTTTCTGTTAAAAATCGAGTGCAAAAAGGTTTTTTTATATATTTACATTGTTTACACAAAATATTAAAATAAATTATTTAAACAAATCAAGATTGTGATAATGGATTCTTGGAGAACAACATATCTTTTCAAATTTTTGATAAGTTATCTACTCCAACTAAGAATTTTTTTTATGTACTTGCAATCCATCCCAAAGATAATTCATTATCTTGAGCAAATGTTTTCATGGCAAATTCTTTCACATGAAAGAAAACATGAATAAGAAATTATTGATTGCGTTTAGGATAAAATTTTGTCAATATTGTCAACCGATGAAAGAAATAAATGTCTCAATATTTTTTTTATTGACAACATATGAAGGTTATTACAAAAATACAACACCAACACCAACATCATTATACATTGCAAGGACAGAAAAAATATTTTGTTTAAGATCGAAGAACATTGGAGATTTTTCTATTTTGCAATCCATCCCTTTATAAACTCATATCTTGTATATATTTAAGAAATGATTTCTAACTTGAATGTTAGTTATAGAGAAATGATGAATTAGGCTATTCAATTCAATGTAATTTAAACTTATTAATCTAATGTATCTAATATAAGAAGCCTTAAATTTGTATTCTACACGTATTATTTAGTGTATTATTACAACAATCAAAATTGAGTAGAAATCATTTTCACTACTTATTATGGGCCCGTTTGTTTTGGCTTTTTTTAAAAATGATTTTTATAGTGTTACAAATTTTAGTGTAAAAAAAATTTACAAAGAAACTTTACATAAAAGCTTCAAATGAAAATTTGATTTGAATAGTTATTCTTAAAATGTTATTTTAGGTATTTCATCATTTTATAGAAACTTTTTTTGGATATCAAATTTTCAAAAAATCACTTAATTTTGAAGCTATTTCAAATAGCTTTTCATAAAAATCATTTTTATGATACAACTTTTTGAAAAAATTGTGATTTTGACTATGTTTTGATCTTCAATACTGTATATTTATGTTATAGAATGAATAATTCAATCTTTTAATTTATAGAAAATAAATTTAGAAAAACTTATAATATTTTGAAAAATATTTTTGTAGAATCCATTTTCAAAAATACAAAAAAATAAACCATTTTTTTAAAGCTAAAACAAACTGGTCCTATATGTGTGTATATAGGCTCTAAGTTCTAAGTTATAATTTGCAACTACAATTGCAATCACATCTTATAAATACTTTAGAGGTATCTAAAGTATAAGAAGAAAATATGTTATGGAAGTGACCCATTTCCCCTTCTTCCTTCTAATGCCTCTGCGTCTCCTATTTTTCCCAACCATGTGCCAGCTTCTATTTCCAATGCTCCCTTCTTCCTTTCTATTTATTGCTATTTCCAATTCAAAAGCTATGTTGTTACTGAAGTTCATTTAATGCTTTGCTCCTATAGGTTTTGCTTTATCATTGGCCAAACCCCTCAACAATTATTTACTACTCTATATGTTTTTAAGTGTCATTTTTTTTGATAAATTTTTGTTTCTTTTTAATTGTCACTTACAGAATTCAAGATAGTATTAAATGCATTTTAGTCAAAATTACCCATATTCAATTATTATATAGAGAGAAAAAGTAAAATGAATGTAGGATATAATTAAGGATATTATAGGTAAAATGAGAATTATTGTTTAAAAAGTAACAATAATGATTAGTTTTCTTAGTACGTGTAAAAAGTCAAAAAATGACATTTAAAAAGGAACGGAGGGAGTATTATTTACCGATTTGCAATCTCCTCTCTCATTTCTATTTCTCCTTCTTTTATACTCCCTCCGTTCCTTTTTAAGTGTCACTTTTTGATAAATTTTTATTTCTTTTTAATTGTCATTTACATAATTTAAGGTAGTATTAAATGCATTTTTGTTAAAATTACCCCTATTCAATTATTACAGAGAGAGAAAAAGTAAAATGAATGTAGGATATAATTAAGGATATTATAGGTAAAATGAGAATTATTGGCATCTCAGAAAGACCATTTTTCATATTCTCGGTTTGACATCTCAGAAAGACCACTTAAAAAATCAATATATTTATTATTAAAAAAATTCATTTTGTCATTTAAAGAAAATCAAGTAACGATAATATTTGGCAAAAAAACTACAATAATAATTAATTTGATTTCAGAATATTAATTTCATTTTGGAATGATAAGATTGTAACAACAATAAAATAACGATAATATTTATTATTAAAAAAAATTCATTTTGTCATTTAAAGAAAATCAAGCAACGATAATATTTGACAAAAAAACTACAATAATAACTAATTTGATTTCAGGATATTGATTTCATTTTGGAATGATAAGATTGCAACAACAATAAAATAACAGTAATATTTTTTAGTAGTATAAATAGGTAATTTATTTTATCACATTTTTTACTCAATGAAAAACTCTCTTTTAATGTATTTTGATATATTTGAATCAATTTTTTAATTATATTTTATATAATATATAGTTGAATCAATTTTTATGTTGTCAAGGCAAATTTATTAAATTGTAAAATGGTAGAGTTAATTAGAGTATTAAATAAAGTTTAGTACGAAATTACTTATAGGAACATGAAAATAGTTGTATTATGAATTCTATTTAGGGTAATTAAGTAATTATGGTGGTAATTAATTTTTATATATTAAAAGTAGATTTGTTGTAAAGGTGATGATTTTGTATTGGGGTGATTCCTTTGAATATCATGCATTAGGATGTATAAAATATTTGATGTTTCCTCCATTGAAACAAAAGTTGCAATTGACTTTATTTTCCTTCTTGTAATGTAAATAACTTTTAATATTTGTATTCCTCTTTGTAGAAAAATGCTTGTGTTGATTGTTCCAATTTTGTAGATATCAATTATGTTTTACAATTTAATTATTGGCTATCAATTTGAACATATATTAATTTTTGTTTTTAAACTAATGTTTCCTTTTGAATTTGACAGGAGTTTGAGAAATGCAGTAATAAAATTGTTTTTTTTAAGAAAAAAATGGAAAATGCGGTTGAGCCATCCTGCAAACAACATAATTGAGCATTGGAATTTGTGGAAAAATAATGGAAAATAGGGTCGAGGCATACTGCAAACAGAAAAATTAAGCATTGGAATTGCAAAAATGTGATAGCAAACATGTTGATTGATTTGATAAAGAGTTGCTTTAGAACTTTTTATTACAAGATTAACTGGTAAAATATAGGATGCAAAGCTTTGTTGATGAAAGATGGTAACAATCGGTTAAATAGAAATCAATAGTTAAAAGAAGTAAGAATTAGACACTATTTGCCCCAAAAATCAATTGGTGCCAAATTTACTGGAAGGGGCAAAATGGTTTTTCATTTCTACCTATTCAACTTCTGTTACACATTTAGTTTAATGTTATTTATATATAAACTTATTTGTTCGAATCTTTCTTTCTACTATCCTTCGTGTTTTGATGCTATGTTTTAATGTTCTTCTTTTTGGATTTACATATAAGAATGTTATTTTGTACAAAAATGCTTTTTTCCATCATCCTTTAATCTTATGTTTTGATGTTATGGTTTCACTTGTTTCCTCTATGAAAGTTTCAGTATATATTGATATACTTTTAATTTTTGAGATTTTGTTTACTATTGTTTTATTAATTCCAATTATGATCTATTTTGTTTTGTCTTGTGATACGGTTGTAGATCTTTGAAATAATTGGATGATGGTATCTCAAATCCTAATTTTCACAAAGGTTTTAACGAGGATAATGTAAATATTGAGTTATTAACAAAAGTTGTGAATTATTACTATTCAATTGACCAAAATCAGAATATAAAAAAATCAATATATGAGCATCCTTGAATATTTTCATATTTCCTCCATTTTTTATTATAAATGGTTTTTTATTTTTTACACGTATTAAGAAATATAATAATTATGGTATAAAAAAAAGAAATTATAAAGTATTTTACAAAATTATTATTCAGTAATGGTATTGGAAAGATAAATTAACATAATTAAAAGGGGAGATAATAATAAATATTTAAGGGTATAATAGAAAAAATAACATTAATGATTCGTTGATATTATGAGACAATTTATATTATGGTACAAAATATTTTTCCAAAACAACTTAAAACAAAAAAATGGAGGTAGTATTAAATTTGGTTTATTTTTAGTTGCCTTTTAATCAGACTTATTTATTGATTTTAATTTCTCTTACCCCGTAATTTTGAAATTTAAATGCATATATTTATTTCTGATCTTTTCTTTAAAATAAAATCTACACTTCATCGTATCTTTTTCAAATCACCTTAAGAGATAAGTTAAGTACATGACGTTTCACTAACAGAATGAGGTTTTCAATTGGTGATTATACACACTAGGACTTCAAAACCAAACACCCTTCGTCCCATAATGACTGATTCAGTTGATCATTTCATAAAGATTAAAAAAATGAATAAACGAAAAAGAAAGAATAATATTTTTAATAAAGTATTATTATCATGTATTGAGAATTACGAAAATAATACTCCTTCCGTCCCACAATGAGTGATCCAGTTGACCATTTCACACAGTTTAAGAAAAAAGAATAAATGAAATTGAGAGAATAATATTTTTATTAAACTATCCTTATCATGTATTGGAAATGATGAAAGTAATATTAATTAGAGGATAAAATTGGAATAAATGCATTAGAATTTGAAATAGGTCATTCATTTAGGGACACTCTTTTATTCCAAACGAGTCACTCATTATGGAATGGAGAGAGTATTAATTAAAATGGAAACTCTTTGGTCCGCATACACTTGTATCGTCGTTGACACCTCTTCCTGGGAATTTCGATACACCTCTTCTTGAGCATTTAGATTTCAACGGGACACCACTTCCAGAGAATTGAGAATTTAGATTTCAACGGGACACCATTTCCTGAGAATTTTGATACAAATAAGTCGGTCCCTTTCTCCGAACCAAATGCTCATGATACCATTTGTTGGATCATGAGAAAGAGCATCAATAATAGGTTAAGAGCAACACGCAAGTGAGAGAGACACCATATATTCATCCAAACAGTGGCGGAACTGAGGGGGGACGTGGGAAGGCCACGACCATCCCTCAAGTTTTTTTTTTTAATTCATATATATTAAATTACTAAAACATCCTTATTTTAAATTAAAATTATTTTTTATTTTTTATTTTTTATTCAAAGTTAGGTTAAAACACAAATAAGGTAAAAAACTCCTACCTTTCCTTTCTTTCTCATATGGGTTTGCTACCGGCACCGGAATCGGAACAAATTAAAGTGATCGGCATCTAATAGGTAAAAAACTTTATTCATTCTTCTTTTATAAAAGGTAACAAATTAAAGTGACTGCTTGATTTGTGTTTTTGAGATTTTTAGGGTTATTCTTTCTTGATGTGTTAAAATAATCTATATGAGGTTTATTAAGCCAATTCATAACACTGTAATTTACAAATATAGTTATACACTGTAATAAGGTTTATTTAATCATTGTTGCTGCTAATTTCTAATAGTGAAGTTACCGGTATTTGAAAATGGATTAAAGTTGATTAATTAAGTTTATTAATTTTTTTCTCTTTTAATTTTTATGTTCTCTAAATTGATTTTTGGATCTGATATGATATTATAGGAAGAGTAAAGATGAATAATAGGAAAATTGATTCTTTTTTCAAAAGGAAAGCATGTGAAATTGAAAGAGAAGAGAGAGATGAAGAAATTATAATCCCGACATCCGAATCTGAAACAGTTCTTGAGAATCCAACAATTGAAGAGCATCATGGTTTTGAAAATTCTTTGGAACGCGATCCTGGAAAGCGTCCTCCGATTTGGCAATATCCACCAAATCAAGTGGATGCAATACGAAGAGCTTATCTAAAATGGGGTCCATATCAAATTCATTTAGAAAACTATCCTTTGTCCGGTAACGAGGATCATCCGAGAAGGTTTCAACATACTTGGTTTAGCATATTTCTATCATGGTTAGAATATTCACCATCTGAAGATGCCGCATATTTCTTACCATGTTATCTTTTTAGCAAAAAACTAAGTGGACGTCACAGATCACTTGTCTTTATTTCTATGGGTTTTAGAAATTGGAAGAAAGTTAGGAATGGAAAACATTGTTCCTTTCTTAAACACATAGAGAAGGATCCTTGCTCACCATACAACAATGCAATGAAAGCTTGTCAAGACTTGTTGAATCAAGATGGTCATATTAGAAATGTTATTCAAGTGCAAAGTTCAAGTCAAAGAATGAATAATTGGTTACGACTCAAGACTTCAATTGACATTGTTCATTGGTTAACACTACAAGCTTGTGCTTTTAGGGGTCACGACGAAAGTAGCAAATCAAGAAATCAAGGTAACTTTCTTGAGTTATTGAAACTTTTAGCATCCTACAATGATGAAGTTGTAAAAGTTGTGTTGGAAAATGCTCCACAAAATTGCAAGTATACTTCACATCAAATTCAAAAAGAGCTCTTGCAAATTCTTTCTAGTAGGGTGAAAAAGAGTATTCGTGAGGAAATTGGTGATTCCAAATTTTTTATCGTTGTTGATGAAGCTCGTGATGAGTCAAAAAAGGAACAAATGGCTCTTGTATTAAGATTTGTTGATAAAGTTGGTTTAATACAAGAGATATTTTTTGATGTGGCATATGTTAAAGACACCACATCTTTAACTCCTAAGGAAGCAATATGTGATATACTTTCTCGACATAACCTTGATGTTTCTAACATTCGTGGCCAAGGGTATGATGGTGCTAGCAATATGAGAGGAAAATGGAATGGTTTACAAGCCCTATTTATGAAGGATTGTCCTTATGCATACTATGTTCATTATTTTTCTCATCGATTGCAACTTGCATTAGTTACATCATCAAGAGAAGTCAAACTTGTTCATAAATTTTTTGAGAAGCTGATCTTTGTTGTGAATGTTGTTTGTTCTTCTACAAAGCGTCATGATGAGTTACAAGCTGCCCCATTAGAAGAAATTGCTTATTTGTTAGAGATTGATGAGATTGTAACTGGTAAAGGTGCAAATCAAGTTGGTACATTGAAACGAGCTGGAGATACTCGTTGGGGATCACATTATGATTCAATTTCTAGCTTGATAAACATGTATGAAGCAACTTGTTTAGTTTTTAAAAAAATTGCAAAAGATAGAGGGAGTTATGCTACACGTGGGGATGCAGATATTTGTTACAATTACTTGAAGGCATTTGATTTTATATTTATTTTGCACTTGATGAAAGAAATCATGGGAATAACAGATATGCTTTGTCAAGCCTTACAAAAAAAATCAAGATGTAGTTAATGCTATGAACTTGGTTCGTTCAACAAAACATCTTATTCAAGGTTTGAGAGAAAATGGTTAGGATATATTGTTTACTAAAGTGGTATCTTTTTGTGAAAAGCATGGTATTGAGATTCCTGATCTTAATGATGTTCATTCAACAATAAGATTTGGACGCTCCCGTCTTGAAGAGAATCAAGTCACAATTCAATATTACTTTAAAGTTGAAATCTTTTTCACTACCATTGACAAACAGTTACAAGAGTTGAATAGCAGATTCAGTGAGCAGGCAATGGATTAGTTAACTGTTTCTTGTTCTTTATCTCCTAAGGATGGATATAAAGCTTTTAGCATTGATACTATTTGTTCTTTAGTTGAAAAATATTACCCTATGGATTTTAGTGACGAAGAGAAGAATAATTTGCAATTTCAACTCCAACATTTTCTATTTGTTGCTCGTCAAGCATCAAACTTGAATAATTTATCAACTATTCAAGAATTATGTTCATGTTTGGTTGCATCTGGACAGGTTGAAACTTACTTCTTGATTGATAGACTACTTCGTCTTATCATGACTCTTCCCGTTTCTACGGTCACAACTGAGAGGTCTTTTTCAGCAATGAAAATTATTAAGACTAAGTTGAGAAACAAGATGGATGATGGGTTTCTCGGAGATAGCATGACAATATATATTGAAAGGGAGATTAGTGCAAGCATTAGTTCGGAGTCAATTATTGACGATTTCAAGTCACTCGAAACGCGTAAAACATTACTTTAAGGTAGTTTTAAGTCATTTAATTTAAATTTTTAGTAATTAACTTTGTATTTATTTTAACTTTAATGTTTTATTTAAAATACTATTTACATTTTATTTATAATCTTTATTTTACGTTAGCGGTCATTCCAATTTTTTTTATCTGGCTCCGCCACTGCACCCAAAACCTTAATGTGATATGTGTGTGGATTCTCCCACTTATAAATGCTCAAGTCTCCATTTTTATAACCAATGTTAGATTTATAAGAGAAAGTACCCACTTATCAAACACCTTAAGGTTTTGGGTGAATATGTAGTGTCTCTCTCACTTATAAATGTTCAAGTCTCAATATTTTCAACAAATCATACACCTAAATAAAAAGAAAAGATTAAGGAGAATATGACTTTCATAATCAACAACGGTAATGTTTATGAGAATGATTTCTAGTGGAAGCTATATGATCATTCCAAAAAATCCGTGTTCCTTGGTTTACGACTCTTAAAGCTATTGATATTCAAAATATCCCTTTTTTAAGATTTTGCTGAGATCCTTAGAGGCAAATGCGAACTTAATACACTTGAAGGTCAGATAATTATAAAATAACTTTATTTATGCTTTTAATATATAAAAGTAACATACTACCAAAATTACTGTTTACCCTTAATTAAATCAGTTTAGAGAGCCAATTTTATAATCCTAATTATAATTTTCCATCCATAATTATTGCATTACTACTAATTAATGCTGACAATCCCAAATTCTTCTTCCAACGTTAATCTTCCTTAGAGTAATGAGGCTTTGAACGATAATCTTGCATTGGGAATACTCAATAAACCTTTGGACTCCCTGTTTATTTCCTTGGTTTCTTCAGTTGCTAATTTATTTATTTCTTCCATAATCGTTTGCTTTCACTCATATGTATCTTCCATTCATTGACTCTTCATTCTCTCCTTTACCATTCTACACATCCTTTACAAATCCATGTTCATAGCATTTTCACTGCTTTGGTATTCATTCAATATTTTCCATTGTTGTTTGGATTATTTATCTCATACAAATATTTTCAAAGATGGGTTTCCCGAATTCAGAACATTGTTTTTTTAAAAGTTCAACTTCTCCAGTTTTCATTATTTGTCCATGTGTTTTGGTTTTTTGATCACTGCATTTTTCTAAATGGGTTATCCGTTTTGATAAAATTATTTTTACATTTGCATTATAATCTATTGATGTTCAACACAGTTTATGTTCCCTAGCTGTATTTTTGTTGCAATGACAATGAGTCAAAATTTTGATTGCATAAAAGACAAACGACTCAAAAGAAATATGGTGGCTTGCGGTTCGAATCATTGATGCATGAAGTGTAATCAACAGTAAGGGAATTGAGCATATGAAGATGCTTTTAATGGATGCAGCGATATAAATTTTCAATATTATCTTTTCAGTTATATTTTTGCAGTAAATAAATAGTTGATAATATTACACTACTTCGAATCTTTATTTAGGGTGACAAAATACAAGTTTTGATCCGTCGTGATCATACACCTAAATGGAATGAAAGGATTAAGGAGAATATGACTTGCATAATCAACAACGGTCATGTTTATGAGAATGATTTCCAGGGAAAGCTCTGTGATCATTTCAAAAAATTCGTGTTCCTTGGTGGTACGACTCTTAAAGCTATTGATATTCAAAATATCCCCCCAAAAAAGTGTTTTTTTTTTTAAGATTTTGCTGATATTCTTGGAGGAAAATGCGAACTTAATAGACTTGAAGGTCAGATAATTATATAATAGCTTTATTTTCTATTATAATTATACTACAACATTATAAATATATTTACCAATAATTGGAGATGTTATTGGTGTTGTGCATGAGATAAACAACATCCAATCCAACACATCATGGAAACAACTTTTGTGTCACTAAAGTTTAAACACCTGGTAATTTTCTTTTAGCATTCTGCATGTTTTTAATGCGATTTTTGTTGTAATTCATATCCAATAAACCTACACTAAAAATGTTATTTTCATGATTTAAAGCAGAGGTAATCTTATTAACTGCACCTTATAAAAAAGCTATGGATCTAAGTTTTTGGATTACTACAATGATGTCAATATAAGTGGTGCTATTGCAATTCTTCTCACACATGCAATGATAAAGGATTGTCAAGGTTTTATGTGTGATTTTTTTCTCACATATATTTGAATACATCAATCATGACACTGATATCATAATGTTGTTTATTGTTTACGGTTTCAAATAGATGGAATGATTTTAAATTGTTGATTAATGAAGATATTTCAGATATTAAAAAATATTTGTTTAAGTAAATAATATCTAATTTAGATCCATTTGAAAATATCATCTTCTAATCGTAAAATATATATATATATATATATATATATATATATATATATATATATATATATATATATATATATATATATATATATATATATATATATATATATATTCTTTATATTTAACTATTACTATACATTAATAAACTACATTAATATTTGTATGATAATTACATTTAAAATATATTTTTCTCTAATATTTTGTTGATTTTACTCGACACGGGCGAACTCACGGATCTCTTACTAGTTTACAATAGAATAGGTTATATGGACTCTATTTTATTATCCTTACGCTAACTTACGTTGAAAAGTATGGTTAATTCTTGTAGCTGAATAAATCACAATTTTGATTGTTAACTAATTTAGCCATTTTAACCTATATTTTTTGTGCACATAATTAATCACATTACATGGAAATATAAAAGATATCTACATGTATCCTAACTACTCCTCTTAATATCATTAAATCTATAATTGCAACCACACTCAGGGTTGGGTTGAATCTATTTATTTGAATTTATATAATGACGTAAGTTTTGGGACACTATACAGAAGACTTTATCAAAATAGTTAATGCATTTTATATAATTATATTTGATTTTTTGTTATAAATTCTTTAAAATAGCTAATAAAAACAATTGTTAGCATATATAAAATCAATTTAAATAATTTTTTACCTTTTGTTATAAAATAGTTTATGTGAGCTTATTCTTATGCTAATAAACTCTTGGGTTATAAAGTGCAAATAATCTCTTTATCTAAACATGAAGCCATAGATGTGCCATCTGGAACGATTTAACATACTAGATATCTTTGTTAAAGAGACTACTTATTTTAAACCTTTAGGTCTATAAGTCTCACTAATAACATCCATGTCCAAAGGGTGCTAATATTTCCCAAGGTGTTTGATTGAACATATATTTTCTTATAAGCAAAGATGAATATTATACTTATATGGAGAACAAGACGTACTCGATCCTCATTACAAATGGGGTTTCTCTTTCAATTGCTTCAAATGGGAGGCTACCAAACCTGGTTCATTGAGCATCCAAGAAAAAGGTGAAAACATTTTTTCTGCAACAAAGGAACATATCACATTGTGACTTCCATGAATAACCCATATCCAAGCCAATTCAGTTCTAGTTGGTAATGAGCAGTAATTTCCAGCCAAACAATTGGACTTTTCTTGACACGTTTGTGTTCCACAGTCTATCCAGCTCTCTCAACGTGTCTTCATCCACACTACTATATGCATTATAGATTTTGGCCAATCTTAAAGAACTGGACTTGTGTGAAAAACCATTGCTCTTTTTCCACCACACAAAGCCATCCTCTATGTCTGGTTTAGGTTATACCATCTGTAGGATCTACATCGACTCCTTCAATTGACTGTCTTATTTATCAGTAAGACCATTCATATCCATCCCAATATTCCACACCAAAAAAATTTCAATCCATAATACAATGTCTATTACTTTGGAGTTGGGAAGAGGTGAGCCCGTGTAAAGACTTGGGAACATAGAGTTTAAAGGTGTAGAGCCTAACCATTTGCTCTTCCAAAGTCAATGTTTTTGCCATTCCCTAGCTTGCAACTGATGGAGTTGAAAAACCAATTTTTCTCCTCCCCAAAGGACATAACAACTGATCCCGCATCCCTCCACCACAAGGAGTCCCTTATTCCAATGCAACACGATAAGAATGTTGAAAGTGACAACAAACACAAGAAAGGGGGGTTTGAAATGGATTTTAAAAAATGAAACTTTTTCAAAATTAACTCAATCAAACAATAACACGAACAAGAAAAATGATAAGGTTATTTTTATACTGTATACTACTTTTCTGACGCAAAACCTTTTGATTTAATCTTCTAATCTTCAGTAGCTTTTGATGAAATGATGTTGAAGCATGCTTAGAAGGATCAAGAGACTAGTTGATAGAATCTTCAGAACTTCGATCTCCAGAGTCTTGACACAGTATTTCAGAACCTGGTTTACAGAGTCTTCAGATCATGTTTTTCAGAATATTCAGAACTTGAGTGCAGAATCTTGAAGGTTGACTATCCTTCAGAGGCTCTTCTCTCAGAATCACAGTTAGAACCTTTAGCACAAACGATCATCAGAACCGTTGTCTAAGAGCTTTCTAGAACTTGACAGCATCTCGTAAAGCACTTGTATCTCTTCAGAGTCAGAGTGTTTTGATTCTAGAATCTGATGACATCACACGTCAAGGCTTCAATGTCAGAACCTGTTAGAAAAAGCTACACACTAGACAAAAATCATGAGTGTACAAAATTATTCTCTAAGAAACAATGCATTGTTAACATGATGAACTTTTTCAAAGTTCCCGGAAAGACTATCAATGTCAGAATAATCATTAAAGACATGTTTTGGTTTCACAACTGGAGTTAGGTATATCAAAATCAGTAATTTTTTCTCCCCCTTTGTCATCATTAAAAAAGAAATAAAGACAACGTAAACCAAAATAAAATTTTCATTTTATTAAAAGAAGATAATTCAAGTACATAAATAAAAAACAAAGACAACACAAAATTTTAAAAACTAGGGTTTAAGGAGGGGGTGGTAGTCTTGATAAGATCAATCCGAGCATCCCTTCAATCTTTGATGTTTTCTCATCCTATTGTTTGAGTCTCTCTTTAACTTCAGAATTCTCAGCCACCAGGTGCTCCAAAGTCTTCATAATGACTTCATCATAAATCATAGTCTTCTTAACCTCAGAGACGCTGCTAGCTTCAAGAGTTGACTCAGAAGCAACCAAAGTAGTCTGAGCAGGAGAAGGAGGTGGAATCACTTCTAGAGCAGGAAGAAGAAATGTTGGAGGAACCTTTTGAAGCAAAGGTTCAACTATACCAGAGAGTGTGACATGGAAGTTCCTTTTAGCTTCCTTCAGGCACATGAACTCCAACTCTTCAGAGCTGACTTATATCCAACTTATGAAGTTGTTGGTCAGAGCACACACTTCAAAAAGATTTGAATTAGAAGTGAAACCCTTAAATAGAGTGTTCAATCTTGTAACAACCTCGTCTTAAAACTAAGTCAATAGTTCATCCAAAGGTGTAGGACGAATGTTGGTTTGAACAGAAGTTTGATCAGAATAGAGACAGGAGTTGCAGTCTGGGACTGCAATAACCTCAACATTTGATTTAGACTGTCTGACTAAATCATCAAATTCCTCAAGGTTAGGATTTAGTTCAGATTGAATCTGGGTATCAGAGGAAATATTAATGGTTTGGTCAGAAGAATTAGGGGTAAATGCTTTGTTGTTTCCGATTCATTCCATTAATACATCAATGAGAGGTTGGTGGGGTGGAGTTGATGGAGAGGGTGTGCTTTCTGGAAAGGCACGAGCTTCTAGCATGGTTAGGGTTAAAGAAGTGGGTATGGAAAAGTCAAAGTCAGAGGGATGACTTTTTGTATCAAAAGATTTAGGGATAGTGGGGGTAGTTTTAGAAGTGGTACAAGTATTTAAGGTTGGTGGTGTGATGGTGGTTGATTCAAAAAATGTTTGATTGGGTATGGAAAGTGTTATAGAAGTGGATGGTATATATATGATGATAGTTTTAGAAACACTTGAGGATTTGGGAGGAGGAGTGGTTATAGAAGACCTAGCAGTCTCAGAACGAATAGACTTTGCTTTTGGTTTCACTGTGTCTTTCAGAATGTCGAGTCCATAAGTTCTAGTAACTTTGGTATGGGGTCTGGAAGATCCAGAAGGTCCTTCACCAAAATATTTAGACTTTCTTTTTCTATTCTGAAAGTACACATCAACAGGATGATCTAGAAGTTCTTCATGAGATAACACACCAGTATCAACACCCGATGCCACACAGTCAGCAATGTATATATATCCAAAATCTCTTTAGATTCTTCCTTTGAGAAGAGAGGATAATCATCCAATAGAGTCCTTCAAGAAGCAACAAACTCCTTTTCTAGAAGCTCTGGAGGATTAACAACGTTCGTAATCAAGGACATGCTCTTTATAGTGTGTCCATTGAAATTCTTCCCAATGACAAACTCAACTTCCTTGGTCATTCCTACATCCATAAGTTTCTTCACCAGCTGGCTTTCAAACAAGATGTCACAAATCAACCTACGCATATGTATCCAATTTCTCATATTATTATATATATTTCTAGTTTCCTTAACCATTTCCCTTAGATACTTGAATATAATTGAAGGAAAATTCATCTTTTCACTGCCTATCAGATAGTACAACATGTACTTCTGATCACTATTAATGTAATCTTGAGAGTTTGAAGAAGGTATGGGATGAATGCATCCAAGAACAATCTTGAACCAAATCATAATATTTTCATGAATATTCTTAGGATTGGAGGAGGGATTTCCATCCATGAAGATAACTTCTTAAATCTCTTCCATCTTACTCTTCTTGGAAATCATACCAAAACATCATTTCCCAGGACCATCATGACTAAGAAATGTAGCAATAGACTTCTAATAGATGGAGATATTATGACCCAACACATATGACGTCACTTGAAGATTCGTAACATCAGTAAAAATCCAGAATTGCATTACCAATTCATCGTAAACTAGTCCTTTGAGACGTTCAAAGTAACCTTCCCATCCTTGAGTTCTAACAGTTCCAAACAAATCATACCCATTAGCTTTGAGATTATCAAAACCCACCAATAAATCACAAAGAACCTTTAACTTTTCAACTAAAGTGGTGAGTGTAAGCTTTTGAATCCCTTCTAGAACTTACTCTTATTGTTGTTATTGCTGTTGAACTTGTTCTGTGGATTATTGTGAAGAAGCCATTATTGACAAAGAAAAAAGTTTCATGGGTGCTGGAAGTTTTAATCTCAAAGAGAAAAAATGCAGGTTGTTTTAAGACACCAATTTTGACCCTAAGATCCCTCATGACATTCTCATCATATGCATTAGCATTGGGATCACACCTTGGCATTCTCCTTACCCCTTATTCATTGGGTTTGCATTTAGAAAGGTCACCAGGCACTTTTGATTGTATCATACTTCATTTTTAATTATTTACTAACCAAAATACCAAAAATATGTCATTGTTAGTTTAACTCTTTTGTAGGTAGTGTGTGTGTGCTAACCTATGCTCTATCAAGCTCATATCTAGGGTTTAAGACCCTCATTGAAAGGAGCTCAACCAAGAATTGGTTTACATTGGCTCTAAGTATCATATATGGATCCCCATGATCTTCACATGTTATTTTGATCAAGAAATCATCAAGAGTTTGAAGTTTGTTTGCCTTGGAAACCCTAATTCATATGTGTATCTTGTGTGACTTCTTCAACAAGTTTCTTCAACAATTGATCAAATATTTCAAGGTATAATTCACCTTACATCATAATGTGCGTATGTGATCCTCCATAAGTCCCAAAAGTCAAGAGAATGTTAAGCTAGCAAGTTGGTGCATGGTGGTTGACCAGAGAGAGTCAACTGGTCAAAATTGGGGTTCCCTATACCCTATCTCCTACAATTTTTGTCATATGAAAATGATTCCAAGATCCAAGTTACTCTAAATGATATTCCAAACAACTTTCATGTTTAAGTCAAGAGAAATGTTTGCTTGGAAAGTCATTTTTTGTGGTAAAACATTATAGGTCATTCTGTCTAAACTCTAGTTTGGAGGCCAACTTCCCAAGACCATAACTTGCTCAATTTTTAAGACATTAAAGAAATTAAAATTTAATGATCAAATTAAAGATGTCTAATACAACTTTTGTGTTTGTAGGAAGTGCAAATTCAACTTGCAAATGCATATGCCAAGAGGAAACATTATAGGTC
Organism: Lathyrus oleraceus; assembly: GCF_024323335.1. Classification (NCBI taxonomy): domain Eukaryota; kingdom Viridiplantae; phylum Streptophyta; class Magnoliopsida; order Fabales; family Fabaceae; genus Lathyrus; species Lathyrus oleraceus. Next base: position 376,386,614 of record NC_066580.1, on the reverse strand, counting down.
ATTTTGGATCAATACCATTGAACAAGTGATTTTCCTCAATTTCTAAAATGCATAACTCCTTCATTAAAAATCCAAATAAGGTCAAATTTGTGACCAAATTGAATAGGTTTGAAATAGCTACAACTTTCATGAAGCAACTTTTCTCATTTGAAGTCCATAGAAAAAGTTATTCAAGGTGGAAGAAGTGAACATTTGACTTGGGACTTAAATCTTTTTCAAATATGTTTGATTTCCCAAACTTCCACATCAAAATTCATCATGATCCAAGCTTCAAATAAAAAAGTGTTCAACATGAAAGTTGTTTCCCTTGATCGCACCTTTCCAAAACATCCAAGATCTTCTCATTTAGACTAAAATAGAAGGACTTGCGCATGGCTTCATTATGGGAAGTGTTTTGGCAAAATTGAACTTCACATGATCATTTCCATTTGCATGCTTGCACATGATGGTTTCAGCAGACTTTGTACACGATTTGGAAGTGGATTGCATCACTCTTGAGGCCCAAATGATTGCCCATGCACCCATGCAAGGAAGTTGCTAATTTTGTCCAATTTTCAAGTGGTGTAACTATCAAACACATTGCCTATTTAAACAAGCTTAAGGCTTCAAATTCATCATGAACACCTTGCCTAAGCTTTGCTAGACCATTGCAAACCCTCACTGCCATAGAATTTTCTGAGATTTCTCTTGAAATTGAGCTTGAACTTCACCATCTATTTGGAAGTTCAAACTCTAGAAATTCACTTCCATTTTCATTCCATTTGGTTTCTACAAGCAATAGGAGGAGAAAGCAATCAAATCCAGATCAAGATCAAGTGAAATTGGATCAACTCGAAGGTGATTTTTTAGAAACTTCTCCTCTTCGATTCTCTCTCAATTCTCCATTGTTCATGTTGATTTTTGGTTGTTTGAAGTCCTACCAATGTAGGCAACAAGATTGAGTTGCTTTGAGGTCAAATCGAAGCAACTCAATTCATGATCCTCAAAATTCAACTCCATGTATCTTCTCATATACTTGAAGTTAGAAAAAATTGAGGCTAGATTCGAGCTCCTGAGCATTTTTTCTTCAGATCCATGTCTTGTTTTTTTCATTTTGGTGATGGTTGAAGGTGGACCAGTCCGGTGAGGTCCACCGGAGAAGAAGACCGGAGCTCTGGCTCCAGCGATGTGTTGGAATCATCTCAACCATAGGATCCACTTAAATTGTTTTAATCATATGCATTGGTTCTAATTACCACACGTGTTTCTTAGTTGACTTAGGTCCATGTGGAATTCGCGCACTGATCCATCTGATCTTCCACCTCAATTAACGAGGGAGATCAGATGGTCCACGTTTTTTTGAATTTCTGTTAATTTCTTTTATTTTCATTATTTTCCTTAATTCATATTAACTTCATTATTGATACAAAAAATATGGGACTTTCACCAAAAAAAATCAAATATTTTTCTCTTTCATTTTCTGAATTAAAATTATTTTTTGGATCAATATTGATATTTTTCATGATTTAATTGTTTTTGTGTATATTTTTAATTGTTTAAAAATACTTCTGACTTTTCAAAAATAATGAAATTTTTTCTCCAAGGTCCTTTTCCCTTGATTGACCTATGATAAATCTCTTGGCCATTTATTTGGTGTTTTGGGAGGTTTTAGGTTTAGATAAAACATAATTTAATTTAATGCATTTTTAATTGATTTTTAATTTGTTTAATTGAAAATAAATTATGTTGAGCCATTTTTATTTACTTGTGAAGTTTGACTAGTGTTTGGGCCTTGGTCAAGGTTGATTTGACTTTTGTTAGATAAAAATCATTAAATTTAGGGGATTGATGAAATGTACCTTTCATCTCCCAAAATGAATGAATGATCTTAATTTGACAAAATTCCTCCCATGACCAATTTGTGTTTGTCTCATTTCCCCTCCCTTTCATATTCACTCTCTTTCTATCCCATTCCTCTCATTGGCCAATGACATCTCAATATCGTAAGTCTAATTGGTGCATCCATAACTTATGTTAGATGAGCCAATACAAGTATGGATGAGATTAGGTCCACCTTTTGATCATTCTCTTTTTATGTGTGGTATGTTTTAGGAGTATGGTTCATTATACCATATGTTTAACATGCATTAACACCAAAAAATTTATTGCCAAGCCTCAGATAGTTGTGACTTCTACATAAGTCCAATTTTGATTGCTTAACATAACGCTAAATTTTGACACAAAATGCATAGCATTCTAGTAAGTGAGATTGTAAGTCTCCCCCCTTTCATGGTATTATGTGGAAACTTGGCATTTTTTCCTTCCTTTGGAAGATGTCTTGATTCAAGGATCCATGCTTGTGAATAGAGGGTTGAGTATTCTCCAAAGAATGACTTAAATAATTAAAAGGCAATACTTCACTAAATTCTAATCAACTAACATGTGACTAACTTTTTAATTTCAAGTCATTTACTTTATGCACTTTAAATTCAAGTCATTTACTTTATGCACTTTAAATTCAAGTCATTTATCATTTGCCATTATACATATCATTTAACTTGTTTATGTTTATGTCATTTTCACTTTGCTCACTTGAGCCATATATTGTGATTGTATATATTTGTTTGTATACCTTGTTTGTGTTTGTTGGTCTTAGGACCTTAAAGTACATAATAAATAACAAAAACTCCTAAAAAATATTTGTGTGGACTGTAGGATTTGATCTGAGTTTTGGACTTAGAATTAGGCAACATTCCCTATGCAAAAGGACTTGGCCAATGCCAACATTTCTGAAACCAAGTTCTTGTGATTTGAATTTTCATCTGATGCAAGTGTTGAGTGTAGCGGAAAATTCATGATCATCAAGCTATGGATAAGCTGGACATCAAATAAACAAGAGTAGCCACCGCGCTTTTATTGTTTCCAAGGGAAAAGGGAAAAGTACGAACAAAACCCAAAATAAGAAGTTTTCAAATCAAAACTAATAAAATGTCGGAGATTACAGGTAAGGGGGTTGGTTACACAAAGGGAAGGTGTTAGCATCCAAAGTGTCCTAGGTACTCCTAGAGAGCCCTTTATTAATTATATTTTTGTGTTTGACAAGACCTTCGGACTTGTGCCTACGTACCAACATAAGAATGAGAATTCAAAACCTCGTAGTTTGAGGTATCAATTTCAAAGTGGATGCATTACTTTTAACAAAAATTTAAGTTTGAAAGGCACAAAGGCCAAAAAAAAATGGTTTGAATGAGTTAGTTATTTTTTTGGCTTTTTGAAAATTTTAGGTCAAGTATAGTTAAGTCTATTTACAAGTTTGATTAAATAAAATGAGTTTGAAAATGCAATGGCCTAAGACCAAAGTTTCTAGTTTGCAAGGTGGTCTAAGTTTAGAAAACAAGCACAGACAAAGAAATTTTTAAAAAGGAGAGAGAGATTTTGAAATTAAAGAAATAGGGAAGAGATGAAGAGACTAATCCTAAGCATAAATTTAAAAGTTGAGAGTTGAAAAGATCTGACCAATGGGATGCAATCCAATAGACAAGAATGTCATATAGAAACCCAAATTCCCTTGGACATTAGAATCAAGCAACAAACAATGCATAAAATATCAACTTAAAGAGCAAGGCATCAAATAAAGATAGCCACATCCAAGCTTAGCTACTCCATGATCTTCTTCAAATTTGCCCATGTAGCAGATGAATTTCACAATGCATAAGTCACAGGTTCAAAATAACAGCTTCACAAGGATCATATTGCAGATGAACTCAAATGGATCTTTAATGATGTATCAGATGAAGTTTTCAAATTACAAGCACTTAGTTACATGAAAGTTGGCATTGGCCAAGTCCTTTGTATAGGGAGTGTTGCCTAAATTTTAAGTCCAGTAGTCTCAGATTAAACCAACAGTCCACACAAGATATTTTTTTAGGGTTTTTGTTCTTATTATGTACATTAATGGTCAAAGACCACACAAACAAGCACAATATACACAAACAAAATATATCACAAAACATGGCCCAAGTGGACAAAGTGAAAATGACATTAATATAAACAATTAGAATGATATGAATAACGACAAATGAATAGAGCTTAAAATTAAATTGCATTGAAAGTAAAGGACTTGAAATTAAATGTTAGTTGTTAATAAGTTAAACGTTAGTATTGCTTTTGCTTTCCTTTTTAAGTCATTCTTTGGAGAACACTCAACCCACTTATCACAAGCATGGATCCTTGAACCAAGACATCTTCCAAAGGAAGGAAAAAAGGTAAGGTTTCCACACAATACCATGAAAGAGGGGAGACTTATAATCTCACTAACTAGAATTCTATGCCTTTTGTGTCAAAATTTAGCGTTATGTTAAGCAATCATAATTGGACTTATGTAGAAGTCACAACTATTTGAGGACGGACAATAGAATTTTGGTGTTAATGCATGTTAGAGACATAGTATGATGAACTATGCTCATGAAACATACCACACACAAAAAGAATATGCAAAGTGGGGGACATAATCTCATCCATACTTATGTTGATTTTGCAATCAACTAGCCTTAGGATATTGAGATATCATAGTTCCAATGACATGAATGCATAAAGAAGGGGAATGAGATGAAGAAGGAGGGAAAATAGATCAAACTCAAATTGGACAAAGGAGGACTTTTACCAAATTAAGATCATTCATTCATTTTGGGAGATGGAATGTACATTCCATCAATCCCCTAAATCCAATGATCTTAACCTAGCAAAGTCAAATCAACTTTGACCAAGACCCAACAACACAAGTCAAACTTTCAAAGTCAATTAAAATGGCTATACACAATTAATTTGGCATTTAAATAATTAAAAATAATAAAAATAACGCATTAAATTAAATATGGTTGGTCAATTTCCTAAAACCTCGTCAAAACATCAAAGAAATGGCCATGAGATTTATCATAGGTCAAAGAAGGTCAAAGGACCTTGGAGAAAAAATTTCAGAATTTTTGGAGACTTAAAAGTATTTTTAAACAATTAAAAATATTCACAAAATCAATTAAATCATGAAAAATATTAATAATGATCCAAAAATTAATTTTAATTCAGAAAATGAAAGAGGATTTTATTTAAAAAAAATTGGTGAAACTCTCATATTTTTTGGATCAATATTAAAATTAATATGAATTAATGAAAATCAAAGGAATAAAAAATAAAATCAGATAATAAAAAAAAAGTGGACCACTTGATCTGCCTCATTAATTGAGGTGGCAGATCAAGTGGTTGAGCGCGCGCGTTTCATGATGCGCTTGAATCAACAGGATGTACCAATGGTAATCACAATGTACGCTTATGATTAAAACAATTTAAATCAGATCAATGGCTTTGGACCATGCCACATCATTGTCGGAGCAAAACGCTGATCGTCTTCTCAGGCGACCTTGGCCGGACTGGTCCACTCATCACCATCATAAAAATGAAAAAGGAGGACATGATTTGAAAGATAAAATGGCGTAGATCACGAATATCCCCTCAATTTTAATTAACTCCAAATATATAGAGAGATACGTGGAGTTGAATTTTTAAGGTGTGTCAACTGAGTTGCTTCGATTTGACCTCAAAACAACTCAATCTTCTTTCCTACATTGGTAGGACTTCAGACAACCAAGGTTCCAAGAGAACTGATGAGTATTAAGAGATAATCAAAGAGAAGAAAAATCTGGAAAATTACCTTCAATGCTGTGAAGAAATGGACCTCTCTTGCTTCAATTCGTGCTTGATCTTGCTTATGGAGCTTGTGAAAGTGGCTTAAGAACAATGCAAGGCTTTGGATCCTGGAGTTTTTGAATCTCCAAACAGTGAGATTCAAACTCAATTTTCAAATGAAAATTCTCAGGTTTTCCTTTCAAATGTGAGGGTTTCAAATGTGGGAGGCAAAGCTTGGCGCACAAGGTCCTCTGAAATGAGCATAGAGGGCCTCTATTTATAGCAGAATGAAGTGTTATTTGCACACTTGAAAATTTGTCCAGATTTGGCAATGCAATGCGCATGCTTGTATGGGCGTGTACAGGCCCATGAAGCAATCCAATTAAGTACATAATCAACTGAAATGAGGTCTGCATGAAGCTTAGTGGCAAAGCAAAGTTATTTGATCATTTGAAGTTTGAATCTTGCCAAATGATACAGGCTTGTTTACACCATGTGCAGACCCATCAAACTTAGTTGAAAATGAATGAATTAGAACTCTTTGGAAAGCTTAGATCAAGGGGAACAACTCTTATGTTTAACACTTTTCCATTTGAAACTTGTATCATGGTGAATTTTGAGGTAGAAGTTTGGAAATTTCAACATGTTGAAAAAATTTCTAAGTGTCGAGTCACATATTCAATTATTCCATATTGCTTAACTTTTTATGTGAGCTCCAAATGAGAAAAGTGTCTTCATCAAAGTTGTATCTATTTCAAAGACCTTCAAAATGGTCACTAATTTGACATCATTTGGATTTAGAATGAGTGAGTTATGCATTTTTGAAGTTGAGGAAAATCACTTGTTCAATGATATTGGTCCAAAATGACCTATAATGTATCCTCATATCACATGCTCATAAAAGTTGATTTAGATTTCACTTCAAACATCAAAGTTTAAGTAGACATCTTTAATTTTATTTTTCAACTTGGAAGTATTTCATCTCGTAAAAAATGAGCAAGTTATGTCTGTTGATTCTAAGAGTTGGCAGCAATTTTGGTAAAACAAAGAGTGTTCACAAGATGTCTTGTGTGATGTCTTAACATGAGATATCCTATGTACCTGCTGGAGTTGAAGAACATATGCAAGCAGGATTGTTTCAGAATGCCACATACATTGACAAGGCTTCAGATATTAGTTGTACCTGCTGGAGATTATATGGAAGACATATGCTGCAGGATTGTTTCAGTTGACATACTCATTGTCATGGTAACTGATATGGCTGTACCTGCTATAAAAGGAAACTGGATTATGAAGGATTTTTCCAGATGTCAGACCCTATGTCATGACATCCTGTACACAGAACATTCAGTATGAATGTCTGGTGTTTTGTGATTGCACAATTGGTGGCAATCATTGGTTGTTTGAAGATATGGCCAGCTGGCGCATTCTATCAGGGATATCAACCAGATTTGTTTATTTTCCAAGGAGATCTTTACAGCTGATATGAAAAGATTTGATTGGAAAATATATCTAGGGTTTTCAAGGTGTCCAATACTTCTATAAAAAGGGACTTAGAAAAACTGATTGTACACACAACCAAGACTGAGCGAAATTTAGAGAGAGAGCTAGGGTTTGTGTCTGTAGGTCATTCAAGTCATCCATTGATGATTGAATTGGACTGATTTGTCTTCTTGATCAAAGCTTTGAAGCAAGATCAAGAGTGTGTCTTCTTGATTGAAACTGTGAAGTAAAATCAAGAATATTGTAATTGAAAAGTATTTTCTTTTCACAAGGGATTGTTGTTTAAAATCATTGGTGTGTGATTGTAAGGGAAGTGAGTGGGTTCTCATATCTAAGAGTGCTTAGGTAGAAATTGTACGGGTAGAGATTAGGTGAGAAAGACTGTAACTTGGTGAAGTGTACGGATAGTCTTTGAACTAATTCTATTTTAGTGGATTTCCTTCCTGGCTTGGTAGCCCCCAGACGTAGGTAACGTTGTACCGAACTGGGTTAACAATTCTTGTGCTATTTGCTTTACCATTCTGTTTTTGTTTATCCATTGTTTATAACTAGATATCAGTATCGTGACATTACCTTCGACATCTTATATCTGATACCAGAATTTCAATTGGTATCAGAGCACGCATCCTGCTCTGGTTCTGGGTGAGATCTAGGGGCAATACTTTCTGGTACAATGGAAAGAGATGGAGGATCTGTTCATAGGCCACCAATCCTGTATGGTTCTAACTATGACTATTGGAAGCCTAGAATGGTAGCGCTTTTAAAATCCCTTGATAACAAGGCTTGGAAAGCTGTCTTGACAGGATCGGTGCACCATGTAGTCACTAAAGAAGGAGAAGCCACTACTGAGAAGAAGCCTGAAGAACAATGGTCCAAGGAGGAGGATGAAAGAAGATGAAAACATTCATGAATTCCACATGAGTATCCTTGAGATAGCTAATGCTTCAGGAGCCCTGGGAGAGAAGATGACAGATGAAAAATTGGTGAGAAAAATACTTAGGTCACTCCCTAAGAGATTTGCAATGAAGGTGACTGCCATAGAAGAGTCTCAAGACATCTCCAACATGAGGGTAGATGAGTTAATTGGCTCCCTCCAAACCTTTGAGATGGGATTGATTGAGGGAACTGAAAAGAAAACCAAGAGCATTGCCTTTGTTTCCAACACAGAAGAGGAAAACAGTCAAGATGTGGATAAAGAGTGGGCCAATGAAGTTGCTATGCTGGGGAGATAGTTTAACAGACTGTTAAAGAAAATGGATGTCAGATCCAAGGCAAATGTCAAGAACATCTCGTCTGACATCAGTAAATCCAACAATGCTGGAAGAAAAGCAAGAGCAGATGAGAAGCCCAAAGAAGGAAAAGAGGTTCAGTGCTATGAATGTGATGGGTATGGACACATCAGGTCTGAATGTGGGACCTACCTTAAGAAACAGAAGATGAGTCTTGCTGCCACATGGTCTGATGAGAATGATACTGAAAAGGCTGCAAATCTTATGACTGCTTTGACAGGAAGATGGGAATCTGAAGAAGAGTCAAGTGATGGTGAAGTAACCTTTGAGGAATTGGCCTCTACCTACAGAGAGCTGTGTCAGAAAAGTGTTGAACAACAAAAATACAAACACCTAAGATGGAGATGTCATTACTGTGGGAAATTTGGACACTCAAGGGCCTTCTGCTATAAGCTGTATGGTTACCCTACCCACCTTCATCAGCAACAGCAGAAGAGAAAACAACAGTATGGCAAACACCAAAGATGGAGATGTCATTACTGTGGGAAAGCTGGACACTCTACGTCTTCCTGTTATAAGCTGTATGGTTATCCTAGCCATGGTCATCAACAGATCCACTATCAACCCAGACCCAAACATCACAGGCCTATCAACAAGAAGCAATGGGTTCCTAAGACTAATGTCACAAGTCTAATGGCTCTCAAAGAAGAATGGTATTTTGATAGTGGATGCTCTAGACAGATGACTGGGAACTCAGACTTGATAACTGATCTTCACCCTCATGACTTAAGCTATGTAACCTTTGGTGATGGAGGTAAAGGTGAAATAAAGGGGATAGGCAAGCTTGAGTGTCCTGGAGCTCCTAAACTTGACAATATTCTTCTAGTCAAGGGCTTGACTTCAAATCTAATAAGCATCAGTCATTTAGGGGATCAAGGTCTGAGTATCATCTTCACTAAAACTGAATGTCTGATTATAAACAAAAATAGTGAAGTAATTATGAAAGGAATCAGGACCAACAACAACTGCTACATGTGGAGCTCTCAAATGGATAATCCCTCTAAGATAAGTACAGTTGCAAGAAGAATCTCCAACGGAAAGGAAAAGTGTCAGATAAGAATGCCAAACCTCAAGGAAGAAAAGGTCATGATGGCCCAAACACCTGAACATTTGACTGGTGGTATGAAGTCTGAAGGTAGTAAGAGGCTTGCTGAGACACAAGGGGCTATGAGTGCAAAGGAAAATAAGAAGATTCAACCAAGTTGGATGAAAGTTCTGATAATTACATACAATGTCACACTCGATGTTATGACATTATATTATGACAACCTGGTTGGTACTCCTTTGTCCAAAGATCATATTCAGCACAACTGGACCAAGTACATCACTTGCTTTCATCACTCATGTAGAAAGTATGTAGAAAACAAACTCATAGTTCTACAGGGTGAAATGCAACTAACCAACAGGACTGCAAGGGATTGGTATGCTGTTCAACTGAAATATGAAAAGAGAAAAATAGGGGATTGGGCTCTTGAGAAAATATGGCAATTAATGAGGAGTGGAAAAGGCAACAAGAATATTGTCTGCCCAATGAAAAGAAAAAGCCACATTAATAATGAACCATCTCCTAGTATTGGAAATAGCACACTCTGCCTGAACACAATCAAACTTCTCAAAGAACCTCTGCTAGGGCAAAGAAAGTGTTCTCAAAAGTTCAACAACATGTCTCAACATCCGTCAACATCCAGCTCAAAATCCTTTCATACTAGAACTTCATCCGTGGAATTTTTAGATGAAGAGTTGATGGACGTAACTCCTCTACGTATGATACCAGGTAACGTTCCAAGCTCCCCTTCCATGGCTAGAGCTAAGCAAGGTAACACTCCTGAAAAATCGCCTGATAAAGAGGACATGCACTCTACTGATCGCATCATAAGAAACCTAGTTACTAGGATACTGAACGAAGAGCATGCAGTGAAGGACACTTTTAACCCTCTGTCCAGAAGGGAACCCTCACCTAAGGTGAAAAGCCAAGCTGAGAAAAATGATAACTCAGAAAAGGAAGTAGCTGCTGAGGGGCTATGTTCTCTTGAAAAAAACGTACCTAGTATGTCCCCTGATACTGCTCAGGACATTGAGGAAGAAGGGTCTGAGGAAGAAGATGACACGTTGGTCAATCTTGTGAAAACAAGTGTAGCTAATAGACTGAGAAAAAGGAAGAGTATGGCTGAGATAAGGACAGGGAGGAAAGAGAAAAGGGTCGCTGGTATATGCCCCTCCAAATCTTGGAGTAAAGTAAAGGTCAGGAAGAAGAAAGACAGTGAGAGTTCTGAATCTAATGAGAATGTTGAAGACGATGTCCCAGACATCTCCTCTGACAAAAGAAAGGCTGTAAAGAAGTCTTCCAACAAAGTAGTTGTTGAGCACCTAGACAAATGGAGGTTTGTCACTCAAAGAAGGGTAGCAGTTGAAAGAGAATTGGGGAAAGAGGCTGTTGAAGTGAAGGAGGTAATGGAGTTAATCAATACAGCTGGTCTTATGAAAACTGTGATTGCTCTGCCTCAATGCTATGAAGGGCTTGTCAAAGAATTCATTGTAAACATTCCTGATGAGAGTTATGGAAAAAGCAGCAGGGAGTTCTGCAAAGTGGTTGTTAGGGGTAAGTGTGTGAAACTTTCACCAACCATCATCAACAGGTTCCTAGGGAGAGGAACTGATGAAGGGGTAGATCTAGAGGCCACAGATAATGAGATCTGTAGGATGATTACAGCTGGCCAAATTAAGGAATGGCCTAGTAGGAAACACCTTTCAGCTAGTAAACTAACTGTCAAGTATGCCATCTTGCATAAGATTGGTTCTGCAAATTGGGTACCTACAAATCACATATCTACCATCTCCATTGCTCTTGGGAGGATCATTCATGCCATTGGAACTAAGATAAACTATAATTTTGGAAAGTTTGTGTTTGATCAAACCATCAGACATGCCTCCACCAATGCTGTAAAGTTGCCCATTGCATTCCCATCTATCATCTGTGGGATCATCCTGAGTCAACAACCAGGAATCCTGAGGACAAGTGATATTCCAAGCAGGAGAAAGACCCCTCTATCTATTCACTATAAGCTTTTTGAGGGTAGTCATGTCAATGATGTTGTCATGACATCTGCCAGAAGGGAACCTGCATCTCAAGGGAGCCTAATTAATCAATTGAAAGATACCTGCAAGGAATTGGAGAAAGGTATGAAGGTGGCCAGGGCAAGAAAAGAAGCTTTGGAAGCACTTATTTGTAGCCTGGAAGAGGAGGAGTTAGAGAAAGCTGGAAAGGATTCAGATGGAAAAACTCAATCAAGTGGCAGCTCTAGAAGCTCTGAGGGTTCTGAAGATGAAGATGAAGGTGAATGAGATACTTCTTCTTCTGATTAATGGTTCCTGCCAGTTTTGAAGACTGGGAGGTGTGGTGGAAGATGGGCTGCTGTTTGGAAAGCTGATGTTCTTTCTGTTTTTTTTGGATTTTGTGGTAGTCCTCATGATGCATGTTATGTAATTTTTAGGGCTCTTAATGAGTTCCTTGGATTTGTTCATTGTCTCAGCTTTCTGCTGTGTATAGTGAGGTTGTGTACTTCCTGAATATTTTGTTCTAACATGCTTAATGTTATAACATCTGTTTTAACTTTCTCTACTACGGCTAATAGACATTTATTTTGTCTGATTAGTCACCTTTGGTCAATTTTGACTAAAAAGGGGGAGAAGTGCTTGATATGGAAGTTGGATGTGGCTGATCAGAAGGACAACTATTATTGATTGGTGCACGGGTGTTGATGTTGAAGCAGATGTCAGTATGACATTCTGGCTGGTACAGGTACTGGAGTTCAGTAGCTGTTATGGTTATGCATAAATTTAGGGGGAGAAGAAGTACCCTTGTGCATTGTGCATTTGTGTGTCTTACTAGTTGCATCCATAACTAGTAATTCTGTTGATTGTTGCACAGATTTAGGGGGAGGAGAAGTACCCTTGTGCATGTGTGTATTACTAGTAGCCATAGCTAGTAATTGTTTTGCTTCTGCTGCTGATTAAACTACTATTATGTGGTTTAACTGCTGATAGTTTACTTTGTGAACAAAAAGGACAGATATATGTTTTAGCCAAAATTTGCCAAAGGGGGAGTTTGTTGATTCTAAGAGTTGGCAGCAATTTTGGTAAAACAAAGAGTGTTCACAAGATGTCTTGTGTGATGTCTTAACATGAGATATCCTATGTACCTGCTGGAGTTGAAGAACATATGCAAGCAGGATTGTTTCAGAATGCCACATACATTGACAAGGCTTCTGATATTGGTTGTACCTGCTGGAGCTTATATGGAAGACATATGCTGCAGGATTGTTTCAGTTGACATACTCATTGTCATGGTAACTGATATGGTTGTACCTGCTATAAAAGGAAACTGGATTATGCAGAATTTTTCCAGATGTCAGACCCGATGTCATGACATCCTGTACACAGAACATTCAGTATGAATGTCTGGTGTTTTGTGATTGCACAATTGGTGGCAATCATTGGTTGATTGAAGATATGGCCAGCTGGCGCATTCTATCAGGGATATCAACCAGATTTGTTTATTTTCCAAGGAGATCTTTACAGCTGATATGAAAAGATTTGATTGGAAAATATATCTAGGGTTTTCAAGGTGTCCAATACTTCTATAAAAAGGGACTTAGAAAACCTGATTGTACACACAACCAAGACTGAGCGAAATTTAGAGAGAGAGCTAGGGTTTGTGTCTGTAGGTCATTCAAGTCATCCATTGATGATTGAATTGGACTGATTTGTCTTCTTGATCAAAGCTTTGAAGCAAGATCAAGAGTGTGTATTCTTGATTGAAATTGTGAAGTAAAATCAAGAATATTGTAATTGAAAAGTATTTTCTTTTCACAAGGGATTGTTGTTTAAAATCACGGGTGTGTGATTGTAAGGGAAGTGAGTGGGTTCTCATATCTAAGAGTGCTTAGGTAGAAATTGCACGGGTAGAGATTAGGTGAGAAAGACTGTAACTTGGTGAAGTGTACGGATAGTCTTTGAACTAATTCTATTTTAGTGGATTTCCTTCCTGGCTTGGTAGCCCCCAGACGTAGGTAACGTTGTACCGAACTGGGTTAACAATTCTTGTGCTATTTGCTTTACTATTCTGTTTTTGTTTATCCATTGTTTATAACCAGATATCAGTGTCGTGACATTACCTTCGACATCTTATATCTGATACCAGAATTTCAATGTCCTTGGGAAGTTGACTTTCAAATTAGGGTTTAGACAAAATGACCTATAATGTTCCAACATAGAAAATGACTTTCCAAGAAAAATTAGCTCTAGACCTCAACATAAAAGTGGTTTGGAATGTCATTTAGAGTAACGTTTCTCTTAGAATAATTTTCATATGATGAAAATTGTAGGAGATAGGGTCATGGGAGACCCAGTTTTGATCAGATGAATTCATCTGGCTAACCACCATCAACCAACTTGCTAACTTGAAATTCTATTGACTTTTTTATGCTCATGGTAGATCATATATGCATAAGATGATGAATCTTGAAGTATCCGTTTATAAATTTGATCAATTGGTGAAGAAGCTTGTTGAAGACTCTACTCAAGATACCCAGATGAACTAGGGTTTCTAAGACAAATCAACTCAGAACTCTTGAAGAATGCTTGATCAAAATAACATGTAGAGATCATTGGGACCCATATATGATGCTTAGAGCTCTTGTGGATCATTCTATGGTTGTGCTCTTAACAATGAGGGTCTTAAACCCTAGATGTGGACTTGATAGATCAAGGTGATCATGCCCTACCTACAAAAGAGTCAGGCAAATGCAAAGACATATTTTTGGTATTTTGGTTAGTAAAATGATAAAATACAAGTATGATAAAATCACATGGTGCTTGGTGATCTCTCCAAAAACAAATACAATGAAGGAGGGGTAAGGAGGATGCCAAGGTATGATCCCAATGATAATGCATATGATGAGATAGCATGAGGGATCTTAGGGTCAAAATTGGGGTCTTACAGCTGCCCCTATTTAAGGACATTCTAATTGAGGAGCTGAAGGTTAAAATCTTCATATCGACTCAGTAGAATGGGCTTAAATAACAACATATAGAAACAAATTTTGGTCCCTAAGAGACCTCGTGATGCATATGATATGAATGTAAAAGCAAATTCTCTGTGGGGAAATGTTGCCACAAAGGAAAACAAATCAGAGAGACCGAAGGTCTGCAAGAGCAGAATGCACTCCATAAGAAAAACTCACTGGGGAGACAGAGACTCTGAGGGGATAAAAAAGGTTATGCATAGGCCAGACTACGACTTAAAACTGCTGGGGGACTAGAGGAACTCCATATATAAAAAATGGAAAGACTCATTCGGGGAAACAAAAGAACATCTCCAGGGGAAACAAATAGATCAGAATAAAACTAAAATACTTGAATTATGTAGGGAAAACGATTTCACTATGGAAATACACACTCAACTCAACTAGGGAAGAAATAAACTTCAACACAGGAGGAGCAGAAATCTATTATCCACTACCTGCTAATGGGTAAGGAGATAATAAAGATCTGATAGAGAGGACACCCGTCATCGGTTAAGATGAACATATCAAGGATGACTCACTGAGGGCCACCAGGAGGGTGTATTCATTACCGGTTACCGGGTAAGAATAGCCTTGCTGGGGAAAAACTGCGGAAATAGGATTTAAAATTACCGGTTATTGGGCAGAAGACCGAAGGGAGAGAATATCCGTCACTGATTAAAGTGAACATATCAAGGATAGACTCAAAGGAAAGAAAATATGTCATCGGTTAAGATGAACATATCAAGGATAGACTTGCCTGGGGATGCTAAGTAGGATACCCGTCATCGGTTAAGATGAACATATCAAGGATAAACCGCCTAAACAAAAAAGTAGGAATTACATCTATTGAACGCTGGATAGAGTACCAGAAAGAGAATACCCGTTATCGGTTAGGATCAACATATTAAGGATAGACTACGAGGAGAGAAATAGGGATTACATTTATCAGTTACTGGATAGAAGACCACAAAGAGGATATCCGTCACCGCTTAGAGTGAACATATCAAGGATAAACTCGGCAAGGGGAAGAAACAGGATTTACAACCACCGGTTACTGGGCAGAAGACCGCAAAGAGAAGGAAACTCGTCATCGGTTAGGATGAACATATCAAGGATTAACTCTCTGGGGAATAAAAATAGGGATTACAACTACCTTTTTACTGGGTAGAATACCAAAGATGAGACTATCCGTCATCGGTTAGGATGAACATATTAAGGATAAGCTCAAAGCAGGGGAAGAGAATATCTGTCGTCGGTTAGGATGAACATATCAAGGATATACTTCCTGGGGAGACATGAAAAATGAATCCGCTGGGGAGAAAAAGGTTGCTTCTGTCGGGGATTGGGCAAGAAGTAACAAACCGCAAACTAAGAACTATATTATCGGTTACTGGGTAATAAACTCTTAAGGGACCCAAAGCATCTATCTAGGTGAAATCTAGAAAGAAACGATCAATCAAGACTCAATCCAATGAGGACATAACTCAAGGGGAAAGGAGAATGGTTAAAGTCTTTCTACTTAAGGGGATAACACTCTACTATTGATTGTTGATTTTGGTTTGTTTAAGTCTTTACGGATATAGGATTGGTGGTTTATACGGGGGTGGTGGTTTGTAAGTTTTATCCTTGGCTTCTCCTTCTTGGTCGGTTTGTTTCTCGGGTTCCACTGGTTCCTCTTCTTGGTTGGTAGGTATATTTTATTTAGAAGATTTGGACTCGCTCATTGCTGGGTTATGAGGCCCTTCGTAAGCAGTCCCACTTCATAACGAGATAGCGTTAGCTTGCCCTCGAGGGTTTGGTTGAGGTTGTCCAGGGAATTATCCTCCAGGTGTAGTTTGTGGGGCTTGGTTTTGTGCTACCTGTGAGATCTGGGTTTCAAGCATCTTGTTGTGAGTGATTATCTGATCAACCTTGGTTCCTAATTGCGTTATAAGTTCATTTATGTGAATGTTCTGGTTTAGGAATTCTTTATTTTGCTGAGTCTGGCCAGATATAAATCTCTCCATGATCTTCTCAAGGTTAGACTTCTGAGGCACAACTTGCATAGGTTGATTTGGTTTTTGGGATTGATAACCTTGCGGTCTCTGAGGTGCATGATTTTGGATAGGGTTCTGTTTTTTATAGGAAAAAATCGGATGATTCTTCCATCCAGGGTTGTAAGTGTTTGAAAATGGGTTACCTTGGGCGTAATTCACTTGGTCGGTGTTCAGGTTGTTCAAAAGGTTACACTCCGTCGATTTGTGTCCTTTAGATCCACAGAGTTTGCACTCTGTGTGGGCTACTGCTGCGGTGTTAGTGTTTGTAGACATATGTTCGATCCTAAGGGCTAAAGCTTCCATTTTCGCCTGCATCATGTCTAGAGAGCTTACCTCATGTATTTCACCTTGGGTCTCCTTTTTCTCTATTGATGCTCGTTCAGTTCCCCATTGGTAATGGTTTTGGGCCATATCCTCAATTAGGTCACAGGCTTCAGGGTAAGGTTTGTTCATCAGCGCGCCACATGCGGCAACGTCGATGCTCATCTTGGTGTTATAATGGAGTCCATTGTAGAAGGTATGAACGATCAGCCATTGTTCTAGGCCATGGTGTGGGCAGACTCTTAATATCTCTTTATATCTCTCCCAAGCTTCAAAAAGCGATTCTCCTTGGTTTTGAGTAAATCTAGTTATTTGGTTTCGAAGAACAACAGTCTTACTAGGGGGAAAATATCTAGCAAGGAATACTCTCCTAAGGTCTTCCCAGGTAGTTATTGAATTAGCTGGAAGGGAATCTAACCATGAACGTGCTCTATCCCTGAGGGAGAAAGGAAATAATCTCAAATGGATCGCATCAGGTAAAGCGCCGTTAGATTTAAAAGTGTCGGCCAGTTGGATAAAAACTTTTAAATGTTGATTTGGGTTCTTAGTAGCGAGACCTGCGAATTGGTTATGTTGCACTAATTGCAACAAAGACGGTTTTAGTTCGAAATTGTTAGCAGGAATAAGGGGGTTTACTATACTCGAACTAGGTTCCTCGTCACGGGTTCTTCGGTCGCGATTCTCGGCCATAGCTTTCTTAATTCGGATGAGTGAGAGGCGTGTACGAGTGTAACGTTCGGGTTCCGCTAAAGGATCTACAAAATTTCCGGTACTACGGGTTCTTCGCATTTACTAGCTAATAATGCCTTAGTCTAGACGGCATAACAACAGGGTACGAAATTTGACGAAGTTGGTCCCCGGCAACGGCGCCAAAAACTTGATTGGTGAATTCGCAAGTGCACGAATCGCGTCAAAGTAATAGAAAAGAATATTGATCCCAAAGAGACCAAATCGTCAATCTATCGATTACTATCGTTACGATTTTATCTAAGGCGGTATAATATAGATATTGGTGTTTCAAAATAACGGTAAATAAATGCAGTGCAGATAAAGACAGGTTTGAATGTATATCACGTCAGTTAAGTGATGTTTCAATTGTCTAAATAGAACTACTTATGAGACAATATTTCCTACTCTTGAAAAGAATCCATTTAACAGGAACTGTCGCTTTCACGTATTCAGAACCGAGTTTACCCTTAAATTAAGGCCTTTTATTGTCACTTATAAAAGGTGCGCAGAACGCTAAACTAGTAAACTTATTTTTAAGAAATAAGACTCATAAACTTAGTTGAAAAGTGATTTTGATTTGGAAAGTTTTACCCAAGGAGTTTCCTGATTTTAAATCTATCAACGCGTCCGAAAATAGTTTCAAAAATAGTTTTTCCTTAAAGTGATAAAAATTCCTAGTTAACTAAGCCAGGGTGCTTTTGCACTCCTTGAATAGTTAAAACTAACCAAGTTTGTTTTAGAAAACTCAAGTTAAAAATCAAAACAGCCTTTAAAGTATTTCTACAGATTCAATATGTGAAACATCTCTTTAACCGCGATCCTTACATTCTAACCTTTAAAAGATTTAGCCAGACATGGTAATACCAACAAACACAACGATATTGATCATGATGAAAATTTCTTTTAGAATGTGAGGCGTAAGGGACGAGTAAAGCGTGTAAAAATAAAGCGTAGACAGAAAGTAAATAAAGTAAAGCGTAGACAGAAAGTAAATAAAAATGAAGCGTGGACAGAAAGTAAATAAAGTAAAGCGTGGACAGAAAGTAAATAAAGTAAAGCGTAGACAGAAAGTAAATAAAAATAAAGCGTGGATAGAAAGTAAATAAAGTAAAGTGAGACAAGTAAATAAATAAAGCGATAAAATAAGAACATGTTCCAAACGGAGGCTTTAAATCTGGTACAAGGAAAATAAACCTCCGACTCTGAAGATAAAGACGACAACAACTCGAAGTGACCCAACTCAATCTCACTAAGGTGCGATAACCCCCCGATCTGACGGATTACCGCTTTTACAAATGATAAATATAGGCTTAGTGTTGTAAACTAAGTTGGATGATTTTAAAATGAAATGGAACGAACTATTTATAGAGGATTTCAGCAGCTTGCAAAGACCATGGTTCCCTCCAACTTCTCCTTAGTGGGAACATGATTTGCAAAGGTGGCGCCTGCCATCCCTTCATGGCGCCCGCCATGTGTGGAAATGGGAAAGATCATGGGAACATGGTGGTTACCTTCTGGTTGAGGGCTGATGAGTCATGGCTTCTCCTATAGCGGCCGCCATATGCAACGCCATGTGTACAATATTCGCCGAAAAACCCTAATTTTAGGTCTTTTTTGCTTCGTTTCTTCTAAAAGGATCCCGAAATACATAAATATCTAAAAACAACATAAAAGAGAGCATAATACAAACAAAATGATAATAAAGTCCTAATAAACATGTGAAATCCGAGTCAAAAACACGGTGTGAATCAGTGTGATCAGTTAACATCAACAAAACCATCAATGTTAGGGAACAAAGATAATCCATAAATGAGCAACACAAAGATAGCAGTAGCTTCCTTGATGAGGAAATTAGATGGAAATCCAAACAATCCGCCTTTCTTCACCCAATGAGCCTATATCTCATACTTCTTCAAGTGAAGTGCTTCAGCAATAATATGAGATTTGGGAATCTCTTCCTATCCACTAAAAGGCACTTTTCTAGAAACAGGTATTCCCAAAAGATGGGCATACTCCTCCAACATAGGCATAAGCTGATAATCGGGAAAAGTGAAGCAACGGTAGAGAGGGTCATAGAACTGAACCAACACACTTAAGAGTCCTTCAACCACATCAGCAGACAAGATAGACATAAGCTTCCCATGGCGTTGTTTGAAGTCCAAGGGATCTAATACAAAAGATGCTAGCTTCCTTAACTCTTTCAATCAGGACATCTGAAACTGTATTTCTTAGTGTTCCTTCGTCCATAATCCATGGTCTAAATTTTTTTGCAAATAATACCTCAGTTCCTTGAAATTTTCATGTGATGAATGTTATGATGTGCATGAATGCATGAATGTAACGATCACAAATAAGGGATCACACGCAAGGAAAACAAACAAAGGTCAAGGGATGAATCAAGTCATTATCAAGATCAATCATCCATTTTGGTGGATTATGATTTACACCTTATCAACACCCAAGTTTCATTGATATTGACAAGACTTGATTGGATCAACCAAGAATCAAGGGTTTGTTGTAAGTCACGAGCATGGAGTCTGGGTAAGAACCATCCCAATGGAGTGAACTAAGGATAAAAACCTGTAGATCATGTTCTAAAAAGTTCCCACAGTCTTAATTCCATCTATCGGATATTACAGGTTAGGATGACTGACTCACCAACCCATAATATTCTCAAGAGAAACTTGTTTGAGTGTAGTATCGCATAACAACTGTTATCAAGTCTACACTTGAACAGTCTCTGCACTACGTCCTAAATAGGCCAAAAGGGGTTAAATGTTCTATGGTCCTCAGCTTCTCGAACCCCAAATCAGAGATAGTAATGCCTAACCATAAATACTTGTGTGACATTTCCAAATCCAAAAGGGTCTCCACTGAGTAGATGGATCTCAAGCCAACTTGTTAAGGACTACTCCACACAAGTCGAACATGACTATACCATCCTCCTATCTTAATTGCACTCAAGTTTGGGTTAGAACTTATCTCACAACTCAGAGATCACCAAGCACAACAAGCAGATTATATCACACAAACAAATATACATACATCAAATATACATGTATATACACATACACAAAAGTAGGTTAAACCCACTAGATACTACTCCCCAGCAGATTCGCCACTTAATTTATGTAGCGAGAAATTCATGATCATCAAGCTATGGATAAGTTGGACATCAAATAAACAAGAGTCGCCACCACGCTTTTCTTGTTCCCAAGGGAAAAGGGAAAAGTACTAACAAACATCAAAATAAGAAGTTTTCAAATCAAAACTAATAAAATGCCAGAGATTACAGGTAAGGGGATTGGTTACACAAAGGGAAGGTGTTAGCACCAAAAGTGTCCTAGGTACTACTAGGGAGCCCTTTCTTGTGTGCATATGTGTTTTTTGTACAAATGATGTTTGCAAATAAATAGAATTGAGGGATGAGAAAAGAATTCATTAATTATATTTTTGTGTTTGACAAGACCTTCGGACTTGTGCCTACGTACCAACATAAGAATGAGGGATCAAAACCTCGTAGTTCATGGTATCAATTTCAAAGTGGATGCATTGCTTTTAACAAAAATTTAAGTTTGAAAGGCACAAAGGCCAAAAAAATGGTTTGAATGAGTTTGTTCTTTTTTTGGCTTTTTGAAAATTTTAGGTCAAGTATAGTTAAGTCTATTTACAAGTTTGATTAAAGAAAATAAGTTTGAAAATGCAATGGCATAAGGCCAAAGTTTCTAGTTTGCAAGGTGGTCTATGTTTAGAAAACAAGCACAAGCAAAGAAATTTTTAAAAAGGAGGGAGAGATTTTGAAATTAAAGAAATGAGGAAGAGATAAAGAGACAAATCCTAAGCATAAATTTAAAAGTTGAGAGTTGAAAAGATCTGACCAATGGGCTGCAATCCAATAGACAAGAATGTCATATAGAAACCCAAATTCCCTTGGACATTAGAATCCAGCAACAAACAATGCATAAAATATCAACTTGAAGAGCAAGGCATCAAATAAATACAGCCACGTCCAAGCTTAGAAACTCCATGATCTTCTTCAAATTTGCCCATGTAGCAGATGACTTTCACAATGCATAAGTCACAGGTTCAAAATAACAGCTTACAAGGATCATATTGCACATGAACTCAAATGGATGTTCAATGATGTGTCAGATGAAGTTTTCAAATTGCAAGCACTTGGTTACATGAAAGTTGGCATTGACCAAGTCCTTTGCATAGGGAGTGTTGCCTAAATTCTAAGTCCAATAGTCTCAGATCAAACCAACAGTCCACACAAGATATTTTTTTTAGGGTTTTTGTTCTTATTATGTACATTAATGGTCAAAGACCACACAAACAAGCACAATTTTCACAAACAAAATATTTCACAAAACATGGCCCAAGTGGACAAAGTTAAAATGACATTAATATAAACAATTAGAATGGTATGAATAATGACAAATGAATAGAGCTTAAAATTAAACTGCATTGAAAGTAAAGAACTTGAAATTAAATGTTAGTTGTTAATAAGTTAAAAGTTAGTATTGCTTTTGCTTTGCTTTTTAAGTCATTCTTTGGAGAACACTCAACTCACTTATCACAAGCATAGATCCTTGAACCAAGACATCTTCCAAAGGAAGGAAAAAAGGCCAAGTTTTCACACAATACCATGAAAGAGGGGAAAATTACAGTCTTACTAACTAGAATGCTATGCCTTTTGTGTCAAAATTTAACGTTATGTTAAGCAATCGTAATTGAACTTATGTAGAAGTCACAACTATTTGAGGACGGGCAATAGAAATTTGGTGTTAATGCATGTTAGAGACATAGTATGATGAACTATGCTCATTAAACATACCACACACAAAAAGAATATGCAAAGTGGGAGACATAATCTCATCCATACTTATGTTGATTTTGCAATCAACTAGCCTTAGGATATTGAGATATCATAGTTCCAATGACATGACTGCATAAAGAAGGGGGATAAGATGAAGAGGGAGGGGAAATAGATCAAACTCAAATTGGACAAAGGAGGACTTTTACCAAATTAAGATCATTCATTCATTTTGGGAGATGGAATGTACATTCCATCAATCCCCTAAATCCAATGATCTTAATCTAGCAAAGTCAAATCAACTTTGACCAAGGCTCAACAACACAAGTCAAACTTACAAAGTCAATTAAAATGGCTATACACAATTAATTTTGCATTTAAACAATTAAAAATAATAAAAATAATGCATTAAATTAAATATGGTTGGTCAATTTCCTAAAACCTCATCAAAACACCAAAGAAATGACCATGATATTTATCATAGGTCAAACAAGGTCAAAGGACCATGGAGAAAAAAATTCAGAATTTTTGGAGACTTAAAAGTATTTTTAAGCAATTAAAAATATTCTCAAAATCAATTAAATCATGAAAAATATTAATAATGATCCAAAAAATAATTTTAATTCAGAAAATGAAAGAGGAATTTTTTTAAATTTTTTTGGTGAAACTCTCATATTTTTTGGATCAATATTAAAATTAATATGAATTAATGAAAATCAAAGGAATAAAAAATAAAATCAGATAATCAAAAAAACGTGGACCACTTGATCTGCCTCATTATTTGAGGTGGCAAATCAAGTGGTTAAGCGCGCGCGTTCCATGATGCGCTTGAGTCAACAGGTTGTACCAATGGTAATCACAATGTACGCTCATGATTAAAACAATTTAAATCAGATCAATGGCTCTGGACCATGCCATATCATTGTCGGAGCAAAACGTCGGTCGTCTTCTCAGGCGACCTTGGCCGGACTGGTCCACTCATCACCATCATAAAACTGAAAAAGGAGGACATGATCTGAAAGATAAAATGGCGTAGATCACGAATATCACCTTAATTTTAACTAACTCCAAATATTTAGAGAGATACGTGGAGTTGAATTTTGAGGTGTGTCAACTGAGTTGCTTCGATTTGACCTTAAAACAACTCAATCTTCTTGCCTACATTGGTAGGACTTCGGACAACCAAGGATCCAAGAGAATTGATGAGTATTAAGAGAGAATCGAAGAGAAGAAAAATATGGAAAGTTACCTTTAATGTTGTGCAGAAATGGATCTCTCTTGCTTCAATTCGTGCTTGAACTTGCTTATGGAGCTTGTGAAAGTGGCTTAAAAACAATGCAAGGCTTTGGATCCTGAAGTTTTTGAATCTCCAAACAGTGAGATTCAAACTCAATTTTCAAATGAAAATTCTCAGGTTTTCCTTTCAAATGTGGGAGGCAAAGTTGGCGCGCAAGGTCCTCTGAAATGAGCATAGAGGGCCTCTATTTATAACAGAATGAAGTGTTATTTGCAAACTTGAACATTTGTCCAAATTTGGCAATGCAATGCACATGCTTGTATGGGCGTGTACATGCCCATGAAGCAATCCAATTAAGTCCATAATCAACTGAAATGAGGTCTGCATGAAGCTTGAGTGGCAAGGCAAAGTTATTTGATCATTTGAAGCTTGAATCTTGCCAAATGATACAGGCTTGTTTACACCATACGCAGACCCATCAAACTTAGTCCAAAATGAATGAATTAGGACTCTTTGGAAAGCTTAGATCTAGAGAAACAACTCTTATGTTGAACACTTTTCCATTTGGAACTTGTATCATGGTGAATTTTGAGGTGGAAGATTGGAAATTTCAACATGTTAAAAAAATTTCGAAGTGTCAAGTCACATATTCAATTAGTCCACCTTGCTTAACTTTTTATGTGAGCTCCAAATGGGAAACGTGTCTTCATCAAAGTTGTAGCTCTTTCAAAGCCATTCAAAATGGTCACCAATTTGACATAATTTGGATTTAGAATGAGTGAGTTGTGCAATTTGAAGTTGAGGAAAATCACTTGTTCAATGATATTGGTCCAAAATGACCTATAATGTATCCTCATATCACATGCTCATAAAAGTTGATTTAGATTTGACTCCAAACATAAAAGTTGAATTAGACATCTTGAGTTTGATTATGAAACTTGGAAATCTTTCATATCATAAAAAATGAGCAAGTTATGGCCTTGGGAACTTGACTTTCAAATTAGGGTTTAGACAAAATGACCTATAATGTTCCAACATAGAAAATGATTGTCCAAGAAAAATTAGCTGTAGACCTCAACAGGAAAGTGGTTTGGAATGTCATTTAGAGTAACTTTTCTCATGGAATCATTTTAATATGATGAAAATTGTAGGATATAGGGTCTAGGGAGACCCAATTTTGATTAGATGAATTCATCTGGCCAACCACCATCAACCAACTTGCTAACTTGCAATTCTCTTGACTTTTTAGGCCCATGGTAGATCATATATTCATAAGATGATGAATCTTGAAGTATCCCTTGATAAATTTGATCAATTGGTGAAAAAGCTTGTTAAAGAAGTTACTCAAGATACCTAGATGAACTAGGGTTTCTAAGACAAATAAACTCCAAACTCTTGAAGAATGCTTGATCAAAATAACATGTAGAGATCATTGGGACCCATATATGATGCTTAGAGCTTATGTGGATCATTCCTTGTTTGTGCTCTTAGCAATGGGGGTCTTAAACCCTAGATGTGGACTTGATAGATCAAGGTGATCATGCCCTACCTACAAAAGAGTTAGGCAAATGCAAAGACATATTTTTGGTATTTTGGTTATTAAAATGATAAAATACAAATATGATACAATCATATGGTGCTTGGTGATCTCTCCCAAAATAAACCCAATGAAGGAGGGGTAAGGAGGATGCCAAGGTATGATCCCAATGCTAATGCATATGATGAGATAGCATGAGGGATCTTAGGGTCAAAATTGGGGTCTTACATTGAGATCTTAATGAATTCATCTACTACATGGCCTTGATGCAAAATGTTACTTTGAACCTGTGTCTAATGCCTTATTCAGAGCCATTCAAGGAGTATGTCATCTGATACATGGGGAAGATTATGAAGAAGACTATGGAGTTGCTAGCTTGGATGTGACTATCTTTATTTGATGCCTTGCTATTCATCTTGCTACTTGTGTATTGATACTGCTTGATTTTAAAGTCCAAAGGAAAAGTGGGTTTTTATATGACATTCTTGTCTATTGGATTGCATCTCATTGATCAGATCTTTTCAACTCTTAACTTTTAAATTTTTGCTTAGGATTAGTCTCTCAATATCTTCCCACTTCTTAAATTTCAAATCTCTCCCTCTTTTTCAAAATCTTCTTTGCTTGTGATTTTTAAACTTATACCTCATTGCAAACTAGAAACTTTGGCCTTATGCCATCGCATTTTAAACTCTTTTCTTAAATCAAACTTGTAAATGAATCTAATCATATTGACTTAAAATTTCAAAAGACAAAAAGAACTAAAACTCATTCAAACTCTTTTAGGCCCTTTTGTGCCTCTTTTTAAAGTTTAAATTTTTGTTAAAAAGCAACCCATTCACTTTGAAATTGATACCACGAACTACGAGGTTTTGATCCTTCATTTTTATGTTGGTACGTAGACATAGGTCTGAAGGTCTTGTCAAACAAAAAAATATAATTAATGAAATATTTTCTCATCCCCACACTCTATTCATTGCAAACATCTTTTATACCTAAAACACATGCACACATAAAAAAAGGTCCCCCTAGGAGTACCTATGACACTTGGGATGCTAACACATTCCCTTTGTGTAACCAACCCCCTTACATGTAATCTCTGGCATTTTATTAGTTTTGATTTGAAAACTTCTTATCTTTGGGTTTTTTTTCGTACTTTTTCCCTTTTCCTTTGGAAATAATAAAAGCGCGGTGGTGACTCTAGTTTTATTGACGTTAAGTTTATCCATAGCTTAATGATCATGAATTTACCGCTACAGTTGTGATAGTAGGGATAGTGTGTGAAGTGGGTTTAAATAGAGGTTTTTGCAATCATGAGAAAAATTTTAATAATGCAAAAATCTGACAAGGGGGTAAAGCGTGAAAATTTTACATAATCCCAAGGTTTATTCACTCAACGTGTCACATCAATAGATCAAAAACAATTCAGTTTTCTAAGACAGTTGTCTTAAAAATATTCCATTAATTGATATTGATTGACAACTATTAAATACAAAACTATTCATTATCCATAAAGCAAATTTGTTTAACCAAACAAGTTTTGATTGGATACATTTGAACTTATGAAACCTTCTCACTTCAGAAGACTCACACGTTCAGAACCACAAACAAATCTCAGAGTCTGATTTGACAATTCTGAGAGATTAACATTATGAGAAAAACATCTTTTCATTCTGGACGTAAGTCTATTTCAAAAAAATTAGAATGAAAACAAATCTATCTTCAATAACAACTTTTGTAAAGATATCAACTCATTGATGGTCTGTATCAATAAATTTTATATTTAAAATTCCCTTCTGAACATAGTCACATATAAAGTGATGTTTTATCTCAATATGTTTTACTCTAGAATTCAAAATGGGATTCTTAGATAAACAAATAGCAGAAGTATTGTCACAAATTATATGAATGTTACTCTCATATATATGGAAATCTTCTAGCTGACATTTCATCCAAAGCATCCGAGTGATGCATCCAGAAGCTGCAATGTATTAAACTTCAGTAGTTCAAAGTGTTATTGTTGATTTCCTTTTACTGGACCATGAGATCAGGTTATCCCCCAGAAACTGATAGCTTCCAGAAGTGCTTTTCCTCTTAAGTCTATCTCTAGCATAATCAGCATCACAATAACCCAATAGCTTGTAATCTTTATATTTTCTATAAAACAAGCCAAGGTTAATCGTATCTTTAAGATACCTGAAGATCCTCTTAATAGCTGCTAAGTCGAACTCTATAGGATTTGATTGGAGGTGAGCACATAAACAGACACTAAAAAAATGTAAGATCTAGAAGCAGTTAGTAATGGGATTGAACTAATCATACCTTTGTATACCTTTTATTCTACCTTAGCACTTGCCTCATCATTCTCAAGGGTACATGTAGGATGCATATGAGTCTTTGACGTCTTGCATTCTGACATGTAAAACTTCTTCAGAAGTTCCTTGGTGTACCTTCTCTGATGTATATATGTTCCTTATGAACTTTGATTGGTTTGAATCCCTAAAAAGAACTTGAGTTCTCCCATCAGATTTATCTCAAACTTTGCCTGCATAGACTTAACAAATGCCTTTGACAAGGTATCATTAGCAGAACCAAATATGATATCATCAACTTAAATTTGAACAACAAGGATATCATTTTTGAATGACTTACATAATAAATTTGTATCAACCTTTCCTCTGGTGAAATCATTTTCTAAAAGAAAATTTATTAGTCTTTCATACCATGCTCTGGGAGCTTGTTTCAAATCATACAATAACTTCTTGAGTTTGAAAATAAAATCTAGATTTTTAGGATTTTCAAAACCAGGGGGTTGATGTACATACACTTCTTTAGTAATGTAACCATTCAGAAATGCACTCTTAACATCCATATGATACAAGATGATGTTATGATTAACAACAAAGGAAATTAAGAGACGAATAGACTCTAACCTGACAACTGGTGCAAAGGTTTATGTATAGTCAATCCACTATTTCTATACTGATGATGACAGGTTTCTTACCGCCTTCTTTGGTTTATATTTTAATTCTTCAATCTTAGATTCTATTGGATGACCTTCTTTTGACGAATCAAGTTCTTTCAAACAATTTTTGATTTCTTTTTCGTCGTTTGTATTAAGGACATTAAGTGCATCTGTAAGAGATCTTTCCAAAGGAGCCGATATGTGAACTTGTTTTTGCACATCCGTGATGGCTTCATCAGTGACATCTAATTTGAAACATGATACTTTGTATTTTGAGTTTTTCATAGCTTCAAAGAGATTGAAGCTCACATCTTCATCTTGTACTTAGACTTTCATTAAACCATCATCAATATCAATCATCATTCTTGCGGTTTTCATGAATGGTCGGCCCAAGATTAGAGGCGTATCATCATTCTCTTCAATATCCATCATAACAAAATCAATACGAAATAAGAATTTGTCTACCTTGACCAAAACGTCTTCAGCTATGCCTGATGGACGTGTGAGGGATTTATCGGCTAACTGTAGTGTAATATTTATATTTTTCATATCTAGATCACCTATCCGCATGATTACTGACAATGGTATCATACTTATGCTTGAACCAAGATCGATCAGTGCTTTTCCCACATTTACGTTTCCTATGGTGATAGGCAATATAACTCAACTAGGATATTCTTATTTTTGTGGAAGGATCCTCTGAATAATTACACTACATCTTGCATCCAAATTAATGGTTTCTTCATCTGTAAACCTCCATTTCTTTGTGAGAATATCTTTTATGAACTTATCATATGTTGGCATCTGTTCTAGAAGAATGTTTATTTGTGATCGCTTGAAGATATCCAGAAACCTAGCGTACCTCCTCTCTTTGTCTTTCTTTGTAGGAGCATGAGTATACGATAAATGTTGCACTGACGGATTGGTCATTTTTCCTTTCACCTCTCTTATTTTTTTTATTTTTTCCTTCCGTTCACCACTCACTTTTCTCTCATTCTCTTCTAATGCTTCCTCATTATTTTGTTCTTCTACCACCTTCTCGATTTCTCCTTGTTCTCCCTCTTATTTTTCTCTTGACTCAACAACAACTCTCTTTTTTTCTAAATTTTCACCAACTCCTGTTTCAATCACTCTCCCACTCCTGGATGTTATTGACTTGCAATGTTCCTTGGGATTTATGGGAGCGTTAGTGGTGAATGTCCCTCCTTGTTATTCAGCTAGCTGCTCTGCAATTTTCCTTACTTGTATTTCAAGATTCTTGATCTATGCATATGTAATTTTCTCTGATTTGTAATAGACAATTGCATAGACTGGTTCAATGTGTCTTCCAACTTTGAAGTTCTATTTGGTTATGGAGGATTCTTATTAAAATTATGATTTGTATTTTCGCTATTCGATGGTCTCGCACCTTTCCTCCACCCCGACCATAATTCATGTTATTTTCGTATTGATAACCATGTTTACCTGGGTACGGTGCTTGCCTTGCTGATTTACCAAATAGTTTACTTCTTCATTGGATGGAGGAGAAAAACCAGTTGGATAGACATCAATGCAAAGTAAACAAAAAACGATGTGTTGGGGTTTACTATGTGCCTCCTGCATTTCCTTCATATGTTGTGGAAGTTTTTATATTTGTTTGGTGAGTTCTTCCACGGTTTGTGTAAGTATCTTATTCTGAGCCAAAATTGCATCATTTGTTCTTAATTTAAGGATTCCATTTTTCCTTTATGACAAACCTCTGTTATATTTGACTCGATGATCGTTGAGTGTCATTCGATCAATGATAGCTATTGCATCCTCTGTACTCTTGGACATTAAAGAACCACATGCAGTTGAATCTAACAGAAGTTTGGGTTGCGGCTGAAGTCCATTGCGGAAAATATAAATATGTGTAAGATCATCGAAACCATGATTTAGAAATTTCCTCAACGTAGACTTGTAACGCTCCCATGTTTCACAAACCATTTATGTTGAACCCTGAGCAAATATGGTAATCGCTATGTTGGCATCCATAAATTTGTTGCGTGGGAAGAAATGACTAAGAAACTTCTCTTCAAGTGAATTCCAATTGGTCATGATCTAAATTGGTTGGTCTAGATACCAATCTTTTGCCTTACCGATCAAGGAATGAGGAAACAATCTCATGAACATGGCATCTTCTTCTATTTTAGATGCTCCAAGTGTGCCAACAAGCTCATAAAACTTTGTGAGAGGAATATATGGATCTTAATGATCAAGTCCAGCAAACAGATTCACATAAATTATTTGGAGCAATCCAATCTTCATCTCGGTTTGCGCATTCTGAACCAAAATTGCATCATTTGTTCCTAATTTAAGGATTCCATATTTCCTTTGTGACAAACCTTTGTTATATTTGACCTGATGATCGTTGAGTACCATTCGATCAATAATAGTTATTGCATCCTCTGTACTCTTGGACATTAAAGAGCCATATGCAGTTGAATCTAACAGAAGTTTGGGTTGCGGCTAAAGTCCCTTGTGGAAAATATAAATATGTGTAAGATCATCGAAACCATGATTAATTTCCTCAACATAGACTTGTAACACTCCCATGCTTCACAAACCATTATGTTGAACCCTGAGCAAACATAGTAATCTTTATCTTGGCATCCCAAAGTTTGTTGTGTGGGAAGAACCGACTAAGAAACTTCTCTTCAAGTGAATACCAATTGGTCATAATCTTAATTGGTTGGTCTAGATACCAATCTTTTGCCTTACCAATCAAGAAATGAGGAAACAATCTCATTAACACGTCCTCTTCTTCTGTTTCAGATTCTCCAAGGGTGCCAACAAGCTCATAAAACTTTGTGAGAGGAATATATGGATCTTAATGATCAAGTCCAGAAAACAGATTCACATAAATTATTTGGAGCAATCTAATCTTCATCTCGGTTTGTATGGTATTGATTGGAGACTTGACCATATGTCCCAACCGTCTTGGGATGTTGTGGCACGACATTAGCCTCTCCTGACCCTATGCATTTATAACTTGATAACCCTATTGTTTTTGCAACCATGCCTTTCTCTTGTTAAGGAGAAGAGGAATAAATTAAAGTATAAGCTCCTTCTTGTTGATTCCTTGCTTTACTAGTTGTTTGCGTTTTCTGGTTTTGCTATTGTTTCTTCGAGATGTTCTTTCGATCTCTGGATCAAAAAGTAATTGACCTTTCAGTGTTTTACCTCGCATAAATAGAATTTACAAACCTAGCCAACACAAGTAAGCAACATGATATATATATATATATATATATATATATATATATATATATATATATATATATATATATATATATATATATATATATATATATATATATATATATATATATATATATATATATATATATATATATATATTAATACATGTAAAATTGCTTAAAACGATAAAAACTGTCGTGATGCTTGTAATATCTAAACGCCAGTCCCCGACAACGGTGCCATTTTGATGTTCATTAATCAAAAGTAAGTATTTTGTTATCATATCTGTAAGACCCCAATTTTGACCCTAAGATCCCTCATGGCATCATAACATTGCATTTGCATTGCCTCAAGGATCATAAGCATCTTGGCTCCTTACCTTTGGGGTGGGATCTCTTGTGAGTTTGGTTTGAGATCACCAAGCATGTTTGAATTGTATATTATTGCTTTTCTCATTTTATTTACTAACCAAAAGCACAAAAATATGTCACTAACATCTCTTGTTTGTAGCTTGAGCAATCACAAGGTCTAAAGCTTCTAGGAGATCCTATGTGCAGTGATCTGGCCAAGAGAAGATGAAAGCAAGCATGACAATGGTTCCCAAAGCTCTCATCCGTCAAATATGCCTTCCAAGTATCTCAATCCATCATTTTGATCAAAGCAAATCAAAGGGTTTGAGGCTTGTTTCCCAAGGAAACCCTAATTCATCTGTTCATCAATTGTGCCTTGCTCATGAAGCAACCTCAACCCATGGTCAAATACAATCAAGGGAAGTTCTTTAATTCATCATTTCATGCATATTTGAACTTATTTGAGTGCCCTCAATCATCAATTCATCAAGATATGAGTTTTGGACTTGAGAAGTTGATCAGTCAATTCATCTGACTATTTTGGAATACACTGAGACCTAACTTTTTATGTGTTTGTCAAATGGAGATGACCTCGAGAGAAAACAATGTTCTTAAGTACTATGTTAACAACTTTCATGTTCATCAAGAATTGATTTGAAGCTTGGAAGGTCATCATCCATTCCAAGACATTATAGTTCATTTTGACTGAAACCCTAATTTTGGGTCAACTTCCCAAGGACATAACTCCTTCATTTTTTATGATTTTGAGATGAGACTAAATGAATTGGAAATCTTAAGATGTCTACTTCAAATGTTATGTTGAGCAAAATTTCAAAATCTCAAAGAAATACATGTGATAATGCAAAACATTATAGGTCACTTTGAACCAAATGCATTGAAATGTGAAAAAGTCCAACTTCAAGTGCCCATAACTTCTTCATAAAAAAATCCAAATGATGCAAAATTTAAGTCCAAACTTAGTGTCTTGAAAATATATACAACTTTCATGTTGAAGATTTTGTCATTTGGAGCTCGCATCATTGAGACAGAAGGGTTTGAACTTTGGCCAATTTTCAAAATCTCACATATGCATGTTTTGCACCCTACACTTCAAGTTCAATTTTCATTAATTTCCAAGGCCCACATGGAGTTTTGATCAACATAAAATTTGTTCCTTATGCAATAAGCTTTCCAACCATTACTCATAAGGTTGTATTTCAATTTTGGACATGGCATTTTCGAAGACTTGAATGTTATAGTACATTTTTTTAAATGATTTGAATTGCCATGCATGAGCTAATACAGTCCAATCTGCACGTCCATTCTACTTACATCATGCATAAGCTTACAACTCCAAGTGGAATTGGACCCTCCATGCGCTTGTACAGGCCCATGCATGTAGGCCCTTTCCATCCATGCACATGATTTGTTCATGCATTCAACATTGCTTCAGCTATAAATACAATGCCTTGGCCTCTCATTTTAGCAACCTTAAGGCGCCCCAATTGCTGCTGAACTGAAATCCTAGCCATCACTAAAGGAACTATTTCATTTCTCTTCAAATTGTTCAGATCTGAATTTTGATTTTATTGATCAATCATCAGATCTCAAAGTTCCTAAACCTTCTCTTCTTGATCCATAGTGCCTACTGTTAGCAAAAGTACCCAAAGATCTTGACTCAAAACCTTGCAATTCAAAGGTTTACTTCAACTGTTATTTGCTTCAAACCAGCTTGTATATTGCTCTATTTGCTTTGTTATTGTGTGATCTAAAGTCCTCTGCATAGAGGCAACATTGATATGCTTTCAATTTTTGAAAATCATGAAGTTCACATGAACACCACAGAATTTCCACTTCTGATTTCTCTCAATATAGAGATATAGAATGGAATTGAGTGGTACAGGGGTGATGTACATCACCCCATCTCTCGAATGATGCCTGGATCGTGCATTTTGGTTGCTATTTTAAGTTCTGCAATTTTTGGCTTGGCCGAAAGTTGGCCGGAGAAGACGGTGGCGCTGGCCACCGTCTGGTCTCCAGATTAGATCTAGGCCTTCCATTTGTTTTTCCAGATCTAATCCTAAGCGTCCAATGTTATGACTTTATTAAAGGCTTGGTGTATCTCATTGACCTTGGTGTTTGGTGGACGCACGCATGTGGACTCTCTAATTTGCCAGCTCAATTAATGAGCTCAGATCCAATGGCTCACGCTTTTTCCTATTTTCTAATTTCTGATTTTAATTTCTTTTATTTCTTTTAATTCCATTTCACTATAAAAATTCATATCTCTCTCATTATTTGGCCAAAAATTATGGGACCAATTTCATTCTTCTCCTTTTAATTTCTACTTTCTAAAAATGATTTTTAATATTTTTTATTTTGTCATTTGATATTTTTTTAGTAATTTTCTCTCTTCTGGTTATTTTTAATTCATTTTAAATAGTTTTTGATATTCAAAAAATACAAAAATATTTTTCCAACCTCTTTGAATGATGATAGATTTATGAAAAATATTCTCATCAATTTATTAATTGATTTGAGATTTATTTGAGATTTTAGTTCAATTAGGTTATTTTTTATGCATTTTTAATTGATTTAAAATAGTTTCTGACTTTTAAAAAATGCTGAAATTTTTGTCAAACTTTGTTTGACCTTGTTGAACTTGGGATAATTCACTTGGACTTTTCAAAGTTGATTTGAAGTGAGTTTGAAGTTTGACCTTTCTTCATTATTTTAATTCAAGTTTTATTTTAATATTAAAAAATGCCAAAAATATTTTATTTGTTTCTTGACTTCTAATTCTCATTTTGCTTCTGTTTTTATTGTTTGACCTTGATCTTCTCTATCTTTGGTCAATGCTTGTTGATTAATACATATCATTTCCATTAATGCACTTTAATTCTTCATCTTCTTCTTCTTCTTTTCTTATTGATCAATGAGTTAAAGATTGGTGGTTAGCATTGATACATGGAGGTTTAATCTTCCTTGATTCAAATCTAATTCATCTTGATCATGGATCAAGTGAATGACTTTGCATTAAGGATAGATTGCTTTCTAAATCTTGCAAAGAACCTAAATCAATACAAGATCATTTCTCATCTCCTTTTTGGCATGGCAAGTTGTTGGAGTTTGATTCACTAATCAAGACCTCTAACTTGTGTTGTTGCCTATATTATTATTGACCGACCTCAAATAGTTGTGACTTCTACATAAGTCCAATTACGATTGCTTAACATAGCGCTAAATTGCTTTATGGCACACTAACCATTAACCATTAACATTTACTTCTTGCACTTTACATTTATGCAATTTACTATTCTTGTACATATTATTCATTTTCTTTTCCCCCTTTGCTCATTTGAGCACATGTTTATGTTAATGCAATTTTCCTTTTGCTCACTTGAGCACATAATTGTGTATATATTATTGTGCTTGTGTTTTATTTTGATTGTTGTGGACCAAATGCAAAGAAATGGACAAATGGACTTAGTTTCTAGGACTTTCCCTATGCAAATTGGAGTAAAAAGACCTCAATGTTGAAGATGGATTAGAAGGCCCAAACCTCTAAACTCACTCTTGTCCATTCTTGATTTACTTCATAGAACCTTTTGATGTGTGTGCTTTTGTGTTAGGGAATCCTATATGAGCTCAAGTTGAAGAACCATTGACATGTTCATCCAAAGTGAAAGATACAAGAGACATTGGGGATCTTCTAAGAGCTTGTTTTATTATGTTGATTGCTTGAGCTTACACTTATTTTGCTTGCATATTCCAAAGGATGGGAGCTACTTGGATCATCAATATGATCTCAAGAGACGAACTCCATTTGTGGTCTTGTTTCTTATCCCTCATCTCTTGTATAATTAGGACCTTAGCCATTCTTCTTCTTCCCTCAACTCTAACCCAAGCCAAAACTTTTGTGCAAACATTAACATTTGTTTTTTTCAAACATTAGAAACCTAAGCCTTATGCTTTTGATTTTCAAACCTTTCATAACACTCATTTTGAATTGAATCTTTAAGTCAACTTTGACCATACTTTGTAAATACTTTTCATTGGTAAATACCACTCACTCAAATACTTTTTTTGTGGTTTCAATGGCCACTCTCTTAATCAAAACTTTTTCATGACCTTTAGCTATTAGGTTTGAGTTATCCTTGAGGTAGATGTAATACTCACCTATATCCTTAGTGATGGACAATGAGTCTTCCATGCTTATTATAGGGTTAACCCCTCACTAGTATGTTGAAGCTATCCTCACATGGTGGATTTATGGTTTTAGGTTGAGTTTTCTCCCTTGGATAACAAAAGACCTTAAGGCTTTTGGACCAATTAATTCACCAACTCATTTTTTGAGATTTTTACCCCGAACTACGAGGTTTTGATCCTAATCTTTTTTAAGATGGTACGTAAGCAATGGGTTTATCCATCCAAACACAAAATGTAAATAACTTGTATATTCTCTTCTCATCTCTTCAATCATGTTTGCACAAACAAATTTTCCCAAAATACCAACCTTACAACAAATATGAAAAGGGCTCTCTAGGAGTACCTAGAATGTTTTGGGTGCTTAAAACCTTCCCATTGCATAACCAACCCCATTACCCCGATCTCTGGCATTTTTACTAGTTTTTGATTCGATAAAACTTTTAGGTTTTTGTTCGCTTTCTAACCATTCCTTTGGATAAATAGAAGTGTGGTGACGACTCGACTTGTATGGTTTACCTTGGATTTAGTCAATATCTCTAATGGTAACGAATACCCCGCTATAATATCCACAGGGACTAATGTGATATTAATGTCATTCAATAGTTAATATAGTTTAAAATAGAGAATTGTAAAGTTGTATAATAGTAAAAAGTAACATAATGTAAAAATGGTAATTGATAAATTTTCAGAGATATGATAGCTTGCTAGGATTGGATTTCATCCACCGATTGTGTACATAATTTATTAATCAGTTATACATAACCTAAATATTCATCAATATCATCATTTATCGCTCGCAAATAGTGTTTATGCCTAAACTAGTTCGGTCGTATTGTTTAATCGATGATTTCTCAGTCTATTAAACAATATGGTAGCATTAAAAATTGATACTTGTTGTGAATGTTTAATCCCTAAATCTATGTCTAGAATTTAGAGTTTTAACCGATGGTTATCTTAGATCAAGATTCGAACTGTATTTCTCAAAATCAATTCAAATCTATAAAGTTAACAGTAAAATGAAGATAAAATCAATAATCATGAATAAATAGGTTATATATAATGATGTGATCAATAATCATACGATGAACTACACCTAATCCCAACAAGAGAGAAGAATTAACTACTCATTTTCATGGTAACTTGATACAAAAGAGAAGAATAAAGAAGAATGAGCATCAATCGTGATTTCCCAACGATTGATGTGCATCAAACTTGATCTTCAAGTTTCACTCTTCCTCTGTTTCTATCTCTAAGGTCTCTTGTTAAAATTTCACTATGTTCCTCTCTAAAACTTAGCTTCTTTAAAATCCTCAAATGATGCTTATTTACAACTTTCTGGTTCTGCTAATCTCGCTTTGCGAGAAAGGGCTCGCTAAGCGAGCCTTCCTTTCTTCAACTTGAATTCTTCCCAAACCGCCTATCCTCGCTTAGCAAGATGTGGCTCACTTCCTCTTTGTTGGGCCTCGTTGGAGTGAAAATGATGCTTTTTGAAACTACAAACTTTCTTCCAAGCCTCGTTGGATGCTCGTTGGGGCTCGCTTAAGAGAGAGTGATGCTTTTTGGATTTGCAAACTTTCTTCCAAGCCTCACTGGATGCTCGTTGGAGCTTGCTTAATGAGAGCTTTCTTAGAGCTCGTTGTAGCAATTTTTACAGGACCTTGCTTCTTGCTTTGTTGCCCAAACTCTTTTCTTAGCATCAAAACCTACAAAATATTTACCAATTAGCAACAATGTGCATAAAGCTCTTGTTATCTTCACAAAAATCAACTTTAATAAAAATTTGGGGGTTTTGATATTGGAAACTTGTAAACCAAGTTAGTAAGTGCTCAAATTCACTCTAATCAATAATCATAATTTGGCACTTTATCAATTGCCTATGTTCCAAATTGGGAAATGATTAGATAGATCTCTACTTCTTACACATTATCACTCAACCTTCAATTTCGCGATCAAGCCCTATGATAAAATAAATCTATCCAAAAAAATCATTGCACTTCCATCCAGTTTAAACTATGTAAGTTTGCTACCATACACATGGACATCCACTAGATCAAGGTTTTCTATGAAATCACTGAATTTTATCATTTCACCTCTATTTACTTGAGTTTTTTTCCATTTTTTCCATGTCTCCTTATTGATTGAATTAAATCCTTATACTAAACACCATTCTCCACTAGGAAACATGCTTTTAATTTCTCTCAATTTTTTCCAAAGCATTCTCTTACTTTGGATGAAGCAAGAAAAATATACATTCACAATGAAGAGAGATGTACCACTAAATATCACATTTATCCCCACATATACCTCACCAGAAAAGTTGAAGTTAAATTCAAACATACATGTTTTCCACATGATTAACATGTCACATGATCTACATTAGGCCTCTTTATAGGTCAATTCCAAGTTTTTGTCTCCCTGTAGAGAGAACACATCTTCATCGTCCAAATTTTGTAGCTTAGTTTCATGCAACAATCATACTTCAAACATTCCCTTACTAATTGATTGATGAAGGCACTTCCTTTTGATAGGATTGCCAAACCTTCAAATATTATAGCACAAAATATTCATGATGCACCAGCGATATTTGCTTCCTTCTAACTTATTCTTTCTTGATCTCTAGCCTTCAAACATTTAATTTCCTGCCAATGAACATTATCATCTTCCACTTATTTTAATCCAAACTCTGACGCTTTTTCCTCGATTTTAGTTCCCATGTTTACATTCTTCTTCGCCCAAAACCTTGTATTGCCTTGTATCATATCTGAATCTGAGGTTGACTCACAACACAAATATGAACCCCTTGAGAATCTATCCATCAAATAGTCATATTGGTTCGATGATGAAGGAAATTATCGGGGTTTCCTTTTTGAATGCTTTGGTGGCCTGAGGGACAAAAAGTAAGATGGCTAAAAGGTTTCTAGTTCTGTTTGTTTTCCAAATGCTAAAATGTATGACTCCTATTAATATGGGCCACCATACAATTAATGAAGAATTGTGTTTATAAAGGTTTTTCGACGCCCCATATATGAGAGTTTGAAAGAAAATTTCACTTAATTGAGTTCTTTCATACCTTGATTTGAATACCTCACCAGTTTCATGCAAACATTCCTTGCCTCTAGGTTTATCCAAGTTTGAGGACACAACTTTCACCATGTTTATGTCCTTTTGGTCTTATATTTACCTGTCACAGGCTTTGCTAATCCCACATTTTCCTTGGTTAACCTTTCTTCGACTCCACGTATCACATCGAGTGTTGACTATACCTCTATTATTTTTTCCACCCTATCACCTTCTCCATTTTGACACATTGTGTTCCCTTTTTCTATTGTCGTCTCTGAATAGACAACAAGAGCCTTTTTTTTAACTTTTTTGTGTTTCCCATATCACACTCATCACCCATATCATCGAGAAAAGCATCATTGTCTTCTTCATCGACATCTAAGATTTCTTCTTCTTCTCCAACCCATTCATCTGAGCAATCATCCGATTTCGATGAGTTCAAAACTGTCTAAGTTTGAGGGAATGTTGATCCTTAGAGGCCCACGAGAGTTTTCCACCACCTTGATTCTAAACACCTATCCATTAATATTAACATTAAAGGTCTCGTTTTAGAACCAAAGTAAATTTATTTTTAACCAATATGCGTGCAACGTCCATTTTTGTTTATTCACTTGTACCACCATATGAGTACATATAGAACCCTACTAGCTTAGCAATGAATTAGAAGAAACTTTAATTTCATGCATGGCATGGAAGACCATAAATTCATAACCAAGTAACTATTTCCTCATCCACGTCAGGAGATTCCTGTTTTTTAATCTCTTTGAATCATTAACTTAACCAATGGCTTCCGTTTTCAACAAGTGATATAATGTTTCATGTCTCCCTTTCCTCATGCAGGCATAAGTGTTCTCTCAATAGAGTAACTTGAATCACAAAATATTCCAAAGTGTTAAGGATGTCACATATATTATAGGTCATACATGGGTTTTCCACTACCCCTGCATATGCTTTCTTGAATCTCCTCCATTCCTCTTCGTCTTCAATGTTGAACTCCAGATGAGCAAAAATAGGCTTGTCTGGTGGCGATTTGGCCTTGGATCCCTGCTGAAGTTTGACCTTGGTTAAGCATTGTTGTTCTTGAGAACATGAGCATACAACCTCATATCTCTAGTTCCTTTGAAACCTAGATCCCCTGTATGTTTAAAATGCATCTACTTGTCCTTGAATGCTTTATTCTGATTTGTGTGTTTATTCAATTCCTCTCGATTATTGGCGCCTCTTCTCAAACCTCAGTACCTATGGTCTCCTCGATTTTGTCTCCTTTGAAACCTTGATAAATTCACAAATATATTATACTTGCCAATGAAGATATTGTCTAACTTGATTGCTAGCCATTTCTCATTCTTTACATTAAAGAATTTTACAAAATCGTATCTTTTTCCTCAAATGTCTCTCTCGGATAAGATAACAACCTCATTTATGTCTTCAAATCCCTTGAATTCCTTATACATCTCCTTAACTCTCCCCTAATCTACTATTAAAGTGAAGAAGAATGTTGTGCTAACGGTCGCGTGACCGCTACCCCGTCTTGTGCCCTCATTGTCCCATTGATTGTTCTTCGTAAAGCTTCTCCTATTGTTACCGTTCTTCCACTCCTCTATTTGATAATAGTTAGTTTTAAAAAGGAAGGTTATTTTTGCATTCGTAAAAAGTATCGATAATCATATGATTGAACATATTACCCTCCCACGAAAACTAACCCCAAAAATGTATACATATTATTTTACTTTATACGAATTAAAATACAAACTAACACCTACACGCATAAACCTACACATTCCACACAAGTGGATCCTAAAATAGATACCTAATGCCATTAGATTTATCATGCACAAACTCCATGAAATGAATTAAAATTTGAATAATTACAACACAAGTGCATGCATGGTCCCCACGTTTCCACTGACCATGGCAAACAGAACACGCAATCCTTGTTTATGTCTCTCGTGCATGAGTCGGTAATCTAGACATAGAACACGTTCAAATAATCCCTGTAAATTTTTTTGGATCTATTCGACTATTCAACAAACCAATAAAAACATATTGATATTTAGCTATCTTCTACTACCACTATCTTCAAACCTCAGCCATTCAATCATTGTCTCTTGTATTATAAATAAGTGTCTTTGGTTCTTTAGCTCAAACCACCAAAACCCAAACACTTAACATATAAGCTTCTTTTTTTGACCTAGAGAAGAGAATACACAAATTTTTTGAAGGTATAAGTTATAGTTGTGAAAAAATGAGTGAAGAGAATAACAAAACAAACCATTATGAGTCTAATGGTTTATCTTCTTCAACAAAAGAAAAGGAACAAAACATTGAAAAACATGGTAACAAAAAACCGGGAGGATGGAAGGCCATGCCTTTTATTTTAGGTAAGACATTTCTATTTCTATCTATCTGTCTATTTATCTATTTTAAAATATTTTTTACTTACACGAAGTAGAATTTCGACCATTGAATTTAGATAAAATTCAATGGTGAAACATTATCTTTGTGTAATGTGAATCCATCGAATTTAAATCAATGGCCGAGATCAATTTATGCATGTAACTACGGTGTAATCTTGAACGAAATATTTCCTACTTCCACACTCATTTGAAAATAAATTTTTTTGTTGATGATCCAGGAAATGAAACATTTGAGAGATTAGCAGCATTCGGATTATTTGCTAACTTTATGGTTTATTTGACAAGAGAGTTTCATTTGGACCAAGTTCATGCTTCAAACATTCTTAATATGTGGGGTGGTATTACCAACTTTGCCCCTTTACTTGGAGCCTTCATTTCTGATACTTACACAGGTCGCTTCAAAGCTATAGCTTTTGGTTCCTTCTTCTCATTACTGGTAAGGATTTTTTTTCTTCATCCTAATCCATATATTTTTATATAAATATAATATGATTATAATTAAAGTGTGTGTTAACGCTTCATTATCTTTAAAAATAATGGTATTTATTATTGTAAGTAATAATTTTAATTGACTCTTTTTTCTTAGAAAATTTTAATTGACTCTTGAAACTCGGAGAAGATATATGTAGATAGTTGCAGGCCATTTCTTAGTGTTGAAGAAACCACCTTATATACTGATAATGGAAAATAATATTAAATTATATATTATCTTAAAAAATAAAAATAAATATTTTAAGAAACTAAAATAAAATATTATTAAACCGGTAAATCAGTTGATAATTATATGTCAAAAAATAACGTATTTTTATAATATATTTAGTTACCAAGATTTTTGTTTATATTGATATTTTTTAATATCAAATTTTACTTTAGTTGCTACCATTTAAATTTTATAAAATTTTAAATTTGCAGCCAATTTTGACAGTATGATAGAACTATCAAATATTTGAAATTAATATTTAAAAAATTATTTTATTTTAAATTTGATTATACACTTCACATGCAAGATAAAATATTATAATATCAAGGTTCATTAAATGATGCAGATTTTATGATAAGAAAAAGACGAGGTGATATAAATGCAAAATTGGAAATGAGTTATTTTCATATCTTCCTTGTCCACCAATAATGCACCAATATTGATAATAATAGACTTGAAAACAGTACAAAAATTATATTGGACCACATGAAGGTAATAATTAATAATTTAATATAGTAAAAAGGTAGTAAAAGTAGCAATATCCTCAGATTTTTAATATACGAGGATAATAAAAAAATTGAGATAGTGGAATTCACAGACTCAGCTTAGATATTGCTCATAAATCTTTTCTTAGATCCATTTTCTAATGTGGCATCATCATCTTTATGTTTTATAGTACTGTAGTACTTTATTTCTCTTTTTTCACTTTTTATTTTTTATTTTTCTAATGTCATTATTTTTTTTAAATAATTAAAAAATGTTGAAAATATAAATATATATAATTATTTTTTTTGTTGTAATAGGGTATGACAGTTGTGACATTAACAGCATGGTTACCTCAGTTACATCCTCCATCATGTTCACCTCAACAACAAACATTGAATCAATGTGTTAAAGCTACAAATTCTCACGTTGGTTTTCTGTTCATGGGACTTATATTTCTAAGCATAGGTTCTTCAGGTATAAGACCGTGTAGCATACCTTTTGGTGTTGACCAGTTTGACCCTACAACAGAAGAAGGAAAAAAAGGAATCAATAGTTTTTTCAATTGGTATTATACTTCATTTACTGTGGTGTTATTAATCACTCAAACTGTGATTGTTTATATCCAAGATTCAGTTAGTTGGAAATTTGGTTTTGCTATACCAACTTTGTGTATGTTTTGTTCCATAATCTTGTTCTTTGTTGGAAGAAAGATTTATGTCCATGTGAAGCCGGAAGGAAGCATTTTGTCTAGTATTGCACAAGTTTTAGTTGCTTCTTATAGAAAAAGGAAAGTTAAGGTTCCTTGTGAGAAGGTGGTGGATGGGATTTTTTATGATCCTCCATTGATTGGGAGTGCTATTTTGTCAAAGCTACCTTCAACTAACCAATTTAGGTAACACATCTACGGTATATCTAAAATATGTTTTTTAATAGCAAATATATTTCGATTGAAGATATCTGAGAGGAATGAAGGGATATGAATTTCATTTC
Organism: Lathyrus oleraceus; assembly: GCF_024323335.1. Classification (NCBI taxonomy): domain Eukaryota; kingdom Viridiplantae; phylum Streptophyta; class Magnoliopsida; order Fabales; family Fabaceae; genus Lathyrus; species Lathyrus oleraceus. Next base: position 376,343,030 of record NC_066580.1, on the reverse strand, counting down.
TTTCTATTACTTACCATTATTTTTTATTTTATTTGATTTATGCGGAATGAATAATTTCTAAAATATCGAAACAATGGAACGGAAGTTTCATTCCACTCCATTTCTTTCCTCTTCTTTCCATTATGTTCCATTTATTTCATGATATTCAAGCACAATCTAAATTTTTTAAAAATCTTGTTATTATCTGAGTTGTAGTTACAGGGTTGGGATATCTGAAATGTGATTTTATGTCTTTAATATATGATATTAGTTGGTATTTATATTTTTATCTTTCAATTTTAGGGTTTTGGATAAAGGAGCTCTAATAATGGAGGGTGATTTAAACCTAGATGGAACCATAGTAAATCAGTGGAATCTTGTGAGCATCCAACAAGTAGAAGAGGTAAAATGTTTAGCAAGAACATTTCCAATTTGGGCAGCGGGAATCCTCGGTTTCACCGCGATGGCCCAAGTAGGAACATTTATTGTTTCGCAAGCCATGAAAATGGACAGACACCTAGGCCCGAATTTCCAAATCCCGGCCGGTTCACTCGGGGTCGTATCATTCATCATCATAGGTTTATGGGTCCCGTTCTACGACCGGGTTTGCGTACCAACCCTAAGAAAAATCACAAAACATGAGGGTGGTATAACTCTCCTCCAAAGAATCGGAATCGGCATGGCTTTTTCAATCATAGCAATGATCGTAGCTGGTTATGTTGAAAAAATTAGAAGAAATGTCGCGAATTCGAATCCAAATCCACAAGGGATTGCACCAATGTCGGTAATGTGGCTATTCCCACAACTAATCTTGATGGGATTTTGTGAAGCATTCAACATCATTGGACTAATTGAATTCTTCAATAGACAATTTCCTGACCATATGAGAAGTATTGCTAATGCTTTGTTCTCTTGCTCATTTGCTTTGGCTAACTATGTTAGTAGCATTTTGGTGATAACAGTTCATAATGTCACTGGAACACGTAGCCATCCAGATTGGTTGACAAATGATATCAATGTTGGAAGATTAGATTACTTTTACTACCTTTTAGCTGGAATTGGAGTTTTCAACTTGGCTTATTTTGTTTATGTTTCTCAAAGATATCATTATAAGGGAAGTGTTGATATTCAAGAGAAACAAACTCAAGATGTGGAGCTAGGTACAAAAGGAGAACTAGATTACTATACAAAAGAAGTATGAAGATTCTAAATAAATTATGTATAAATTTTCTTATATTTTTGCTATAATTTTAGCTATGTAATATATAGTGTTATGTTAATCAATCGGTTTCTTCTAGTCTTTGGCAAATTAATATAATCTCACATTATTTTAATTAATGAGATATTGAAATCAACAAACTTTAAGGGAAATAAATTATAGAGGTTACTTTATTGAAAGAAAAATCACTTGAGTGTTTTTAAAAAAAAAATCGTAAGAGGTAGTGGGATAAGGTGCAATCATTTGAAGTATTATAAGATATTATATCAATTCATGTGTTTAGTGAGTAAGCATGATATAATATAAGTTAATTTTGTTTCCATGTCAAACCTACTTTGTGTCTTTCTAGTTAAAGAGCCTCCCAAAGAAAAATAAAACTTTATTGTATAGTTTAACATACAAAACATCAAAAACTGACTCGCAAGACTTTACTCTCCTAGCTATACAACCAAATAGACATTAATATAATCAACTCTCTCCAAATTTTTATATACTTAAATTGATATATGATTAAAATTGTAATGTTCCCTCCATCGAAGATCAGAGTTCTAAATAACTTTGTATGTACACATACTTTATATATATATATATATATATATATATATATATATATATATATATATATATATATATATATATATATATATATATATATATATATATATATATATATATATATATATATATATATATGTATACAAAGTTATTTAAACTATGATCTTCGATGGAGGGTACATACAATTTTAATCATATATCAATTTAAGTTATAAAAATTAGAACTATGATCTTCGATGGATATAATATTATATATATATATCATATATATATATATATATATATATATATATATATATATATATATATATATATATATATATATATATATATATATATATATATATATATATATATATATATATATATATATATATATATATATATATATATATATATATATATATATATATATATATACACAAAAATATCTAACTCAATCTAATAAATAAAAATTACAAAGCAACCGAGAATAGTAAATATCAAAAAACAAAGAAATATTTAAACTGAGTCACCAACAAAAAGACCTCCAAAAGATAAGTTAGAGCTCTCCAAGCCAAGACCAACAACAATAACAGCCAAATCTGATGAAGCACAACAAGAACACATCCAATGGTAGGTTGAAGACACTCGTATTGCTATTGGCTTAAGAGTAGAATAGGGTTCTAATGACAAGTGAGAAAGCACATGAGTTGCCCACAGACCTACCAAGATATTATTTCCAAGTCAAGAAGATGCCTGTATCTTCCCCATCTTTCATTGTCGCCAAAGAACTAGAGAATACAATATCATCCTGATATTTCCAAACTGACCAAATCACGGTGTGTCAAATCAACAAGAAGCCCCCATAATCCTAGATGGTGCACTAAGCGGGAGAAACATCTGGAATATGGTCACGATATCTCTAGGTAAAACTACACATAAACCCAACCAACTAAAAATCATTTACCAAATAGTAGTCACAAAGTCACAAGTCATAAAGAGAAGGAAAGAAGACTAAATGAAAGATAAACAAAAAGGGAAAGAGAATGACCTAGAGTCCATAAGGACCCCCCCCCCCCCCCCCCCCCCCCCCCCCCCCCCCCGGTCACCCATCCATCTTAAGCAGGTTTTCTCTGGTGGGGATTTGGTCCTACGAGATGCTCCAGAAGAAGACAATGACTATAAAGGGAGGCTAACTACTTTATATATAAGGAAGAACTACCTCTACAGAAGTGATTTGACGGCCTGAGGGGAACTCCCAGGCTTGAAGGAAATAATAGATGGTTGTCACAAAATAAGACTCGTCTTTAGAATGACACCACCTTCATTCATCTCTATTAGAAGAGGGAGAAATCCATTATCACTAACAGAAGATCTAAAATAAGAATCTGCTTGTGATCGAAGAGAAAGTCCCTCGTCCACTTAAGCTCTCAATTTCAAGCCTCCGCTTCCCACCTACCTACCTCTCATATGATCGATGAACCAGATCAGAAATAGAAAAGAGCCTAAAAAATCTAGATCTAAAAGGGGCATTTCCAATCCATATGTATTTCCAAAAAAAAGTGAGGAGGCCAGATCCAACTTTTAGTCTAAGGTTATCCATGAGCCAAATAGAGGGATCGTTAATTTTGGCTCTAAAGAGTGAAACTCCTTTCCACCAGGATGAGGACGAATGTAGGCACCTGGCTATCCTTCCCAAAATAGAAGACATAGGGTCGTTCCATATCTAGTAATGAGGATGTCACGCCAACGTTTGGAAGCTCCCATGATAAACCTCCACCTCTACTTCCCCAAGAAATCCAAATTAATCAATTGAAGGTCCCGGACATCGAACCTCCAGGATTCTTAGGCTTACACAAATTTTCACACCTAGCCCAGGTTATCTTGGAATCCCCTTTTACCCCTCCTCAAGGGAACCTCTGTTGGATCTTCATAATCTTCTTCTAAACCTTGACTAGCATTTTCAAAAAAGAAAGGTAGAAGATAAGGATGACATTAAGAACAGAATTAAAAAGGATCACTCTCTCACCCAGTGACATGTACATATGCTTCCACAAGGGGAGCCTTCTGGATATGAGGTTAACTAGAAGTTCCCATGTAGATCCTAGGAGAGGATTGGCCCCTATCGGAAGCCCAAGGTACTTAAAAGGAAGAGATTACTTCATGCAATGGAGGAACTCACAAGCAAGGTTTAAAAAGGCAGGATCAATATTTAGCCCAATGAGAGAGCTTTTGGAAAAGTTTACCCTAATACCTGATGCTAACTCAAACCCATGTAGAATAGCCTTGATATATCATAGTTTAACAATGGAAGTCTCGACCAAAATAATTGTGTCATCTACAGGCTAGAGATGCAAGACTACCAAGTCAGAAGAAGCCACACAAATACCCAAGAAAAGCTACAACTCTATAGCTCTGGGAAATAAGCCATTGAGCCCTTCGACCACCAAGAGATAGAGGAAAGGAGCAAGGGGGTCCCATTGCTTCAACCCCCGTTGGATGCTAACTTCTTGGGTCGTACAACCATTAACCTGGACAACAAGGTTACCAAAGAATACACAAGCATGAATCCAACCTATCTACCTATCATTAAACCTGAACTCAGAAAGCATATAGTCAAGTAAATATAAGTTAACAAAATTATAGACTTTCTAAAAATCAACTTTAAAATGAGACATGGTTTTTTACTCTTCTTGGCTAAATATAATAGCTCATTCACAACCACCACACCATCAACTAGGAACCTACCTTTGAGGAAGAGTGACTGGTTAAGAGAGATAAGTTCATCCATAACACCAGAGAGCCTAGCCGCCAAGACTTTAGCAAGGATCTTCTAGAGAGACCCCACCAGAGAGATAGGTTAAAAATCCCCTCTGGCTAATATTTCATTCAGAGTAGTTGTGTGCTACATTTTGCATCTGAGATGTATTTTTCTTCTGATATAGATAGAGAAATGATGGCTTGTCTTTTACTAGCCCAGGATATTAGGTTTTCACCTATGAATTGACAGTTTCCACTAGTGAATTTTCTCTTAATTCTATTCCCCATCATATTCAATATCACAGAATCCAACTAGCTTATAATCGAGGGTTTTTATAAAGAAGTCCTAGATTTGTTGTTCCTTTCATATACCTAAAGATTCTCTTAACAACAGTTATGTGAGCCTCTCTATGATTTGATTGAAATCCTGATCACAGACAAACACTGAACAATATATCAGGATTAAAGGTTATGAGGTAAAGCAAGGAACTGGTCATACCTCTATATAGTTTATGATCCACCTTGGTGCTACTTTCCTCTTTGTTCAGACAGCAAGTTAGATGCATAGGAGTTAACATAATCTTGTAGTCTTCAAGTTTAAACTTCTTCATAAGCTCCTTTGTGTACTTGGACTGATGAACATGAGTTCCATTTTTTACTTTGGTTGATTTGAATTCCTATAAATAATTTTAGTTCTCCCATCATGCTCATTTCAAACTCAGCCTACATAGTCTATAAAAATTCATTGCAAAGAGAGGCATTAGTAGAACGAAAAATTATGTCATCAACATAAACTTGAAAAATTAAGATTTCCTTATTCTGAGTCTTTCTAAACAGTGTAGTGTCAACTTGACCTTTATGAAAACCATTTTTTAACAAGAAATTGCTCAATCTCTCATACCAAGCTCTTGGAGCTTGTTTGAGTCCATATAGTAATTTCTTGAGCTTAAGAAAAAATTGGGTGGACTGAGTCTTCAAACCCAGAAGGTTGTTTGACATACACCTCTTCAGAAATGACTCTGTTTAAGAAAGCACTCTTGACATCCATTTGATATAAATAATATCATGATTAATAGCATAAGAGAGAAGAACTTTGATTGCTTATAACCTTGCAACATGTGCAAAGGTTATAGAGAAATATATACCTTCTAACTGACTGTAGCCTTGAGCTACAAGTCTAGCCTTGTTTCTTACCACTTCTCCCTGCTCATTTAGTTTGTTTTTGAACACCCATTTTGTTCCAATAATGTTCTTTTGACTTGGTATGGGGACTAGATCCATGTCGCTACGCAATAAATGACTACAACACAGACTCGCCACCAGATTTTATTTATTCAAAAAAGAGGAAAGGGAAAATAATCGATAAAACCCTTTAAAGAAAAAGAAAATTGGTCTCGCAGCCATATTAGGATTTGGAAGTAGGTTATACGAGGGGAAGATATTAGCACCCCTCACATCCATCGTACTTGATGGGAACCATCTAGGTTGTCTACGTGAATGGGTGTTTATCTATCTTAATGCTTACTTACTATCGGAGAAAAGGAGGAAGTGATTGGTTTTTATTATTGTGCTCACCAATGATTGTGGCCCTTGTGCCTACGTATCATGATCGTGAAATGAAGAATCATAGCTCCGTAGTTCGGAGTATAAAATGATTGTTTGTTGGTTTTTTTACCTTGAAAAAGGTTTTTCAGAGTGATTCCCAAAGGTGCAAAAATAAGTTTGATGAGTTAATGTTGTTTTTATGATTTTGAAAATAGATTGCTCTCGATTAGAATTGCACTAAAGACTATGAGCAGAGGTGAATATTTGAGACAAATAAGTCAAGCATCTTGTGTCCAAAATACTCAGAGTAAGGGTAGGAAAGCTCCATTCTCACTCCTTCTCCATCACTTAAAGCTCGTGGCCCACAACTCTATTTGTATTTTTATTGTATTTTGAATTCAATTAAGAAAATGCCATTTGACGTTGGATCAAGGGTTTATTTGCTTACTGATTTTGAAATGGTGAGGTACAAAGATATTTACAAGGAAATAATGAGAGAAATAAATGGTCTCATTGTGAGGTAGCCCAAGAGAAAGCCTTGTGTGTGCAAAGTGACCTATGCTAAGAAGTGGATAATGGGCTTAAGAACATGTCTCCCTAGGATAGTGTCATGAATGTCATTCTCATAATAAAAGGTTGTAAGTCACTGATGAAATTCTAAGTCAGAGAAATAGACCAAGAGTCATGATTCATGCTTGAATGGTTGTGATATTGTGGTTCCGACTTTGGAATGCATTTTTTAAGATGTTGTTGTTTTGATGGGCCATTTGCTGGACTGATGTGCATTGCCAACATATGTAGTGTTCGTGTAAGCCCTAGAGGCCAATACTTTTGGTACTTGTATCGAATTGTTTATTAATAATAAAAGGCTTTTTCTTTATTATGTTTGTTTAATAAAGTCCCTAGAATAGCTAGTCCATTTAATGTATCAAGTATGACTTAATCATGAGATCACATTAAACATAAGGACACTATTCTTAAAGTATCCGTAGTCGAGCTTTATTGTGAAGTGGGATAACATTAAAGCATGAAGACTATTATGTTTATAGACTGATGATTACATCTCATGGATCATGGATAAGGAGTTATCAAGTCTTAAACATAGGTATGAATATTAGAAGTAATATTTATACCAGATTGACCCGCTATGAGAATACTATATAGAATGTTATGCAAAGTGTCATAAGTTATTCTCATGGTGATAATGGTGTATACCACTCTTCGACCTAAAACCACTATGGACCCTAGATGTAGAGTCGAGTGCTTTATTGCTGATCAAACATTGTCCGTAACTGGATAACCATAAAGACAGTTGATGGGTACTCCACGAAGCATGCTAAGGGACATGAGTGACCTAGATGGAATTTGCCCATCCTGCGTAACAGGATAAATGTCTATGGGCCCAATATTGAACTGGACAAGGATGACACGGTCTATGCCTTGTGTTCAATATATACATAAGGGCAAAAGGTTAATTATACACATAATTATTATCACAGAAGGATTTGTCAGATCACATGACATTTTCGTGTCTTGGATAGCAGTGATGTGTTGCTAGATACCGCTCACTATTTATTATGCTAAATGCGTGATTTAATATAATTGTCAACATCGCGAAAACCTATAGGGTCACACACAAAGGACGGATTGATGAGAGATAGAGTAACTAAGGAACACTGTAAGGTACGGTTCACTTAAGAGGAATACGAAATATGGTAAGGTACCACGTGCTTAAGTGATTTTGGGCATATTATAAGATATAGGCCAAAATACACTTAAGTGGCCTTTTTAGCTTAAAGCCCACACAAGTGGTTCTATAAATAGAACCCTTGGGTAGAATCATTATCACTCTTGGAATTTCGTATCTCTCTCTCTCACTCAAATCCTTCATTCATAACAGCTAGAACTGAGATTGAAGGAATCCGTTCGTGTGGACTGAGTAGAGGCGTTGTCATCGTTCAACGTTCGTGATCGCCACAAGAGGTAACGATTCTATCACTGATCATGCCCATTCGTAAGGATCATTAAAGGAGAAACTTTTAAAATCCGCTGCATTTTGGATCGCCATTCTCCTTCAGTGGTATCAGAGCCACTTACGAAACCATGAATCTGATAACTATTTATTTTCTGTATTAATACGATTAAAGACAGAATGAATCAAAGATTAAATTGAGATCGATCAAGTTATATATATGATATAAGTAATCCTGATGCAAAATACATTATATATGACATAGTGTTCTTGTTTCGTTCATTCAAACACTCAATGGTTGTTTTCCTTTGAGCGATCAATGGTCGTTTGCTTCTTGGTCCGATATTAGTATGGTGAAGCAATGACATGTTGATCAATCATACTGAATCAACAATCGAGATGTGTTTGACGGTCTGAAATTTGTGCATCAGGGTTAGGGACGGCACAAGGGTTGTGTTGTCAGAGAGTTATGCGATTGGGGTTGTAACTGCACAAGAGTTGTGCTTTCTAACAAATTTTCGTACAGTGTTAACCGGTTAACGCATATGGTTAACCGGTTAACGCAAGACGGAATACTATTTTCTAAAAGATTTTCAAACAGTGTTAACCGGTTAACGCATATGGTTAACCGGTTAACGCAAGACGTGTAAGGGCAAACTGTCATACAACATACGATCATAGGTTTCGATGATGACAAATTACCACCATGGATGAATCGACATTGTCGATTCCACCTCTACAAAACAAATGCAACATATCACCTATCATATCCTTTTCTATGCTCATCTAAACTGTTATATTTCATACAACATATGTGGATAAAATGTGGTCATGACAAAATGCATGAAAACCACAAAAATCTGAATTTTTGCAGATTTGCAGGGTTTGAGTCGACCGTAGGGTCGACGCATAACATAGTGCATTTCCCACGGGTCAGCACACAAAAGGCTTGAGTCGACCGCAAGGGTCAGCGCATGAACCACGGGTCAGCGCACGCCGACCTATGGTCGACGCATACTGATGTATTTTTCAGACTGTCCAAAACTGCAGGCTATGCATCGACGCATAGACCTGCTATGGTCGACCGTTCGTGTGCAAATACAGTTTTTAAGCAATTCCCACTGTGTTTGAAAAGCTGTTAAGTTGGTTGGTTGGTTTGTTACTATATATAGTAGTTTAGCTACTTGTATCTAAATAACATTTGACAAAATGATTCAAGTGTACAAAGAACAAGAAAAAGTGAAATAGGTGTCCAAGATTCTTCATCTTCATCTTCAACATCTCACAACACTTCAACTACACACAACCATTTTTGAAGCGCTTTGTGATTGGTTAAACGTGATAACGTTCGAAGCCGAGATTGGGGAATCCGGTTCGGGTTGAAGCTTGCGACAGGTTTTTTCTTGAATAAAACCTTTAGGGTTTTGTCCTCCAAGACTGGTTTGATTTTTGGGGGTTTTTGGACGATTTCTTCATCAATTTTCAGCTGAGCGAAGGTGATTGAGAAGAGGAAGTCTTCATCAATCTAGTAGCAGATTCAGTGATACTGAAGGGAAGATTGCGGGTTTGATTTGTTGTAGTTGAGATCAGCCGGGCCGAGGGTTTGAAGAACTGAGGGTTATTCAACAAAGGGGCTGGAATCGGAGGTCTATCAACAACAATCGAAGGACTTGATTCACCTTGAATCAAGGAACAAGGAGTGGAAGCAACATTCAACGTCTTGAGAATTCTGTTGTATATTTCCTTGTCAATCCTTGTATAAACGGTTATACTCAACAAGTGATATCTATTAAAGTAATTTCAATTCTAGTTTTAGAATTGAGGGCAGACGTACCCCGAAGCGAGGACGACGGGGGAACTGCCTCATCCAATCTTTGTCTTCTCTACTTTTTAGCATATTTGTTTTGGCTTAAAAATAAGTGATTTTTGTATAAGCACTTTTATCAAACCTTGATATTAATTGAGTAAGAAGTTAAAACTCGGTTTTTGAATCCAAAGTACAATAAGATATTGTGCTAGATTAATTGGAATCACTTACTCAACATAAATATTTGTTTTGAGCACTTTTAGCATATTTGTTTTGGCTTAAAAATAAGTGATTTTTGTATAAGCACTTTTATCAAACCTTGATATTAATTGAGTAAGAAGTTAAAACTCGGTTTTTGAATCCAAAGTACAATAAGATATTGTGCTAGATTAATTGGAATCACTTACTCAACATAAATATCACTTTGAGTGTTTTTGCACACCAAGTGTTTGATAATTTGCCTAAACCAAAATTATCTTAGTTGTGTATCTAGTTTGGTTTGCTCCTTGAATCATTGGAACTAGGAATCCTAGCTAGTGAAACAAATCCTTGATAGTGTGACTAGTGTAGTGATTCTTATTTTACATCATCACTAATCCATAGGCTAGACGCATATCCGGTTTTCCAATAACCGTTCGTTTTAGACTATATTTTTCTGGGCCGCTTCCACACTTAAAACCAATTTTCAAAACCAATTTTTAATTGGTAGCGCCGACTCAATTTTTAATTGGGATCTATTCAACCCCCCCCCCCCTTCTAGATCCGTGCCATAGTCTAACGAGTGGTATCAGGAGCTCCGGTTGACTTCGTGCTTCAAAATATAACTTTGATAGAAAATGGCTAACGAACCTAAAGGGGCTTATAATAGAGCTCCCGTTTTCAATGGTGAAAATTATAGTTATTGGAAAGACTGTATGCGCGTGCACATAAATTCCATAGATAGAAAAATATGGAACATTATTCTCAATTGTCCAATTGAAATAACCATGACCAATGAGAACAATGAATTAGTGCCAAAGCCCGAAGCACAATGGACCGATGATGATGAAAGAAAATACAATTATGATTGGAAAGCCAAAAATATCCTAATCTCCTCATTAGGTGTAGATGAATACTATCGTGTATCCCATTGTCCTACTGCTAAGGCCATGTGGGATTCACTATAAATCGCCCATGAGGGGACGCACAATGTTAAGTTGGCAAGAATCAACACACTAACACAAGAGTTTGATCTTTTTTTCATGGAGCAAGGGGAAACCATTGCTGACATGCAAAAGAGATTTACTCATCTCATCAATCGATTACATTCATTAGGTAGGCCGGTTTCCAATGATGTTGCTACTAATAAGATCTTGAGATGTCTTAACAGGGAATGGCAGCCGAAAGTGACCACCATCAAAGAAGTAAATGATCTTACCGTATTAGACTTGACAACATTATTTGGCAAACTACAAGAGCACGAACAAGTACTCTTGAGCCTAGAACAACACGAAAAGAAAGAAAAGAAGGATAAAACAAAGGTGAGTGAAAAGAAATCAATAGCTCTTAAGACTTCCTCCTCGAAGTCTCAAGCAAAAGAGCAAAGTGATTATTCCTCAAGCGACGAAGAAGAAGAGGACAAGAGCGAAGATATGGGGTTGTTCGTTAAACGTTACAATCGTTACGTGAGAAAGAACGGCATCCAACATTCCGAGAAGAACTTGGTAAACTTCCGGAAACAATCGAGGTACTCTAAAAATGATGACTCAAAAGGTAAAAAGACTAGAGGGTCGTGCTACACTTGTGGGAAGCCCGGTCATTACAAACCGGACTGTCTGATGAACAAGAAGGCAAAGGAAAAGGAATCATCCAAATCACACAAAAAATCATCAAAGCCAAGGAGAGCATACATAGCTTGGGAAAGCGATAGCGACTCCTCCGATGATGAAAGTTCTAGTGATGAAGATGAAGATGCAAACCTATGCCTCTCTGCTCATCAAAAGAACAAAAAGAAACAGGTACGACATGCTAAATATGAAAAATCCTCTAGTATGTCTCATCATGAATTACAAGCTACATTTGATACTTTACACTGTGAAGCTAAAGAGGCCTTTAAAAGGCTTGCCTCAAATAACCAAATTTTTATCCATTTGGAACAAAAAATTCGAGAATCCGAAAGGAAACTTGAGGCACTCAAAGCTTCTATAGTAGAAAGCACAAAAGCAGGTTGTGAGGACCTTAGAAATAAGATAATTAACTTTGGGTGTGATACTTGTTATATTTGGCAAGGTGAAGTAAGAAACCTAAAGGCAAAACTTGACAAGGCTCTTGAGCCCAAGATTACCTTTGCTATCGATAAATCAAACTTTCGAAAAAGTATGGTTAATCCATATCAAAAATATAAATATGTTATAAAGGATGAAGATAGCAAAGGCAATCAAAATGTAAATTTCTCTTGTCTTTATTGTTGCAAGAAAGGCCACTCCATTGCTAAATGCAGGTTTAGGAGATTCTTAGTTCCTAAAGGCATTTATCAATGGCTGCCCAAATGCAATCATTTCGTTACTCACGATTCAGGACCCAATAAGCCATTGGGTACCTTCTCGTGTTAATTGTATTTCCATAGGTACAATGCCTCGAGACCACCGAGAGAAGATGGGTTCTCGATAGTGGATGCTCAAGGCACATGTCAGGAGACATATCACTCTTCATTGACTTCGTGGCTAAGAAGAAAGGGTATGTAACCTATGGTGACAACAACCATGGAGCAATACTAGGTAAAGGTAGTGTAGGTAACCCTTCTTCCACTACTATTTCTGATGTATTGCTTGTCGAAGGTCTTAAACACAATCTACTTAGCATCAGTCAATTATGTGACAAAGGATACAATGTATTTTTTTCAAAAGATTGTTGCAAAATTGTACATAATGATGATAAGAAGAGTATGTTTAATGGTCTGCGAGTGAATAATGTCTATATGTTAGACTTGAACGAAGTATCGTTAACAAGTGACAAATGCCTTGTAACAATGAGTGAAGATTCATGGTTATGGCATAGGCGTTTAGCACATGTTAATTTCGACTTACTAAATAAAGTAGTCTCAAAATATCTAGTCCTAGGTCTCCCCAAAATAAAGTTCACCAAGAATCACCTTTGTGATGCTTGTCAAAAAGGGAAGCAAACGAGGATCTCATTTAAATCCAAAAATATCGTTTCAACAACGAGACCTCTCGAACTTCTTCATATGGACTTATTTGGGCCGTCTAGGATTAAAAGTCTAGGAGGAAATTATTACGGTTTCGTAATAGTGGACGATTTTTCTAGATTTTGTTGGACTATCTTTTTAGTAAGCAAGAGCGATACGTTCGCCGCCTTTGAAAGGTTTGCTAAGCTTTCCCAAAATAAATTAAATACAAACATTGTTTCAATTAGAAGCGACCATGGGGGTGAGTTCGAAAACCATTTATTTGAAGAATATTGCGGTAACCATGGTATCGATCATAACTTCTCCGCTCCACGTACTCCTCAACAAAATGGGGTTGTGGAGCGTAAAAATCGAATTTTGGAAGAATTGGGAAGAACAATGATTAACGAAAGTGGTTTACCGAAATATTTTTGGGTCGACGCCATTAGTACGGCGTGTTATGTTTTGAATAGGGTGCTCATTCGCCCCATTCTAAATAAAACACCGTATGAGCTTTTAAAAGGGCGAAAGCCAAATGTTTCTCACTTACATGTTTTCGGTTGCAAATGTTTTGTATTAAATAATGGAAAGGAAAACTTGGGCAAATTCGATTCCAAGGCCGACGAAGGTATCTTCCTCGGATACTCTCAATCGAGTAAAGCATATAGAATATATAACAAACGATTACTTGTTGTGGAAGAGTCTGTACATGTTACTTTTGACGAATCCTATCCGAGAAACGTCGGAAGAGGTAGTGTTGTTCATGGTGCAGGTACATCTACGGAAGACATACTCAAGGGTGGCGAGCCGGGGATTGATCAACCCGACAAAGTCAAAGTTGAGGAGGATAAAGATGTACACCATGAGGAAACCGAGGTAGCTTATCCGCCTTCAAACGATGATCTCCCTCAAGCTTGGAAGTCTCCCAAAGACCATCCAATTGACAACATTCTCGGAGATATCTCAAAGGGTGTTACAACTCGATCGAAGCTAAGTAATTTCTGTTATCACTTCGCTTTTGTTTCACAAATGGAACCTAAAAACCCTAAAGAAGCCCTACTCGATGAACACTGGTTTTTGTCAATGCAGGAGGAACTAAATCAGTTCACTAGAAATGAGGTTTGGGACCTTGTCCCTCCTCCGCGAGGTCATCGAGTAATCGGCACCCGATGGGTGTTTAGGAACAAGTTGGACGAAAACGGGGTAATACCTGTAACAAGGCGCGTTTAGTCGCGCAAGGGTATAACCAAGAGGAAGGCATTGACTATGAGGAAACTTATGCGCCGGTTGCCCGACTCGAGGCTATACGCCTTCTCCTAGCCTTCGCTTGTGCGAAAGACTTTAAACTATTTCAAATGGATGTTAAGAGTGCGTTCCTTAATGGTAACATAAATGAAGATGTCTACATCGCCCAACCTCCGGGTTTTGAATCTCATGAGTATCCCGATCATGTTTACAAACTAAAAAGGGCTTTATATGGTCTCAAACAAGCTCCTAGAGCTTGGTATGAGCGACTAAGTAAATTTTTACTTGATCAAGGTTACTCAAGAGGAAAGGTTGACACAACTCTCTTTATTAAACATCAAGGAAAGCACTTGATATTAGTACAAATTTATGTTGACGATATTATATTTGGGTCTACTAACATGAATCTCGTGAGAGAGTTTTCGGATCTTATGCAGGGTGAATTCGAGACGAGTATGATGGGGGAGCTCACATACTTTCTCGGTTTGAAAATTAAACAACTCAATGAAGGAACATTCGTGAGTCAAACAAAGTAATGTTTGGACCTTATCAAGAGATTTGACATGGCAAAAGCCAAGGCCATTGACACCCCCATGCCAACATGTGCAAACTTGAATAAAGATGAAAACGGTAAGGACGTAGAGGTAAAAAGTTATAGAGGTATGATTGGATCACTTCTCTATCTTACGGCTTCTCATCCCGACATTATGTTTAGTGTGTGTATGTACGCAAGATACCAATCATGTCCCAAGGAATCCCATCTAAAAGCTGTCAAACGAATACTTCGATACCTATCCGGTACTCCGAAGTATGGACTATGGTATTCCAAAGGTAATGATTGCTCATTCGTAGGTTTCTTCGATTCCGATTTTGCCGGTTGCAAATCGGATAGGAAAAGCACTAGTGGTACTTGTCACTTATTTTCAAATTCCTGGGTCAGTTGGCATAGCAAGAAACAAGTTTCAGTTGCTTTGTCAACCGCCGAAGCGGAATACGTTGCCACCGGTAGTTGTTGTGCTCAAATCCTATGGGTTAAGCAACAACTATTGGATTTTAATCTCAAACTCGAACGTATTCCCATTTTCTGTGGCAATACAAATGCCATTAATCTTACCAAAAATCCTGTGTTGCATTCTCGCACCAAACATATCGAAATTCGACACCATTTTCTTCGGGACCATGTAGAGAAAGGTGATGTTGTATTTCAACATGTTGACACTAAAAATCAACTAGCGGACATTTTCTCAAAGCCGCTAGCTACTGAGCCTTTCTTTCATATTGTAATACCCCAAAATTTACCCTTCATTTTTCCTGGAAAAAAAAAAAAACGAAAAAAAAATAAAAACGAAAAAAAAATAAAAATTAATTAATTAATTAAATAAATAAATAAATAAAATAAATAAAATATAACAAATTATTTTAGACTTGGGTCTCCCTCATTTGAGCCCATTACCCACGAAAATCAGTCTATAAATACTGAAGTTTCAGTAGAGGAAAACACACTTGGAGTTACACTGGGAGATTCACTGGAGAAAGAAGGAAGAGAAGCAAAACCCCGAGGAAAAAGATAGTGAGAGAAGAACTAACAGAGTTCAGAGCAACCTCCAAACCCTGAAAGGAACTCAACTTGTAAACCTCACGGGCGCAACTCAATCAAGCTCTCCAATCAGGTTTGCCCTATATCCATCATCTTTATGCCTTTTATTTGAATGCTCTAAATGTATGAGGTATTATGGGTGAATTTGATACCTTTTTGTGAGCCTTTTGTGAATTTTGATGGAATTATTCATGTGGTTACATTTTGATTTAGGGGCAACTCTGGGTTACCCTATTTTGTTTATTCTAACCTGTCTTGTGTTTCCATGGCATTGTTTTCTCTTGATTTCATCCTGCTGCTCTAACCCTTTGTCGAGTTTTGTGAGGGCTCACATGGCTTTCGCAGAGACACTCGCGTGGTTTCCCACTTTATTTGTGGGATACCCCCTGGAGTTTTATTCTGATTATTCGTGTTGACTGATTTCCTTTGACGGTCCAGCTGGAGACATTTCAGGGTTTCTTGCCCCTTTAACTGCTATAGCTTCGGATCTTTATCCGTGTGGTAATTTTTTCCCTTTCTCATACTTTATCGCTTTCTTAGCTGGAAGACCTCGATAGGAGGCAATGTTTGAGCCCCTTAGTGGCATTTTACTTTGAGATACATGTTTTGTGTTTTGTATTCATATCCCTGCAGGTAGCGCGGTTCCTTCGTCAAGGACTGCCTTTTTGCCCTCGAGCATCCCAAACCCTAAAACCCAAAGCAACACGTTTACTCCTTCTACTACAGGCGAGTAAGTCTCCAAAGGTCGAGCATCCGGTAGATTGCGTAGTAACGTTGTTCGTCCAAAACCCAATCCATAACCCCGTAGTTAGCCGAACTACGGCTTGCTCTGATTCTCATTCCAGATGAGATACGTAGGCATAAGACGCGATGTCTTAGCGAGCACACATCCCCCCAACTCATAGGTCAGCCGAGCTACGAAGACTCTGATTCTCATATTCATATGAGATACGTATGCAGTGGATGCGACATCCGCGCGAGTCATTTCTCTTAACCTTTTTAGTAAATAAACACGTTAGGTAAACCCACACCCTTTAGACAAAAACTACAAAAGTGGATCCCGTAGAGTACTACGGATGCGTAGGGGTGCTAATACCTTCCCTTCGCATAACCGACTCCCGAACCCAAGATTTGGTTGCGAGACCCTGTCTTGTCCTTTCCTTTTTCAGGTTTACTACGAGCGTTTCCTTTCCCTCCCTTGGGATAAATAACACACTGTGGCGACTCTTCCGTCATTCTCTTTCGCCGGTTGTTTTTTTCGCACACTGTATTTTTCAGGTTGCGACAGCTGGCGACTCTGCTGGGGACTTTAAGAAGTTGACCTCTTGCTGGTCCATCTTCCCTAAGCGAGTCCCTCCTAGCTTTTGTAGTTTGTTTGTTTATTGGGTGTTCATGCTTTTGTACAGTTATTTATTTACCTGCTTTACCTTATTACATTGTGTACATATCATTGTTGTATTTGTTTCTGTTGGCTGGCTGCTTGGTGATCTTTGTGAGATGAGTTCTATACCCGAACTCGAGTGCACTTAAGATAGGAGAATGGCATAGTCCTGTCAACTTGTGTGGAGTATTCCTTAGTGAAATTCTAGTTATCAGACTTTGGATGTCACACTGGTTGTTATGACATCCAATTATGCACAGACAGGGATTATGCAGAGCTTAACAGTAAGTGCAGTAAATAACACAAGTAATTGTTCACCCAGTTCAGTCCAACATGACCTACATCTGGGGGCTACCAAGCCAGGGAGGAAATCCACTATTAGTAGTATCAATTCAAAGCTAAACTCGCCCGTTTATAACTTATCACTTAATCCCTACCCAATGCAATTTCAATCTTAATCTA
This sequence comes from Lathyrus oleraceus, assembly GCF_024323335.1. Classification (NCBI taxonomy): domain Eukaryota; kingdom Viridiplantae; phylum Streptophyta; class Magnoliopsida; order Fabales; family Fabaceae; genus Lathyrus; species Lathyrus oleraceus. The sequence goes on along the minus strand of NC_066580.1, from coordinate 376,325,363 downwards.
AGATCAGAGTTCCTACTCACTCCCCCTCAATCACCTCAGTGATATTAAAAACACTTTGAAGTCACACTTCAAAAACAACTCTTGGTTATGCTTCACAGCTTAAACCAAGATACACAGCACTCACGCTTAAAAGCTTCGAGTGACACAACACTTACAACTCAATGAACACCCTATGCCAAAGCAATCATCTACTTGATAATGACTTGGCTTACAAGATACGTCTAATTCTAGACTCACAAAAATACAGCAGTGAAGTAAGATGGACACACTAAATCTTCACGCCTCAAAATCCCTTCAACTGAATGGAGGAATGCCTTCCTTTTTATATTGCAGCACCTGGGCTTTTGCACCTGTATTTTCCTGAATTTTAGGTCACATAAGTTCCCACAAATTCAATATTTAGGTTGCTAACAAATAGGCTATTTGTTAGGTTCATTGAATGTAGCTTGGTTGTTGATTTCCTGGATTTTCTCTAAGCTGTTGACTTCCTAAAGAATAGCCTGAGAAAGCTGTAACAGAAAACTGAACAACCTACAAGTTAGCATATGCTGTCAGGAATGAATGTCACGACATTCAGCTTGACATCAAGGTCCATATGCTGAGTCTGTTTTTCCAGAAAACAGACTGTACAAATCTGCTGACCTGTACATGATCAAAATGACCATACTACAGTACCAGCTTACATTAGTAAATGTCAAAGTGTCCAACTTAACATTTACACAGTTGGCCTTAAGTTAGTTCTGTTATTCTCTTGAATAACAAACTAAGTAAAATGCTGAAGTATAGCAGAACACCACTCTGCCCAATCTTCAGTAGCTGCTGTCAATGATGAATGTCACAACATCCAGTTTGACATTCAGTCAGTAGGCCTTATGCCAGGTCTGGTTCTTCCTTGATAACCAGACTGCAAGTGAATACTAAGTTCTAACAGAACTCCTGATGTTCTATTCCTTAGTATCTGTTGACAGGTATGAATGTCACAACGTCCAGTTTGACATTCAATAAATCCTGTGTTAGCTAGTCCTGCAGTAACTACAAAGTAGTCACATATGCATGTCATGACATCAGTCAAGACATTAGTGTTTTACCATATAATGCAGCCAATTAAACACCTACAAACTCCCCCTTTGGAAATTTTTTGGCTAAAACACTTTGATCCCCATAACAGAGTTCATAGCAGCGGAAACACTCACCTAGCAGGAAATAATACTAGCTAAAAACACTCAGAGTGGCAGCACACTCACACACATGGAAGTTAAATAAAAACTTCACTTAGCAGCACACACATATTAGAAGTTGCACCTAAACTTCAATATCTGCTGCAGGGGGGGGGGATCTTCAGATCTGTCATGAGAGTCTGTTGTAGAGACTTACTCTGTTTGTCAGGGATGGATGGTTATTACTCCCCCTTTTTGTCACAAATGTTGCCAAAGCCAACAACATTGTCAGAGCACAATGACAGAGTCCCAGACTTGGTTTTACTTCACAGTTTCAACCAAGTTAACATCCACTTGATCTTGCTTCACAGCTTCGATCAAGTGATCACCCACTTTTGCTTAACAGTAGGTACCACCATATCAGATGCCATGATTTTGTTTCTGACATCCAGAACCACTCCTGCATGAACAGCATCCTTGAACTCCTGCAGGTACAGTGACCTTCTCTCTGTAGGGTGTCTCCTTACCTTCTTGTATCCACCCTTGTTGCAAGCAGCATAGCTATGATCTGTTGACCAATCATAGCCTAGTACAAATTGTTCAATAGGCAGAGGTATCAAACAATTTATCCCAAACATCAGTGGTTGCTATAAGGTCTCAGAGAGACATATTCCCAGTTTGCTCCTTAAGTTTTCAAACTGAGTAGCATCCAGAGCCTTTGTAAATATGTCAGCCAGTTGAAGATCCGTGGCTACATGTTCCAAAGTGATCACCTTGTCTTCCACCAGATCTCTGATGAAGTGGTGCCTAATGTCAATATGTTTGGTCCTGCTGTGTTGGATGGGATTCTTGGAGATGTTGATGGCACTGAGATTATCACAGAACAATGTCATGACATTTTGAGTGACATTGTACTCAGTGAGCATTTGTTTCATCCACACCAATTGGGAGCAGCTGCTTCCAGCAGCTATGTATTCAGCCTCTGCATTGGACAGAGAGACACAGTTCTGCTTCTTGCTGAACCATGATATGAGGTTTTCTCCTAAGAAGAAACATCCACCTGATGTGCTTTTTCTGTCATCAGCACTTCCAGCCCAATCAGCATCACAGTACCCAGTTAGGACAGGCTCAGACCCATGTGAGTACAGCATCCCATAGTCACATGTCCCATTGATGTACTTGAGAATCCTTTTGACTTGATTCAAGTGACTCACCTTGGGCTCTGCTTGGTATCTGGCACACACTCCAACTGCATAAGAGATATCAGGTCTACTAGCAGTTAGATACAGCAGACTACCTATCATGCTCCTGTACAGGCATTGATCCACACTAGGCCCTCCATCATCTTTGGTTAACTTCAGATGAGTAGGAGCTGGAGTCCTCTTGTGCCTGGCATGGTCCATACCAAACTTCTTAACTATGTTCTTGGCATACTTGCTTTGGGAGAGAAACATAGAGTCCTCCATTTGGTTTACTTGCATTCCAAGGAAATAGGTCAGTTCTCCCACTAGACTCATTTCAAACTCAGACTGCATCTGGTGAACAAATTTGTTAACCATTTGTTCTGACATTCCACCAAAGACTATATCATCAACATAGATTTGAGCTATCATGATTTTGCCTTCATCATCCTTCACAAACAAGGTTTTATCTATGCCCCCCTTTCTGTATCCATTTGAGGTCAGAAATTCGGTTAACCTGTCATACCAAGCTCTGGGTGCTTGCTTCAACCCATACAAGGCTTTCTTCAACTTGTATACATGCTCAGGTTGGTTAGGATCACAGAACCCTTTGGGTTGTTCCACATAGACTTCTTCATTCAGGTAGCCATTCAAGAATGCACTCTTCACATCCATTTGGAATAGCTTGAACTTTAGGATGCATGCTACCCCCAACAGCAATCTGATGGACTCAAGTCTAGCCACAGGAGCAAATGTCTCATCAAAGTCTACTCCTTCAACTTGAGTGTATCCTTGAGCTACTAGTCTTGCTTTATTTCTAGTAATTACTCCTTTCTCATCAGATTTGTTTTTGTAGATCCACTTGGTACCAATGATGTTGGACCCTTCAGGTCTTGGAACCAGCTCCCATACTTCATGCCTTGTGAACTGCTCGAGTTCCTCTTGCATGGCAATGATCCAGTATTCATCAGTCAGGGCTTCTTTCACATTCTTTGGTTCAACCTTGGAAACAAAGCAGGAATTTGAGTTTATTCCTCTTGACCTGGTGGTTACACCACTGGTGGGATCCCCTATGATAAGATCCTTAGGGTGGTCTTTCTGAATTCTGATAGATGGCACTTTGGTGGTTGCCTCTACTTCACAATCAGGAGGAGATTCCTGTACTCCTTCAGGCTTGACTGGACTGTCAATTTGACTGTCGAGGAATGTTTCAACATCCTCCATGACATCGGTTCCTTCCTCTTTATCATCCACAATGACATTTATGGACTCCATCAGGACATTGGTCCTGTAGTTGAACACTCTATAGGCTCTGCTGTTAGTGGAGTATCCCAGAAATACGCCTTCATCACTTTTGGGATCTAGCTTCCTTCTCTGTTCACGATCTGTGAGGATGTAGCATTTACTTCCAAAAATATGAAAGTACTTCACAGTGGGTTTTCTACCCTTCCATATTTCATACAGAGTGGAGGAGGTTCCTTTTCTCAAGGTGACTCTGTTGTGAACATAGCACGCGGTATTCATTGCTTCAGCCCAAAAGTGCATAGGGAGCTTCTTTGCATGAATCATTGCTCTGGCAGATTCTTGAATAGTTCTATTTTTTCTTTCAACTATTCCATTCTGCTGAGGAGTTATAGGTGAGGAGAACTCATGGCTTATTCCTTCAGACGAGCAGAACTCATCAAACTTGGAGTTCTTGAATTCAGTACCATGATCACTTCTAATCCGGACCACACAACTGTCCTTTTCCCTTTGAAGTCTTATGCACAGATCTTTGAAGACATCAAATGCATCTGACTTCTCTCTGATGAAGCTTATCCACGTGTATCTGGAATGGTCATCAACCACCACGTAGGCATACTTCTTCCCACCAAGACTTTCAACCTGCATAGGTCCCATTAGGTCCATGTGCAGCAGCTCCAGAACTCTGGAGGTTGTGGAATGTCCCAGCTTTGGGTGTGACATCTTGGTTTGCTTGCCCACTTGGCATTCTCCACAGACTCTTCCTTCATCAATCAAAAGCTTTGGCATTCCTCTGACTGCTTCCTTGGATATGATCTTCTTCATTCCCCGTAAGTGGAGATGTCCAAGTCTTCTATGCCACAGCTTTACCTCCTGTTCTTCCTTGGCTGAGGAACATGTTGTGGAAAAGTTAGAGAGATCAGGTTCCCACAGGTAGCAGTTGTCTTTGGACCTGGTTCCTCTCATAACTTCCTGATTGTCACCACTTGTCACGATGCACAGCTCCTTAGTGAACTGAACATGAAACCCTTGATCACACAGCTGACTTATGCTGATGAGGTTTGCAGTTAGTCCTCTTACTAACAGCACATTGTTCAGTTTTGGCACTCCAGAACAGTCCAGTGTGCCCACACCTCTTATTTTTCCTTTGGCCCCATCACCAAAAGTCACATAGCTGGTGGTGTGAGGTTGAATGTCTACCAGTAGATTTTCCATACCAGTCATATGTCTTGAACATCCACTGTCAAAGTACCAGTCTTCTCTGGAAGAGGCCCTTAGGGCAGTGTGAGCTATCCTAGCATACCATTGTTGCTTCTTAATGGGAACACATCGCTTACGTGTGTTATGCTTAGGTCTGACATGTGAGGCTCTGTTAGGGAAGCCATGAATCCAGTAGCAGAAGGCTTTTATATGTCCAAGCCTGCCACAGTGGTGACACCTCCAATTCAGGTATATTCTCTTCTGATGATCATTCATCCTAGCTCCTCGATGTTGAGACATTGGCTTTGACATCGGCTTGAACTTCTGAACTCTAGCCTTTGGGCGTTTGTGTTCAGCTCTTTTTCCAAATCCTAGCCCAGATTTGGTTCCAGACTGCTGACCCACCTTTAGAATTTCTTCCAAGGTGTCAGTTCCTTTATTCATCATTCTGATGGATTTGGTCATCTGGTTCAGCTTGGAGGTCAGCAGGGCTATCTCATCTTTTAGCCCCTCTATGGCAGACAGTTGTTTCTGTCTCTCATCTTCCAGTTCCTTGATGAGTTTCTTCTGTTTTTCTCCTTGTGCACGCACTTCTGCATTGGTGGTACACAGCTTCTTATATGCTGCAGCAAGTTCATCCATTGTCAGCTCATCTGCACTTGTGTCATCTTCAGAGACACACACACTGGTTAGTGCAGTGACATGTTTGGCAGATTCTCCTTCAGACTCACTTTCAGAATCTCCTTCAGACCATGTGATAGCTAGCCCCTTACTTTGCAATTTGAGGTAAGTAGGGCATTCAGCTCTGACGTGTCCATACCCTTCACAGCCATGACACTGGATTCCCTTCCCATGGTTGAACTTCTCCTCAGAAGTTGATCTTTTCTTAATGTCAGACGGGATGTTCTTGACATTAGGTCTGCCTCTTTGATCAATCTTCTTCATGAACTTGTTGAATTGCCTCCCAAGCATGGCTAGGGCTTCTGATATACTTTCATCACCTCCTGTATATCCTTCTTCTGACTTCTCTTCAGCATTTGTTATAAAGGCTATGCTTTTCTTCTTCTCAGCATACTCACCTAAGCCCATTTCAAAGGTTTGGAGAGAACCAATGAGCTCATCTACCTTCATATTGCTGATGTCCTGAGCCTCCTCTATGGCAGTGACCTTCATAGCAAACCTCTTAGGTAAGGACCTGAGAATCTTTCTTACAAGTTTCTCTTCAGTCATTTTCTCACCTAGTCCACCAGAGGTGTTTGCAATTTCAAGAATATTCATGTGAAAGTCATGAATAGTCTCTTCCTCCTTCATCTTCAGATTTTCAAACTTGGTTGTCAGCATCTGAAGTTTGGACATCTTCACCTTGGAAGTACCTTCATGAGTTACCTTGAGGGTATCCCAAACTTCCTTAGCTAGCTCACAGTGGTGAACTAGTCTGAAGATGTTCTTGCTGATTCCATTGAACAAAGCATTCAAGGCCTTGGAATTTCCAAGAGCTAGTGCCTCTTGCTCCTTGTCCCACTCTTCTTCAGGAATCTGCACACTGACTCCATCTTCACCTGTCCTCGTTGGATGTTCCCATCCTTTGTTGACAGCTCTCCAGACTTTGCTGTCTAGAGACCTTAAGAAGGCTATCATACGAGGCTTCCAGTCATCATAATTAGAGCCATCCAACATGGGTGGTCTATTTGAGTGTCCTAAATCCTTGTCCATGGTACTAGAAAGTAACTTCCCTAGATCTCACCCAGAACTTCACAGGCAGGGTGCCTGCTCTGATACCAATTGAAATTCTAGTTATCAGACTTTGGATGTCACACTGGTTGTTATGACATCCAATTCTGCACAGACAGGGATTATGCAGAGCTTAACAGTAAGTGCAGTAAATAACACAAGTAATTGTTCACCCAGTTCAGTCCAACATGACCTACATCTGGGGGCTACCAAGCCAGGGAGGAAATCCACTATTAGTAGTATCAATTCAAAGCTAAACTCACCCGTTTACAACTTATCACTTAATCCCTACCCAATGCAATTTCAATCTTAATCTAAGATCAGAGTTCCTACTCACTCCCCCTCAATCACCTCAGTGATATTAAAAACACTTTGAAGTCACACTTCAAAAACAACTCTTGGTTATGCTTCACAGCTTAAACCAAGATACACAGCACTCACGCTTAAAAGCTTCGAGTGACACAACACTTACAACTCAATGAACACCCTATGCCAAAGCAATCATCTACTTGATAATGACTTGGCTTACAAGATACGTCTAATTCTAGACTCACAAAAATACAGCAGTGAAGTAAGATGGACACACTAAATCTTCACGCCTCAAAATCCCTTCAACTGAATAGAGGAATGCCTTCCTTTTTATATTGCAGCACCTGGGCTTTTGCACCTGTATTTTCCTGAATTTTAGGTCACATAAGTTCCCACAAATTCAATATTTAGGTTGCTAACAAATAGGCTATTTGTTAGGTTCATTGAATGTAGCTTGGTTGTTGATTTCCTGGATTTTCTCTAAGCTGTTGACTTCCTAAAGAATAGCCTGAGAAAGCTGTAACAGAAAACTGAACAACCTACAAGTTAGCATATGCTGTCAGGAATGAATGTCACGACATTCAGCTTGACATCAAGGTCCATATGCTGAGTCTGTTTTTCCAGAAAACAGACTGTACAAATCTGCTGACCTGTACATGATCAAAATGACCATACTACAGTACCAGCTTACATTAGTAAATGTCAAAGTGTCCAACTTAACATTTACACAGTTGGCCTTAAGTTAGCTCTGTTATTCTCTTGAATAACAAACTAAGTAAAATGCTGAAGTATAGCAGAACACCACTCTGCCCAATCTTCAGTAGCTGCTGTCAATGATGAATGTCACAACATCCAGTTTGACATTCAGTCAGTAGGCCTTATGCCAGGTCTGGTTCTTCCTTGATAACCAGACTGCAAGTGAATACTAAGTTCTAACAGAACTCCTGATGTTCTATTCCTTAGTATCTGTTGACAGGTATGAATGTCACAACGTCCAGTTTGACATTCAATAAATCCTGTGTTAGCTAGTCCTGCAGTAACTACAAAGTAGTCACATATACATGTCATGACATCAGTCAAGACATTAGTGTTTTACCATATAATGCAGCCAATTAAACACCTACACTTAGCGAGTTGACTTGCAAGCCCATTCACTTGGTGGAGGTCATGTTGAGATCAATAATGTCACATAAGTAAGTTGTGGTTAGACATTACTTGTTCCAATATAGACCTAAGAAGCCAAGGACCTTAGTTTACCTAACCCATCTTGGCCTATTCGTAGGACGTAGTGCGAAAGTCGTTCAAATGTAAGATTTGATACCATTGTTACGCGATACTACACTCATAAGAGTCTCTCTTGAGAATATTGTTGGAATACGAGTAGTCGTTCCTCTAATAATATCCGAAAGATGGGATTATGACTATGGGAACCTTTTTGTAGAACATGTTTGGCAGGTTTAAACCTTAGTACACTCCTTTTGGGTGGTTCTTAACCTAAACTCCATGCTCGTGACTTGCGACAAACCCTTGATTCATGGTTGATCCGATCAGGTATCCTTAATATCAATGAAACTCGGGTGTTGATAAGGTGTAAACCATAATCCGCCAAAATGGGTGGTTGATATTAAGGATAACATGATCCATCCCATGACCTTTGTTTGGTGTGCTCTTAATTTCTCTCCAGACAGTGCAACCTGACAGATGTTCAAGCAGATATAGCAATCCTGATTGACATACCACTGCATTGCATTCACATCATCACATCATTTGCATTCATATCATTTAACACATGTTTATCCTTTTCAAGGGGGTTTAAATCTTCTTCTTGATTCTAGTCGGGGTTTTCTTCTTACGCTGTTTATCAAATGTGAGACTGGAATCAAGGGGGTAGAATACCTTTTGGAATTGATAAACATGTCATTGCATTTGCATAGTCATCTGCATGTCTTGCATAACAGGTACCGCCACAGTGTTCTCAGTTTGTTTGGTGTCCCACTAGCAGGATAGCTGACTCAGGCATTCATCGATACGGTACCCGAAGGAATCAACAGAGAGCAATGGAGAGCCTACAAGCAGAGCTCGCCGAGATGAAGATTCGCATGAATCAATTCATGGATTTGGTTCAAGGGGTGGCTCAAGGACAGCAGGAGCTTAGATTGTTGGTACAGAGGGATCCCCCTATTACTCAACCGGAGACGTTGGCTGATCCTCCAGCTGGAGAGGCTAATGGTCCCAATGGACCAGGGCCTATCCCGATCCCGCGTATCAACCTAGATCAACAACCCATTCAGGATGGTCAGGATGATCAGTTCCCTTTGCTTCAGGAAGACTTTGGCATGGACCCCATGTTTAAAAGATTGGAAGAGAGGTTAAAAGCAGTGGAAGGACAGAATCTTCTGGGAGTAGATGTTGCTGACTTGGGGTTGGTCCCAGGTGTGCAAGTGCCACCGAAATTCAAGGTCCCGATATTTGACAAATACAATGGCAGCTCTTGCCCCAAAACTCACGTGCAAGCCTATTTCCGTAAAATGGTTGCATACTCTGACGACGAGAAGCTACTTATGTACTTCTTCCAGGACAGCCTGGCTGGGGCATCCTTGGAATGGTATATGAGGCTGGACAGAGCCCACATCCGTTGCTGGAGGGATTTGGCGGAGGCTCTCGTGAAGCAGTACCAGTATAATGCAGACATGGCTCCGGACAGAACTCAACTTCAGAATCTGTCTCTTAAAAGCAATGAGTGCTTCAGGGAATACGCTCAACGCTGGAGGGATACAGCTTCCCGTGTTCAGCCTCCTATGTTGGAAAAGGAAATGGCCAACATGTTCATGAATACGCTGCCTGGACCTTATCTGGAGCGTCTGGTGGGGTGCAATGCTTCCAACTTTGCTGATGTGGTCTCTACCGGAGAAAGGGTGGAGAATTACCTAAAGACCTATAAGAGCCAAAATGGAGTTGGATCCTCATCAGGGGTGAAGAAGTCGTTCATTCAGGGACAGAAGAGGAGAGAAGGGGATGCAAGTGCCATATCTTCTTGTCATAACAGGGATAACCGGAGGAATAATTTTCAGAATTATCATCAGCAACCGTATGTTGCGGCTGTGACCATTCCAGCTGCAGCACCACTACAACAACAACAATCACAACGTCAACCAGCTCAGTATCAACAGCAGCAACAACCGGGTAACAGACCCGCTTATCAACAGAGGCAAAGGATGATGGACCGACGTTTCGACACCCTTCCAATGTCGTACGCTCAGATGCTTTCTAGTCTTCAACAACTACAGCTTGTGCAACTGCGCACTCTAGCTCCTCCTGTTGGTAGACTTCCGGTGGGTTACGACGCCAACGCTAGGTGTAGCTTCCACTCTGGGGCACCTGGCCATGACATTGAGAACTGCAAAGCTTTTAAGCACGTAGTTCAGGACCTCATAGATTCAAAGGCCATCGACCTTGCACCAGCTCCGAATGTCGTCAACAATCCCATGCCCCAGCATGGTGGTGCGAACGTTAATTTGGTAGAGGGAGAAGCCAAGTCCATTAAGGATGTGTTGAAGTTGAAGACTCCATTGTTGGATATCAAAGGATGCTTGCTGAAGGCCGATGTCTTCCCCGGTTGTGGGAAGGGTTGTTTGGATTGTGCCACTCAGAGTGGAGGTTGTTTGAAACTACAGCAGGGTATTCAGGCCTTGCTCGACAAAGGTATCCTCCAGGTTGAGGGTCTGTCTGTCCAAGAGTCTGCGGAAGGGGTTGAGGAAGAAGGGTTTGAAGATGCTACTAATGAATTCGCAGATGTTGTTCCTACTGATTCTGTAATCCATGATGTAACTGAAATGGATTCCGATGTTTCGGATGTGTGTACTTCAACGCCTCAGACTCATCAGGGGCCGATTACTTTCTCCAGCGCTGGCATCATTCAGTATGGTCAAGTCTCTGCAATCAACGAAGAAGATGGGGATAGCGATTGTGACATTGACAACTGGGTGCGTCCGAGGATCCCGTGTGAAGTTCTCAACAATTGGTCTTATGAGAAGATTATCCAAGTCACTCTTCTTGAAGAGTAATTTTCTTTGTTTATTCATGCATATCCAAGTCTTACGTTCCGCCCAGGGCGTAATGACTCATTGTAGGGCCCACCTATGTGACACTTGCATTTTTTATCATAAATAAAGGACGTCTTTTTGCATTCAAATATTTCGTTCCCTGTCTTTCTATTTTTGTAGTTTTTCAAAATAAAAAAAATGGCAATGTTTTGTTTAGTTTTCACTTCTTGTTCACACTCATAAGCACATACCATCACTCATGCAGATGCACAACACCGGATCCTATTGATAACGGTTCTGCTATGGCTCGCTTCGACTTTGAAAATCCAATCTTTCAAGCTGAAGAAGAGGGTGATGAAGACTGTGAACTCCCTAAAGAGCTTACCAGGTTATTAAAACAAGAGGAAAGGGTTATTCAACCGCATCAAGAGTCTGTTGAAGTGATTAATCTCGGCACCGAGGACACCAAGAGAGAAATCAAGATAGGGACTGCTTTAGAAGACAATGTGAAGAAAGGGCTGATTGAATTGCTGCAAGAATACGTTGACATCTTCGCCTGGTCTTATCAGGACATGCCTGGGCTGGACACAGACATCGTGGTGCACCGCTTGCCTCTCAAAGAAGGTTGTCCTCCGGTCAAGCAGAAGCTCAGAAGAACAAGACCAGAGATGGCTGTCAAGATAAAGGAAGAAGTGCAAAAGCAGTTGGATGCAGGGTTTCTAGCAGTCACCAATTATCCGCCATGGGTTGCAAACATCGTCCCAGTACCTAAGAAGGACAGAAAGGTACGGATGTGTGTCGACTACCGGGATCTGAACAGAGCTAGCCCTAAAGATAATTTCCCATTACCTCACATCGACGTTTTGGTGGATAATACAGCTTAGTTCTCGGTATTCTCCTTCATGGATGGCTTTTCTGGCTATAACCAAATCAAGATGGCACCAGAAGACATGGAAAAGACAACTTTCATAACCCCATGGGGCAGCTTCTGCTACAAGGTGATGCCGTTTGGTCTGAAAAATGCCGGAGCAACATATCAGCGAGCAATGGTGACTCTGTTCCATGATATGATTCATCATGAAATCGAGGTTTATGTGGACGATATGATTGCCAAATCTCAGACAGAAGAAGAACATTTGTTGAATTTGCAGAAACTGTTTGAGCGTTTGAGGAAATTCAAACTGAGACTTAATCCGAATAAGTGCACTTTCGGGGTGAGATCGGGAAAATTGCTGGGTTTTATTGTTAGCGGAAAAGGGATTGAGGTGGATCCTGACAAAGTAAAAGCAATACAGGAAATGTCTGAGCCAAGAACAGAGAAGCAAGTCCGTAGTTTCTTAGGGAGGTTGAACTACATTGCAAGGTTCATCTCTCACCTAACAACCACGTGTGAGCCAATTTTCAAATTGCTGAGGAAGGATCAGGCTATCAGGTGGAATGAAGATTGTCAAAGGGCTTTCGAGAAGATAAAAGAGTATCTACAGAAACCTCCGATCCTTATACCTCCAGTTCCTGGGAGACCTCTGATAATGTACCTATCAGTGACTGAGAACTCGATGGGGTGTGTATTGGGACAGCATGACGAGTCTGGTCGAAAAGAGCATGCCATATACTACCTTAGCAAAAAGTTTACCGATTGTGAAATCAAATATTCGCAGCCTGAGAAAACTTGTTGTGCTTTGGCCTGGGCTGCTCGCCGACTGAGACAGTATATGTTGAACCATACTACCTTGTTGATTTCTAAGATGGATCCAGTGAAATACATATTCGAGAAGCCAGCTCTCACCGGAAGGGTCGCTCGTTGGCAAATGATTTTAACAGAGTATGATATTCAGTACACGTCACAGAAGGCCATCAAAGGGAGTATTCTGTCAGACTACCTTGCCGAGCAACCGATTGATGATTATGAGCCAATGAAGTTTGAATTCCCTGATGAAGACATCATGTTCCTCAAGATGAAAGACTGTGAAGAGCCAGTTGTTGAGGAGGGACCTGATCCAAACGAAAAGTGGACTTTGTTGTTTGATGGGGCTGTCAATGCTAGAGGTAGTGGAATTGGCGCTGTCATTACTACTCCGAAGGGTGCCCACATGCCTTTCACCGCTCGTTTGACTTTTGAGTGCACAAATAATGAAGCTGAGTACGAGGCTTGTATCTTGGGTATTGAGCAAGCCATTGATCTGAGAATCAAGACTCTAGACATCTTCGGAGATTCAGCTCTGGTGATTAATCAAGTGAATGGTGATTGGAATACTCTCCAGCCCACTCTGGTCCCCTACAGAGATTACACGAGAAAACTTTTGACTTTCTTCACAACGGTAAAATTGTATCATATACCTCGTGATGAGAACCAGATGGCAGACGCACTTGCTACTCTATCCTCCATGATCAAGGTAATTCGTTGGAACCATGCTCCCAGGATCGATGTGATGCGCCTTGACAGGGCCGCGTATGTGTTTGCTGCTGAACTGGTAGTCGATGACAAGCCCTGGTATCACGATATCAAGTGCTTTCTGAAGAATCAAGAGTACCCTGCAGGGGCATCCAACAATGACAGAAAGACTTTGAGAAGATTGGCAGGCAGTTTCTTCTTGAACAAAGACGATGTGCTGTATAAGAGGAACTTCGACATGGTTTTGCTCAGATGCGTGGACAGACACGAGGCGGACATGTTAATGCAGGAAGTTCATGAAGGTTCCTTCGGTACTCATGCCGGTGTAACACCTCAAATTTGCACCTATCATTGTACATATATTTTCATATTAGTCATAACATAACATGGTCCACTGCATAACATTGCATTGTCCCTTTTGCCTCAAGTGCAAGATCATCAGAAATTAGGTCAAACTGGTCAGGAGATCAGTCAGTCAAGCAAGCAAGCACAATTCTCAAGGAGCCAAGGCCCTAGGGTTGTTCCAACATGTTCACATGACTTGGGGATCCATTTGAAGTGTTTTGGTCAAGGATTGGATGATCAGAAGTCACCAGTCAATGCACAATCAGTCAGAAACCCTAAAAGTCAATTGTTGGTCAACTGTCCATTTAATCAGTGATTTGATGATGGGATTTGGTTTGAGAGAGCTTATTCATGTCCAAATAGGCCTCATTTATCATGTCAAACACCATCATGGAAGAATTTGAAGCCAGATCTGAAATTTTCAAAAATGGAAACTGGACCTGTAACTGAAACCTGCCCAAAATGGAAAGTCTTGATCCTCAAACTTACATCATGATACAAGCTTCAAATGAATTTTTGCCCAACATGAAAGTTGAAGATCTTGTTCTCCCATTTCCAAAAAGTCCAAGAACACTCAATTCCCATGTATGGTTGGCAAGTTATGATCGAATCATTTTCAGAAATTCTTGAACTTCAAAAGGCCATATCTCTCAAACCATTTGGCCAATTTGGGTGGGGTTTTTTCCTACAAGTCACATTTGATCCCCTCTTTCCAAATATGTAACCCTCATGCACCAAAACCTCATGGATCAAAATGGCCTTTTTGAACTTGCCTTAATTAATTTCAAGTGAGTTGAATTTTGACTTTTCAAAATAATCATTTCTAATCAATTCTACCATTCAAATAAGTTCTGAAAATGCATTTGAGACTTGTTGGAAGCCCATTCTTGTGCAGTACATATAGCCATTACCTACTTGCTTGAAAATTGGAAAGAAAGTACAACTTTCAACCACTCTATCCCACATTTTCATGGACTGAGATTTGTACCACAACATAGCAGACATATAACATCATTTTCTGTCATTTTGAAACCCTAGAGGCAGCCTCCAAAACACAGAACTTCACTCATTCTCTAAAGCGAAGACTACAGTCCGAGTTGTCTGTACTTCATCAAGCTTTGTCATCTGCCATCTCGAAAGATGTGATCCGTCCAGTCATTCTTCTCAGAAAGCAAGGAGTTGGGGGGAAAACTGATGATCTGTGAGTTATAACAGAATTGGGAAATAGTGGATGTCGTGTTCACATTGCCATTAGGATAGATTTTTTCCTTTTGTGCGCAATTACCTCTTTCTAGGAATTGCCTCCCAATGTATTTGCCTTTTCAGGCACATTTTCAATCAATAAAAGTCGTTATTCAGATAAATAGCTCTTTGGTTTTTATTTCTACTGTTTTGTTTGCAAAAATGTCCGAATTTTTGATAAGCATTGCATATGAGAACATGAAGGCTACACAATAATGTGCAGAAAGACAAAACATTTGAAAATCATTTTGAATGTTGAGGACACTTGAGCGTATCTTGTCCATGTATCCCCTGGGGGCATTTTGTTGTGCTATTTTTCAGATTGGCATCTGTGAGGACGTTCCCTCATCAGATATTTTCCCCAAGCAAGTTTGGAAGCTATCAGAGCTGTGTTCCCCTGCGGAGACGTCTGTGGATAGTGCCTCCTATTCCCCAACAGATCTAAGGATTGCCTATCCCCAGCAGGCCTGTATTTGCCGATTTCCTCCCGAGTGAGGCAGACTCATTGAAATTTATCTCCAGCATTTATCCTATCTGAGGACTGAAGGATATCCCCAGCGGAGTTTACCTTTCCCCAGCAGCAGTGATATTCTCCAAACATGAGTGAGAAGTCGTTGCTCTCCCTGCAGAGTCTCCCCGCAGAGTTGGAGTACCCGATCAGTTTTGACTCCCCAGCCGGAGTTTTTCATCATTTTTGCATTCTTGCATTTCAGCGATCATTGCATCCTCAAAACTGCGTAGCATTCCCATTCAATATGGAGCATTACGCCATAGAAAAATTCAAACATATGCGTTCATGTGTTAACCTCACCAGACCGTATCCCCGGCAGAGGCGGATCACTTCATTCAACATCAGCACAGCAAGTCTGCTACAGTTGCTCTTAACAACATTCAGGATTGATATCCCCACAGATGTTTATTACCTCACCCGTTGGCGACAGAAAGTTTGTTTCTCCCCAGTGAGACCCCCAGCAAGTGGTCAACCTTGCCTTGACACATCTAAGATGTCGTTCTTGTGATACCGGTAAGTGTCATACTAGCACCCGCGTGTGTTTCTTTGTTTGGTGTCGGTAAACACCATTGTTTCGGTGTCTGTAAACATCGGGTATTCTCCCCAGTCATCGGTAAATGTCTGGTCATCATTTTTGGTGTCGGTAAACACCATTGTTTCGGTGTCTGTAAACATCGGGTATTCTCCCTAGTCATCGGTAAATGTCTGGTCATTTTTTGATGTCGGTAAACATCATCTTTCGATGTCGGTAAACATCGAGTCTTTTCTGCAGTCATCGGTAAATGTCTGATAATCCCCAGCTAGAGATCTCCAGTAGAGTCATCGGTAAATGTCCTATCTGGTTTCCAGTTGCAAATATTTGTTTTTTCCCTTAGTGAAGTGTTCCCCAGTCATCGGTAAATGTCTGGTCGTTTTTGGATGTCGGTAAACATCATCTTTCGATGTCGGTAAACGTCGAGTCTCATCCCAGTCACCGGTAAATGTCTGGCCTTGCTTTGTTTCCTTGTTGATAAAATCAAGATCCCCAGAAGTCGTCGGTAAACGTCTTGTCTGATTACACCACAAAGATTTTGTTCCTCCTCAAGTGGAGACGCCATCGGTAAATGGCCCAGTTTTCTTCGATATCGGTAAATATCGAATTCCCAGTTGCAGTAGCCATCGGTAAATGGTCGGGTTGAAGTTGATATCGGTAAATGTCAAGTTTCTTTGAAGCCACCATCGGTAAATGGTTTTGCTTCCTTTTACACCAGAGTTGTTTCCCAGCAGCCATCGGTAAATGGTCTTGCCGAAGTTGATATCGGTAAATATCAAGTTTCCAGTTTCTAACCATCGGTAAATGGTTTCGCTTTTCTGAAGTTGTCAATTGCAGGCGTCATCAGTAAATGACGTGGTTCTTCTTGTATCATATCCGGCAGAGTGCAAATTTCTACGGTTCTTGGTATTCAATCCCTGTTTACCCTGAAAGTCTGACAGCCGTTGCTCTCATTCATTCGGGTTCCCAGTTGATTGAATAGGGGCAGCTGTAACACCTCAAATTTGCACCTATCATTGTACATACATTTTCATATTAGTCATAACATAACATGGTCCACTGCATAACATTGCATTGTCCCTTTTGCCTCAAGTGCAAGATCATCAGAAATTAGGTCAAACTGGTCAGGAGATCAGTCAGTCAAGCAAGCAAGCACAATTCTCAAGGAGCCAAGGCCCTAGGGTTGGTCCAACACGTTCACATGACTTGGGGATCCATTTGAAGTGTTTTGGTCAAGGATTGGATGATCAGAAGTCACCAGTCAATGCACAATCAGTCAGAAACCCTAAAAGTCAACTGTTGGTCAACTGTCCATTTAATCAGTGATTTGATGATGGGATTTGGTTTGAGAGAGCTTATTCATGTCCAAATAGGCCTCATTTATCATGTCAAACACCATCATGGAAGAATTTGAAGCCAGATCAGAAATTTCCAAAAATGGAAACTGGACCTGTAACTGAAACCTGCCCAAAATGGAAAGTCTTGATCCTCAAACTTACATCATGATACAAGCTTCAAATGAATTTTTGCCCAACATGAAAGTTGAAGATCTTGTTCTCCCATTTCCAAAAAGTCCAAGAACACTCAATTCCCATGTATAGTTGGCAAGTTATGATCGAATCATTTTCAGAAATTCTTGAACTTCAAAAGGCCATATCTCTCAAACCATTTGGCCAATTTGGGTGGGGTTTTTTCCTACAAGTCACATTTGATCCCCTCTTTCCAAATATGTAACCCTCATGCACCAAAACCTCATGGATCAAAATGGCCTTTTTGAACTTGCCTTAATTAATTTCAAGTGAGTTGAATTTTGACTTTTCAAAATAATCATTTCTAATCAATTCTACCATTCAAATAAGTTCTGAAAATGCATTTGAGACTTGTTGGAAGCCCATTCTTGTGCAGTACATATAGCCATTACCTACTTGCTTGAAAATTGGAAAGAAAGTACAACTTTCAACCACTCTATCCCACATTTTCATGGACTGAGATTTGTACCACAACATAGCAGACATATAACATCATTTTCTGTCATTTTGAAACCCTAGAGGCAGCCTCCAAAACACAGAACTTCACTCATTCTCTAAAAACTTCATTTTTGCATTTTGCCAAAATCTGTCAACATTGGCCAAAGGATTGAACCCTGCCTTGCTTAATACAACATCCATTCATCATTTTGAACCTGTTTTCACCATCATACCGCAACTGTAAAGCAAATTTCACCAACTGTTATGCTTAGCTTCTTCCATGGCAGATCGTGGTTGGAGGAAAATGGAGTGCAACTGAGCTGAAATTGTTCAACCATCCATCAACTTGAACCTTGTAAAGTTTCTGTTTCTACCTTTTGAAGCTCAAAACTCATTATTCCAAGTCTGCCATCATTGGAAGGTTAGAATTCGTTCCTCACCATTTTTGAAATCATGATGTGTTTGGGATAGGTCTTTGATTAAGGAGTGTGTTGCACTTTGTGGTTTTCAATTTCATTAAGATTTGAAGGAGCTATCATGATTTTAAGTTTGGTGTTCAAACTTTCTTGTGCTCGATTCGTGTTTAGCAGTGAGAGATAGGCCAAATCTTTGTTGTCTTGTTGATGTGTGAGGCGAGAACTACAAAATGGTATGCTTAATTTTGAATTACAAGAGATTTGTTCCTGGACCTGGGTTTTGCGTGGAAGAGCTTGAAGGCGCTGCCCAGAAGTTTGTTTCGTTTCACTGTAGCATAGGGTTTGAATGTTGGTTGTGGAAGGAGACCGGTGATTGGTTACTGGGGTGGGACCTGCAGGAGCGCTATTGGCTCTTGTGTTCGCTGACCAAGCGTTGACTTGCCCATTTAAATGAAACGCTGAGTTTCATACTCAGCAAGGGGCGTTTTAGTCTTTTGTTTTTTTATTTATTCCAATAATCATTTAATTCATTTTATTTGGCAATGTTTATTTCATTTTGTTTACTCATTTTCTAAAATTCATAATTCACTCATTCTAATTCCAAAATTCATGCCAATTTTTGCATCATGTCCTGTTTGATGTCTATTATTTTATCATAATTTTTGCTGATTTTTTGGATGAGTGGATTTTAAATGGCCTTAGGATTTGTATCATGTGGCCAATTTTTGTACACTTTGCCAAAACATTTGTGAAATGGTGATGCTTTATCCAATGGCTCCCAAATTTTTTGTGCTTAAACTAGACACACTCATGGTGATTTTGGTGTAGAGTTTGTGAATTTATCATTGCTGGTTTGTGAGTTATGATTTTTTGAATTAGGGTGTGACAATTTGTGTCACACCATTGATGTCCAACTTCATGATTTTTGATACCATGCTTCTTGACCTCCAATTGATCTGATTTTTTCATGAACCTACTCTTGTATGTCTAGTTTACATGTGAATTTTCTTGGAATTATTTGTGGCATTTCCTAATTGTTTGAGATTTTCTCCCCTGTTTAGTCATATGTTGACTTTTTGTGACACATGTTCCCATTTCATTTGTGAAATTCTCATACTTTATTAGATGGACATGAAATTTTACATGAGATAACTAGACATCCTCATCTTTGCCATGGTTTTAGTCCCATTCATTTATCATACACCATCTCTGATTTATGATTTTTCTAAGTTGATGCATGTTTGGTTGACTTCTTTGAGCATGTTCAAAATTGCTTTGACTTTATGATTTTCATTGACTGCCTTCCACTTGTCCAAATGGGATGAAATTTGACATGCTTACCATGCTGTGGGTTGTGGTTGGTCCTGATTTATTTTGTGATTTTTGGAAATGTTTAAGATTGCTTTTGAGTTAAGTCTTTCTGTTGACTTCTATGAGCTTCTGTCTGCTATACCTTGACCTAATTTGATCATGAAATGATGATGATGATTGATATGAATGTGAACCCAATTGGTTGTGTTTCTTAATTGTTTGAACATGATTTTGGATGCTTGCCCTTTGCTGTTTTGACTTTCTCATTCCTTTTTGACCCTAGGCTTGTCCTAGTGGTCCTGTTACTCACCTTTGAGCTCATGTTTTCAGGTTGACCAACAAATGACCAATGAGACCAACTCTTTTTGATTGAGCTTGCTTGAATATCATTGATTAACTTGTTTGTTTTGTAGGTGGCTTGGCTCAAGCCTTAAGCCCTGTGCCTTGCACATTCATTTGCTTCTGACTAACTGTTAATGTCTGTTTCCTTTTGCTTTGTTTTGAAGTTGCATACTAATGTCTGCTTGACTATTTCAGGTGCTTTTAGTTGCTTAGTTCCTTGTGAACTTTTGCTTTGCTTTGCTTGTATAAGCAATTTGCATTGAGGTATATTTCTAATCTTCATGTAGTCTGGAAGACCTGGCCTGTTACTTGGCCAGGCAACTGTCTGAAGTCCTCCTTAAGAGGCAATGTTTGTGACTGTTTACTTTTGTCCTTGCATAGAGTCAAAGACCTCCTAAGTGAAGAGGCAATTGGCAGAACCCAAGGGATATGCAACCTATCCCCTGCTATTCTGTGTGTCATCTGCTTTGCTCACACCACTGTGTTGATGCATTACAGATACAAACCCAAGATCTTGTACAATTGTACAGTTGAGTCAGTTTCAAATGTGTAGAAGGGTTCCCACTTTCTGAACCCACACATTCTTGTCTTAAGCTCTCCCAGGCCAGGGATAAGAGCTGTGAAGTCTTATCTTCACTCACCTTTCATCTGCTTCACCTTAGCCCCTCAATGGCAAGGTTAAGAGCACATTCACCCAGTTCCAGAGGTTTGTTTGTTGAGGTTGATATGACCCCTCGACTAAAACCTAACCCTTGTTTGAGCCACTTGCTTGTGTATAGTGTGTGCTATCTGTGCTTGTATGTTTGTTTGACTTGCTTCCTGTGCAAGTTAGGGTTAGTTTAGACTTGCTTCCTGTGCAAGTTAGGTTTTGCTTGGCTTGCTTCCTGTGCAAGTTAAGTGTGTGTGTGGCTTGCTTCCTGTGCAAGTCATGCATAGGATAGGCTGGCTCCCTGTGCCAGTTAGCTAGAAACCTTAACTTAGGGTTGATTTGCATGATAACATCTAGGCTCGAGTCGTAGTCTCCCTAGTGTTGTGTCTCCCTCTGTTATCTGGTTAGGCTAGTCCTTCTCCCTGCGTAGGGGAACTACATCGCCCTGATCTTCATACCAGATGAAGTATGTAGGCAGGAGATTGAGCTGATCTCTCCGGGCGCCCTTTCTTTTCTTTGTGTGTGTGCTTGACAGTTATAGGCTCGAGTCCCCGACTCCCTACTAACTTGTTATGTGTTGTATGCTTGGAAGCTGATGTAAGTCCATCGAGTGGCATTTGGGTTCCAGTGTGCGTGTGTTTTGGTTCGGATGCTGATGTAAGTCCAGTGATTGGCATTCAGGCTCCACGTTTGCCTCTTTGTGTGTGTTTTGGTTCGGATGCTGATGTAAGTCCAGTGATTGGCATTCAGGCTCCACGTTTGCCTTTGCCTTTGATTGTTTGTGTGTGTGTCAGCCGAGCTACGAATGCTCTGATTCTTCTCTCGTCCGAGAAGATACGTATGCATAGGATGCGATATCCTAGCGAGCATGTGTCGTTTCCCCAGTCCGAACTACTTCGACTCTGATGTCTATGCCTGATAGACTAAGTAGGCCCAGGATGCGACATCCTGCCGAGTCGGTTTCAGTCAGTTTCTTGTGTCTCTTTCAGCCAGTGTGTGTGTGTGTGTGTGAGCAGTGATTTAGCAACCATTTTCCTTCCTATTGTGCGTGGATCCCGTAGAGTACTACGGATGCGTAGGGGTGCTAATACCTTCCCTTCGCATAACCGACTCCCGAACCCATTCTTTTTGGTCGCGAGACCATGTTCTTTCCAGGTTTACTCTGAGCGTTTCCTTTCCCTCTTTGGGGATAAATAACGCACGGTGGCGGCTCTGTTGTTCTTGTTTTCCCGCCGGTTTTTTCGCGTGATGCGACAGCTGGCGACTCTGCTGGGGATACTAGAGAAGTTGACCTGTGCTGGTCCGTCTTCCCTAAGCGAGTCTCTCCTAGCGCTCTCTAGGTTAGGTTTTTGGGTTGCTGTTTGCTGTTATTTATTGCATTCATTTATTTATTGTTTGCATTTATGTTTGCATTAATGTTTGCATTCATATTCATCTGTTCACCTGGCTGGTTGTCTGTTTCTCTCTGTTGGGGTGGGAGTTACATGAGGTAAAAGGCCCAATACCCAGGCCATGAGTGAAATCTAGGATACTTAGGAATAGAGTGATTCATGGGAAGCGGGTGGTATTGCGCCACTTAGCGGAACATTGATATCACGAGCAGTTCAGACCCTGGTGGGACATTATCGTTACATACTTCGGGTGTGTATATGATGATGTTCTGCGAAAGGTTATTTATGCTGCGTTTCTCTCGACCTTACCCTGGCCTAGATGACACCCGTGAGTGGGGAGGGAATGATCATTATTACAGGTACAGTTGGTGACTTGTTGGTGACTTGTTGGTGACTTGTTGGTGACTTGTGATCCTGTTGGTGACTATTGGTTCAGAATTTTGGGGTCTCAGATGACTTTGGGTTTCAGATGAATTTGTGGTTCCGAGTTCAAGCCGAAGCTTTGATCCTGTGTTCTGAGAGACACAGCCAACCAGTCGTGTCTGCATCATTTGCATCATAGCATATTTATTTTTCAAAAGAAACGCAATAAAAAAAAAGAGAAAAAAAAAAAGGGGAAAAAGAAAAAAAAAAACTAATCCCTGCATGCATATCATTTCTCAGGTACATTCCAGAGCTTGTTCACTGATAGAGATGGCAACAGTCCCAGAGTTGAAGCGGAAGACTTGTTCCTACAGCTTTCACCGTGAACCTTTGACGTCTCTGATTGAGTTGAGCAACCTTATGACCAGTGGTAACCAGAAGGGGTTTGTTGACCAGTATGGAGATATTCTGACACTGTTGAAGATGGTAGTCGATCCGGTGCCGTTGCAGACTCTTCTACAGTTCTACGACCCAGAGCTTCATTGTTTCACCTTTCAAGATTATCAGTTGGCGCCTACTCTTGAGGAGTACTCCATTCTGCTGAGTGTCCCGGTCCGGTATCAGGTTCCTTTCTTGGATGTGCCCAAGGAGGTTGATTTCAGAGTTGTTGCCAGAGCTCTCCATTTGGGTATCAAGGAAGTCAGTGATAGTTGGAAGTCCAGTGGGGATGTTGTAGGATTGCCTTTGAAGTTTCTGTTGAGGGTAGCTAGAGAAGAAGCAGAGAAGGGAAGTTGGGAAGCCTTTCATGCTCAGTTGGCCGTCATGATCTATGGGATCGTCCTGTTTCCGAGTATGCCCAATTTTGTTGACTATGCTGCAGTCAGTATTTTCATTGGAGGAAATCCAGTTCCTACTCTATTAGCTGACACTTACTATGCTATTCACAGTAGGCATGGTAAGGGTGGGGCTATCAGGTGTTGTCTCCCGCTTTTGCTCAGATGGTTCTTGTCTCTCCTGCCAGTCAGTGGACCTTTTGTGGATGCTCAGAGCACGCATAAGTGGACTCAGAGGGTTATGTCTCTTACCTCCTATGATATCAGGTGGCAATCTTACCGGATGGATGTGCGTAACGTCATTATGAGCTGTGGAGGATTCCGTAATGTGCCACTCGTAGGGACTAGGGGTTGCATCAATTACAACCCGGTTCTTTCTCTTCGCCAGTTGGGGTTTGTGATGAAGGGAAGACCACTTGAGGCTGAGGTAGCTGAAAGTGTGTATTTTGAGAAGCAGAGTGACCCGGCTAGATTGGAGCAGATAGGGAGAGCTTGGAAGTCTATTGGTGTGAAGGATGGATCTGTCTTAGGGAAGAAGTTTGCCGTTGCTATGCCCGATTACACTGATTGGGTCAAGGAGAGAGTAGAAACTTTGTTGTTACCCTACGATAGGATGGAGCCGTTGCAGGAGCAACCACCTTTGATCCTTGCTGAGAGTGTGCCTGCGGAGCACTACAAGCAAGCCCTGATGGAGAATCGCCGTTTGAGAGGGAAGGAGCAAGATACCCAGATGGAGCTGTACAAAGCCAAAGCTGATAGGTTGAATTTGGCTCATCAACTCAGAGGAGTGCGAGAAGAAGATGCTAGCAGACTGAGAAGCAAGAAGAGATCCTACGAGGAGATGGAGAGCATGTTAGATGCAGAACACCGGGAGTGCTTGAGGTTGCAGAGGGTTGAGGCCAGCTATCAGAAGAAGATCAGAGACTTGGAGAAGCAACTCAGAGATAAAGACATCCAGTTGAAGAAGGAAGTAGACTTGAGACAGGCATCAGAGAACCACCTTGGAGGAGAAGTGGTAGAGCTTAGACGACAACTGAAGGAGAAGATCACTCTTTTGCCAGAATGTTCAGAATGTGACCTGTTGATAGACCAGTGTCAGTACTTGAAGACTCTCATTCCGGGAGGCCGTTTGTCTTAGCTTGTATCTTTGATATGTATGTTGAGAATCACCTCCAGGCTTGTTGGATGGGATTCATTGTTGTACTCCGATTGTTTGGATTTTCTTTGTCGACTTTGTTGTATGATCCTGTTACTCATATAGATGAGGTTGTTGGTTTCACCTTGTACTCATCACTCTTGTGTATGTTGTTTCTGTGCTTCTATGTTGTTCTTGCTGCAGGTTGCCATCTTTTGAGGATGACTCAGGCTCTTTGAATGCCTGAGGAATGAACATATCATGTGCATCATACGCATCATTAGCACCATACTCATATCATTTTGCATAACAGGTGTTCTTGGTCGTGACTTCTCACTCTTGGTTCCTGTTCAGGCAGGATAGCTGATCAACGTCCGCACCGCTACTCAACAAGACTGAATCAACAGAGAGGTATGGATCAAGTTCAAGCTGAGTTGGCTGAGATGAAGGCTAACATGGCCCAGTTTATGAATATGATGCAAGGGGTTGCACAAGGTCAAGAAGAACTTCGAGCCATGGTTCAGAGACAAGAGGCTGCAATTCCACCGGTCAACCATGCTCCGCCAGAGGGAGGCCCGGTCAATGATAACAATGTTGCTGCTGCTGTACCCATCAACAACTATGCTGTAGGTGATGAGTTGGGGGGTATTCGAATCAACGGTCAACCTATTGCTCCAGATGCCGCTAATGCCAGAGCAGTCCGTGCCCCGGCCCGTAATCCTGCTCCGATTGTTGACAGACAAGAGGATATGTTTTCTCTGCTCAGTGAAGACGAAGACGTTCTGGGAAGGGTTAATGAGAGGGATCGTAAAGTTGATGCCCTTGCTGAGAAGATCCGAGCTATGGAATGTCAAAATTCTCTCGGTTTTGATGTTACCAATATGGGGTTGGTGGAAGGTTTGAGAATCCCTTACAAGTTCAAAGCACCGTCCTTCGATAAATACAACGGTACTTCTTGCCCTCGCACCCATGTGCAGGCTTATTATCGAAAAATCTCTGCGTATACCGATGATGAAAAGATGTGGATGTATTTTTTCCAAGATAGTCTATCTGGGGCTTCTTTGGACTGGTACATGGAATTGAAGAGAGATTCTATCCGCTGTTGGAGGGATCTGGGTGAGGCCTTTTGAGGCAATACAAACACAACATGGACATGGCACCGAGCCGGACTCAGCTGCAGAGTCTTTGTCAGAAATCCAATGAGAGCTTCAAGGAGTACGCCCAGAGGTGGCGTGAACTGGCTGCTAGAGTTCAACCCCCTATGCTGGAGAGGGAGTTGACAGATATGTTTATCGGTACTCTTCAGGGTGTGTTTATGGACCGGATGGGGAGCTGCCCATTCGGTAGTTTTTCTGATGTTGTCATTTGTGGAGAGAGGACTGAGAGCTTGATTAAAACTGGGAAGATCCAAGATGCTGGTTCCTCTTCTTCTAAGAAGCCGTTTGCTGGGGCACCTCGTCGAAGAGAGGGTGAAACTAATGCTGTTCAACACCGCAGAGATCAGAACAGAATTGAATACCGTCAAGCTGCTGCAGTAACCATTCCGGCACCTCAACCTCGTCAACAACAACAACAAAGAGTTCAACAACCGCAACAACAACAACAACAGCAACGTCCGTATCAGCCCAGACAAAGGATGCCTGATCGACGTTTTGATTCGCTACCCATGTCGTACGCCGAACTGCTGCCCGAACTACTCAGGTTGGGGATGGTTGAGTTGCGTACAATGGCTCCGCCTACAGTATTGCCTCCTGGGTACGACGCCAACGTCCGTTGTGACTTTCACTCTGGGGCACCAGGGCATCATACTGAGAAGTGTCGGGCTCTCCAGCACAAGGTCCAAGATTTGATCGATGCCAAAGCAATCAACTTCGCTCCAGTGCCTAACGTCGTAAACAACCCTATGCCTCAGCATGGTGGGCATAGAGTGAACAATATTGAGGGAAAGAAGCTGAAGATCTGGTTGTTAATGTTGATGATGTTCAGACTTCTCTGCTAGTTGTGAAGGGCCGTCTGCTGAATGGGGGTGTCTACTCGGGCTGTGATGAGGATTGTTTGGGCTGTGCAGAATCTGAGAATGGTTGCGACCAGTTAAGGGCCGGTATCCAGGGTATGATGGATGAGGGTTGTTTGCAATTCAGTAGGGCTGTAAAAGATCGTGGACAGTGTCAACTATCACCATTTACTTTAAACCGTCTGAAGAACGTGGACAAAGGGTCGTTAGTGCACCTGCAACAAATGGTACCCCAGTTACCATTTCCGTGCCTGTAACCATCAGTGCTCCAACTACTATCGCCGCGTCTGGAAGAAGGGCTGTTGAGAATAGTAGAGCCGTGCCGTGGAAGTATGATAATGCTTACCGCAGTAACAGAAGGGCTGAAAGTCAGACGAGACCAGTGAATCAAACTCCAGTGACAATTGGTTTACCGAATAGAGTTCCTGCAACTGTTGGTCCGGCTGTGGATAATGTAGGGGGTCCAGGAGGTTTTACCAGAAGCGGTCGTCTGTTCGCACCGCAGCCTTTGAGGGACAATAATGCTGAGGCTCTCGCCAAAGCAAAGGGTAAGCAAGCTGTGGTTGAGGAAGAACCTGTCCAGAAGGAAGCGCCCGAGGGGTCATTTGAGAAGGACGTGGAGGAGTTTATGAAGATAATCAAGAAGAGTGACTACAAGATTGTAGATCAGTTGAATCAAACTCCGTCCAAGATTTCTATACTTTCACTGTTGTTGTGCTCTGAGGCACACCGTAATGCCTTGCTGAAGATGTTGAATCTGGCTTACGTGCCTCAGGAGATTTCTGTCAATCAACTGGAGGGTGTGATGGCCAATGTGAGCACCAGGCATGGTGTAGGATTCACCAACCTGGACTTACCGCCTGAAGGGCGGAACCATAACAAAGCCTTGCACATCACCATGGAGTGCAAGGGGGCAGTGTTGTCTCACGTATTGGTAGACACCGGGTCGTCGCTGAATGTGTTGCCTAAGCAGATTCTGAAGAAGATTGATGTGGAAGGGTTTGTGCTTACTCCCAGTGACCTGATCGTTCGTGCTTTCGACGGATCCAAACGTTCTGTGTGTGGGGAAGTTACCTTGCCTGTGAAGATAGGTCCTGAGGTATTCGATATCATCTTCTATGTTATGGACATCCAGCCCGCCTATAGTTGTTTATTGGGGCGTCCATGGATTCATGCAGCAGGGGCAGTCTCGTCGACTCTCCATCAAAAGCTCAAGTATGTCTGGAACGGTCAGATTGTGACTGTGTGCGGTGAAGAAGAGATTCTGGTGAGTCATCTATCCTCGTTCAAATATGTTGAGGTGGATGGCGAGATCCACGAAACCTTATGCCAGGCGTTTGAGACTGTGGCTCTTGAGAAAGTGGCGTACGCTGAGCAGAGGAAGCCAGGTGCTTCAATTACTTCTTACAAGCAGGCTAAGGAGGTTGTTGATTCTGGCAAAGCTGAAGGCTGGGGCAAGATGGTGGATTTGCCTGTCAAAGAAGACAAATTTGGCGTTGGTTACGAGCCTCTCCAAGCAGAGCAGAATGGTCAAGCGGGTCCGAGTACCTTTACCAGCGCTGGGCTGATGAATCATGGCGACGTCTCTGCAACCGGTAGTGAAGACTGTGACAGTGATTGTGATTTGGACAACTGGGTTCGCCCGTGTGCACCAGGGGGGTCTATCAACAACTGGACGGCTGAAGAAGTGGTTCAAGTTACTCTTCTGACAGAGTAATTTTCTGTTGTTTTGTCATTTTGCATGAAAATCCTACGATCTGCCCAAGGCGTAGTGATTCATTGTAGGGCCTCATCATGTTTTAATGATTATCATTAATGAAGGACATTTTTTGAAATCAAACTTTGTGATCCCTGTCTTTCTATTTTTTGTTTTCATCTTTTTCAAAACAATAAAAATGGCAATGTTTTTGTTTTTTGTGACTTTATTGAACTCTTTTTCTAAAACAAAGCATTAAACATGCAGAAGCGATCTTATGGCATTCACTATGAACAGTTCTGTTATGGCTCAGTATGATTTCGACAATCCCATCTACCAAGCTGAAGAGGAGAGTGAGGAAGACTGTGAACTCCCTGCAGAATTGGTCAGATTGCTGAAGCAGGAGGAAAGGGTCATCCAACCTCATCAGGAGGAGTTGGAGGTTGTTAATTTGGGTACTGAGGACGCCAAAAGAGAAATCAAGATTGGGGCTGCTTTAGAGGACTCTGTCAAGAGGAGGCTGATTGAGATGCTGAGAGAATATGTGGAGATATTCGCCTGGTCATATCAAGATATGCCTGGTTTGGATACAGACATTGTGGTGCATCGATTACCTCTTAGAGAAGGATGTCCTTCGGTCAAGCAGAAGCTTCGTAGAACGAGTCCTGACATGGCAACTAAGATCAAGGAAGAGGTTCAGAAGCAGTGGGATGCAGGTTTTTTGGCTGTTACAAGTTATCCCCCATGGGTGGCCAACATCGTTCCTGTGCCGAAGAAGGATGGTAAAGTCAGAATGTGTGTCGATTACCGGGATTTGAATAGAGCGAGTCCGAAAGATGATTTCCCATTACCTCACATTGATGTATTGGTTGATAATACGGCTCAATCCTCGGTATTCTCTTTCATGGATGGTTTCTCTGGATATAATCAGATCAAGATGGCGCCAGAGGACATGGAAAAGACGACATTCATTACACCTTGGGGCACGTTCTGCTATAAGGTGATGCCATTTGGGCTAAAGAATGCTGGTGCTACCTATCAGAGGGCAATGACGACTCTTTTTCATGACATGATGCACAAAGAAATTGAAGTGTACGTAGATGATATGATTGCGAAGTCGCAGACAGAAGAGGAGCACCTGGTTAATTTGCAGAAGCTGTTTGACCGGTTGAGAAAGTTCAAGCTGAGGTTGAATCCGAACAAGTGTACGTTTGGGGTGAGATCAGGGAAGCTTTTAGGCTTCATTGTCAGTGAGAAAGGGATTGAGGTTGATCCAGCAAAAGTCAAAGCTATTCAAGAGATGCCTGAACCGAAAACGGAAAAGCAAGTCCGTGGGTTTTTAGGGAGATTGAACTACATTGCAAGGTTCATATCTCATCTAACAGCCACGTGCGAACCAATTTTCAAACTGCTTAGAAAGAATCAGGCGATCAAGTGGAATGATGACTGTCAGAAAGCTTTTGACAAGATTAAAGAGTATTTACAGAAACCTCCAATCCTTATACCTCCAGTTCCAGGGAGACCTCTGATAATGTACCTGTCAGTGACTGAGAACTCGATGGGGTGTGTATTGGGACAGCATGACGAGTCTGGTCGAAAAGAGCATGCCATATACTACCTTAGCAAAAAGTTTACCGACTGTGAAACAAGATATTCACTGCTCGAGAAAACTTGCTGTGCTTTGGCCTGGGCTGCTCGCCGACTGAGGCAGTATATGTTGAACCATACTACCTTATTGATTTCTAAGATGGATCCAGTGAAGTACATCTTTGAGAAACCGGCTCTCACCGGACGCGTTGCTCGTTGGCAGATGATTCTAACAGAATATGATATTCAGTACACGTCACAAAAGGCCATCAAAGGTAGTATTCTGTCAGACTACCTCGCCGAGCAACCGATTGAAGATTATCAGCCTATGATGTTTGAATTCCCTGATGAAGACATCATGTATCTTAAGATGAAAGATTGCGAAGAGCCTCTTGTCGAGGAAGGACCGGATCCGGATGACAAATGGACACTGATGTTTGATGGGGCTGTGAATATGAATGGTAACGGTGTTGGGGCAGTATTGATCAATCCTAAAGGTGCTCATATACCTTTTTCTGCCAGATTGACGTTTGACGTCACCAACAACGAAGCTGAGTATGAGGCTTGTATCATGGGGATAGAAGAAGCCATTGATCTGAGGATCAAAACGCTTGACATTTATGGAGATTCCGCTCTAGTGGTCAATCAAGTCAATGGAGATTGGAATACGAATCAGCCGCATTTGATTCCGTATAGAGATTACACCAGAAGAATACTGACGTTCTTCAAGAAGGTGAAGTTGTATCATGTCCCCCGGGATGAGAATCAAATGGCTGATGCCTTGGCTACTTTGTCGTCTATGATCAAAGTTCATTGGTGGAATCATGTGCCACATGTTGCGGTGAATCGACTTGAGAGGCCTGCGTATGTGTTTGCAGCCGAGTCTGTTGTGATTGATGAGAAGCCGTGGTATTATGACATCAAGAACTTCCTCAAGACTCAGGAGTATCCTGAAGGTGCGTCGAAGAATGACAAGAAAACCCTGAGAAGGCTAGCTGGAAGCTTCTATTTGAATCAGGATGATGTGTTGTATAAGAGAAACTTTGACATGGTCTTGCTCAGATGCGTGGACAGACCCGAGGCGGACATGTTAATGCAGGAAGTTCATGAAGGTTCCTTCGGTACTCATGCCGGCGGACATGCAATGGCTAAGAAATTGTTGAGAGCGGGTTATTACTGGATGACTATGGAATCCGATTGTTTCAAGTATGCTCGGAAGTGCCATAAGTGTCAAATCTATGCTGATAAGGTGCATGTACCACCAAGCCCTCTGAATGTCATGAATTCGCCTTGGCCGTTTGCCATGTGGGGCATTGATATGATTGGGAAGATTGAGCCTACTGCTTCGAATGGACATCGCTTCATTTTGGTAGCGATTGACTATTTCACCAAATGGGTGGAAGCAGCTTCCTATGCTAACGTTACCAAACAAGTGGTTACCCGGTTCATCAAGAAAGAAATCATCTGTCGTTATGGAGTTCCTGAGAGAATCATCACTGACAATGGTTCGAATCTCAACAACAAGATGATGAAAGAGCTTTGTAAAGATTTCAAGATTGAACATCACAATTCTTCTCCTTACAGACCGAAGATGAATGGTGCTGTAGAAGCGGCGAACAAGAATATCAAGAAGATTGTGCAGAAGATGGTCGTTACGTACAAGGATTGGCATGAGATGCTGCCTTTCGCTTTGCATGGGTACCGTACCTCAGTACGTACGTCGACCGGGGCAACCCCTTACTCCCTTGTGTATGGTATGGAAGCTGTCCTACCTGTTGAAGTGGAGATTCCTTCTCTGAGAGTTTTATTGGATGTCAAGCTGGACGAAGCCGAGTGGATTCGAACAAGGTTTAACGAGTTGAGCCTTATCGAGGAGAGACGGCTAGCAGCTGTATGCCATGGACAGTTGTATCAGAGAAGGATGAAGCGAGCCTTTGATCAGAAAGTGCGTCCTCGAAGCTATCAGATCGGTGATCTAGTTTTGAAGAGGATCCTCCCTCCCGGTGCAGATAACAGGGGCAAGTGGACTCCTAATTATGAAGGTCCGTATGTTGTGAAGAAGGTCTTCTCCGGTGGAGCCTTGATGCTTACAACTATGGATGGTGAAGACTTTCCGTCTCCTGTTAACTCAGATGTAGTCAAAAAATACTTCGCATAAATTGACCCGCTGGACAAAAAGAAAAAAAGAGTCCAGGCAAAAATGGGCATCCCGGCGAACCAAAAAACAGAAAGAAAAGGTTCGGGCAAAAATTAGGGATAAAATGAAAAGAATTTGTACACCCGGTAAGTCGAAAACCCGCAAGGGCGGCTTAGGCAAAAATGGGTATCCCGGTGGATTGAAAACCCGAAAGGGCGATCCAGCCAAAAGAGGGATTAAAGCGAAGACTACAGTCTGAGTTGTCTGTACTTCATCAAGCTTTGTCATCTGCCATCTCGAAAGATGTGATCCGTCCAGTCATTCTTCTCAGAAAGCAAGGAGTTGGGGGAAAACTGATGATCTGTGAGTTATAACAGAATTGGGAAATAGTGGATGCCGTGTTCACATTGCCATTAGGATAGATTTTTTCCTTTTGTGCGCAATTACCTCTTTCTAGGAATTGCCTCCCAATGTATTTGCCTTTTCAGGCACATTTTCAATCAATAAAAGTCGTTATTCAGATAAATAGCTCTTTGTTTTTATTTTTACTGTTTTGTTTGCAAAAATGTCCGAATTTTTGATAAGCATTGCATATAAGAACATGAAGGCTACACAATAATGTGCAGAAAGACAAAACATTTGAAAATCATTTTGAATGTTGAGGACACTTGAGCGTATCTTGTCCATGTATCCCCTGGGGGCATTTTGTTGTGCTGTTTTTCAGATTGGCATCTGTGAGGACGTTTCCTCAGCAGATATTTTCCCCAAGCAAGTTTGGAAGCTATCAGAGCTATGTTCCCCTGCGGAGACGTCTGTGGATAGTGCCTTCTATTCCCCAACAGATCTAAGGATTGCCTATCCCCAGCAGGCCTGTATTTGCCGATTTCCTCCCGAGTGAGGCAGACTCATTGAAATTTATCTCCAGCATTTATCCTATCTGTGGACTGAAGGATATCCCCAGCGGAGTTTACCTTCCCCAGCAGCAGTGCTATTCTCCAACATGAGTGAGAAGTCGTTGCTCTCCCTGCAGAGTCTCCCCGCAGAGTTGGAGTACCCGATCAGTTTTGGCTCCCCAGCCGGAGTTTTTCATCATTTTTGCATTTTTGCATTTCAGTGATCATTGCATCCTCAAAACTGCGTAGCATTCCCATTCAATATGGAGCATTACGCCATAGAAAAATTCAAACATATGCATTCATGTGTTAACCTCACCAGACCGTATCCCCGGCAGAGGCGGATCATTTCATTCAACATCAGC
This sequence comes from Lathyrus oleraceus, assembly GCF_024323335.1. Lineage (NCBI taxonomy): Eukaryota > Viridiplantae > Streptophyta > Magnoliopsida > Fabales > Fabaceae > Lathyrus > Lathyrus oleraceus. The sequence goes on along the minus strand of NC_066580.1, from coordinate 376,292,379 downwards.
ACAGCAAGTCTGCTACAGTTGCTCTTGACAACATTCAGGATTGATATCCCCACAGATGTTTATTACCTCACCCGTTGGCGACAGAAAGTTTGTTTCTCCCCAGTGAGACCCCCAGCAAGTGGTCAACCTTGCCTTGACATATCTAAGATGTCGTTCTTGTGATACCGGTAAGTGTCATACTAGCACCCGCGTGTGTTTCTTTGTTTGGTGTCGGTAAACACCATTGTTTCGGTGTCTGTAAACATCGGGTATTCTCCCCAGTCATCGGTAAATGTCTGGTCATCATTTTTGGTGTCGGTAAACACCATTGTTTCGGTGTCTGTAAACATCGGGTATTCTCCCTAGTCATCGGTAAATGTCTGGTCATTTTTGATGTCGGTAAACATCATCTTTCGATGTCGGTAAACATCGAGTCTTTTCTGCAGTCATCGGTAAATGTCTGATAATCCCCAGCTAGAGATCCCCAGTAGAGTCATCGGTAAATGTCCTATCTGGTTTCCAGTTGCAAATATTTGTTTTTTCCCTTAGTGAAGTGTTCCCCAGTCATCGGTAAATGTCTGGTCGTTTTTGATGTCGGTAAACATCATCTTTCGATGTCGGTAAACGTCGAGTCTCATCCCAGTCACCGGTAAATGTCTGGCCTTGCTTTGTTTCCTTGTTGATAAAATCAAGATCCCTAGAAGTCGTCGGTAAACGTCTTGTCTGATTACACCACAAAGATTTTGTTCCTCCTCAAGTGGAGACGCCATCGGTAAATGGCCCAGTTTTCTTCGATATCGGTAAATATCGAATTCCCAGTTGCAGTAGCCATCGGTAAATGGTCGGGTTGAAGTTGATATCGGTAAATGTCAAGTTTCTTTGAAGCCACCATCGGTAAATGGTTTTGCTTCCTTTTACACCAGAGTTGTTTCCCAGCAGCCATCGGTAAATGGTCTTGCCGAAGTTGATATCGGTAAATATCAAGTTTCCAGTTTCTAACCATCGGTAAATGGTTTCGCTTTTCTGAAGTTGTCAATTGCAGGCGTCATCAGTAAATGACGTGGTTCTTCTTGTATCATATCCGGCAGAGTGCAAATTTCTACGGTTCTTGGTATTCAATCCCTGTTTACCCTGAAAGTCTGACAGCCGTTGCTCTCATCCATTCGGGTTCCCAGTTGATTGAATAGGGGCAGCTGTAACACCTCAAATTTGCACCTATCATTGTACATACATTTTCATATTAGTCATAACATAACATGGTCCACTGCATAACATTGCATTGTCCCTTTTGCCTCAAGTGCAAGATCATCAGAAATTAGGTCAAACTGGTCAGGAGATCAGTCAGTCAAGCAAGCAAGCACAATTCTCAAGGAGCCAAGGCCCTAGGGTTGGTCCAACACGTTCACATGACTTGGGGATCCATTTGAAGTGTTTTGGTCAAGGATTGGATGATCAGAAGTCACCAGTCAATGCACAATCAGTCAGAAACCCTAAAAGTCAACTGTTGGTCAACTGTCCATTTAATCAGTGATTTGATGATGGGATTTGGTTTGAGAGAGCTTATTCATGTCCAAATAGGCCTCATTTATCATGTCAAACACCATCATGGAAGAATTTGAAGCCAGATCAGAAATTTCCAAAAATGGAAACTGAACCTGTAACTGAAACATGCCCAAAATGGAAAGTCTTGATCCTCAAACTTACATCATGATACAAGCTTCAAATGAATTTTTGCCCAACATGAAAGTTGAAGATCTTGTTCTCCCATTTCCAAAAAGTCCAAGAACACTCAATTCCCATGTATGGTTGGCAAGTTATGATCGAATCATTTTCAGAAATTCTTGAACTTCAAAAGGCCATATCTCTCAAACCATTTGGCCAATTTGGGTGGGGTTTTTTCCTACAAGTCACATTTGATCCCCTCTTTCCAAATATGTAACCCTCATGCACCAAAACCTCATGGATCAAAATGGCCTTTTTGAACTTGCCTTAATTAATTTCAAGTGAGTTGAATTTTGACTTTTCAAAATAATCATTTCTAATCAATTCTACCATTCAAATAAGTTCTGAAAATGCATTTGAGACTTGTTGGAAGCCCATTCTTGTGCAGTACATATAGCCATTACCTACTTGCTTGAAAATTGGAAAGAAAGTACAACTTTCAACCACTCTATCCCACATTTTCATGGACTGAGATTTGTACCACAACATAGCAGACATATAACATCATTTTCTGTCATTTTGAAACCCTAGAGGCAGCCTCCAAAACACAGAACTTCACTCATTCTCTAAAAACTTCATTTTTGCATTTTGCCAAAATCTGTCAACATTGGCCAAAGGATTGAACCCTGCCTTGCTTAATACAACATCCATTCATCATTTTGAACCTGTTTTCACCATCATACCACAATTGTAAAGCAAATTTCACCAACTGTTATGCTTAGCTTCTTCCATGGCAGATCGTGGTTGGAGGAAAATGGAGTGCAACTGAGCTGAAATTGTTCAACCATCCATCAACTTGAACCTTGTAAAGTTTCTGTTTCTACCTTTTGAAGCTCAAAACTCATTATTCCAAGTCTGCCATCATTGGAAGGTTAGAATTCGTTCCTCACCATTTTTGAAATCATGATGTGTTTGGGATAGGTCTTTGATTAAGGAGTGTGTTGCACTTTGTGGTTTTCAATTTCATTAAGATTTGAAGGAGCTATCATGATTTTAAGTTTGGTGTTCAAACTTTCTTGTGCTCGATTCGTGTTTAGCAGTGAGAGATAGGCCAAATCTTTGTTGTCTTGTTGATGTGTGAGGCGAGAACTACAAAATGGTATGCTTAATTTTGAATTACAAGAGATTTGTTCCTGGACCTGGGTTTTGCGTGGAAGAGCTTGAAGGCGCTGCCCAGAAGTTTGTTTCGTTTCACTGTAGCATAGGGTTTGAATGTTGGTTGTGGAAGGAGACCGGTGATTGGTTACTGGGGTGGGACCTGCAGGAGCGCTATTGGCTCTTGTGTTCGCTGACCAAGCGTTGACTTGCCCATTTAAATGAAACGCTGAGTTTCATACTCAGCAAGGGGCGTTTTAGTCTTTTGTTTTTTTTATTTATTCCAATAATCATTTAATTCATTTTATTTGGCAATGTTTATTTCATTTTGTTTACTCATTTTCTAAAATTCATAATTCACTCATTCTAATTCCAAAATTCATGCCAATTTTTGCATCATGTCCTGTTTGATGTCTATTATTTTATCATAATTTTTGCTGATTTTTTGGATGAGTGGATTTTAAATGGCCTTAGGATTTGTATCATGTGACCAATTTTTGTACACTTTGCCAAAACATTTGTGAAATGGTGATGCTTTATCCAATGGCTCCCAAATTTTTTGTGCTTAAACTAGACACACTCATGGTGATTTTGGTGTAGAGTTTGTGAATTTATCATTGCTGGTTTGTGAGTTATGATTTTTTGAATTAGGGTGTGACAATTTGTGTCACACCATTGGTGTCCAACTTCATGATTTTTGATACCATGCTTCTTGACCTCCAATTGATCTGATTTTTTGCATGAACCTACTCTTGTATGTCTAGTTTACATGTGAATTTTCTTGGAATTATTTGTGGCATTTCCTAATTGTTTGAGATTTTCTCCCCTGTTTAGTCATATGTTGACCTTTTGTGACACATGTTCCCATTTCATTTGTGAAATTCTCATACTTTATTAGATGGACATGAAATTTTACATGAGATAACTAGACATCCTCATCTTTGCCATGGTTTTAGTCCCATTCATTTATCATACACCATCTCTGATTTATGATTTTTCTAAGTTGATGCATGTTTGGTTGACTTCTTTGAGCATGTTCAAAATTGCTTTGACTTTCTGATTTTCATTGACTGCCTTCCACTTGTCCAAATGGGATGAAATTTGACATGCTTACCATGCTGTGGGTTGTGGTTGGTCCTGATTTATTTGGTGATTTTTGGAAATGTTTAAGATTGCTTTTGAGTTAAGTCTTGCTGTTGACTTCTATGAGCTTCTGTCTGCTATACCTTGACCTAATTTGATCATGAAATGATGATGATGATTGATATGAATGTGAACCCAATTGGTTGTGTTTCTTAATTGTTTGAACATGATTTTGGATGCTTGCCCTTTGCTGTTTTGACTTTCTCATTCCTTTTTGACCCTAGGCTTGTCCTAGTGGTCCTGTTACTCACCTTTGAGCTCATGTTTTCAGGTTGACCAACAAATGACCAATGAGACCAACTCTTTTTGATTGAGCTTGCTTGAATATCATTGATTAACTTGTTTGTTTTGTAGGTGGCTTGGCTCAAGCCTTAAGCCCTGTGCCTTGCACATTCATTTGCTTCTGACTAACTGTTAATGTCTGTTTCCTTTTGCTTTGTTTTGAAGTTGCATACTAATGTCTGCTTGACTATTTCAGGTGCTTTTAGTTGCTTAGTTCCTTGTGAACTTTTGCTTTGCTTTGCTTGTATAAGCAATTTGCATTGAGGTATATTTCTAATCTTCATGTAGTCTGGAAGACCTGGCCTGTTACTTGGCCAGGCAACTGTCTGAAGTCCTCCTTAAGAGGCAATGTTTGTGACTGTTTACTTTTGTCCTTGCATAGAGTCAAAGACCTCCTAAGTGAAGAGGAAATTGGCAGAACCCAAGGGATATGCAACCTATCCCCTGCTATTCTGTGTGTCATCTGCTTTGCTCACACCACTGTGTTGATGCATTACAGATACAAACCCAAGATCTTGTACAATTGTACAGTTGAGTCAGTTTCAAATGTGTAGAAGGGTTCCCACTTTCTGAACCCACACATTCTTGTCTTAAGCTCCCCCAGGCCAGGGATAAGAGCTGTGAAGTCTTATCTTCACTCACCTTTCATCTGCTTCACCTTAGCCCCTCAATGGCAAGGTTAAGAGCACATTCACCCAGTTCCAGAGGTTTGTTTGTTGAGGTTGATATGACCCCTCGACTAAAACCTAACCCTTGCTTGAGCCACTTGCTTGTGTATAGTGTGTGCTATCTGTGCTTGTATGTTTGTTTGACTTGCTTCCTGTGCAAGTTAGGGTTAGTTTAGACTTGCTTCCTGTGCAAGTTAGGTTTTGCTTGGCTTGCTTCCTGTGCAAGTTAAGTGTGTGTGTGGCTTGCTTCCTGTGCAAGTCATGCATAGGATAGGCTGGCTCCCTGTGCCAGTTAGCTAGAAACCTTAACTTAGGGTTGACTTTGCATGACAACATCTAGGCTCGAGTCGTAGTCTCCCTAGTGTTGTGTCTCCCTCTGTTATCTGGTTAGGCTAGTCCTTCTTCCCTGCGTAGGGGAACTACATCGCCCTGATCTTCATACCAGATGAAGTATGTAGGCAGGAGATTGAGCTGATCTCTCCGGGCGCCCTTTCTTTTCTTTTGTGTGTGTGCTTGACAGTTATAGGCTCGAGTCCCCGACTCCCTACTAACTTGTTATGTTGTTGTGTGCTTGGAAGCTGATGTAAGTCCATCGAGTGGCATTTGGGTTCCAGTGTGCGTGTGTTTTGGTTCGGATGCTGATGTAAGTCCAGTGATTGGCATTCAGGCTCCACGTTTGCCTCTTTGTGTGTGTTTTGGTTCGGATGCTGATGTAAGTCCAGTGATTGGCATTCAGGCTCCACGTTTGCCTTTGCCTTTGATTGTTTGTGTGTGTGTCAGCCGAGCTACGAATGCTCTGATTCTTCTCTCGTCCGAGAAGATACGTATGCATAGGATGCGATATCCTAGCGAGCATGTGTCGTTTCCCCAGTCCGAACTACTTCGACTCTGATGTCTATGCCTGATAGACTAAGTAGGCCCAGGATGCGACATCCTGCCGAGTCGGTTTCAGTCAGTTTCTTGTGTCTCTTTCAGCCAGTGTGTGTGTGAGCAGTGATTTAGCAACCATTTTCCTTCCTATTGTGCGTGGATCCCGTAGAGTACTACGGATGCGTAGGGGTGCTAATACCTTCCCTTCGCATAACCGACTCCCGAACCCATTCTTTTTGGTCGCGAGACCATGTTCTTTCCAGGTTTACTCTGAGCGTTTCCTTTCCCTCTTTTGGGATAAATAACGCACGGTGGCGGCTCTGTTGTTCTTGTTTTCCCGCCGGTTTTTTCGCGTGATGCGACAGCCGGCGGACATGCAATGGCTAAGAAATTGTTGAGAGCGGGTTATTATTGGATGACCATGGAATCAGATTGTTTCAAGTATGCTCGGAAGTGTCATAAGTGCCAGGTTTATGCTGATAAGGTGCATGTACCGCCGAATCCTCTGAATGTGATGTCTTCGCCGTGGCCGTTTGCCATGTGGGGCATTGACATGATTGGAAAGATTGAGCCGACTGCTTCCAATGGGCATCGCTTCATCCTTGTTGCCATCGACTATTTCACCAAGTGGGTCGAGGCAGCGTCGTTCGTGAATGTCACCAAACATGTGGTTGCCCGTTTCATCAAGAAAGAAATCATTTGTCGCTATGGGATTCCCGAAAGAATCATTACTGATAATGGTTCTAATCTCAACAACAAAATGATGAAGGAGTTGTGTCAGAACTTCAACATTCAGCATCACAATTCTTCCCCTCACCGCCCTAAGATGAACGGCGCTGTTGAGGCGGCAAATAAGAACATAAAGAAGATTGTGCAGAAGATGGTCGTCACGTACAGAGATTGGCATGAGATGCTACCTTTCGCCTTGCATGGGTACCGCACTTCAGTACGTACATCGACCGGGGCAACCCCTTACTCCCTTGTGTATGGTATGGAAGCAGTCCTACCTGTTGAAGTGGAGATTCCTTCCCTAAGAGTCTTGTTGGATGTCAAGCTAGACGAAGCTGAATGGATTCGGACAAGGTTCAATGAGTTGAGTCTTATCGAAGAGAAGCGAATGGCAGCCATTTGTCATGGGCAGTTGTATCAGAGTCGGATGAAGAGAGCCTTTGATCAGAAAGTGCGTCCTGGTTGTTTCCAAGTCGGAGATTTAGTTTTGAAAAGGATCCTTCCTCCTCAGACAGATCGCAGGGGCAAGTGGACTCCTAACTATGATGGACCGTATATCGTCACCAAGGTTTTTGATGGTGGGGCTTTAATGCTTGCAACTATGGATGGTGAAAACTTCACTTCCCCTGTGAACTCAGACGCAGTTAAAAAATACTTCGCATAAAATAAACCCGCTGGACAGTAAAAAGAGTAGTCCAGGCAAAAATGGGCATCCCGACGAACCAAGAAAATGAAAAGGTTCGGGCAAAAATTAGGGATTAAAAATGAAAAGATCGTACACCCGGTAAGTTGAAAACCTGAAAAGGCAACTTAGGCAAAAATGGGTATCCCGGTGGATTGAAATCCCGAAAAGGGCGATCCAGGCAAAAGTTAGGGATTAAGCGAATGACTGCGTTCTGAGTAGTTCTAAATCTCATCTCGTGCCAATGACTAGAAATTTTTGAAGGATAGGAAACAGTCCAATCACTCTTTCAGAAGGCTGATTATCTGGAGGATCTTGAAGACGAGCAAGTCATAGCAGAATTGGAACCCAATAGAAATCCATTTCACATTGCCATTAGATTAATTTCTGTTTTTATCTATTGTGCGATTACCTCTTTCCAGGGATTGCTTCCTAATGTAAATGCCTATTCAGAGGCCATTCAATCAATAAAATCATGTTATTCAGTATATCTCTGTTTTCATTTTCATTTTACTGTTTTGTTTGCAAAAATGACGTTCGAATTTTTGATAAACATTGCATCATGACACATAAGGGCTTTACAGGTACAGGCTTAATAAACATTTAAAATTGCTGTAAATTTTAAGTGCTTTGGATCGTCTATTCAGAACAGATACCCTCGGGGCATTTCCTTAAAATCTCCTGCAGATGGTCGTGAATATCTTCCCCAATGAAGTCGCCAACAGACGAATTCAGTGTCTTGACCCTGCAGAGCTGATCAGAGTGTTGGATTCTTCAATCCCCAGCAGTTTCTCACCACCGTACTTCCCCAAGCGGTTGTTTTAAGACATACACTCCCCAGTAGAGTTGACAGTGTCAGACTATATATCCCCAGCGGAGTTGACAGTGCCAGACTGTATCTTCCCAGCAGAAGTGGCAGCTCCTTAGAGTTCGATGCCAGATCGATAATCCCAATGTCAGATCCATGGTTTCTTTCCTTGAAGCAGAACCTCGGTACCGTATCAGTGTTTGCTCCCCCTGCTGAGTCATCTCTCGCAAATCGTGGTTGCCAGAACCATTGTAGCTTTCCTCAGCAGCAGGCTTCCAATGCCATTCTTTCCCCGATCAGAGTCTCGGTATGGCCGGAACACCGCATGGCTAGTCATCTCCCCACAGAGTTCTTTGCACTGTGCATCTCCAACAGCCTTGCTAGGGTCCAGAAGATGGTGATCATTTCTCCAGCAGATCCCTTGCCTCAGCTTGGCATTCTACCCAGCATTTCGCATCCCTGCATGTAGAATCATATTGCATTGCATCCTTCCAAATCGCGTAGCATTTCCATTTTCATGGAGCATTACGCCATTGAAAAATTCAAACATACGCATGTAAGCATAAAACATTCTCGGTATCCCAAGTGATAAGCTAGAAGTTGTTTCCAGTACTCAGACTGAAGATTGTTCATGACTTACCTTTGTTATCCCCAGCAAGTGTCATTGGCCCATGCGCCGCCTCTATTATCATTCCCTATTTCTGCCAATGCTGACAGGCATGAAGTTTTCCGGTATCCAGACCGAAGTGGCATTCAGGCCAGTGTTCCGATGTTCAGATCGAAGAAGTTTCCGACGTTCAGGTCGATGCAACTTGTGGCATTCAGACCAGTTTTCCGGTATCCAGACCGAAGTGACATTCAGGCCAGTTTTCCGGTATCCAGACCGAAGTGGCATTCAGGCCAGTGTTCCGATGTTCAGATCGAAGAAGTTTCCGACGTTCAGGTCGATGCAACTTGTGGCATTCAGGCCAGTTTTCCCGGTATCCAGACCGAAGTGGCATTCAGACCAGTTTTTCGGTATCCAGACCGAAGTGGCATTCAGGCCAGTTTTCCGGTATCCAGACCGAAGTGGCATTCAGGCCAGTGTTCCGATGTTCAGATCGAAGAAGTTTCCGACGTTCAGGTCGATGCAACTTGTGGCATTCAGGCCAGTTTTCCGGTATTCAGATCGAAGTGGCATTCAGGCCAATTTTCCGATATTCAGATCGAAGTGGCATTCAGGCCAATTTTCCGATGTTCAGATCGAAGAAGGTTCTGACGTTCAGGTCGATGCGACTTGTGGCATTCAGGCCCATTTTCCGATGTTCAGATCGAAATCCTTTCCAGTATTCAGACTGATGAGCGGCATTCAAGCCATGGTTATTTCTGTGTTACCATTTATTTTGGTATCCAGTTTAACATTCTTTTTCGATATTCAAACTGACTCTCACCGTACCAGACGAATTCTTCTTTCAAGACCACCTCTTTGCTGATTCTGACAGACATTGTTACTTCACTTCACTTCAGTGCAAATTTTTGGGCTTTTATTGTATTCAATCCCTTGATACCTCGAAAGTACGAAAGCAACTGCCATCTTCTTTCCGGGTCTCCAGTTGATTGAATAGGGGCAGCTGTAATACCCCAAAATTTACCCTTCATTTTTCCTGAAAAAAAAAAAAACGAAAAAAAAAAATTAATTAATTAATTAATTAATTAAATAAATAAATAAAATAAATAAATAAAATATAACAAATTATTTTAGACTTGGGTCTTCCTCATTTAAGCCCATTACCCACGAAAATCAGTCTATAAATACTGAAGTTTCAGTAGAGGAAAACACACTTGGAGTTACACTGGGAGATTCACTGGAGAAAGAAGGAAGAGAAGCAAAACCCCGAGGAAAAAGATAGTGAGAGAAGAACTAACAGAGTTCAGAGCAACCTCCAAACCCTGAAAGGAACTCAACTTGTAAACCTCACGGGCGCAACTCAATCAAGCTCTCCAATCAGGTTTGCCCTATATCCATCATCTTTATGCCTTTTATTTGAATGCTCTAAATGTATGAGGTATTATGGGTGAATTTGATACCTTTTTGTGAGCCTTTTGTGAATTTTGATGGAATTATTCATGTGGTTACATTTTGATTTAGGGGCAACTCTGGGTTACCCTATTTTGTTTATTCTAACCTGTCTTGTGTTTCCATGGCATTGTTTTCTCTTGATTTCATCCTGCTGCTCTAACCCTTTGTCGAGTTTTGTGAGGGCTCACATGGCTTTCGCAGAGACACTCGCGTGGTTTCCCACTTTATTTGTGGGATACCCCCTGGAGTTTTATTCTGATTATTCGTGTTGACTGATTTCCTTTGACGGTCCAGCTGGAGACATTTCAGGGTTTCTTGCCCCTTTAACTGCTATAGCTTCGGATCTTTATCCGTGTGGTAATTTTTTCCCTTTCTCATACTTTATCGCTTTCTTAGCTGGAAGACCTCGATAGGAGGAAATGTTTGAGCCCCTTGGTGGCATTTTACTTTGAGATACATGTTTTGTGTTTTGTATTCATATCCCTGCAGGTAGCGCGGTTCCTTCGTCAAGGACTGCCTTTTTGCCCTCGAGCATCCCAAACCCTAAAACCCAAAGCAACACGTTTACTCCTTCTACTACAGGCGAGTAAGTCTCCAAAGGTCGAGCATCCGGTAGATTGCGTAGTAACGTTGTTCGTCCAAAACCCAATCCATAACCCCGTAGTTAGCCGAACTACGGCTTGCTCTGATTCTCATTCCAGATGAGATACGTAGGCATAAGACGCGATGTCTTAGCGAGCACACATCCCCCCAACTCATAGGTCAGCCGAGCTACGAAGACTCTGATTCTCATATTCAGATGAGATACGTATGCAGTGGATGCGACATCCGCGCGAGTCATTTCTCTTAACCTTTTTAGTAAATAAACACGTTAGGTAAACCCACACCCTTTAGACAAAAACTACAAAAGTGGATCCCGTAGAGTACTACGGATGCGTAGGGGTGCTAATACCTTCCCTTCGCATAACCGACTCCCGAACCCAAGATTTGGTTGCGAGACCCTGTCTTGTCCTTTCCTTTTTCAGGTTTACTTCGAGCGTTTCCTTTCCCTCCCTTGGGATAAATAACGCACGGTGGCGACTCTTCCGTCATTCTCTTTCGCCGGTTGTTTTTTTCGCACACTGTATTTTTCAGGTTGCGACACATATTCGCCGAGAACTTGGTATTCTCGACATTTCGGAACGGGCGTCATAAATTGCTTGTTTTATCTTATGTCATTTAAAATTATAGTCCTGTACTTCTAAGAAGTTGATGTTGTTGCATGCACAAGTATATTATTCATCAAGTTATTCCGGCATCGAGGTGATATTGTTCCTTTACCCTTCTCTCTCTCCCAACCTTCATGGTTAAATAGATGTATTTCATGATAATATTATATATATATATATATATATATATATATATATATATATATATATATATATATATATATATATATATATATATATATATATATATATATATATATATATATATATATATATATATATATATATATGACTTGTTTCTTGTACCATATCTGTTTGGATGTTTAAATGTTGTGTGGCATTCTATTTATGCATCAAACATGTGAGCATATGTGCATAACAGTGAAAATTGCAAAATTTGCCTGTATGAGTCGACCATAACAGGGCAATGGTCGACGCACACCTTAAAATTTTCCTTTTTCAAAAAATGCAAACAGTATGTGTCGACGCATGCAGAGGGCATGGTCGACGCATCGCGCGAAAAATCAGTTTTATTTTGCAGAAAACGTTCAAACTTCCCATGCATGCGCATTTCAAATTCTCATTAAGTGTGCATTCAACCAAATACATTGTGAGTTGCATCTACCTAGTGCCTATTGTCTCTTGGCCTCTCCTCTTCCCAAAACCCAAAATCTTCATCTATAAAAAGGGCAAACCTCCTTCTTGCAAATCACTCTCAATATCTTCCACCAAGCTTCACTCTCTACCTTTACAAAAAAAACTTCAAAATCATTACCCATGGCTTCCTCATCCCGCAGACCTATCGGTAAGAGATCAAGGGAATCACCCTCTGCCTCCTTACCCATTACCATTGTATCATTAGTTCCATCGGCTCTTGTCGACACCTTCAACAAAGACATTGGTAAAAGAAGAGTTGTGAGGCAACATGCCTTCTACAAACTCACAGCAGAACGCATGCATCTCGTAGACATCATGAATCTGCTACAGTATCACGACATTGTTAAATTCCTGGAATGCAATGCCAAATATAGCGAAGACCTAGTCCGTGTGTTCTACACTTGCCTTCATGACAAATTTCATGGTCAAAAGTTTCACTCCAGGATCGGCACAACAATGGTATATTTCAAGTCTGCTATTTGGAATAAATTTTTTGATCTGACATTGGCTGCTGATGAAAATCCTCTTGCTGAGGTAACTGATTCTCACACAATAGAAGGATATGAGTTTAAAAGCGCTTTGAACGCTATGCTGAAACGACCTTACCCAGACCATATTGTGAACAGTGATGCATTCCCACAAACTGTCACTGCCGATAAGCTGAAAACAGGTGAGCGCATTCTCCAGTGGATTGTGTCACGCATCCTGCGACCTAAGAAGGGTGGCCTTTCCCGAGTTGAACAGGCTGAGGTTCATCTCATATATATCCTGAAAAATCAGCGTAAAATAAACTGGCCCTACTACATTGCTAGTAGGATGTTCAGCTTACGAGACTCCGGACGAGGAACGGCTCTTGCCTATGGATCTTTTATTCAAGAGGTTCTTACTACAGCCGATGTTGATTATCCGTCCTTTCCGTATACCTCCATTTCCTCAGATAAAGAATTCAGCCCAAAAACTTTGTCTATGATGGGATACTTTTGGTGTGATGAGCGAAGAACATACAAATTTGTTCACAGGGGGTATGTTCCTACGAGTGTTGAAGAATATGATGAAAGTGATGAAAGTGAAGAAGAAGACCAAGAGGAAAACGAAGAAGAATGAGCAGAGCAGCATGATAGTCCTCCACAAGCAGATACACACGACTACACAAACACCGCTTGGGTTCAAAATACCTGTTCAGCTGAAGAAGATGCCCCCAACCATGGTGACTGGGGTGAATGGCAACATATGGGCTGGTCAACACAACGCAAATTCTATCAGTCGTATCAATACGGTGCTGAAGAATCTCCACCGTCTCCTCCGCAACAAGAAAACTCTTCTGAACTTCTAGATATGATGCGAAATATGCAGCTGGCTCAACAATCATTCATACAAACTCAGGATGAGCGCTATGCTCATATAAGTAGCTAGCTTCAAGCACAAAGTGAGTGGCTCGATAACCTCTCTACCAGCATGAATGAACGGTATGCAGCATTCACCGAAACATTTGAACAACAGGAGCAGTCCGTCGATGTGGGCCTCAAGTATCTAAGTAGTGTTGCTGACCAAATAACGGATGCTTGTTTCAGTCGAGGACGAGGCTATTAGGGCATAAAACTGCATGTGCATCTGTATTTTTTTTGTTTGACTGAACTTATTATCTGTTATGCTTGTTTGTTAATCTAGTTTAATGTTATCTCCTTTTCAATTTGTTCAGTAATAATATTTGGTGTGATATTGCTATATGATTCGCTATCTCCTGTTGAGTATCATATTATGTTGAATAATAGTTCTTTTTCTCTTTTTGATGTTGTCAAAGGGGGAGAAGAGCATGTACCAAAGCCAAGCCAAGATATTCACAACAATTAACAGTTTGTTTTGCAGCCAGCCTTAGATTACAAAAGAAAGGGGGAGTGTGTATAATGTGTGTAAGTATTGCATGTTGTTTTTCTTTGGTTTCACACAGGTTGTCATCATCAAAAAGGGGGAGTATGTAAGGGCAAACTGTCATACAACATACGATCATAGGTTTCGATGATGACAAATTACCACCATGGATGAATCGGCATTGTCGATTCCACCTCTACAAAACAAATGCAACATATCACCTATCATATCCTTTTCTATGCTCATCTAAAATGTTATATTTCATACAACATATGTGGATAAAATGTGGTCATGAAAAAATGCATGAAAACCACAAAAATCTGAATTTTTGCAGATTTGCAGGGTTTGAGTCGACCGTAGGGTCGGCGCATAACATAGTGCATTTCCCACGAGTCAGCGCACAAAAGGCTTGAGTCGACCGCAAGGGTCAGCGCATGAACCACGGGTCAGCGCACGCCGACCTATGGTCGACGCATACTGATGTATTTTTCAGACTGTCCAAAACTGCAGGCTATGCGTCGACACATAGACCTGCTATGGTCGACCGTTCGTGCGCAAATACAGTTTTTAAGCAATTCCCACTGTGTTTGAAAAGCTGTTAAGTTGGTTGGTTGGTTTGTTACTATATATAGTAGTTTAGCTACTTGTATCTAAATAACATTTGACAAATTGATTCAAGTGTACAAAGAACAAGAAAAAGTGAAATAGGTGTCCAAGATTCTTCATCTTCATCTTCAACATCTCACAACACATCAACTACACACAACCAATTTTGAAGTGCTTTGTGATTGGTTAAAGGTGATAACGTTCGAAGCCGAGATTGGGGAATCCGGTTCGGGTTGAAGCTTGCGACAGGTTTTTTCTTGAATAAAACCTTTACGGTTTTGTCCTCCAAGACTGGTTTGATTTTTGGGGGTTTTTGGACGATTTCTTCATCAATTTTCAGCTGAGCGAAGGTGATTGAGAAGAGGAAGTCTTCATCAATCTAGTAGCGGATTCGGTGATATTGAAGGGAAGATTGCGGGTTCGATTTGTTGTAGTTGAGATCAGCCGGGCCAAGGGTTTGAAGAACTAAGGGTTATTCAACAAAGGGGCTGGAATCAGAGGTCTATCAACAACAATCGAAGGACTTGATTCACCTTGAATCAAGGAACAAGGAGTGGAAGCAACATTCAACGTCTTGAGAATTCTGTTGTATATTTGCTTGTCAATCCTTGTATAAACGGTTATACTCAATAGGTGATATCTATTAAAGTAATCTCAATTCTAGTTTTAGAATTGAGGGCAGACGTACCCCGAAGCGAGGACGACAGGGGAACTGCCTCATCAAATCTTTGTCTTCTCTACTTTTCAGCATATTTGTTTTGACTTAAAAATAAGTGATTTTTGTATAAGTACTTTTATCAAACCTTGATATTAATTGAGTAAGAAGTTAAAACTCGGTTTTTGAATGCAAAGTACAATAAGATATTGTGCTAGATTAATTGGAATCACTTACTCAACATAAATATCACTTGGAGTGTTTTTGCACACCAAGTGTTTGATAATTTGCCTAAACCAAAATTATCTTAGTTGTGTATCTAGTTTGGTTTGCTCCTTGAATCATTGGAACTAGGAATCCTAGCTAGTGAAACAAATCCTTTATAGTGTGACTAGTGTAGTGATTCTTATTTTACATCATCACTAATCCATAGGCTAGACGCATATCCGGTTTTCCAATAACCGTTCGTTTTAGACTATATTTTCCTCGGCCGCTTCCGCTCTTAAAACAAATTTTCAAAACCAATTTTTAATTGGTAGCGCCGACTCAATTTTAAATTGGGATCTATTCAACCCCCCCTTCTAGCTCCGTGCCATAGTCTAACAAGACGAAATACAGCTTCCTAACAGTTTTCAACAGTGTTAACCGGTTAACGTATTTGGTTAACCGGTTAACGCAAAACAGAATACAAATTATGAACAGCTTTTCAAACGTTGTTAACCGGTTAACGCATATGGTTAACCGGTTAACGCAAGGCAAAATTCACCCGTTCGGCTAACTCTGCGTTATGTGATCGGTCGTCGAAATTTAATTTGGTTTTAGTTAATTAAAATAATTAATGATAATAATAATGTGTTTATTATTGTCTTGTGGTGATCGGTTATGGCCTTAGTTTTCCTTTATTTTGTTTTGGGTTTTAAAATACGACCTGCGTGTCGTGCCTTTCTTTTAATCTCTCATTGTAACTTCTTTTCTCATCTCACTCCCTCGTATGTAAAATGAGTTTCTTTATGTGATGTAATGTTATGAAGAAAGCAAAGAAGTCAGTGCCAAAGAAGGACAACCTTGAAGATCTTGCTTGGAGAAGCTTAGATCGTTATTAGGTTAGCTTAGGTTCTCTCATTGGCTTGGGAGAACAATTGCGCTAGGGGCCATAACTGTTTCATTATATATGTATGTTGATGCATGTGAATGTATGTTGATGCATGTGAGAAACGATTTATATGATAAATAAGCCGGTGAGATCAGAATAATTGCAAATTCCCTCAAATTAAATATTAAGTTTATGCTTTCCAAGTTTTAACACTCATCAAGACTAGTATCGGATAATGTAGGTTTCGCCTACGCGAGGTGCATGTTCTATATTAGTAAGGTGCGATGGGATAATTGTAATATCCAACTGCTAAGACAATGGGTCAAACTTAACTAAACAAATTATAGTAATATTATATATGTTTGCTTTCCAAGTTTTAGCACTCATCAAGACTAGTATCGGATAATGTAGGTTTCGCCTACGCGAGGTGCATGTTCTATATTAGTAAGATGCGATGGGATAATTGTAATATCCAACTGCTAAAACAATGGGTCAAACTTAATTATAATAATATTATATATGTTTAGAAGCAAGAGTTGGGAATGATCCATATGATGGATTGGAATAAGGAGTTATTCACCCAACTGAAATATTCGAGAGTTGTATGAGATACAATTGGAAGGAGTTCCTACCTAAATAACCTAGTTTTGTGTAATCCGCCTACGCGGACTTAGAACGAAGTGAAATATGGATCTCGACCCACTAGAAAGTCTTCCAACAGGACTTTCCGAATCAAATGATGAGGGTCATTTGTTTTGAGTAAAATAGTGGGAGCATATTTAATTAAAGGCCTAATTAAATATGTCAATGATACTTATATTTTCATTGATCTTAACAAACACCTCTAACAAACATTTTGCGATCAATCCTTGACAAAGATAAATTTTCTGGGACAAATTTCTGGATTGGCACCGAAACCTGAGGATTGTCCTCAAACTTGATAAAAAGTTGTATGTCTTGGAGAAACCTGTTCCTGAAGAGGAACCTCCTAGTTCTGCACCTAAGGCAGAAAGAGATGCTTATAAGAAGCATGTCGATGATGCCAATGAAACTGCTTGTCTCATGCTGGTTACCATGAACTCAGAATTGCAAAAGCAACATGAGAACATGGCAGCGTTCGATATGATCGAACACCTGAAGATGCTCCATCAAGAGCAAGCAAGGCATGAGAGGATTGAAGTTTCAAAAGCCCTTTTTCAAGGCAAGTTAGCTGAGGGAGCCCCTGTAGGTCCCCATGTGCTCAAGATGATTGGGTATGTGGAAAACCTTGAGAGATTGGGTTTTCCCCTCGGAAAGGAACTTGCGACTGATTTGATCTTGCAATCGTTGCCAGATAGATTCAGTTAATTTGTCCTAAATTTGATTATGAATGATATGGACAAATCTCTTCCTGAACTGCTCACCATGTTAAGAACTACTGAGCAGAATCTGAAGTCAAAAGGGAAGTCCATTCTGATGATCGGAAATGGAAAGAGACAGAACAAAAGGCCCACCAAGCAGGGTAATAAAGGGAAAGGCAAGGAAGTTGCCAAACCCAAACCCACCGTTGCTGCTTTAAAGCCTAGTGGAGGCATAGCAAAAGAAGGCACCTGCTTCCATTGCGGTAAGACTGGACACTGGATGAAATTCTGGTATACTCAGAGTTCAGATGTTCTACACGAAGTCATGACATCTGATCCAACACTGTTACTAAAAGCAGCAAGACAGTTATACACATTACAACCCAGAACTCATATGCACTCAGATGTTACGACATCTGCTAATATACCACCATGGAAATAAGGACATCCAGTTTTGCCCATCTCAAACATAGCGCTTATGTTTATTTATCCTGCCCTGTTATCAGCATGATGTCTCAACATTGATTTGAACATCACCTGTCCCAACACTACAGAAGGATGAACTGTAGCAGACCAACCAGTCTATCAGTAACAGCAGTCAATAATGAATGTCATGACATTCTGTTTTGCAATCAGACTACAGGCTATGTGTTAGGTCTGTTATTCTCTTCATAAACAGACTCAAACCAGACTGAGTTATAACATGCAGAATATAGTGTGCAGAAGGTAAAAACACCAGTAATTGTTAACCCAGTTCGGTACAACATTACCTACTCTGGGGGCATACCAAGCTAGGAAGAAGATCCACTATTAGCAGTATTAATTCAGAGTTAAACTCCCCCGTTTACAACTCCTCACTTAATCCCTACCCAGTGCAATCTATACCTAGGCACTCCTAGATAGAAACCGCTAGTTTCCATTCCTATCACTACAATTACCATGTAATGCTTAGATAACTTGAACATGCTTCACAGCTTTGTTCAAGAACATAATCACTCTTGCCTACGGGCTTTGAGCTACAAATAATCTCATGCTTTCAAGCACTGAGAAACACATGGTAACCTTCCCACAGGTTGGGAGGTTTACCTCACACACACACCTCTAATTTTTACATTGTTTGAGGCTTACAAAACCTAGGTTACAATCTGCTATTTATAACCTAAACACCCAACTGGACTTGGACAACTTGAAAACCCTAAATCTATTTTCCAATCATATCTTTTTATAACAGTTGTCTTCTGAATCTTCAACCAACCTCTGAATCTTCATATTCTCACTCCTTGAAGGAACTGCCACTTCTGAGCGTGGTGTTTGAATAACAAGATTCATGGTCCCAATCCTCTTAATAGCAATCAGGTTACCCCATTATTGACTTCTAACATTCAGGGGACTTGTCTTCATAGTACTTCAGAGAACAACTATCCAACCCTACAGCAGGAAATTTCACAATGTCACATCTCAACCAGCTCCACTTCTAAAGATCAGACTTCTAAAAGTGACATTTTTGAGCACACACACAGTTGACCCTACCCTTGTCAACTTAGCACACACAGATGTCTCCTCTTCCAGGTCAGGAGTAGGTTCCAAACAAAAGTATCCCTATGTTTGATACTTAAACACATCTTCTCTTCAATCAGTAGCTGCATACTTGTTGAGCGACATGTTCTAACATTACATAGAACATTAGTTCCACCTCCTTGGAACAGACCCTCCTTGGAAATCTTCAAGGTCTTCATATACACTACCGAAGAGAGTAAAAGAATCAGTGATCAAGTGATTCTTACCATCCTGAAGTGAGAACGTCATGATGAGTGGACTTGAGGAGACTCAAGTATCTTTGACATCTTCAGTAGATTATGATGAAATCTTGAATACAGCAGCCTTTCATCCACATGAGGGGAAACTTCATCAGAGTTTGAGTTTTGCCAGGTATTATGCAGCGGAAATCATAATACAACTCAACCTATAACCACGCACTTTACCAGATCAGCCTCCAAGAACATACCAAGTTTGAATATGTTTCAATACTAGCGCAGCTGTTCCACACAAAGACCAATTGCCAACCTCCAGAAACAGATACACACAGTTCCTGTCATGAATAGTCCACCCACCTACTTCAAGGGACCATTCAGGGGGATCACAGAACCTTCCACAAGTTCCCCCATCAATACTGACATAACTCCTTGCAAGATACCAAAAAGTATCACCTATGGATCTCATCCAGAGACAAAACAGGATGCCTGCTCTGATACCAATTGAAATTCTGGTATAGTCAGAGTTCAGATGTTCTACACGAAGTCATGACATCTGATCCAACACTGTTACTAAAAGCGGCAAGACAATTATACACATTACAACCCAGAACTCATATGCACTCAGATGTTACGACATCTGCTAATATACCACCATGGAAATAAGGACATCCAGTTTTTCCCATATCAAACATAGCCCTTATGTTTATTTATCCTGCCCTGTTATCAGCATGATGTCTCAACATTGATTTGAACATCACCTGTCCCAACACTACAGAAGGATGAACTGTAGCAGACCAACCAGTCTATCAGTAACAGCAGTCAATAATGAATGTCATGACATTCTGTTTTGCAATCAGACTGCAGGCTATGTGTTAGGTCTGTTATTCCCTTCATAAACAGACTCAAACCAGACTGAGTTATAACATGCAGAATATAGTGTGCAGAAGGTAAAAACACCAGTAATTGTTAACCCAGTTCGGTACAACATTACCTACTCTGGGGGCATACCAAGCCAGGAAGAAGATCCACTATTAGCAGTATTAATTCAGAGTTAAACTCCCCCGTTTACAATTCCTCACTTAATCCCTACCCAGTGCAATCTATACCTAGGCACTCCTAGATAGAAACCGCCAGTTTCCATTCCTATCACTACAATTACCATGTAATGCTTAGATAACTTGAACATGCTTCACAGCTTTGTTCAAGAACATAATCACTCTTGCCTACGGGCTTTGAGCTACAAATAATCTCATGCTTTCAAGCACTGAGAAACACATGGTAACCTTCCCATAGGTTGGGAGGTTTACCTCACACACACACCTCTAATTTTTACATTGTTTGAGGCTTACAAAACCTAGGTTACAATTTGCTATTTATAACCTAAACACCCAACTGGACTTGGACAACTTGAAAACCCTAAATCTATTTTCCAATCATATCTTTTTATAACAGCTGTTTAGATCTCCTTGGGAAATAAGTAAATCTGGTTGTAATCCATGATTGAATGCGCCAGCTAGCCATATCTTCAATCCTGTATGAACATATCAGATGTCATAACCTTGTGTATGTCATCTGAAACAATCCTGTATGAACATGTCTTTCAATTAAGCTCCAGCAGGTACATCCAATATCAGAAGCCTTAGCATTGTAAGTGGCATTCGGAAACAATCATGCTTGCATATGTTCTTCAACTCCAGCAGGTACATAGGATATCTCATGTTAAGACATCACACATGACATCTTGTGAACACTCTTTGTTTTACCAAAATTGCTGCCAACACTTAGAATCAACAAACTCCCCCTTTGGCAAATTTTGGCTAAAACATATATTTGTCCTTTTTGTTCACAAGGTAAACTATCAGCAGTTAAACCACATAACAGTAGTTTAATTTGCAGCAGAAGCAAAACAATTACTAGTTATGGCTACTAGTAATACACACATGCACAAGGGTACTTCTCCTCCCCCTAAATCTGTGCAACAATCAGAATTACTAGTTATGGATGCAACTAGTAAGACACACAAATGCACAATGCACAAGGGTACCTCTTCTCCCCCTAAAACTGTGCATTTATCAAAACAGCTACTGTACTCCAGTACCTGTACCAGCCAAAATGTCATACTGACATCTGCTTCAACATCAACACCTGTGCACTTGCACTCCTTAATAATAGCTGTCCTCCAGTCCAGCCACACACAACTTCCATAACAGCACTTCTCCCCCTTTTTAGTCAAAATTGACCAAAGGTGACCAATTAGACAAAATAAATGTCTATTAGCCTAGCAGAGAATGTTAGATCAGATGTTATAACATTAAGCATGTTAAAACAAATATTCAGGAAGTACAAACCACATCCATATTTCCTTATGACTGTAAGTTTCAGAAGGAAATACCAATATTGTCCAAGGCAATGTCATGACATCCGGTCAGACATTCTTCTGCTCACTCAGCCTTGACACACACCACATCATCCCAATAACTAACAAGGTGTCATACCTTGTTATCTGAGAACACATAGACCACAAGCTTGATGATTACTTGCAGCGCAAAGACAGAACTCCCCCTGTCATAAACAACCAACTCTCCTCTTGAAACATGGAGATCACACATGAACATATCCATTTCTTGTTTGGACAAGTTTTGTTTTTCATTTATAATAAAAAAACAATTGTTGCTCAATTTATTTGAATGATATATTCTATGCTACTGCACAAATGAACAATAGACTATATGTCCTTGATCTTGAAATGCCTATTTATAACATTAATACTAAAAGGATGAAACCTAATGAGTTGAATCCAACTTACCTTTGGCATTGTCGATTAGGCCACATAAATGAGAAACGCATTTCCAAACTCCATAAAGATGGACTGTTGGACTCTTTTGATTATGAATCATATGAAACATGCAGATCTTGTTTAATTGGAAAGATGACAAAGTCTCCATTCACAGGAAAGGGTGAAAGAGCTAATGATCTTTTGGCCCTCATACATACTGATGTATATGGACTACTGACATACCAGCCCGAGGAGGTTTTCAGTACTTCATCACATTTAATGATGATTTCAGTAGATATGGTTATGTGTATTTAATGAAACACAAATCAGAGTCCTTTGAAAAGTTCAAGGAATTCAAGAATGAAGTACAAAACCAACTAGGTAAGAATATTAAAACTCTTCGATTAGATCGAGGTGGTGACTATTTAAGCCTGGAGTTTGATGACCATCTGAAAGATTGTGGGATCCTATCCCAACTTACCCCTCCTAGAACACCCCAATGGAATGGTGTATCTGAGAGAAGAAATCGAACCCTGTTAGACATGGTCCGATCCATGATGAGTCACGCCGATCTTCCAAACTCCTTTTGGGGACATGCACTATTGACAACAACTTACACACTTAACCGTGTTCCATCCAAAAAGGTTGAAAAGACACCATATGAGATATGGAGTGGTAAGAAACCACATATGTCTTACATGAAGATTTGGGGTTGCGAAGTTTATGTGAAACGACAAATTTCAACTAAGCTTGAGCCCAAATCTGACAAATGCTTATTTGTGGGGTATCCTAAAGAAACAAGAGGGTATTACTTCTACAATCCTTCAGAGGGCAAAGTGTTTGTCGCTCGAACTGGAGTTTTCCTAGAAAAAGATTTTATTTCCAAAGGAATCAGTGGGAGGAAAGTAGAACTTGAAGAAATTCAAGAATCACAAAGCATTGATACACCTATGGAAGAATTAGAGCAGGAAACACAAATAGTTGTGGAAGAGCAACCTGCTCAAGTAGAACAAGACCAGCGTAGGTCAAGCAGGATATGTCATCTACCTGAGAGATATGTATATCTCATAACAGATCAAGGTGATGTATTACTCATGGATCAAGATGAGCCTGTGACCTACCAAGAGGCCATAACTGATCCCGAGTCTGAGAAGTGGCTAGAAGCCATGAAATCTGAAATGGATTCCATGTACACAAACCAAGTTTGGACCTTGGTAGAGCCCCCTGTAGGAATTAACCCTATAGGATGCAAGTGGGTCTTCAAAAAGAAGACTAACATGGATGGTAACGTACATACCTATAAGGCAAGGCTGGTTGCAAAAGGATATAAACAAATTCATGGGGTTGACTATGATGAAACCTTTTCACCAGGTGCAATGCTTAAATCTGTTCGGATTTTACTTGCTATCGTTGCATATCACGATTATGAAATATGGCAGATGGATGTCAAAACTGCTTTCCTTAATAGGAATCTTCTTGAGGATGTGTACATGACACAACCTGAAGGATTTGACATACCAGAAGAAGCCCAAAAGATATGTAAGTTACAAAGGTCAATCTATGGATTGAAGCAAGCTTCCAGAAGCTGGAATCTTTGTTTTGATGAAACAGTAAAACAATATGGATTCATCAAGAACGAAGATGAGCCTTGTGTCTACAAGAAGGTTAGTGGGAGCATGATCTTGTTCCTGGTATTATATGTAGATGACATATTACTCATTGGAAACGATGTCCCTACCCTACAACAAGTAAAGTCTTGGTTGGGGAAATGCTTTTCTATGAAGGACCTAGGTGAAGCAGCCTATATATTAGGAATCAGAATCTATAGAGATAGATCACAAAAACTGCTTGGCCTAAGTCAGAGTATGTACATAGACAAAGTGCTGAGACACTTTAACATGCATGATTCCAAGAAAGGATTCATACCTATGCAACATGACCTGTGTCTATCAAAAACACAATCCCCTTCAACTAAGGAAGAAAGGGATCGCATGAATAAGATTTCATATGCATCTGCAATAGGATCTATCATGTATGCCATGTTATGTACTCGACCAGATGTCTCGTATGCTTTAAGTGCAACGAGTAGGTACCAATCTGATCCTGGTGATGCCCATTGGGTAGCTGTTAAGAATATCCTTAAGTACTTGAGAAGGACTAAGGACTCATTCTTGATATATGGAGGTCAGGAAGAGTTGGCTATAATTGGATACACCGATTCCAGCTTCCAGACAGATAAGGATACCTTTAGATCGCAATCTAGTTATGTGTTTTGCTTAAACGGTGGCGCTGTGAGCTGGAAAAGTTCAAAGCAAGATACAGTTGCTGATTCTACAACCGAGGCCGAGTATATTGCCGCCTCAAGTGCAGCAAAGGAAGCTATTTGGATCAAAAAGTTCATTAGTGAACTTGACATGGTTCCTAGCATTGTTGATCCCATTGGTCTCTATTGTGATAACAATGGTGCTATCGCACAAGCTAAGGAGCCTAGATCTCACCAACGATCCAAACACATACTTAGGTGTTATCACCTCATCCGAGAGATAATAGATAGAGGAGCTGTGAAAATATGTAGAGCACCTACACTTGACAATATTTCTGACCCGCTGACAAAGCCTCTTGCACAGCAGAAGCATGATGGCCATACTAGGTCTATGGGCATTAGGGGTATGCCTGATTGGCTCTAGTGGTAGTGGGAGATTGTTGGTGTAAGACCTAGAGGCCAATACTTTTGGTACTTGTGTCGAATTGTTTATTAATAATAAAAGGCTTTTTCTTTATTATGTTTGTTTAATAAAGTCCCTAGAATAGCTAGTCCGTTTAATGTATCAAGTATGACTTAATCATGAGATCACATTAAACATAAGGACACTATTCTTAAAGTATCCGTAGTCGAGCTTTATTGTGAAGTGGGATAACATTAAAGCATGAAGACTATTATGTTTATTGACTGATGATCACATCTCATGGATCATGGATAAGGAGTTATCAAGTCTTAAACATAGGTATGAATATTAGGAGTAAGATTTATACCGGATTGACCCGCTATGAGAATACTATATAGAATGTTATGCAAAGTATCATAAGTTATTCTCATGGTGATAATGGTGTATACCACTCTTCGACCTGAAACCACTATGGACCCTAGATGTAGAGTCGAGTGCTTTATTGCTGATCAAACGTTGTCCGTAACTGGATAACCATAAAGACAGTTGATGGGTACTCCACGAAGCATGCTAAGGGACATGAGTGACCTAGATGGAATTTGCCCATCCTGCGTAACAGGATAAATGTCTATGGGCCTAATATTGAACTGGACAAGGATGACACGGTCTATGCCTTGTGTTCAATATAGACATAAGGGCAAAAGGGTAATTATACACATAATTATTATCACAGAAGGATTTGTCAGATCACATGACATTTTCGTGTCTTGGGTAGCAGTGATGTGTTGCTAGATACCGCTCACTGTTTATCATGTTAAATGCGTGATTTAATATAATTGCCAACGTCACGAAAACCTACAGGGTCACACACAAAGGACGAATTGATGAGAGATAGAGTAACTAAGGAACACCGTAAGGTACGGTGCACTTAAGAGGAATACGAAATATGGTAAGGTACCACGCGCTTAAGTGATTTTGGGAATATTATAAGATATGGGCCAAAATACACTTAAGTGGGCTTTTTAGCTTAAAGCCCACACAAGTGGTTCTATAAATAGAACCCTTGGGTAGAAGCATTGTCACTCTTGGAATTTCGTATCTCTCTCTCACTCAAAACCTTCATTCATAACAACTAGCACTGAGATTGAAAGAATCCGTTCGTGTGGACTGAGTAGAGGCGTTGTCATTGTCCAACGTTCGTGATCGCCACAAGAGGTAACGATTCTATCACTGATCATGCCCATTCGTAAGGATCATTAAAGGAGAAATTTTTAAATTCCGCTGTGTTTTGGATCGCCATTCTCCTTCATGTAGATGATAGATAGTGTAGGTTTTTGTTGGTTTTTAGTGGCTGTTATAGATTGGTGATGTTTGAAATGTTGTTGTAGGTTCGATGTTATTTTGATGGTCCATTTGCAAGGATGTTCTTACTGTTGTTGCATTGGCCATGGATTAATGCTTGCTTTCTATGGCTTTTGGAACTTGGATCAAGATGGAAACCAATGGTGAAGTAAGTGAAAGCATGGATCATGAAGGATGGATGGAGCATGGGACATGAAGTGTGATACCAATATATTTTCTCCTTTTATTCAACTTGATTGAAATGCGATGTATGCATTTTAATGCTAGGTAGTGATTATAACATGTAATGTGAATGTTTCATGAAATGGTCATGGCTAATGCTTGTAATGTAAAAAATCCTTATTTATGATTTTAATCCAAATGATCAAAGTTCAATTCCTTTTTTACTTGTTTTGTTATGCATGATAAGTTTTGTATGAAATGGATGAAGTTTATGAATGCTAGGTCTTTTAGAAAGGTGTGTTGACTTTGGTCAAAGTTGACCAAAAGGTCAACTATTGACCAAAGTCAACCTTTTGTCATAGTTGATTTTTTTTATTTTGTTGTATGAATGATATGATTATGAATGGAATGAACTAAAATGAATTCAAATGGACCAATAGATTAATGAAATCAACATGAATCAAGGCATCATGAAATGGCCAATGAAATACATCACAAGCTATTGGATCAAGAAAATACTTGCATTGACCAAAATCAAAATAATTAAGCAAGGGATCCTAAGCAGATGATTGATGGAAGATTCATGATAAAATGACCAAGTGCAATCTCCATGAAGTAGGGTTTCAATTATCAAGTCAAAGCATAGCAATAAAAGGGCACAACTAGAGTTTGGCGCACAAGAAAAAAGCAACAAGCAATCCTCAAGGCAAAACCTCCCAAGCTAGGGTTTCAAGCCTCAAGAAAATATCAGATGAGCCACCAACGATGAGCATCCACAACTAGGTTTTCTTGGGTCAAAAGGTCCATCAAGGATTAAAGCTAGATAAACTATGGCTTAGGTGTGCATGAGGTATCATGATGTAGATCCATAAGATTAATGCACACCCAAGGTTAGGGATTAGGGTTTCATTTAAAGACAAGGTCAAAAAACACCAAGCACAAACAAAGTCAACTGATGACTTAAACAAGCCACAAAGGATAAGAGAATTAGGGTTATGGCCCATGGGTGACCGGATGAACAAACAATGCTTCCAATAAAGACCCACCATCCAATTAGGGTTTGCAGATGAATGAGGAGCCTTGTGAAATCTTACAAGATCAATTAGTGCTTGAAGTTAAACTTTAGGGTTTATGTGGATTAGGCACACCCTAACATGATCAAGAAACCCTAGTGATCCTTAGATATGAACACTATGCCTTGAGCCCGTGTAGCATGCTCTCTTGTTGTGAATGCAAATGAGGTGATGAGATGGGGAATGTATGCCTATGAATTAGGACCAAGAAAGTTGTATAGAAGGTAGGGTGAATTTGGGGTATGACAATCCCAAACATCATTCATATGGATTTTATTCAATTCTTCTTGCATAGCTATAATCCACCCATAACCTGATAAAGCTTCATCAACTGAAGATGGCTCTATCGAGGAAATAAATCCTAGCATAATGTTATCATCTCTGAATATTGATCTAGTTTTTAAGGGATCATCTTTATTCCTAATGATTGACTCTTCTAGATGAGAAGCTTTATAATTGAAAGACTTCTTGGGTTGAGCTGAAACTTTTGAACCATCTTGGGCTTCATAATTTGCAGCTTATGGGTGAGCTTCAGAAGTTGGGCCAACTTCTAGTTGACCAGCTTCTGAGCCTCCAGCTTATGAGCTCCTAATTTCTGAAGGTCCAGCCTCTGGATGATCTTTAGAAACCTGAATTTCTATAAAACTTTAAACAGTCTCTAACATTTGATAGTTAGGCTCTTTATCATTCATTTTTACATGTATAAACTCGTCAACCATTATGGTTTCAGAGTTATACACCCTGTATGCCTTAGAGTGTTTAAAGTATCTTAAAAAGATACCATTTGAGCTTTAGCATCAAATTTATTTAGATATACTTTATTATTCAGAATGTAACATGTACAACCAAATTGATGATAATAAGATATGTTTGGTTTTATCCTTTAAATAATTCATATGATGTTTTGTTCAGAATTGGTCTGATATAAATCCTGTTCTAAACATAACAAGATGTATTAACAGCTTATGCCCATAAGTATTTTGGAAGGTGGTTTTCATGGATCATGGTTCTAACCATTTCTTGCAAGGACTTGTTTTTTCTTTCTACAACTCCATTTTACTGAGGAGTTCTAGGAGAAGATAACTCATGGATAATTCCATGTGTTTCACAAAAGTTCTCAAATGGCTCATTTTCAAACTCACCACCATGATCACTTCTGACTTTTAAAAGATTTGATTCCTTTTTAGATTGAACTTATATGTAAAATATACTAAATACCTCATATGATTCATCTTTAGATTTAAAGAATTTAATCCAAGTCCCTTTGTTATAGTCATCAACAACGACTACTCCATATTTCTTCTCATTGATTGAAGCATTCCCAACAGGATCAAATAAATCAATGTGAAGTGATTCTAAAGGTCTAGAGGTACAGACAACTTCTTTTTTTTTTAATTTAGAAGAAGTTTTATTAATCTTCCCTACTTCACATGCTCCATAAAGAGCATCAAAGTGATAATCAATACCTGGAAGCCCTTTAAGAAGTTGTAGCTTGCTAAGTTTAGAGATCAATCTCCAGTTAGCATGATCTAACCTTCTGTGCTAAACTCATTTCTCATCACTTACTGACATAAGGAAAACTACCTTCTGATCAATCAATTCATAAAGATTAATTTTATAAACGTTTACCTTACTCTTACCTTTGAATACAATGGATTTGTCAGACTCATTGAAAAATGAATAGAAGTTCTTATTAAACAAGACTTCATTACCGCTATTACAAAATTGACTAAAGCTCAGTAGGTTATGTTTGAGTCCATTTACTAACCAAGAATATCAATCATTTGGAACATAAACAACATGCAAAAGATCTTACTTTCTCAAAGAAAAGGAAAATGGAACAATATTACCTCGCTTATGAATTGATGAAGGATGCACTCTTATGTGATTGAACTTCCAAGGAAATTTAGAGCAAAAAAATATATAAATTGCATTCCATAAATCATGTTTAGGCAAGATTTGAGATATCAAGTATCCCCAATTCCTTTCGAATGTTGAAAAATGGCTCGGTCGCAAGAGGTTTTGTAAAGATATCCGCAAGTTGATTTTTGCTATCAACATGCTCAAATACGATGTCTCCTTTCTCAACATGGTCACGTATGATGTGATGACGGATCTCAATATGCTTAGTGCGAGAATGTAACACTGGATATGTGGTCACGTATGATGTCGCACATAATAGGAATATGTTGTAGTTTAATATTAAAATCAAGTAGTTTTTGTTTGAGCCACAAAATTTGAGCACAACAATAACCGGACGCTACGTATTCCGCCTCGGCAGTTGACAAGGCAACGGAAACCTATTTCTTGCTATGCTAACTTACTAAGTAATTTGAATACATGTGGCAAGTTCCACTAGTACTCTTCTTATCCGATTTGCAACCAATAAAATTCGAATCGGTATAACTAACCAAATTACAATTGATTTCCTTATAATACCAAATCTCATACTTATAAGTACCATGAAGATACCTAAGAATTTGTTTTATGACTTTTAAATGAGATTTCTTCGGATCTAATTGATAACGAGCGCACACACACACACTAAATATAATATACGACCTAGATGCAATAAGATACATAAGAGAATAAATCATACCTCTATACTTCTTGACATTAACATTCTTACCATTTTCATTCCTTTCCAAGTTTCCATTTGTAGGCATTTGAGGGCCGATGGATTTTGCATCTTCCATACCAAATCTCTTTAGTAATTCGCTGGAATATTTGGTCTGACACGCGAATGTCCCTTTGTTGAGTTGCTTGATTTGAAGCCCAATGAAGTCATTCAAATACCCCATGAGACTCATCTCAAACTTACCCTGCATAAGCTTATAAAACTCCTTGACAAGTTACATGTTAGTGGATCCAAAAATGATATCATCGACATAAACTTGAACTAGAAGAGTATGCTTTCCTTGACGCTTGATAAAAAGTGTAATATCTACCTTTCCCCTAGAGTATCCTTGATCGATTGAAAACTCACTAAGTCACTCATACCGAGCCCTAGGTGCTTGTTTGAGACCATACAAAGCTCTTTTTAGTTTGTAAACATGATTAGGATACTCGTCATTTTCAAAATCGGGAGGTTGAGCTACATACACTTCCTCACTAATATAGCCATTAATGAACATACTTTTCACATCCATTGGAATCAACTTGAAATCTTTTGAGCAAACATAAGCTAGTAGAAGGCATATAGCCTAGACGCGAGAAACTGGAGCATAAGTATCCTGATAGTCAATGTCATTCTCTTGGTTATAACCTTGAGCCACTAGCCGAGCTTTATTCCGAGTTATCACTCTGTTTTTGTCGAGTTTGTTTCTAAAAACCCATCTAGTACCAATTACTTGATGACTTTTGGGATGAGGGACAAGGTCCTAATCATCATTTATTTTAAATTGTTTTAGTTCATCTTACATGGCCATAAGCTAATGCTCATCGGGTAATGCATCTTTAGCGTTTTTAGGTTCAACTTGTGAAACGAACACAAAGTGATAACAAAAATCACTTATCTTGGAGTGTGCTGTCATGACTTTGGTGATGTCTCCAAGTGTGTTGTCGATAGGATGATCTTTGGATGTTCTCCAAGCCAGAGGTAGATCATCCATTATAGCTAGAATTTTAACCTTTTCCTCTTCAGAATCGTGATCTTTTTCTTTCTCATATTCCACCGCTTTAGGTTGTTCATTTCCTTTTTCGAGTTTCTTGAGAGTATCTTGTGAAGATACACCTGCATCATGAAAAGAAACACATTTCCCGATATTTTTTGAGTAAGACTCATCAAAAGTAATGTGAACCGACTCTTCAATAATAAGTAATATTTTGTTATAAACCCTATAAGCTTTGCTAGATCATGAGGATCTGAGGAAGATACCTTCATCGGCTTTCGCATCAAACTTACCTAGATTATCCTTTCCATTATTCAAAATAAAACATTTGCATCCAAAGACGTGAAGATGCAACAAATTAGGTTTTCTACCCTTAAGTTATTCATAGAGAGTTTTGTCTAAGATAGGGCGTATTAGTATCCTATTTAAGACATAACATTTCATGCTAATAGCATTGTCCCAAATATACTTAGGTAGATTACCTTCATTGAGCATAATTCTAGTCAACTCCTCTAAAACATGATTTTTCCTCTCCATAACACCGTTTTATTATGGAGTTCTAGGAGCGGAGAAGTTAAGCTCAATGCCATGTTTATCACAATACTTCTCAAATAGGTGATTTTCAAACTCACCTCTGTGATCTCTTCGGATAGCAACAATTTTCAAATTCATCTTACTTTGGGGTAATCCAGCAAATTGTTTGAAAGCTAACAAAGTCTCATCTTTACTATACAAAAACATGACCCAATAAAATCTCGAGTAATCTTATGCTATCACAAAATCATAATAGTTACCACTTATGCTTTTGGTCATTGAGGGACCAAATAGATCCATATGAAGAAGCTCAAGAGGTATCAAAGTTAAAACAATGTTTTTCCATTTAAATGAGACTCCCGTTTGCTTGCCCATTTGGCATGTATCTCCTGGATGGTCTTTTGAAAACTTTATTTTTGGTAGACTGATTACTAAATCTATTGAAGTTACTTTGATTAGTAAATCAAAGTTGACATGAGCTAGGCGTCTATGTCATAACCAAGAGTTTTCACTCATGGTCATTAGAAACTTAGTTCCAACCAATGATACATCATCTAAGTTAACCATATAGGTGTTATTAACCCTCAATCCTTTAAACATACAATCCTTCTTTTCATTATGTTCAAACAAGCAACAAGATTTTATAAAAGTAACTTTAAATCCCTTGTCGCATATTTGATAAATGCTAAGGATGTTATGTTTAAGACCATCAACTAACATAACATCGGAGATAGTAGTAAATGAGGGATTACCTACACTACCTTTCCCAAGTATTGCTCCCATGTTGTTGTCTTCATAAGTAATGTAACCCTTCTTCTTTGGCACAAAGTCAATGAATAGAGATATGTCACCCGTCATATGTCTTTAGCATCCACTATCAAGAAACCACATCTTCTCCGTAGAGTCAAGACATTCAACTTGTGGAATCAAACAAGGGAAATAGATACCCAATTTTCATTGGGTCCTTAAGAATGAGTGAAATTAATGTTGCGTTTGGGCAACCATTGAAAATATCCTTTAGGAACAAAAAATTTCCTTAACTTGCATTTTTCAAAAGTATGACCTTTCTTGCAACAATAGTGATAAGATAAGTTGTGATGAGATGTGATTTTACTATTTGAGTCCTTTTAAACATATTTATGCTTTTTATATGAATGGTCCAAAGACCTTTCAAACTTTGATGGATGAATAGCAAATGAAATCTTTGGTTGTAAGGCTTTGTCCAATTTGACTTTAAGAGTATTATATCTTTTTTCCAATTATGACAAGATTCACAGGCAAACCTTGAATATTTTTCATCCTCATTCTTGTCATTTTTGAATATCTATCATAGAT
The DNA here is from genome assembly GCF_024323335.1 of Lathyrus oleraceus. Taxonomy (NCBI): domain Eukaryota; kingdom Viridiplantae; phylum Streptophyta; class Magnoliopsida; order Fabales; family Fabaceae; genus Lathyrus; species Lathyrus oleraceus. The sequence continues at coordinate 376,259,641 of NC_066580.1, read as the reverse complement.
CGCTTAAGAGCTTCCATTTTATTTTTAGATTCTAAAACTTTAGCTTGAAGGTGTAAAAAGATTCTTTCATGTGAAGCTAACTTCTTAAAATAGTCTAAGGCTTCTCTATGAAGATTTTAAAATGATTTTTGTAATTGAGAATAAGATAATTCATTAATAGATTCAAGCTTAGAAATACTTACATTTGTCTTCTTCTTTCTATTTTCCATGAGACAAATCCAGATCGATTCAACACTTGAAGTTAAGCTTTCATCACTTGAGGAATCAATTGCACTCTCCCAAGCAATATAGACTCTTCTAGACTTTCTAGATTTCTTGTGATGGCCTCTCTCTTTATATTTCTTAATCATAGGACATTCTGATTTATAATGACCAACATCTCGATAACTATAGCAAGAACTTCTAAGTTTACCTTTATTATTCTCATCTTCCTTTGAGGATTTATCTAGCATTCTAAACTTGGTTAGATTCTTGTCGGTGCTTGAATCCATTTTCCTTATATACCTTTGGTACCTTTTTGACCAATAATCCAATGTCTTCGTCATAAAAGTTTTTGTCATCTCTTGTTTCACAATCACTTTGCTTATTGTGTGAGGGCTTTAAGCTTGAAGTCTTTAGAGTAATAGGCTTATTCTCTACCTGTTTGTCTTTACCTTTCTCCTTATTTACCTTCTTCTCATGCTCTTTTTCATATTTTCCCATGCAAGTGAGTTCTTGCTCATGTTCTTCCAATTTTCCAAACAAAGTAGTGATATCAAGTGTTTTAAGATTATTCTTCTCTTTGATTGCGGTGACATTGGGTTTCCATTCCCTATTAAGACACCTCAAAACTTTATTAGTAGCCATATAATTGGAAATAGGCTTACCTAGAGCATTCAACCAGTTTATAAGATGTGTGGACCTCTTTTGCATTTCGACAATGGTTTTCACCATGCTTCATACGAAAGAGATCAAACTCTTGATTCAATGTATTGATCCTAGCTTGTTTGACCTCAATAGTTCCCTCATGGGAAACTTATAATGCATCCCACATAGCTTTGACGGTCTCACAATGGGAAACATGATAAAATTCATCAACACCGAGTGCGAATATGAGAATGTTTTATGCTTTCCAATCATATGACCACAATTTCTTATCATTATCATTCCATTGATTTTCCGGTTTTAGTATCATGACGGCTTCACCATTGGTAATTGTAATTTCATTAGGATCATTGATGATGGCGTCAGATACACCCTTATCAACCGAGTTAATATGGATACACATACAAGCTTTCCAATAGCCATAATTTTTACCGTTGAAAAATTGGTGCTCTATTGTACACCCCTTTAGGTTCAGTAGTCATTATCTATAAGAAGATATTAAGCACGAAATTAACTAAAGATCGTGATATAACTTGTTAGATGATAGGTTTAGATTTAGAGGGTTGAATACATCAATAGTTAAAAACTTTTACAAAAAATAGTTTTGAAAAATTTATGGTGCGCAGCGGAAGTATCTCGGATCTAAATTGTCTAACTAAAACCGCTATCAAAAAGCTCGGATACACATAATAGTAATCACAGTATGATAATGGATCACAAATTGACCAAACACAATTAATCACAACCAGTTGAATGCAAAGCAATAAGGATAGTTTACTTCTAATGATAATTCACACAAAAAATCAATTGAGATAGATTGTCGAACACGTAGTGTGCAATTGATATTGTTTGGAATTTTATGTGGTATTGTTGATCTTAAAATCCAATCATAACCTAAGGAATTGTGATCAACTCAACAATACCAATTTCAAAATGTAATAAAAAATATTATCCAAACAAATTGATCGCACGATCGATGAAATCAACAATTTATAAACCGAAAATAAAAGAGAGATGGAGAGAGAGATAGAGAGTACACAAGTATTTGTTTAGGAAGTTCCCCAATCGACCTTGCTATGGGTAGGGTTGCCCTCACTTCAAACTCAAATTGAGAAAATGAAATTAACCTTACTTCACAAAAAGCGTATACAAGAGAAGTGTAGCAATCCAATCACACAAACCCTAAGCTTGATGTTGATTCTAAAACTTTCTCTTCCCTTGACCAAAGCTTGATCAAGTAACCCAACAATGTCGATTTGATTCATCGTCTCACGTCACTTCTTTGCAAGAAACCTCTTGTTCAAAGCTTTCATTCGATCGAATACAAAACGTGCAATTGTAGAAACCCAAGATTTACCAATGTGATCTACCGCCCCACGCTACTCCTTTGCAAGAACCTCCCGTTCTTCAAAGACTTCACTCGATCGGATCCGGATTACGTAATCTTGTCCAAAACCTTCAAACCCCAAACGATCTTGAAGGAAAACCACAACTCGAATTTCTAATTTGAAACCCTTAAAGATCTCAACCCAATTTACAGTACAATCAACCTAAATTGGACGTTATCAACCCTAATTCTAGATGGCACCCAATAAAAAAATGATTATGTGTAGTTTAATTGTGTGTATGAATAGGATGAGGTTGAAGATGAGGAGAATGCTTTAAAATCCTGATTTCGTATAGGTTTTACTCTCTAGAAACTACTATAAATGATGCATGTATGAAGTATTTATATAAATGCATGTTTGGAGGCAAAAGGAATGCAATAGATTTGAAAAAATTATGAATTTTTAGAAAATTTCGTTTCATGAGCCGACCTGTGAAAGTCGTGAGCCAACATGTTCGACGCATGTGTCGACCTGTATATGCGACACATCTAACAGAGTCAACATGCTTTAATTATGCAGTATATGAGTCGGCCTATAAAACGGGTGTGTCAACACATAGAAACAAATTTCTTCTATGTGTCGACCTGAAATATGTATGTGTCGACCTGTAAGTTAATTTTTCATAAAAAATCTTTTTGATGCATTTTTGATGCATGAAACCTTTTCCAACTTGTTTCTAAATGCTTTTATGCTTCAGAATGCTATTATCCACATTGAGAATCAGAGGATACCATTCAATATACATTAACACTAAAGTATCATAGTTTTAACATCATGCAAAATACATCTAACGGAAAGTTGCACTCATAATTTTTGAATCATATTCCGACTAAGGACAATTTGGCTAAATGGTGGATTCTTGCTATGAACGATCAAAGATGTGTGGCAAATTGTAGCGTGGATGAAGATAGATATCATTTGTTAGTAAAATGTGATTTTTGGGGTAGGAAGTGGCCTATTATTTCAAATTGGCTAGGTTTCTCAACGACATTTCAAGAAAAATTATTGGATCATCTCTTACAGTTTGGTAGGCTATGTGGTTTTTCGAAGAAGGTTCGATTGTTTTTTAATACTATTTGCCTATCTATAATTTGAGTTATTTGGAAAGAGCAAAACATTTATATTTTTTAAAATAAAGATGAACATTTGCAGGCGTTATCAAAATGGGAAAGATTTCACTATTCTCGGTGGTTGAAATCAAAATATATTACTTTTGATTTAACTTATCAAATATGAAGGTTAAATCATTTAATATGAAGGTTAAATCATTTATCTTGTTTACCAACGGTGTCTTAGACCATTTTGTGTTATTTCTTTTTCAAAAATATTGCTATCTAGAATAATCTTACATTTAAATGATTTATTTTGATCGTTAATATATTTTTAATTTTGACTTTAAAAAAAAATGCTGTACTAATTTTAATGATTAAATATTGTTTTAGTTAAAAAAATAATAATAATTTAAGTGCCATCTTTTCTTTTTATTTGATAAGATTTATATACGGTCTCTAAGATCGTGCTCTAGATATGATCTACAATATAAGAAATACAATTTTTAAACAATCACTTAAGTGCTGTCTTTTCGTTTTGCTTTTCTTTTTCTTTTAACATGTAACCGAGTAATATCTTTTAACTCAAATTGCCGCATGTACACACATCACTTTTAAGACGCTTTTGTGACTTAACTCTTATCTCTTTGCTTTTTGTTTGAAACACTATTGTCAAATCAAACGATGATGTATTAAGTATACTATTTTGAAAGATTTAAATTGATTTTTAATGAATTAATTTTATAAAATTAATTTTGATTAAAAATAAATTGAACATATATATTTTTAAAATATTTTTACATAAGGATGATTTGTTTTAATAAAATAAAATTATTGAATAAAAAATAAAAAAGAATGAAGGATATAAAAATAAATTGAACAATAAATTACAAAATGTAAAAATAATATTTAGATTCAAATATATAAATTATATCGTCAAATCATACCATGATATATTTAAATATATAATTCTTGAACGATAAAAATTAATTTTTAATTAATTAATTTTGATTAAAAATGATATATATATATATATATATATATATATATATATATATATATATATATATAAATATATATATATATATATATATATATATATATATATATATATATATATATATATATATATATATATATATATTAGTAAATTAAAATTATTGAATGAAAAATAATAAAGATGCTGGACATTAAAATAGATTGAACCTTAAATTATAAAATTTAGAAACAATGTTTAGATTCAAAGTATATAGACTATTGCGTCAAACTAAGAACCCATTCGACATGCCAAATGAAATCTATTCATTGATAATTGAACATATTAAAATTAATTTTATATTTTTCAATTGTGAAATTTATTAAATGGGTTTGATGTGTAATATGAAAATTTGACTCATGTAGAGAGTGTGTGTTAAAATTGTTAAGCTTTGAGATGAAATTCAAGTTATTTAATATGATATCAAATTTTGATTAATAACTGCATTGATATATAATAAGACTCAAATATGTTGGACGATTAAGTATATTTGAATAACTGAATTGTTTAAATTAATTTTTGAAATGTGATCCAAATTCATCTAACATAATCAAACATAAACTAAGATAGTGTTTTGTAAAAAAACAAATAACATAAATTAACTTATTGCATATAATTTATAAGGTATGGGTGATTGATAGCGGATGTGATAACTAATTAAATGAATGGTATTTCTTAAAATGAACAATTAAACTAATTTATAAAGAGAAAAATTAGTATAAAAGATATATAATTAATACATCTAATATAAAAGATATATAATTAATATTTAATATTTTCAATTGAAATAGTATAGATAAAATAAAGAGAAAAATTAATAAATTACCTAAAGTAACTTATTGAAAAAGCTATAAATCAATAAAAACAAATTATAAAATTGTGATAAATTGCATTTACTAAACAATTTTTTAAAATATAAACAATTGTGATAACTTTTTTTTTTAAAAAAAATTCTATAAAAAAGATAATATTATAAAAAAACAATTGCCTCCAAAAAAATAAAAATTGGGACCAATGACCCACAACATATTGATTGTAAGTTGTAAGTAACCGAAAGTGGGAACACAAATAAAATTGCTTGTCGCTTCTAATTGCAATCAAACCATGTGAAGTATTCGATTTTGCATATTTGAAAGGGATAGTGATTTTCAATCAGCAGAGATCAAATCAAATTCAAATGTCTATATAACCAATCATACACTCAAGTCAACCGATGGATTTTTTTTTAAATAATTAACTTTTTCAAAAATAATTCTAAAATAATAAAAAATTTATTTTTTTTTCAAAATAATCATATTAAAAAAAGGATGTGCCAGATGAATTGACATATCCCTTAAAGATCAAGAGGAGACGCCCAAGGCATTGACGTTTGCATTGGTAGCCTCATGAGGAGGCGACAATGTCCTTGACGCATGTATTGACCCTCATGAAGAGGCATTGAGCCTCTGGCGCCTGCATGGTGCTTGTGGTGTATGCGCCAATTCATCTGGCACATACACCCTTGTGTTTTTTTTAATAGTTTTTATTTTTTATTTTTTTATTTATCAAATAATAAAAAGTAATGAAAAAAAATGTATTCATGATATAATAAATGTTACATGGGATTGACAAAAATTTAATGATCGGACCGATCAAAATGTCCCCATGTTCCACATCCAGGTGCGTTAGTTTGTCTCCGAGGTCTCCCACGATTTTCTTGAGGTGTTTGTGGTCTTTCTGTGCTGACCTAATCGAATGATGGTTGGTGTGAAGGTCCGACGAAAGTTCCAGCGGTATTTGACAGATGTGTCATCATTTGTTCCCAATATTCGGAGGGGCTCTGACCAACGACACTTCCGTAATGGAGTTCAGTGCCCATGTCATCGTAGTTAGGTCGATGGGGTTAGGTGGATTGCGGACGATATAGTTGTCTGAATTGGGACATTGAATCGTTTTGGAAACGAAACAATGGTTCTTAGGACGTACTATAGTTATACAATGGTTGTGTGTTTTGGTGATGGGATGGTTGAGTGGTCATTGGTGGGGGGGCTACGATGAAGTGACTCATATGAATTATCTGGGCTATAGACGGTTGTGGTTGAATCATATGGTTGTTGGTGGGTAGGGTTTAATTCTTGGTTTTGTGGTTGGGTGGGTGGCATGAATGGATTGCGACGTTGGATGTTTGGTTGTTGGGTGGATGGCATGAATGGGTTGCGAAGTTAGGTGTTTGGTTGTTGGGTGTATGTGGTAGGTTGATGTTGTGAGGTTGGTTGTTGGGTTTGGATGGTTTGACATTGGTCTTGGGCGAGGAGTTATTGTGGGGTGTACGATGACGAAGCTAGTTGGCGTGGATCCATCAAATATCGCGGCACAGACACAAATTGTTGAGTTGTTACCGACTTAAATCATGCCATATATTGGTGAGTTGGTCTTGCACCATGGATGACTGGTTCGTTTAAGATGTGTTGTCGTCGATTCCTCAATTGACGACACATTTCTTTTGCAAAGTCTCTCCAGACTGAATAATCTCATTGTGCATCAACTCTTTTTTGATGCCAATTCCCCAAACACGTGGGAGATTCTGGAATCTGTTGTTGCATGCCGAACTGCAGTTTGACCTGGTCACTCTGGTGCATTTCAACAGTAGTGAACTGGATAATCACTGTCTTTGCTATCCAAACTGCAACATCGTCATGGTTCACGTCATGATCAAGACCCAGATATGGCCTCCAGATAAACTGTAAAATAATATGAAACGATTAGATGATAAATAATTTGATAAGTATTTTTTAATTAAAATATAGTTGTGTAGGAGTATTACATCGTCAGGTCCAATGTGGTCCAATAGATTGCGATAGACTACAATAGCGTGTTTCAGACACCTATTGTAGTTCATCCCCCTTACTGACCACCTTAGATAAAAAAAGTGAAAAATATTATTTACAGTTAATTGTACTATAAAATATAATTAATTAAATGGTAAAGTCTTAAACTTACTTTGTTGCAAACGGGAACATGAATGGATTCTCGTTTATCGTAGCGAGTGACGACATTATTGACCAACCCCATGCTTGTAGCAAATACGCACATGAAAAAAATGTAAAAGTATTCTTTTTTGCAGTTTTACACATTGCACTATATAGATGGGCCAACACAACTGAACCCCCAACTATATGTGCTTACCTTATTAATGTTGCGTAACAACGGTAAATATATAATATTTACTGAATTACCTGTACTTTCTGGAAATAAAAAATTACCAAATAAAATCATAATATAACACCGGGCTTTAATTATTTTCTCGTACCTGGTTGATTCTTCAGACAATATTATACTCGCATAATATTGTTTAAGGTATTTTAAATTTATACATTGCCCCCTTGCTTGTGTTGGTGTAAGCCCTAGAGGCCAATAATTTTGGTACTTGTATCGAATTATTTATTAATAATAAAAGGTTTTTTCTTTATTACGTTTGTTTAGTAAAGTCCCTAGAATAGCTAGTCCGTTTAATGTATTAAGTGTGACTTAATCATGAGAACACATTAAACATAAGGACACTATTCTTAAAGTATCCGTAGTCGAGCTTTATTGTGAAGTGGGATAACATTAAAGCATTGAGACTATTATGTTTGTAGACTGATGATCACATCTCATGGATCATGGATAAAGAGTTATCAAGTCTTAAACATAGGTATGAATATTAAGAGTAATATTTATACCGGATTGACCCGCTATGAGAATACTATATAGAAAGTTATGCAAAGTATTATAAGTTATTCTCATGGTGATAATGGTGTATACCACTCTTCGACCTGAAACCAATATGGATCCTAGATGTAGAGTCGAGTGCTTTATTGTTGATCCAACGTTGTCCGTAACTGGATAACCATAAAGACAATTGATGGGTACTCCACAAAACATGTTGAGGGACATGAGTGTCCTAGATGGAATTTGCCCATCCTGCGTAACAGGATAAATGTCTATGGGCCCAATATTAAACTAGACAAGGATGACACGGTCTATACCTTGTGTTCAATATAGACATAAGGGCAAAGGGGTAATTATACATATAATAATCATCACATGAGGTTTTTTCAGATCACATGACATTTTCGTGTCTTGGGTAGCAGTGATGTGTTGCTAGATACCGCTCACTGTTTATTATGTTAAATGCGTGATTTAATATAATTGCCAACGTCACGAAAACCTACAGGGTCACACACAAAGGACGGATTGATGAGAGATAGAGTAACTAAGGAATACCGTAAGGTACGGTGCCCTTAAGTGAATTATAGAACATCGTAAGGTACGGTGTACTTGAGTAGAATGCGAAATATGGTAAGGTACCATGGGCTTAAGTGATTTTGGGCATATTATAAGTTATGGGCCAAAATACACTTAAGTGGACTTTTTAGCTTGAAGCCCACATAAGTGGTTCTATAAATAGAACCCTTGTGCAGAAGCATTGTTGGCGGTTGCATTATTTCGTTTTCTCTCTCTCTCTCTCTCTCTCTCTCTCTCTCTCTCACTCATAGCCTTCATTCATACCAGCTAGCACTGAGATTGAAGGAATCCGTTTGTGTGGACTGAGTAGAGACATTATCATCGTTCAACGTTCGTGATCGCTCCGTGGATCTGCATCAAAGGTTTTGATCGTCACAAGAGATCTGCACCAAAGGTTTCAATCGTCACAAGAGGTAAATATTCTATCACTGATCATGACCATTCGTAAGGATCTCTAAAGGAGAAAATTTTAATTTCCGCTGCGTTTTGGACCGCAATTCTCCTTCAGTGGTATCAGAGCCACTTACGAAACCATGAATCGGATAGCTGTTTATTTTCTGTATTAATATGATTAAAAGACAGAATGAATCAATTAATTAAACGGGTAATTAAATTTGGCATCATGAGTGTACGAGTTGGATGATTGATGTTGACTATGCTTCGGTACCGACATTAGTATGGTGAAGCAGCGATACATCGATCGTCCATAGGTTACGCAATTGAGGCCGATCAACTTATATATGATATAAGTAATACTAATGCAAAGTACGGTATATATGATATACTGTTTCTGTTTCGTTCATTCAAACACTAAATAATTGTTTTCCTTTGAGCGATCAATGGTCATTTGCTTCAGAATTCGACATTAGTATGGTGAAGCAATGACCTGTTGATCAATCATACTGAATCAACAATCGAGGTGTGTTTGACGGTCTGAAATTGGCGCATTAGGGTTGGTGACGGCGCAAGGGTTGTGCCGTCAAAGAGTTGTGAATTTAGGGTTTTTTGGAACACGTTTGTTGACTGTTTCAAAGTTTGTTATTTTGGCCGCGTGACGTTCGTCACGAGCTTGTGACGAGCGTAACAAGTTGGATGCGTGACGGTCGTAACAAGACCCATGACGGTCGTAACAAGCCTGTGACGGTCGTCACATGCTTTGTGATGGTCGTCACACTCACAAATCCTAAATTCCAGGCGTTTGTGTTTTTGGCCCTGTGACGGTCGTAACACGCTGGGCATGACGTTCGTCATGGGCTGGGTGACGGTCGTCACACTCACGGGATCAGAATTCTCGGGGTTTTTGTTTTGTGACTGCGCAAGAGTTGTGTTGATGCAAAACAATGTCCATTTCAAATGAATTGTTCATTAAAATTTTTGGATAGGGGCGCTGCCCCCTTGACCCCCGTCCGCTGACTAGTCAGCGGAAACCCCGGCTAACTCTGCGTAGTGTGATCGGTCGCCGAAATTTAATTTTGTTTTAATTAATTAAAGGAATTACAATTAATAATAATAATAATGTGTTTATTATTATTGCCTTGTGGTGATCAGTTATGGCCTTAGTCTTCCTTCATTTTGTTTTGGGTTTTTAAATACGACCTGCGTGTCGTGCCTCTTCTTTTGATCTCTTAATGTAACTTCTTTTCTCATCTCACTCCCTCGTATGAAAGACGAGTTTCTTCTGTAATGTAATGTTATAAAGAAAGAGAAGAATTCAATGTCAAAGGAGGACAAGGTTATGAAGAAAGAGAAGAATTCAATATCAAAGGAGGACAATGTTATGAAGAAAGAGAAGAATTCAATATCAAAGGAGAACAACCTTGAAGATCTTGCTTGGAGAAGTTTAGATCGTTATTAGGTTAGCTTAGGTTCTCTCATTGGCTTGGGAGAACAATTGCGCTAGGGGCCATAACTGTTTCATTATGTATGTTGATGCATGTGTATGTATGTTGATGCATGTGAATATATGTTGATGCATCTGAGAGACGATTTATATGATAAATAAGCCGGTGAGATCAGGACAATTGCAATTCCCTCAAACTAAATATTAAGTTTATGCTTTCCAAGTTTTAGCACTCATCAAGACTAGTATCGGATAATGTAGGTTTCACCTACGCGAGGTGCATGTTCTATATTAGTAAGGTGCGATGGGATAATTGTAATATCCAACTGCTAAAACAATGGGTCAAACTTAACTAAACAAATTATGATAATATTATATATGTTTGCTTTCCAAGTTTTAGCACTCATCAAGACTAGTATCGGATAATGTAGGTTTCGCCTACGCGAGGTGCATGTTCTATATTAGTAAGATGCGATGGGATAATTGTAATATCCAACTGCTAAAACGATGGGTCAAACTTAATTATAATAGTATTATATATGTTTAGAAGCAAGAGTTGGGAATGATCCATATGATGGATTGGAATATGGAGTTATTCACCCAACTGAAATTTTTGAGAGTTGTATGAGATACAATTGGAAGGAGTTCCTACCTAAATAACCTAGTTTTGTGTAATCCGCCTACGCGGACTTAGAACGAAGTGAAATATGGATCTCGACCCACTAGAAAATCTTCCAACGGGATTTTCCGAATCAAATGATGAGGGTCATTTGTTTTGAGTAAAATAGTGGGAGCATATTTAATTAAAGGCCTAATTAAATATGTCAATGATACTTATATTTTCATTAATCCTTGTGTAGATTACCATGACAACAAACACCTCTAACAACATCTTGCGATCAATCCTTGATAAGGAAAAATTGTCTGGGACAAATTTTCTGGATTGGCACCGAAACCTGAGGATTGTCCTCAAACATGATAAAAAGCTGTATGTCTTGGAGACTCCTATTCCTGAAGAGGAACCTCCTAGTTCTGCACCTAAGGCAGAAAGAGATGCTTATAAGAAGCATGTCGATGATGCCAATGAAACTGCTTGTCTCATGCTAGCTACCATGAACTCAGAATTGCAAAAGCAACATGAGAACATGTCAGCGTTCGATATGATCGAACACCTGAAGTTGCTCTATCAAGAGCAAGCAAGGCATGAGAGGTTTTAAGTTTCAAAAGCCCTTTTTCAAAGCAAGTTAGCTGAGGGAGCCCCTGTAAGTCCCCATGTGCTCAAGATGATTGGGTATGTGGAAAACCTTGAAAGGTTGGGTTTTCCCCTCGGAAAGGAACTTGCGACTGATTTGATCTTGCAATCGTTGCCAGATAGATTCAGTCAATTTGTCCTAAATTTCAATATGAATGATATGGATAAATCTCTTCCTGAACTGCTAGGCATGTTGAGAACAGCTGAGCAGAATCTGAAGACAAAAGGGAAGTCCATTCTGATGATTGGAAATGGAAAGAGACAGAACAAAAGGCCCACCAAGCAGGGTGATAAAGGGAAAGGCAAGGAAGTTGCCAAACCCAGACCGACTGTTGCTGCTTTGAAGCCTAGAGGAGGCATAGCAAAGGCGGGCACCTGCTTCCATTGCGGTAAGACTGGACACTGGAAGAGAAACTGCCCAAAGTACCTGGAAGATACGAAGAATGGAGTAGAGACTTCAACTTCAGGTATTTTTGTTATTGAAATAAATTTATCTACTTTTGCATCATGGGTATTAGATACTGGATGTGGTTCTCACATTTGTACAAATGTGCAGGGGCTAAAAAGAAGTAGAGATTTGGAAAAAGGTGAAGTTGACCTACGAGTTGGCAATGGAGCAAAGGTTGCTGCTTTAGCCGTAGGAACTTATGTATTAACTTTACCTAGTGGTTTAATAATTCAGTTAGAGAACTGTTATTATGTACCTGCAATTAGCAGGAATATTATTTCCATTTCTTGTTTGGACAAGTTTGGTTTTTCATTTATAATAAAGAACAATTGTTGCTCAATTTATTTGAATGATATATTCTATGCTACTGCACAAATTAGCAATGGACTATATGTCCTTGATCTCGAAATGCCTATATATAACATTAATACTAAAAGGATGAAACCTAACGAGTTAAATCCAACTTACCTTTGGCATTGTCGATTAGGCCACATAAATGAGAAACGCATTTCCAAACTCCATAAAGATGGACTCTTGGACTCTTTTGATTATGAATCATATGAGACATGCAGATCTTGTTTAATTGGAAAGATGACAAAGTCTCCATTCACAGGAAAAGGTGAAAGAGCTAATGATCTTTTGGCCCTCATACATACTGATGTATGTGGACCACTGAACATACCAGCCAAAGGAGGTTTTCAGTACTTCATCACATTCACTGATGATTTCAGTAGATATGGTTATGTGTATTTAATGAAACACAAATCAGAGTCCTTTGAAAAGTTCAAGGAATTCAAGAATGAAGTACAAAACCAACTAGGTAAGAATATTAAAACTCTTCGATCAGATCGAGGTGGTGAGTATTTAAGCCTAGAGTTTGATGACCATCTGAAAGAGTGTGGGATCCTATCCCAACTTACTCCTCCTGGAACACCCCAATGGAATGGTGTATCTGAGAGAAGAAATCGAACCCTGTTAGACATGGTCCGATCCATGATGAGTCATGCCGATCTTCCAAACTCCTTTTGGGGACATGCACTATTGACAGCAGCTTACACACTTAACCGTGTTCCATCCAAAAAGGTTGAGAAGACACCATATGAGATATGGAGTGGTAAGAAACCACATATGTCTTACATAAAGATTTGGGGTTGCGAGGTTTATGTGAAACGACAAATTTCAACTAAGCTTGAGCCCAAATCTGACAAATGCTTATTTGTGGGGTATCCTAAAGAAACAAAAGGGTATTACTTCTACAATCCTTCAGAGGGCAAAGTGTTTGTCGCTCGAACTGGAGTTTTCCTAGAAAAGGATTTTATTTCCAAAGGAACCAGTGGGAGGAAAGTAGAACTTGAAGAAATTCAAGAATCACAAAGCATAGATACACCTATGGAGGAATTAGAGCAGGAAACACAAGAAGTTGTGAAAGAGCAACCTGCTCAAGTAGAACAAGACCAGCGTAGGTCAAGCAGGATACATCAACTACCTGAGAGATATGGATATCTCATAACTGATCAAGGTGATGTATTACTCATGGATCAAGATGAGCCTATGACCTACCAAGAGGCCATAACTGGTCCCGAGTCTGAGAAGTGGCTAGAAGCCATGAAATCTGAAATGGATTCCATGTACACAAACCAAGTTTGGACCTTGGTAGAGCCTCCTGTAGGAATTAACCCTATAGGATGCAAGTGGGTCTTCAAAAAGAAGACTGACATGGATGGTAAGGTACATACCTATAAGGCAAGACTGGTTGCAAAAGGATATAAACAAATTCATGGGATTGACTATGATGAAACCTTTTCACCAGTTGCAATGCTTAAATCTGTTCGGATTTGACTTGTTATCGCTGCATATCATGATTATGAAATATGGCAGATGGATGTCAAAACTGCTTTCCTTAATGGAAATCTTCTTGAGGATGTGTACATGACACAGCCTGAAGGATTTGACATACCAGAGGAAGCCCAAAAGATATGTAAGTTACAAAGATCAATCTATGGATTGAAGCAAGCTTCCAGAAGCTGGAATCTTCGTTTTGATGAAACAGTAAAACAATATGGATTCATCAAGAACGAAGATGAGCCTTGTGTCTACAAGAAGGTTAGTGGGAGCATGATCGTTTTCCTGATATTATATGTAGATGACATATTACTCATTGGAAACGATATCCCTACCCTACAACAAGTAAAGTCTTGGTTGGGGAAATGCTTTTCTATGAAGGACCTAGGTGAAGCAGCCTATATATTAGGAATCAGAATCTATAGAGATAGATCACAAAAACTGCTTGGCCTAAGTCAGAGTACATACATAGACAAAGTGTTGAGACGCTTTAATATGCATGATTCCAAGAAAGGATTCATACCTATGCAACATGGCTTGTGTCTATCAAAAACACAGTCCCCTTTAACTAAGGAAGAAAGGGATCGCATGAATAAGATTCCATATGCATCTGCAATAGGATCTATTATGTATGCCATGTTATGTACTCGACCAGATGTCTCGTATGCTTTAAGTGCAACGAGTAGGTACCAATCTGATCCTGGTGATGCTCACTGGATGGCTGTCAAGAATATCCTTAAGTACTTGAGAAGGACTAAGGACTCATTCTTGATATATGGAGGTCAGGAAGAGTTGGCTATAAATGGATACACCGATGCTAGCTTCCAGACAGATAAGGATGACTTTAGATCGCAATCTGGTTATGTGTTTTGCTTAAACGGTGGCGCTGTGAGCTGGAAAAGTTCAAAGCAAGATACAGTTGCTGATTCTACAACCGAGGCCGAGTATATTGCTGCCTCAAGTGCAGCAAAGGAAGCTGTTTGGATCAAAAAGTTCGTTAGTGAACTTGACATAGTTCCTAGCATTGTGGATTCCATTGGTCTCTACTGTGATAACAATGGTGCTATCGCACAAGCCAAGGAGCCTAGATCTCACCAATGATCCAAACACATACTTAGGCGTTATCATCTCATTCGAGAGATAATAGATAGAGGAGATGTGAAAATATGCAGAGTACCTACACTTGACAATATTGCTGACCCACTGACAAAGCCTCTTGCGCAGCAGAAGCATGATGGCCATACTAGATCTATGGGTATTAAGGGTATGCCTGATTGGCTCTAGTGCTAGTGGGAGATTGTTTGTGTAAGCCCTAGAGGCCAATACTTTTGGTACTTGTATCGAATTATTTATTAATAATAAAAGGCTTTTTCTTTATTACGTTTGCTTAATAAAGTCCCTAGAATAGCTAGTCCGTTTAATGTATTAAGTGTGACTTAATCATGAAAACACATTAAACATAAGGACACTATTCTTAACGTATCCGTAGTCGAGCTTTATTGTGAAGTGGGATGACATTAAAGCATTAAGACTATTATGTATATAGACTGATGATCACATCTCATGGATCATGGATAAGGAGTTATCAAGTCTTAAACATAGGTATGAATATTAAGAGTAATATTTATACCGGATTGACCCGCTATGAGAATACTATATAGAAAGTTATGAAAAGTGTCATAAGTTATTCTCATGGTGATAATGGTGTATACCACTCTTCGACCTGAAACCACTATGGACCCTAGATGTAGAGTCGACTGCTTTATTGCTGATCCAACGTTGTCCGTAACTGGATAACCATAAAGACAGTTGATGGGTACTCCACGAAGCATGCTGAGGGACATGAGTGACCTAGATGGAATTTGCCCATCCTGCATAACAGGATAAATGTCTATGGGCCCAATATTGAACTGGACAAGGATGACACGGTCTATGTCTTGTGTTCAATATAGACATAAGGGCAAAAGGGTAATTATACACATAAGTATTATCACAGAAGGAATTGTCAGATCACATGACATTTTCGTGTCTTGGGTAGCAGTGATGTGTTGCTAGATACCGCTCACTGTTTATTATGTTAAATGCGTGATTTAATATAATTTCCAGCGTCACGAAAACCTACAGGGTCACACACAAAGGACGGATTGATGAGAGATAGAGTAACTAAGGAATACCGTAAGGTACGGTGCCCTTAAGTGAATTATAGAACATCGTAAGGTACGGTGTACTTGAGTAGAATGCGAAATATGGTAAGGTACCATTGGCTTAAGTGATTTTGGGCATATTATAAGATATGGGCCAAAATACACGTAAGTGGGCTTTTTAGATTGAAGCCCACACAAGTGGTTCTATAAATAGAACCCTTGTGCTGAAGCATTGTTGGCGGTTGCATTATTTCGTTTTCTCTCTCTCTCACTCAAAGCCTTCATTCATACCAGCTAGCACTGAGATTGAAGGAATCCGTTCGTGTGGACTGAGTAGAGACGTTGTCATCATTCAACGTTCGTGATCGCTCCGTGGATCTGCATCAAAGGTTTTGATCGTCACAAGAGATCTGCACCAAAGGTTTCAATCGTCACAAGAGGTAAATATTCTATCACTGATCATGACCATTCGTAAGGATCTCTAAAGGAGAAAATTTTAATTTCGCTGCGTTTTGGACCGCAATTCTCCTTCAGCTTGACCGGATGACTCTCCCTCAGTTTGGTCGTCACACAAAGGGGCACCCAATAATTCGTTACAGATAGAGTTGTCCTGGTTTACTCTACCATTCACGGTCTTACCATCTATACGGAGACCCAATAACATGTATACGTCCTCAAGTGTGACGGTACACTCACCGATAGGAAGGTGAAATGTGTGGGTCTTGAGTCTCCACCTCTCCAATAAAGCAAGAATGAACTTGTAGTACACAGAGTACGAGACAATATTGAGGAGATTTCCAAATCCATATCCTCTAATATATGGTTCTATCAAAGGATCGTGGGGTACATATTCATGTAGACGACATCGAAAGCGCTTTGAGTCCTAATAACACATAAGTAAGAAATACAATAAGAAGAAGTAATATATAATACAAACATAGATAACAAAGATATACGACTTAAAAATGGAATAAGTAAAAAGAGAGTGATAACATACAAATGTCGAGATATTCTTGAGTGTTCCTCTGTGTTCATCACCCATAGTCAACAGAGACATGATTTAATGTTGCAGAGCTTGAGTGTGGCAGAGAAAGAGTGTGGTAAAGAAAGAGTATAGATGATTATTGTTGAAGATGATTTGATATTATGATCTGAAGCCTATTTATAGATGAGGGAGTCTTACGAGGTTTACAACCTACGCAACATGTGATTGGTTGCATGCAATGACAAAAGTAGAGTAGCCATAGTCTTAGGCACATGCATATGAATATTCACATGCAAGGAAGAGGTGTCCTTCCTCTTGGTTCCTGCATGTGAATAGTCACATGCAAGGAAGTGGCGTCCTTCCTCTTAGCACCTAGGAGTACTTGTAGAGAAGGGACGCTCTAGCTTTTAGTGCCTAGGTTGCTTTATGCGCCTAGGGAATGGGCGCATGTTTGGACTATTAGGGCAGAGATTCTCTTGTGAGATTCCTTGCCACAAAGATTCCTTGGGCACATGCATTGTGCGTTCTTTTCATTCTTGTCACTGCATGTGTATTCTTGTCACTGCATGCATAGTCAAGTCTGTGCGGACGAATCGAGTGATTAATGCATTCAACGTTTACGCTATTTAAGTCTGTGCAGATGAACAACTTAGCAAAGCATTCAATTTCAGTATATAAAAGAAAGTTATATTTAAAAAAAATGTCTTCCTCACAACATTACATGATCAGTGCCCATATCGAAGGTGAAAATTTTGATCATCAATTATTCGGTTTTTGTTTTCGAAACACAAAGGTAACCCGGTTTACAATAAATCGACGATCAAATTTTTCACATCTGAAACAAAGAATAGAAAAGAAAATATAGTGCAGTAATGTGGGTCAAATAATCTATAAAAATCCGGTTTGGTTTGCAGAAAACCAGGTGAAGTTTTATCAGAAGAAGATTCGAGATGATGACGTTGTTCAACATATGTTTGTCAGTCACGAATAATCTGTATACAACGATATAGAGTTTTATATATTACCACATCAACAACAAGTGTCTCAGTTCATTGATCAGTCACAAGTGTTTTGTGAAACTGATGACGAACAAGCTGAGGTGAATGTTATAGATGACGACGAAGAAGAACCTAAGATCATGGTTGATTCAATGGTGAACGCTGATGAGAAAGAGAAGTCAATACCAGCTAGCCATGTATAATGTCCCCCTCAACACATGACAAGGTTGAATTTGGGTTCTGATGAACCTTCATCAGATATATGGTACAATCCTTATGTGCAAATGCAAGGATCTTCGAAACAAGGAGATACATTTTGCACAAAAGAGGAATGTGTAAAAGCCATTAAAAAATTTCACATGCAACTATCTGCTGATTTCAGAGTTGACAGAACTAACGCATTGAGGTACAAAATTTATTGTCCGAATGAGCACTTACTTTTTAGATTATCAGCTTCGTACCGGAAGATGAGCGAGTCTTGGGATATTGGATCCATGGGTCCAGTTTACACATGCATGCTGACAAACCCAATGTAGGATCATCAAAAATTAATCTCTCAGCTAATATGCGATGAAATATTCTCTGTCATTGGCGAGAATCCATCGTTAAAGATGAGTACAATAATCTCGCATATTAGGGAAGAGTACAAGTACACTTCATCATATAGGAAGGCATGGATAGCTAGGACAAAGGTTGTTGAAAAAGTGTTTGGCAATTGAGAGGAGTCTTACAAACAACTTCCAAAATACCTGTTGGCTCTAAAACAATATGCTCCAGGGACTATTGTCACGTTGGAAACGTTGCCCGCGTATATGTTGAAAAGTATATCTTCGGCAAATATTTTTTTATCGTATCCACAAAGATTGGTTGTTATTACCGCCGTTCTATAATCCAAATTGTTATAAGTTTAGAAATTAACAAAGTTGTTTTGTTTGGAAAGTTATCTTTTGAGTAAAATGTCACTAAAACAATAAAATGGTTTTAATCAAATGTAAAAGCTTGGCAAGATTGGAGTTCACTATTCCAAATGTTTATGATTCCTTATGATAACTATATAGCCTTAAGATTATTGATGATGTTCGAGTATCCTCTCAATGTCATTTATGTCTAAATGATATTGTGATAATCACTATATTGATCCTTAGACGATCTCTCCACCTAACTATCAATATATCAAGCTTTAATGGTTGATACCAAAGAAGAGTAGTGAATAAATTTATCTCTACAACCTATTCATTACTTGAAAATCTATTTTATGTCAAGACTTAAATAATCTCTTTCAACAACTACTCAAATCTGATTTTCAACTTAGGGCAAAAATAGTATTCAATACATCAACAATCTTTTATCATATATAAAAATCAAATGGAATACATCAACAAATGAGAATAGCTACTACCTCCAATCTTGACAAAATGGGGTTTAGCTCCTCATCATCATTTTGGAAAGCAAAATGCAATGGAAGAAAACTCTATTTTTCTCTCTTACAATAAAAAATCAATGTATCAATGAATGTGTTAGAATGAATATCACTTTCCATTCTGATTTTCTAAAAGGGTTGACATTTTCTAAAATGATCATTTCTCATCTAAGGCAAAAAAGCTCCCCCAAGGCATACACCAAAATGGCAAACCCAGCTGGTCATAAAAAACAACACTCTTGGCCCAAAAACAGCATGCTGGATTCGCAGGCTTCGCGGCGCCAAGGTGATTCGCGGCGCGAACTGAAGCTACCTCAGCTTCCTTTCTTTGCAAGCTTCATCCAAATAGTCTTCCAAGTGGTATTCTTCCAAGTTAGGCTTCCAAATTGCATTCAACACTTCTTTAAAATTATGATTGTGCACTCCAAAGCTCTCTGGCCCAAAAATTCTACAAAACTAACAATTATGTGAAATAACTATTCAAAACAAAATAAATTAAACCTAATTGCATTTATACAAAATAATGAGAATAAAAGTGTGTAATTACATCAAGACTTGGTAAAAGGGACCAATAAAATGATATAAAAAGTAGTACTAATTGGTCCCTAACAACTCTCCCCAACTTAGCATTTTGTTTGTCCCTAAACAAAAATTTCCACCCTCACAACCAAAGCAATGACACAAAAGATTGAAACAAGGATGTACCAAGGACATTCAAATGGTTCAAAAGTGTTTGGCACTTTCTTAATCCACCTATCTCAATTCTAGACAAAACATGAATAAGAGAAATGGTTGAGTGCAAAAATCATTCCAAGGAATTCAAAGCCATATATGTCAAAATTGAATCAAACTTACATACACATCATAATAATGATGAATAACATGAAGGGTTACTTTCACTCATCCAAGCAATTAAATCAACAACAACTCAAATCATACGGTTATCACAACGAATACCAAATCATGTGAAAAATGAGATTCAAGAGGTCTTTCAAAGGTTGTAATGTGACTTAGGTTACAAGAAAGGATATGATTAAGAAAATTCAACAAAGTTGCATATCCTAAGGGAGCATTCCCAAACATTCAACTCTACACAATTTCCCTTTCTTTGATCCCTATCTTTTTCTTTTTTTCTTTTTATTTTCAAATCCACACAACCATGAGCATTTTCTTTGCTTTTTTCTTTCTTTTCTTTTTCTTTGCTCTATGGTTTCAAGGGTGATTTCTTTTTCTTGTTTCTTTTCATATTTTCACCCTTTCATAAAAACTCACTTTTCCAAGTTTCTAACTTTTACTTTCCCCAAATTTAGATTCCAAAACCAAATTTATTCACTAATGCTCCCTACTTAGACATAAGCAAAAGGCAAAATTTGCAAACAACTTGGTTTGAGGGTTCAATTGGTACGAAAGAAGTTAGGATTCGTTTATTCCAAAAAAAATCAATTGATTTAACAATGATCAATCAAATGAATCCTAAAATAAGCTCAAAGGGTTTGACTAAGGATTACTCCTCACAAGGTTAGTTGATTCAAACTTTTTGGTCAAGTGGTTTTTCTCAACAAACAATGCCTCTATCATTTTCAAAATTTTCACACAAAAATAGATTAATGCATGATTTAGCATGATAAGAATGAGTTGAAATAATGCTTGGTTTCCCGCATTTTAGTGTACAATGGAAAGCTTCCTCATAATTGGTTAAGTCATATTTTGATTCAAAAATGACATATATTTCAATGAGTTTATGATATGGAATTTGCACACACCATTAAACTACTCATGTTAAGTCTAGAAAGCGATAAAGTGTACCTTGAAATGCCGACACTAATTCTTATCATCACCACTCGAAGTGTCCTATGCTTCTTTCTTTGCGAACATTTCTCGGTTGCTTTAAGCTTGACTTAAGAGTAAGAACAATTAAACAAAAAATGTTGGCAAACCAATTTGATTGTAACACACTTAAATCTCAAAGAGTATTCATGCAATTATCAAAACAACTAAAAAAAACCAAAGTTTTGGTGAACTAGAGCCACCCAAAAGTACATCAAAAATTTTCAAAAGCAAAATAATACAAAGAAAACTCAAAATAAAACAAACTCTAATTCAACAAACTCCTCACTCTTCCTCCTCCTGGCCACCACCAACGGTTCACACCACCTCCTGCACCCCCCATAAAAGCTGGCCTGCCCTCAGGCCAATTAGCATAAGCAACATAATCCGCCTGGGAGGGGAATGGAGAGGAATAATTTTGAAATTTGGAGGTTTGGAAGTGGGGCAGTGAGGTTGTTGAAGAAAATCTTAAGTTTGTGAAAATAGGAGTGAAATGAAAATGACATAAAACAAAACTTAAATGGTTCTGCCACGCACTGTTCGCTGGGCGAACTTTGTTCGCGGCGCGAACTGAAGCTTTGCATTCAGTTCACTGGGCGAAAGATGGTCGCGGGGCAAAATGTAGTGGACAGAACCAAATTTCACAGAATTTAACACAGCAAAATATCAACACATCAGAATTGAGAAAATTTAAAATGCAGACTTACAACGTTGGGTTGCCTCCCAACAAGCACTTTGTTTAATGTCGTTTTGAGCTCGACGGTTCAATGATTCTCTTCACGATCCGGCTTTGCTGAGCAACTTACCCAAGGGCTTTGTTGTCTTCAAGAGGTTCTTGATGAACCTTCGATAAAATCCGATACCACCCTTTTTCGGAACTACTTGCACAACACTCACCCATTCACCATCGGAGATAGGACAAATCATCCTGGCCTCTACTAGTTTGACAACTTCCTTCTTTTTCAACACCCGTATCAATTGATTCTCCTCTTTTGCGGACAAGGTATTGCTAATGATCACCGGTTTAGTACAGTTATCACCAAGGAACACATACTTCAAATGTGGCTCCAGTTTTGGCTCTAGTTTTGGCTCTTCCACTTTCTTTGTCATATCCAAGCCTTCGTTTGTCTCTTCATGATAAATAAGCTCTCCACAAGACACTAATTCATGCAACATTGCTTCAATCTCTTTTCCATCATTTTTGATCGAAACTTTGTAGACTCCGATAAGAGATTTCTCTGATGGATTGGAAACATGAACCTGGTTTGTGACCTCCACTACTTCCTATTCGATTGCATCGATTCGGAAAGAATCATGCTTGTCATTTGGATGATTTTTGGCTTCAAAAAGATTGAAGGCTACCTCTCCATCTTGCACCCTTAACTTCATTAGTCCATCATCAATGTCGATCATCATCTGGGCTGTTTTCATGAATGGTCTTCCAAGAATGAGAGGAACATCATGATCCTCATCCATGTCTACTATCACAAAATCTACCGGAAACAAGAATTTGTCCACCTTCACTAACATGTCTTGGGAAACTCCAATTGGCGAAGTGGTAGACTTATCAGCTAGTTGTAAAGTCATCCTTGTAGATTTGATCTCAATGTTTCCCAATCTTTTAAGAATGGATAGAGGGATTAAATTGAAGCTAGATCCCAAGTCAATCAAACCATTACCAATGTATGTGCTTCCAATGGTTACCGGTAAAACGACTCGGCCCGGATCGGATTCCTTTCTTGGGAGAGTTTTTTGAATGATGGCACTACATCGTGCATCAAGCAAGATTGTCTCGTCTTCAACATGTCTTCTTTTCTTTGTGAGAATATCCTTCATGAACTTTGCATACCGCGGAATTTGCTCTAATGCATCGGTAAATGGAATATTTATTTGAAGTTGTTTGAATATGTCCATAAACCGTGCATAGTGTCTAGCATTATCCTTCTTTGATGGTGCGTGTGGATAGGGTATATGTTGAACTGGAATGACATTCACTCCTTTGTCTCTTTTTTTCTTTTTTTTTGGTTCAATTTCCTTCTTCATTTCCGCTTCACACTGTTGTTCCTCCATCAATTACTGGTTCTGCTGTTTTCGCGGCGCGAAGGAAGATCGCGGCGCGAACTGAGCATTTTCTGCCACTTTCTCCTTTTCACAATCCACACCCTCATTTTCACGCACAACATTCATATCATTCTCTACTGTAATTTCCTCACTTTTTCCACTTGTCAACTCTCTACCGCTTCTAGTAAAAATTGCTTTACAATGCTCCTTTGGATTAGTTTGAGTGTTAGCGGAGAAAGAGGATCCCACAGTCTGTTCCGACAATTGCTTCGCAAGTTGGCCTATTTGATTTTCCAAATTCTTGATTGCTGCCTCGTTGCTCTTATGATTTGCCATGGAGGCTTGCATGAATTGTTGGAGAGTGTCTTCTAGCTTTGAATTTCCTCCTTGCGATTGTTGTCCTTGAGAATTTGGGTGTTGATAAGGACTTTGCTGCTGAAAATTTTGGTTGTTGAACCTTGATGGTTGATAACCTTGATTGTTCCTTTGATAGCCTTGATTTTGATTGTTCACATAGCTCACTTCTTCTAGTGGAGGGCAAAAACCAGTAGGATGATCTCCTTGACATAATTCGCAACATGCTACTTGATGTCGAACTTGAGACCCTTGAATTTCCTTCATTTGCTGTGGAAGCTTGGCCATTTGTTGAGTAAGCAACTCCACTTGTTGAGAGAGTATCTTGTTTTGAGCAAGAATGTCGTCATTGGTATTTAACTCAAGAACTCCCAGTTTGCGTTGTGAAGGGCTACGGTCATGTTGACTTTGGGGATCATTGAGTGCCATCCGGTCAATAATGACTTTAGCTTCTTCCGCATTCTTTGACATAAGAGAGCCACCTGCGGTGGCATCCAAAAGTGTTCTGTGAGTTGATTGGAGCCCATTTAGAAAAATATGGATTTGAGTGAGCTCATCAAAACCATGACCCTTGCATTTTCTCAACATTGACTTGAATCATTCCCAAGCCTCATTTAGAGACTCTTTACTTCCTTGAGTGAATACCGCAATAGCCGTTTTGGCTTCCATGAATCGGGATTGAGGGAAATATCTTTCTAAGAACTTTTCTTCTAATAAATTCCAATCCGTCATCACTCTTGGTGCTTGATCAAGGTACCACTCCTTTGCCTTCCCCACTAAGGAGTGTGGGAACATCCTTTTGAATAATGCCTCTTCACCCGTTTCATCAATTCCCGTAGAACCTGCATTCAAACCGAAATGGATATGACGAACAAAATGGTTAGCTTATGTAGTTCATGCCGTCATACAGGTCACAATCGTAATAACTGTCCTAGTGTTGGAACGGGCACAACCAGATAAATTCACATGTACCTCTATTGCAATATATGAAAAACTAAATTTATTTCATATTAGACGTCTGTGACGAAAATACCATTACATAAAACAATAACACAAGAAATTAAAACAACTAGAATAAAATAACTATGCAATTACAACCATCAAAACAATTTTGAACATATAATGCATCATCCTACGAGTGTCTTGGTCGGTCTTAATATCCACTCATTCGCGCACTTCTCCATTTTGGTTGAACGTGTACACAAGCCATTGTATTCTTCTAATCCTTTCACCATCTTCAATTTCTCCATCTAACCAATTGTTCAACTTCCGGTTAATACGTTCAAACGTATCTGTGTTCCAAAGACGAATGTTTATCGGAGACGCAACGGCGGAATATATATTTCGCTTCTGAATGTATGTAGACATGGTTAAAACACAAAAACTTGAACGAGAGTGGACTTGAATGAGAGAAAATATGGTAGTAGGGGATGATTTTGTGTGAAAAATATTGCATCAAGTGTGGTATTTATAGAGAGGATGCATAAAATGCATGCGCCAAGAGGCTAGGTGCCCAACATGTGTACACATGCAGGCGCCAGAGGCATTGACGCCTCCTCTTAAGGCACCATGCAGGCGCTAGAGGCATTGACGCCTCCTCATGAGGGCCAATGCATGCGCCAAGGGAATTGGCGCCTCCTCATGAGCCCATCAATGCAGGCATCAATTCCTTGGGCGCCTCCTCTTGATCTTTAAGGGATGCGCCAGTTCATAGGGCGCATCCTCTTTTAAATGTGGTTATTTTGGAGAAAAAAAATCAAAAAAACTATTATTTTGGAATTATTTTTTGCAAAAGTTGGTTATTTTTAAAAAAAAATTCTCAACTGATCTTGATTCAATGATTTTATCATGGAAAAAATATAGAGAAAATGGAATATGCTTGTAATATAAAATAATTATACTATAATTTAAGTTAATTATATGATATGGTTGAGAGAATGAATTTATATTGAAGAATACTTTAATAGTGCATATTCATTAAATTCAAATGTATAATAACTTTACTATAACTATGTCTAGTTAACCAAGAAAAATTGAAAGAGAAGCAATAATCAAAATAAAAAAATTGAGAGATAATTGAAAAGATATCATAAATTATCATTTTATTATTTTTAGAATAACAATAATTAAAATTTATAGAACAAACATTCTTAACATCAGGCATTGAATAAGCTAAAAGATAATTGACTTTCGTCTTCAAAATTTATTATTTTTGAAATAGAACTCCCTTTCAATAATTTTACAAAATAATTCACTTTATGACTGGAACAATATATCATCTATAATGGGGCCTGCCTTGGGCAAAAGATTTGGGACTGAAGAATATTATCTTGCAATCTAATTCTCTTGTCACGGTTGATTGTGTTAACTCATGTTTAAAGCATGCAGTTTTGGAGCCTTTAGTGGCAGATCATAGATTTTTGCTTAGCATGTTTAATATTTCCTTTGTTATGTTTGTTAGTAAAAATTTAAACTTTGATGTCCACAATTTGGTTAAGTTGGGAAGTCGTACGAGTCTAGAATCTGGATGGGTGGATATCCCTCAGTGGATCCTAATGTTTCTATATTAGTTCCTTTTTTTTCTCTTGAATGAAATCTCTTTCCCATAAAAAAACAATATATCACCTATAAGAGTTTGGATCATGAAACGACAATCCACAATGTTCAAGATGAACTTGAGAGTTCATCATTCTCAACCATAGAAATGGAAGAAGAAAAGTTTTATTGATCTATCTTTCAATGGTTAAAATGATACACATTTTTTTGTTATGTTTATATACAATTGTTTGAACCTAGTTACTTGAACTTGAACACTCACCCTGTTAAACCAGTTAATAGTTAGCTATTAGATTTAACCTCTAATAATCATGTAACATACTTTTACGACAATAAAAAACTAACAGGGTTACTTCACATTTAAGGATATTTAGGATTCTATATGACTCAGATAAATATATCTCTAACACCCCTTCCTCCTTAAGTTCAAAGGGAGCGGTCTTCACAAATGACATTGAATTTGCTTCTTAAATCTTGAAATGCAGTTGTTCCAAGAGGCTTGGTCATAATGTTTACTAATTGGACAACAATATGGACATGTTGAATTAGAAACCTTTTGAACATGACTCTTTTTGGAACAAAATTAATATCCAGCTCAATATGTTTGGTTCGGGCATGAAGAACCAGATTGTGGAATAATAAAACAGAACAGAGATTGTCACATAAGAGTGTTGGTGTGTAAAACGGGACTTTGAGTTTAGCAAGGAGAGATTCTAACCAGAGTAGTTCAGATGTGGAATGAAGAAGAGCCTTATATTCTACTTATATGCTGGAATGTGCCACAAGAGACTGCTTTTTGGAACTCTAGGAAATCAGATTCAGACCATGTTTTCCATAAAAAAAAGTATGAAATGGTGAGTGAAACTTGGTCAAAATTTGATGTAGGCAGTCTATTGATTGAATACACAAAAATAGGAAAACTGTGATCCTAATATGTTAAAGGTATGGATGAGTGAGCTAACAAGTTAAGACCTAGGGGTGGGCATCAGTTCGGGCCCAAAAACCCAAACCGAACCAACCCACGAGTGGCATTGGTAGACCCAAATTTCGACCTGTTTATTTTTTTGGTTTTTTCAGATTCAGATTTTTTTAGTTCGGTTATATTTACCGGTATATTTCAGGTTTATTTAATAAATTGGTAGACCCAATTGATCTTTGGATTAGACCGAAAGCAACTTGAAGACTTTGGCTTGTAATTTCTCACGGACAATGTGACAGTCGATTTCCAAATGTTTGGTACGTTCGTGGAATAAAGGATTGACAACAATATGTATTGCACTCAGGTTATCACAATATAATGCTGGAAGTTTTGAAGTGCTCACTTGAATATCGTTTAGAAGATAAACCAACATTGCATTTCACAAGTAGCTGTTGCGAGAGCATGATACTCAGCTTCAGATGATGAGCGTGACACTGTGATTTATTTCTTTGTGCGCGATGATATGAGAGATTTACCAATGAAAAAGCATTGGCCAGATATGGAACAACGTGTGTCTTCACAACCCGTCTAGTCAGCATCTGAAAAGCCAATTAGTTGCATGTGAGAGTCTCTTGGGAAGAATAAACCACGAGCAGATAATCCTTTTAAATATCTGAGAACCCGTATGATAGCTTTATGATGAGTGACAGTTGGGTCGGTGAGGTATTGGCTCAGTTTTCTTTTATAATGAATGTAGTGTTTGGTCTTATGGTTATGAGATAGAGCAAGCAACCAACTAGGCATCTATAAGCAAGAATATCATGATATGCAGGAGTTAGATCATGGTGGAGTTTGGTGGCTTGATCCGCAGGTGTAGAAACTGGTTTTGATCAAAGGCATCTTGTGTCAACCAAGATATCCAAGCAATATTTGCATTTTCATAGTGTGATTCCTTGTACTTCAAGACTAAGGAAGTATTCGAGTTGACCAAGATATTTTATTTGAAAATTTTGATGGAGAACAAATTTGATGTGATCAAATTCGGACATAGAATTTCCGGCAATGATAATATCATCAACGTATACTAAGAGGAGGGTGAATGTGTTACAGATTTTCTTGGTGAACAAAGAGTGATTTGAGTTGGCTTGATGATAGCTTTGGGCAAGAAGGACTGAAGTGAGCTTTTCATGCCATTCGAGACTTACTTGCTTAAGGTCATAAAGGGACTTCATATGTTTACAAACTTGATTGGGTTTTGTGGAGGAAATGCCTCGTGGTAGACTCATATAAACATCTTCCTGTAGTTCTCCATGCAGAAAGGTGTTGTTAACATCCAATTGGTGAATGAACCCATTGCTGATTGATGTCAATGCAATGACCATTCCAACAATTGTCTTTTTGGACATAGGTGAATAAGTGTCAAAATAATTTATCCCCTCAATTTGATTGAATCCTTTAGCTACAAGGCGTGCTTTGAATTATTCAACTGAGCCATCTGCATGAAATTTCACTTTGTAGACTCACCTACACCCAATAGGTTTGATATTTGGTTATACATCAACAATCCTCCACGTGCCTGTTCTTTCAAGAGTTGACAGTTCAACTTGCATGGCTTGATTCCAACATTCAAACTTGCTAGTTACAACATATGATTTTGGTTCATGGAGTGTGTTGGTGGACATGATGAGGTAATGCAAAGTGGGAGACAAAGATGAATAAGATAAATAATTAGAAATAGAATATGAAGTACCTGATGATGATTGTTGTGTCTGATCAGTGAATGAACTGCATAGGTAATCTCTAAGGTATGTTGGTGTCTATCTGAGTCACGTGGACTATTTAGGGATATGTATTATGTTATCTTGTGTAGGTTGAGTAGGGGAAATGGTCAAGGTATATTGGGGTTGCTCATGTGCAGTATGTTCACACGTGACATGTTCAGGTGTGGTAGAGGTGTTGATGGTTTCTTCATCATCAAGTGTTTCAGGTAATGGTTTGTTAGTGGATTTACGGTCAGTTATGGTGGGAACATTGGCAACAAGTATGAATGAGGGTGTGGCGGTTAGAGTATTGCTAGGTGTTTGATAAACTTTCCATTAGATGTAGATGGGGGATGTTGTATGGCATAAGGGATGGTATTATCATGAAATTAAATGTGTCTTCAAGAAAATATTTCTTTTGTGTTTAAATTAAGGAGGATGCTTCCATTTATGTTTGCCTTGTATCCCAAGAAAATAACCTTTCTAGCTTTTGGGTTCAATTTTGATCTATTGGCTTGAAGTGTATTAGCATAGGCCAGACAACCAAAAACCTTCAAGTCTTTAATATCAGGTATGCTATCATACAAAATATGGTAAGGTGATTTGTTGTCAAGTAAAGGAGATGCAATTCTATTCATAAGGAAGACAACATGTTGGAAGACATATGACCAAAACTGTTTTGGAAGTTTGGATTGGTAAAGAAGGGCCCTTCCTATATTAAGGATATGCTGGTGTTTTCTTTCAACGCAACCATTTTATTGTTGTGTTTCCACACATGATATTTGGTGTTGTATGCCTTTGGAATTGTAAAATTAGGTAAGGAGGAACTCCGGTCCATTGTCCGACCTTACAATTTTGGGAGTTGTTTTGTGTTGAGTTTCAATCATGGTAATGAAAGTTTTAGCATGTGTTGCAACTTCAGCTTTGAATTTTAGACAAATAATTCAAGTGAATCTACTATGGTCATTAATAATTGTGAGGAAATATTTATGGCCATGAACTGATTGAGTTGAGATAGGTCCCCAAATGTCAAAGTGAAACAACTCATATTTAGTTTGAGCATGAGATCTACTAGTTTTGAAAGGAAGTTTCTTTTGTTTAGAAAAATGGAAAATATCACAAATGTTGGATTTATTACTATGAGAAATGTCAGGGTACAACTGTGTCACGTGCATCAATCTATTGCTAGATAAGTGGCCAAGCCTAAAATCCCATAAGTAAGAAGAGGGAATGGACATATTAAAATGAGATACATCTAAAGAGGGTTGGTTACATTGGTTGATCGTGTTGGTATTCACTTGTAATTGGTACAATCCATTCACTAAATCAGCCAAACCAATCATCTGAGATATCTCCAAATCCTGTATGAGACATGAGTTAATGGTAAATATGACTTGGCAAGATAAGGATTGACACGGTTTGAAGATAGAAATAAGATTCAATCGAAATTCTGGTGAGTAAAGAACATGTGTTATAGATAATGAAGGTGCGAAATATACATTACCGGTATAATGAACTAAAATCGAAATTCCATTTGGCAAGTGAACCTTAATAGGTTTAATACGATGGAATGAGTAAAGCAAGACTGGGAGAAACAAATGTGATCATTTTTTCCTAAGTCAAGAAGCCAAACTTTGTTATTGTTACTTACAGAACAAGTTATAACACTAGGAACACCTAACTGGTGAGACTCATCTGATGAATGATCAATATTAGCAGACATGGATATGTTGAGATGGTTGGTGCTTGAACAAAAATCATGTTCTGCTAAAGGAATCAAATTTGCTTATTGTAACAAGCATATGAGCTCATCGTAATTCTCTTGAGTAAGACCAGGAGAAGGAGTTTCTGATGAAGGATTTGGTTGGGAATCAGTGGCATTACTACTAGATGGATTAGGTTTGTTGGGAATCTGTGATAATGAGTACAATATCTGGAATTACCTTTCCCATGAATAATCCCTTTGTCGCGACCATAACTCTTCTTTGAGTCATATGCATTAACAAGTGTAGCATCATCCATAACTGGTATAAAAATGCAGTTACTCTCTTCTTGTGCCACTAAAAAATACACTTTATTGATCGAGGGTAAGCATTCCATTAACAAAACTTGAGGTTTGACCACTGAAAACTGATCATTCAATCTAGTTAAGAATTGAATAACTTGGTCCTCAAGAATGTATTTCATTGCTGATCTCATGGCTTCACATCTACAGGGGTGAGGACAAGTGCATAATGGAATTGATTGATACACAATGAGTTCATTCCAAATTACCTTCATCTCAATGAAGTATTCAAGAACAAATTTTGTACATTGCTTTAGGTTATTCAACTGAAAACGTAAATTAGCTACACGAACTCGATCTATCTTAGCAAATCTTTCTTTAAGATCATTCCAAACATCAATGGAATTTTCATGAAAAATGATAGTTTGTGCTATTGAATCAGAAACAGAATTAATGAGCCAAGAATGTACCAAGTGATTGCATCTTTCTAATGCTGCTCGATTCAAATAATCAAATTTGGAATCTCCATGGAACCATCAATGATTGATAGCTTATTCTTAGCTCTGAGTGCTTTGCGCATGGATCTGCTCCAGATTGCATAATTGTTGCCATCAAGCTTCGATGCAACTATAACTGAGTTTGAACCATTGCTTGGATGTACATAGTATGGTGAATCAGTTTGTGCAGGTGGTTGAACTTTTGGTGGCACGGTGAATCGAGAAAGAAGACGGGGAAAACAACTAAAAAAGACAATGAAAATGCAATGGATCGAAATAAACACACAAGTTTCAGATTTTGCATACTAAAACTTGAAGAAACATGACTGTTCAAAGATCTTGAGGAAAAGAGAAAAAGGAAACCACTCAAGATTCTTGAAGAAGAATGAAGATCAACAAATTTCTCTAAGAGAGAGCTCTGATACCATGTAATGAATAGCATGAATATAGTAAAATAATCTTCAATGATAAGTAGAATGGTTTCATGAGAGTTATATAGAGGAGCTAACAAGATGCATGGTAGTCATTACAGCATTGTCTATACAATTAAAACTCCTAACTACTCTAATAAATTTAATAACAACCTCTAACTAACTATATATTAGTAATCACTGTTATATTAATATATATATTTATCTTATGTTCCTGATAACAAAAGAATAACAAGATCAATAAAACAAAATGCGGAAATAAAATTAGTGGTTTTACCTCCAGCCATTGTTGCAGTGTCGTGAGTGCACTGCCTTTGATTCTTCCAAGCTCTTGCTCTCTCAATATACATGGTGTATTTCTTTTTTGATGAGAGAAAGCTTTGGGGACCAAAGACTATTTATAGGCTTGATTCTACCATCAAGAATTTAATTCCATTAAAACTCATTACCACCCAATTAAATGGTCATATCAATTTACATTAAAACCAAAATAAATCATACCCTTTTCAGAACCAAAATCCCAAAACTATAGACCATATTAAAATTGGTTTTTTATTATTAATAATTATTATAATAAAAACAAGAAACCGTTACATTCTCCCACTTGGTCCATAGAACCGATTATTGGCATAAATGAGTCATGGAAAACTTACTCAAGAAATAAATATGTGAATCATAGAGATAATCCCTCTTAAAGCGAGTAGTCTCATCTATGTATTACAACATGTCTATTTTCAAGTATATATCTGTAATGTGGTAACTAACTTGATGAATAAACCAATGTTTACTCTTGGTCCAGATGTAACATATTTTCTCAAACTGATGTGCGCATGAAAATGAGAAAACATCACAATATAAGAGTTTTATTAATAAATTGTATGTATACAATCATAAGGAGGACCCAAGTCCCATGTTCTCTACATGATCCTTAAATTTTATTGGTGGCATGCCCTTAGTCAAAGGATCAACGATCATTAAATCAGTACTAATGTAATTAATAACTACTATTTTATCTTTAACTCTTTCTCTAATGGCTAAATACTTTATGTCGATGTGCTTGCTTCGACTTCCACTTTTATTGTTCTTAGCCATAAAGACAGCTGCTGAATTATCGCAAAAAATCTTCAGAGGTTTAGAAATAGAATCCATGATTCTAAGCCCATAAATAAAACTTTTAAGCCATACACCATGAGAAGTAGCCTCAAAACAGGAGACAAACTCAGCTTCCATAGTAGAAGTAGCAACTAAGGTTTGCTTAGTACTTCTCCATGAAATAGCTCCATCAACCATCATAAAAATACATCCTGATGTTTGTTTGCGAGAATCAACACAACCAGCAAAGTCGGAGTCTGAATAGCCGATCACATCAAGATTGTCTGTCTGCCTATACATTAGCATGTAATCTTTTGTTCCTTTAAGATATCTCAACACCTTCTTTGCAGCTTTCCAGTGATCCATACCTGGAGTACTCTGATATCTTCCTAAGATTCCAACAGCAAATGCAATGTCGAGCCTTGTGCATACTTGAGCATACATAAGACTTCCAACAACAGAAGCATATGGAATGTTCTTCATTTGTTCCCGCTCAAAATCATTCTTAGGGCATTGATTCAAATTAAATTTATCGCCCTTGACAATGGGTGCAACACTTGGTGAACAATCTTTCATTCTAAATCTCTCTAAAACTTTATTGATGTAGGTTTCTTGTGATAGACCCAAAATTCCTCGAAGTCTATCTCTGTGGATCTTAATGCCAATGACATAAGATGCCTCACCCATATCCTTCATATCAAAGTTTTTAGAGAGGAATTGTTTCACCTCATGTAGGAAACCTTTATCATTGGTTGCAAGTAGTATGTCATCCACATACAAAATGAGAAACCAAATTTTACTCCCACTGACCTTCTGGTATATACATTGATCCATGAGGTCTTCAATAAACCCAAATGAAGATATCGTTTCATGGAATTTAAGATACCATTGACAAGAGGCTTGTTTTAAACTATATATGGATCTCTTAAGCTTGCAAACCAAATGCTCACCACTATTAGAAGAGAAACCTTCAGGTTGTTTCATATAAACCTCCTCCTCTAAATCACCATTAAGAAAGGCTATTTTCACATCCATTTGATGTAACTCAAGGTCAAAATGTGTAACTAATGCCAAGATGACACGAAGAAAATCTTTCTTAGATACAGGAGAAAAAGTATCAGTCTAATCGATTCCCTCCTTTTGAGTAAATCCCTTAGCAACGAGTTTGGCCTTGTATCTCTCAATGTTGCCTAATGAATCTTTCTTGGTTTTAAAGACCCATTTACAACCAATGGCCTTTGCCTCATTAGGTAACTCTACAATATCCCATACGTCATTGTTTTTCATGGAATTCATTTCATCATTCATGGCATCATACGACAAATTTGACTCTTTGCAACTCATGGCTTGTCTAAAGCTCCCAGGATCATTCTCAGCTCCAACATTATAGTCAGATTCTTGTAGATATACAATGTAATCATTAGGAATAACTGATTTTCTTATCCTAGTATATCTTCTTAATGTTTGATCAACATTTTTTTGTGGATCTTGTTGTTCAACTAATTGTTCATCATCTTGATGACCAACTTGATTTACTGGATCATCAGTAGCTTGTGGAGTCTCGATGATTGGTTGATCAACATCCATTTGAACTTGAGGGATGTTGTAAATAGTAACCAATCTATTACTTGAAGTGGAAGGTTCATACTCTATATAATCATGCACATAAATTGAATTTTTGATTTGATCGCTCCCACTAGTCAAATGATTTTCATGAAACTTTGCATTTCTTGACTCCACAATCCTAGTTGTATGAGATGGACAATAAAATCTATAACCTTTAGACCTTTCGGCATATCCAATAAAATACCCACTAATGGTCCTCAGATCTAGTTTCTTTTCTTGTGGGTTATAAATTCTCACCTCAGATGGACATCCCCAAACACGCATATGTCGTAAATCGGCTTCCATCCTTTAAATAACTCAAACGGTGTCTTTGGGACAGCCTTGGATGGAACCCGATTTAGAATATACACAACCGTCTTTAGTGCTTCATTCCACAATGATTTAGGAAGATTAGAGTTGCTAAGCATACTCCACACCATGTTCAATAATGTTCGGTTTCTTCTTTCTGCAACACCATTTTGGTTCGGAGAACCGAGCATGGTGTGTTGGGCAACAATCCCATGTTCTTGAAGAAACTTAGAAAATGGACCAGGTGCTTGTCCACTCTCAGTGTATCTACTATAGTATTCACCACCCCGATCTGATCTCACTATCTTTATTTGTTTTCCACATTGGTTCTCAACTTCAGCCTTAAAGACTTTGAAGGCATCCAATGCTTCATATTTATTGTTAAGCAAATAAATATTCATATATCGTGAGTAATCATCTATGAAAGTGATGAAATATTTCTGACCATGTGCATCCATATCAGGTCAGCATATGTCTGTATGAATTATTTCTAATATACTTGAACTTCTATTGGCACCTTTCTTAGACATGTTGGTTTGCTTTCCCTTAATGCAGTCAACACAAGTTTCAAAGTCAGCAAAATCTAGAGTATTAAGTACCCCATCTTTTACTAACCTTTTAATTCTCTCTATGGAGATATGTCTGTTGGTGTAAGCCCTAGAGGCCAATACTTTTGGTACTTGTATCGAATTATTTATTAATAATAAAAGGCTTTTTCTTTATTATGTTTGTTTAATAAAGTCCCTAGAATAGGTAGTCTGTTTAATGTATCAAGTATGACTTAATCATGAGATCACATTAAACATAAGGACACTATTCTTAAAGTATCTGTAGTCAAGCTTTATTGTGAAGTAGGATAACATTAAAGCATGAAGACTATTATGTTTATAGATTGATGATCACATCTCATGGATCATGGATAAAGAGTTATCAAGTCTTAAGCATAGGTATGAATATTAAGAGTAATATTTATACTGGATTGACCCGCTATGAGAATACTATATAGAATGTTATGCAAAGTGTCATAAGTTATTCTCATGGTGATAATGGTGTATACCACCCTTTGACCTGAAACCACTATGGACCCTAGATGTAGAGTCGAGTGCCTTATTGCTGATCAAACATTGTCCGTAATTGGATGACCATAAAGACAGTTGATCGG
This sequence comes from Lathyrus oleraceus, assembly GCF_024323335.1. NCBI lineage: Eukaryota > Viridiplantae > Streptophyta > Magnoliopsida > Fabales > Fabaceae > Lathyrus > Lathyrus oleraceus. The sequence goes on along the minus strand of NC_066580.1, from coordinate 376,223,531 downwards.
TACTCCACGAAGCATGCTAAGGGACATGAGTGACCTAGATGGAATTTTCCCATCCCGCGTAACAGGATAAATGTCTATGGGCCCAATATTGAACTGGACAAGGATGACACAGTCTATGCCTTGTGTTCAATATAGACATAGGGGCAAAAGGGTAATTATACACATAATTATTATCACAGAAGGATTTGTCAGATCACATGACATTTTCGTGTCTTGGGTAGCAGTGATGTGTTGCTAGATACCGCTCACTATTTATTATGTTAAATACATGATTTAATATAATTGCCAATGCCGCGAAAACCTATAGGGTCACACACAAAGGACGGATTGATGAGAGATAGAGTAATTAAGGAATACCGTAATGTACGGTGCCCTTAAGTGAATTATAGGACATCGTAAGGTACGGTGTACTTAAGTAGAATACGAAATATGGTAAGGTACCACGAGCTTAAGTGATTTTGACATATTATAAGATATGGGCCATATACACTTGAGTGGGCTTTTTAGCTTGCAGCCTACACAAGTGGTTCTATAAATAGAACCCTTGTGTAGAAGCATTGACACATTTGAAATTTCGTTTCTCTCTCTCTCTCTCTCTCACTCAAAGCCTTCATTCGTAGCAGCTAGCACTGAGATTGAAGGAATCCGTTCGTGTGGACTAAGTAGAGGCGTTGTCATCGTTCAACGTTCGTGATCGCCACAAGAGGTAACGATTCTATCACTGATTATGCCCATTCGTAAGGATCATTAAAGGAGAAATTTTAAATTCCGCTGCGTTTTGGATCGCCCTTCTCCTTCAATGTCCTAGTCTCCGATGCCATAACATAGAAGAATTCTCATTAATATTACACTTCTTAGTGCCAGTTTGAACATGCATTAAACTATAAATGGATTCGATTTGTAAATTAATACGATAAAGACCATCAGACAATATACCATTCCCAACACATTCCGAATTATAAAATAACTCAAACAAGGTGTCTTTAAAATTAAAGGATTATCCAAAAGTTACAAGTCTAGAAACTGAAATCAAGTTTCGCGAGAAACTTGGTTCATAAAAGGTCCTTTTCAATTTCAAAACAAAACCATTATTCAAAATTAAATTGCAAGTTCCAATAGCCTCCACATGTGAGCCCATCCTGCTTCCTGATAGGACAGTCCGCTCACTTCCCACTGGATTCCTTAAGTTTTTCATACCCCGTAAGGAATTTGTTATATGGATTGTTGATCCAGAATCAGTCCACCAGGTGTTAATATTAACATCGGTCATATTAGATTCATAACAAACAAATGAGAATAAATTACTTTTCTTCTCAAGCCATTCTTTGAATCCAGGGCATTCCTTCTTCATGTGTCCTCCCTTTTTACAGAAGTAACACTTTGCTTCTTTCTTGATATCACCTTGCGGTGGTATTTTGAATTTCCCTTTCTGATTGACTTGTGACTTGTCAGTTTTGAAAGCTTTGTTCTTCCCGCGAGTGCTTGTCAGCAATGCACTCTCACTCTGTTCCATTACAAGCGTTTCTTCTTCCTGAACACACATGGTCATTAATTCATTGATTGACCATTTATCTTTATGTGTATTGTAGGAGATCTTGAAAGACCCATACTCAGATGGAAGTGTTGGTGTAAGCCCTAGAGGCCAATACTTTTGGTACTTGTATCGAATTATTTATTAATAATAAAAGGCATTTTCTTTATTATGGTTGATTAATAAAGCCCCTAGAATAGATAGTCCGTTTAATGTATTAAGTGTGACTTAATCATGAGAGCACATTAAACATAAGGACACTATTCTTAAAGTATCCGTAGTCGAGCTTTATTGTGAAGTGGGATAACATTAAAGCATTGAGACTATTATGTTTGTAGACTGATGATCACATCTCATGGATCATGGATAAAGAGTTATCAAGTCTTAAACATAGGTATGAATATTAAGAGTAATATTTATACCGGATTGACCCGCTATGAGAATACTATATAGAAAGTTATGCAAAGTATTATAAGTTATTCTCATGGTGATAATGGTGTATACCACTCTTCGACCTGAAACCAATATGGATCCTAGATGTAGAGTCGAGTGCTTTATTGTTGATCCAACATTGTCCGTAACTGGATAACCATAAAGACAATTGATGGGTACTCCACAAAGCATGCTGAGGGACATGAGTGTCCTAGATGGAATTTGCCCATCCTGCGTAACAGGATAAATGTCTATGGGCCCAATATTGAACTGGACAAGGATGACACGGTCTATACCTTGTGTTCAATATAGACATAAGGGCAAAGGGGTAATTATGCATATAATCATTATCACATGAGGTTTTTTCAGATCACATGACATTTTCGTGTCTTGGGTAGCAGTGTTGTGTTGCTAGATACCGCTCACTGTTTATTATGTGAAATGCGTGATTTAATATAATTGCCAACGTCGCGACAACCTATAGGGTCACACACAAAGGACGGATTGATGAGAAATAGATTAACTAAGGAACACCAAATACTTAAGTGGAAGACGAAATATGGTAAGGTACCAAATACTTAAGTGATTTTGGCATATTATGAGATATGTGCCAAAATACACTTAAGTGGGCTTTTTAGCTTGAAGCCCACACAAGTGGTTCTATAAATAGAACCCTTGGGTAAAAGCATTGTCACTCACTGAGACTGAAATTCAAGTGAAGACTTGGAATTTCGTTTCCCTCTCTCTCTCTCTCTCACTCAAAGCCTTCATTCGTACCAGCTAGCACTAAGATTGAAGGAATCCGTTCGTGTGGACTGAGTAGAGACATTGTCATCGTTCAACGTTTGTGATCACTCCGTGGATCTGTATCAAAGGTTTTGATCATTATCAGAGATCTGCACCAAAGGTTTGAATCGCCATAAGAGGTAACGATTCTATCACTGATCATGGCCATTCGTAAGGATCACTAAATGGAGAAATTTTTAAATTCCGCTGAGCCTTGGATGGCAATTCTCCTTCAGTGGTATCAGAGCCACTTACGAAACAGTGAATCTGATAACTGTTTTTGTTCTGTAATAATATGATTAAAGACAGAATGAATCCAATATTAAATTGAGATCGATCAAGTTATATACATATATATATATATATATATATATATATATATATATATATATATATATATATATATATATATATATATATATATATGATATATGTAATCCTGATGCAAAATACATTATATATGATATAGTGTTCTTGTTTCGTTCATTCAAACACTCAATGGTTGTTTTCCTTTGAGCGATCAATGGTTATTTGCTTCTTGATCCGACATTTGTATGGTGAAGCAATTTCGTATTGATCAATCACACTGAATCAACAATCGAGATGTGTTTGACGGTCTGAAATTGGTGCATCAGGGTTAGTGATGGCACAAGGGTTGTGTTGTCAGAGAATTATGCGATTGGGGTTTGACTGCACAAGAGTTGTGCTTTCTAGACACTTTTTGGAACAGTGTTAACCGGTTAACGAGTATGGTTAACCGGTTAACGCAATACGAAATAATTTTTTTTGAGTTTTCAAACAGTGTTAACCGGTTAACTCTTTTGGTTAACCGGTTAACGCAAGGCGGAAAACAGTTTTCCAAGACATTTTCAAACAGTGTTAACCGGTTAACGCATTTGGTTAACCGGTTAACGCAAGGCAGAAAACAGTTTTTTGAACAGATTTCAAACAGTGTTAACCGGTTAACGCATTTGGTTAACCGGTTAACGCAAGGTAAAATTTCCCGTTCGGCTAACTCAGTGCTTTAAAAGTATCAAGTGTTGATATGAAAAGCGACATCGATTTTAAATGAATTGTTCATTAAAATGTGGTGATCGGTCGTCGAAATTTAATTTGGTTTTAATTAATTAAAGAAATTAATAATAATAAAGTGTTTATTATTGTCTTGTGGTGATCGGTTATGGCCTTAGTTTTTCTTTATTTTGCTTTGGATTTTAAAATACGACCTGCGTGTCGTGCCTCTCTGTTAATCTCCCAAATGTAACTTCTTTTCTCATCTCACTCCCTCGTATGTAAAACGAGTTTCTTCATGTAATGTAATGATATGAAGAAAGCAAAGAAGTCAGTGCCAAAGGAGGACAACCTTGAAGATCTTGCTTGAAGAAGCTTAAATCGTTGTTAGGTTAGCTTAGGTTCTCTCATTGGCTTGGGAGAACAATTGCGCTAGGGGCCATAACTGTTTCATTATGTATGTATGTATGTTGATGCATGTGTATGTATGTTGATGCATGTGAGAGACGGTTTATATGATAAACAAGCCGGTGAGATCAAAAAAAATTGCAATTCCCTCAAATTAAATATTAAGTTTATGCTTTCCAAGTTTTAACACTCATCAAGACTAGTATCGATTAATGTAGGTTTCGCCTACGCGAGGTGCATGTTCTATATTAGTAAGGTACGATGGGATAATTGTAATATCCAACTGTTAAAACAATGGGTCAAACTTAACTAAACAAATTATAATAAGATTATATATATGTTTAGAAGCAAGAGTTGGGAATGATCCATATGATGGATTGGAATAAGGAGTTATTCACCCAACTGAAATTTTCGAGAGTTGTATGAGATACAATTGGAAGGAGTTTCCACCTAAATAACCTAGTTTTGTGTAATCCGCCTACGCGGACTTAGAACGAAGTGAAATATTGATCTCGATCCACTAGAAAATCTTCCAACAGGATTTTCCGAATCAAATGATGAGGGTCATTTGTTTTGAATAAAATAGTGGGAGCATGTTTAATTAAAGGCCTAATTAAATATGTCAATGATACTTATATTTTCATTAATCCTTATGTAGATAACTGTAGCGGTGTATTCGTCACTTTATGGTCTATTGATTAAACCAAAAGCAAAGCATACAAGGAATCGAGTCGCCACCGCACTTTTATTTATCCAAAGGAATGGCTAAAAAGCGAACAAAAGCCTAAGAAGTTTTACACATAGAAAACTAATGAAAAGATCAGAGATCGGGGTAAGGGGTAAATTATGCAATGGGAAGGTGTTAGGCACCCAAAACGTCCTAGGTACTCATAGGGAGCCCTTTTCACACTTGTTGAATGAAATGTTATTTGTTTATGAAAGTATTTATTGGGCAAACATGAATGGAGGGATGAGAAAAGAATATATAAGTTATTATTTTTGTGTTTGAACGGATGAACCTGTTGCCTACGTACCTTTCCATGGAAGGTAAGGATCAAAACGCCGTAGTTCGGCTAAAAGATTTCCAAAATATGAGTGGGTTCATTTTAAACAAGGGCACTAAGGTCTTTCGTTATCCACAGGAGAAAACTCAACCTTATACAAACAACAAGTCCACCATGTGAGAAAAGCTTCAACTTGCTAGTGGGGGGTTAACCCTATAATAAGCAAGGAAGTCTTACAATTCAATCACTAAGGACAAAATGTGAGATTAACATCAACAAACTAGGATAAATCAAACCTATGGCTAATGTATGAAAACTTATCAAGAATGGACAAGGCCACAAAACAATTGAATGAGTTGGATTAACCAATTAGAATTTATTTACAAAAGATGGTCAAAGTATGATTAGAATTCAATTCAAAAGAAGTATTATGAAAATGAAGTTTGAAAAGTCAAAGGCTTAAGGCCTAGGTTTCTAATTTGAAAAAGAATGAAAATGTTTGCACAATGTTTTCAAGTTTGGGTTAGCATGCAAATGGAGGTTTAAAGAAACAAAAGGATGAAAGGGTGAGGGAGTGTAAAAACTTCTTAGATGTTCACCTCTTGAGATCATATGTAAATGATCCAAGTGATTCCTTTGGAATAGGAAAATGAGCAATAACAAATAAGCAAGATAAATGGATACCGGATGCCAATCAATGGACTTACACCAATCTCACAAACAAAAGTGGATATCGGATACCAATCAATGGATTTACACCAATCTCCTAAAACAAACATGGATATCAAACGCCAATCAATGGACTTATTCCAATCTCCTCAAGCAACCAAAACATGGATATCAGATGCCAATCAATGGACTTATACCAATCTCCACAGGACAAAACAAACAAGGATACCAGATGCCAATATATGGACTTATACCAATCTCCAAAGAATGATCATAGGAAACAACTGCTAATAAATGGGCTTACAATTGACTCCTCACATACAACAAACAAAACAAATGCAATAAGCAAAAGGAAACAAGTTGCCAATAAATGGTCTTACACTCGACTCCAAGGGAATAGGATGCCAATAAATGGTCTTAGTCCCAACTCCTTCCAGATCATAGGAAACAATGGCCAATATATGGACTTACAATTGAATCCTCAATGGACAAACAAAGATGTCACAAAAGATATGAACAATGATCATGCAATGATGTACAATTAATGATGATAAATGCACAAAGGCACACATAAGCACATATGCACAAATGAATCAATCAATCAGACAAGCCAATTAGCACACACTATATACAATCAATTAGGCTCAAACAAGGTTAGACTTTACAGTCAACTGGAATGGGGTGTATGAGCTCTTAACCCTAACATTGAGAGTTAGGGTGAAGCAGATGAAATGGAGATGAGGGGTGTGCCTCGTAGCTCTTATCCCTGGCCTGGGAGAGCTTTAAATAATAGAAGGCGTGGGAGTTCAGAAAGTAGGAACTCTTCTCCACAAATGATTGACTCTATAAGATCTTGGGTTAATATCCACAATGCATCAACATGTTATGTGAGCAAAGGGATGACACACTGAATAGCAGGAGATGGATTACACATCTCTTTTATCTGTCAATTGCCTCATAAGAGGACTTTTCCTGCTTGGCACAAAGATAAATAAACACAAGCATTGCCTCTTAAGGAGGACTTCAGACAAGTGCCTGCCCACATAACAGGACAGGTCTTCCAGACTACTTGAAGATTAGAGGTTATACCTAAATGGTTAAGCAACCAAGCAAAAGCAAGTTCAAGATGAACTTAAGCAACTTATGTACCTGTGGAAACATCAAACAAATCAGTACAAAGTTCAGACAATCAAACAACAGTCAATAAGCAACAAACAATCCCAATGTACACAATGTGTAAGCCAAAGGTCAAACTCAAATGTGTCAACATCAACCTACAAAACACACAAAGATTAGTAATCAAAGGCAAACATCAATGCTCAAGTGATGAAGCATCATTAACCATGTAACTTGGATGTTCAACCTGAAATCAAAGCTCAAAGATAAGCAACAAACCACTAAGTCAAAGCCTAGGGTCAAAGATGGAGAAAAAATCCAAAACAGAAGCTGAAAATTAACATGAATCAACTTCAACCAAATCTTGAAACAATCCAAAAGGTCTCACATCAATATCATATACCAAAAGCATTTCATGATCAATTGAAGTTCAAGGCAATTTTAAAGCTCAAATGTGACCAACCAGAATGAAAAATCTCAATTAAATCAGAAATCAATCAAATAATCCCAAGAAAATTCATGCTCAATCACAACATCCATAATATGCATCATACAAAAACTCAGGACAACTGGAGATCATTTGGCATGGCAAACACATCACATAAGTTGAACATCAAAAGGTGTGATACAAATTGTCTCACCAACTTAACATGATCATAAAATAGAAATGACAAATGGTAAAAATACCAAATCAACACCAAAATGTCAAGCAAAGAGTCTAGTTTCATCATGCAAATTTTCAGATTCATTGGATAAAAGATTAGCATTTCACAAATGATATAGCAAGGCAAGGTACAAAATGGATACATGTTCACATCCCCTAGCACAAAATGAAATCCAGCCAAGCACAATTTATGGAAAAATGATCAAAAAATAATAGACAAAATAAGGAATGCAATGCAAAAAACCTCATAATTTTTGCATCAATTTTCAATTATATATGAATTTTTAAAGATGATGAAAAATTAAAAAATGACATATGAAGCATGGTATGAATACATGGAGGGAAATGTAAAATCAGCATAACATTTGAATAATTGTGCACCGGCCGGAATCGAAGTAAGGAACAATTTGAAAGTTGGCGCCTACAACCAAACGACACTGTTTGACCATACAAACCCTAAACGCGCGTTGCATGGCATTTTAAGAATCCGCAGGTAAAAATGATGAACTCACAACAGAATCCGCAACAAAGCCTATGCGTTTCCTAGCTAAATTCGCAGGAAACCTGGAAATGCTATGAACACATGAATCTTCATCCGTAAATTTCCAGAAAAATTCAAAGCATCCAGAAATCAAAACTGAGCATATCATTGTGTAGTGCCTTCATCATAGATCATGAATCCACAAATAAATCAACAAGAAACAACCAAACATGCATGGATCGAAGTGAAGAAGATTCATCAACAAAAATTCAAACAACCATATCTCACTCAAAACATCATGGATTTGCACGATTCAAAGCTCAAACTACTCAGCATACTAAGATCTATCATAATAGCATAAGAATTTTGAGAAATAAAGAGATCGATTCTGTAATCTCTTGGAGAGCAGAACTGGATTTTGTGTTGTCCAAGCCTTGCAATGCTCAAAAGCTCCTCTATGATGCTTGTAGAGTTGATTGGATGAGAGTAGGAGGTTCAATTGCACACGAATCCACCAGAATTTGAATTTGCCATGGATGCTTTCAAGCTTCGATATGCTTCAATCTTGTACTGTTTCTACTTATTCCACGTGCAAATCTTCTTATGAACACCTCAAGAACAGGAATCTAGCCAGAGAAATGGATTGAATGTGAAGAAAATGCAAGAAATTTTTGAGAGAAAGTTTGAGAGTTTTAGATCTAGATCTGAAATTGTGATTGTTAATCTGAAAAACAGTTAGGGTTTTGGTATATATATGTCATGCTAATCATCCTTTAATCATGTTTAGGCCAATGGTAATGGTAATTAACAAAAATGGAGTGTGAATGCAAATTGTGATTTTCACCCTATGCATGAAATGCATGGTGAATAGTGCATGAAAATCTGATTTAATTTCACTTAAAAATCTGTTTTGGAGCTAAAGGCAATGGCACAATGTTCAAATAATGCACCAAATTTAAACTTTAAAATTTCCCTCCAAAAATCAAGTGAATTACCAAATGTTCATGTGATGATAATGCATGTCATGTAATGCAAGATTTGGAAAACTAGAGGTCAAAATAAGAGCAATGCAAAAAGAGCCATCTAATTTGGAGTTATGCCCATTTGAAGTTCCATGCATCCTTTGCCATGTTTTGATCATATCTCCTTAACCACACATGAGAAATTGGTGATCTTGGACTTTTTGGAAATGGGAGAGAAAGATCTACAACTTTCATGTTCAACAAAATTTCATTTGAAGCTTTCTTGATGATGTAATTTGAAGTTTAAGTTAGGTTAAAACATTTCCATTTTTGGCAAGTTTGAATTATAGGTCACTTTCTATTTTTGGAAAGTTTTGACCTGACTTTAAATTCTTCAATGTTGATGTTTGAAATGTCAAATGAGACTTCTTTGAACATGAATGAGGTATTTCTAATCACTTCCCACCTCCAAATCCCACAGTTGACTTGGCAGTTGACTTTCTAGGTCTTCAGATGACCTGGCAATGTTTTGATGAAATTCAAGCCTCTACCACTTGGGATTTTGATTCAACATGATATCATAGCTCATATAAGCTCTTGTGAATGATTGTGGGGTCCAAATTCTCAAGAATGTCCACCACCTACTGCTCAATGAATGCCTTTGACTGCTTTGACCATTGATTGCTTCATCTGCAAGACAAAGGTTAGATGACATATTTTTGTACTTTTGGTTAGTGGTAAAGAGAAAAGCAATGATATACAAATGCAAAACATGCTTGGTGATCAAGAATCACTCTCAAAAAGATAACCCACCCATAAGGAAGAAGGCAAGGTGCACAAAGATCCTTGAGGCAATGAATGATATGATATGATGCCATGAGGGATCTTAGGAACAAAATTGGGGTCTTACAGATGCCTCTATTTAAGGTCATTCTAGCCGGAGAAGTGAAGTTTAGAAATCTTCATCTCGATGCGGTAGAATGGGCTTAAATAACAGTAATGAGACAAATTTTGGTCCCTAAGAGACCTCATGATGCAGATGTATGCATGCAAAAGAAACAACTCTGTGGGGAACATGGGTCCACAAAGAAGAAAAGACGATCCATCGGAGTATACACTCACCAGGAACAGAGACTCTAACGGACTCTCATGGGGATAAGAAAAAGGAAAAAGAATGCGTGAGCAGGACACGACTCTGAGTTAGGGAACAAACTGACACTGCGTGAACAAAACACGACTGGACTGGAGACCTCACTGGGGAGTGAAGGACTCAAACTGGGGAAAAGAAGAATTCCAAAGGAAAACACATCCATTGGAAAGACTCAAGCTGACTCAAACTTATCCACAAGGGATACTTCGGATAAAAATCCGGACTCGGACTGGGGAAAAGATTCACACAGAACCTCCCTGCCGGGGGAAATTGCATATATTGGGGAAAACGCCAATACAGCAAAAGGGTAAAAATCACAACAGGAAAACTCCACTGGGGAAATGTCTAACAAAGAGACTCTCCTGGAGAAGCAACAAAGAAATGAGGTGTTACCGGTATAAGGGTAACAAACTCAGGAAGAATGAATATCTAAGACCGGTATAAGGGTGAGAGATATCAATCAACCAAACATCTGAGAAAGACCTGAAAAAGGTACATCAACTCAGGAAAATCTGACTCCACAGGGGACCAAGGTCATAATAGGGAGCAGAAAGGAAGGAACACCAGGGATACCGGTTACAGGGTATATAATAGGTGACCGACCGAAGCGTGAATTGGTATATATGCCAAAATACTCATCATCCGAAAGGAGGGCTTGAAAAAGCAAATCGACTTACAGGATGGACATTCGAATCCCCAACGGGAAAACGAATCTTACTTAGCTGGGGACACAAACCCAAAGAGTGCATGAGATATAATATCCATTACCGTCAGAACGTGGATAGTATACTCGCATGAGATATATTATCTATTACCGTCAGAACGTAGATAATATACTCGCATGGAAGGAAACACCAGGGATACCGGTTACTGGGTATATAATAGGTGACCTACCGAAAACATGAATTGGCATATATGCCAAAACACTCATCATCCGAAAGGATGGATATTCGATTCTACAAAGAATACGAATCTTACTCTACTGGGGAAAATCAACAAAGGACTCAACCAAAGAGCGCATGAGACATATTATTCATTACCGTCAGAACGTGAATAATATACTCGAAAGGAAGAGACACCAAAGATACCGGTTACTGGGTATATAATAGGTGGCCAACCAAAAAGAGAGACAATCGATACCAACAACAACAGGGTATACGAAAGACAACTCACAGGGGATAAATTGCAAGCATCCGGCAATTATCCAAGAAACAAAGAAAATTCGATTCCGCAAAAGGAAATAACGAATCTTACTCGACTGGGGAAACACAACAGGCTTCGACTGAAGAGTGCATGAGATATATTATCCATTACCGTCAGAACGTGGATAGTATACTCGCATGGAAGATTATCAACAACCGGTTACTGGGTTAATAAAGGATAAATCGACCGAAAAGAAAGGCATCGGGATACCAAAACTAGGTATATAAAGATGACCGATCAAAGGGAGCAACAACATTACCAACAAAAGGGTAAATGAAAGATGACCCGTTGGGGATGAATTGCATAAACAGCAATTACCCACAAGGACTTGCTGGGGATACCATTGCTAGCATACGGCAATTGCCCAGAAGCAAGGAGGGAAAATCAACATCGAATACTGGATGAGGATAACCACAAAGAGTAACCATCATCGGTTAGGATGAATAACAAGGTTAACTCTGCAAAGGGGAGAAATTAGGGTTTACAACTACCGAATACGGGGTAGAAAACCAAACTCTGGCTAAGGATAAAATTGCTAGCATCCGGCAATTATCCACAAGAAAGCACAGACTCCATTGGGGATAAAACCACAACAACATAGGATTTAGAACTACCGAATACAGGGTAGAAGACCACAAAATCCACCATCAACAAGAACGAACCACAAAGGTTACCTCTGCTAGGGGAAAAGAGATAGGACTTACAACTACCGAGTACGGGGTAGTAGCCATCAACTCTGATGAGGATAAAAAGTAGGGTTTACATCTACCGAATACTGGGTAGAAAACCAACAACTCCGCGTGGGGAATGAAAGAATCACAAATCCGCACGGGAAACAAAATAGGGTTTATAACAAACCACCAACTGCTGGAGAGCAGGTAAATAGGATTTACAACTACCGACTACTGGGTAGAAAACCAACGACTCTTGCCGAGGAATAAAAGGTATATAACCACAAATTCCGTCAAGAGGGAAAAGGAACAAAGGACTTATAACTACCGGTATAAGGGTAGATGCCCAAAAGATTCCGCTGGGGATAAAAGAATTATTGCCGGTTACTGGGCAATTCATTCATTTACTCCACAGGGAAGCACAAGAAACAGTCGACAAATAGCCAATTCGGGATTGATCCGAAAAGACAGACTGAATCAGTACTCATCCTAATGAGGATATAACTCAATAGGAAGATCCATCCCAATATATATGTTGGGAGGAAACGGAAGAAACCGTCATCCACGAGGATATATCTCAGTGGGGAACTGCAGAAGGAAAGACAGACACTTTCTGCTTATGGGGCTGACTCTATATTGAGAGATTAAACACCCGACATCTGCTTGGGAAGATCTACTGAAGAGATCTATAACATCATAGCAGGGAACAACAAACAAAAGATATATGGCAAAAAATGCAACATGAATATCTGAATGTTTATGATTATGCATGAATATGCGTGATTTATGTTTGATGAATGCTGATAAAACAGACATATCTAACACAAACAGGCCCAGGAATCAAACGCCCGGTACTATACTTCCAGAGGAAAATCCAACTAGAAAGCCCATCTGCTGGAGATCCACATGCTAAAAAGCAAAGATCTGCGGGGGAGTAAAAGATCAGAGATATCAGGAAATCACAAAATCTCTGAGTGATGGATCAACAATCAACCCAACTGAGGAACAGAAAGTCACAACAGGCAGAACTGCCACAAAGACAAATCTATTGGGGAAAGGGAGAAATCCCAAGATTTCTGCAGGAGGAATCCTCAGTATCAACTGGGAAACAAGAGCTCATTGCACAAGCAAGAACCTGCTGAAGAGAACAGAACACGCAAGTAGAATCCGGCTGCACAAGCAACTCTACTTGGGGATACTGCCAGCCACTCCATCGGGGATACGCCCTCTGAGGGAAAAATAGATCACACAAGTAGATTTTGCGAAAATCCGCTCTACTGAGGATCAAAAGCATCAGGGAATCAACCAAATCCAAGGATGATAGATCACCAACCGACCCTACTGGGGAAATCACACAGATACAATCCATCACGCCACAAAACTACTGGCGGCTTCACTAGGGATGAGGAGGAGAGCTGGGGATCAACCACCAAATACCGAACCTTCCCAAAAGAAAACCAACAACCGCGGAGGAGGAAATAAACATTGCTCTGCTGAAGGAATAAGAGGTGAAAACCTCAACAAGCACTCTGATGGAGAGATATAGCATAAATGCAGTATATCATATCAACAACTCTGCCAGCGACTGTGCTGAGGAAACGGATAAAGTATTGGGATATCAACCCACCAACCACTGAATCTTCCAAAGGAAAACATCCATGCTGGGGAGAGAATGTTGCTGGAGAGGAAAACTGAAGTTTCCAACAAACACTCTGCTTGGGGAACAACCCCAACAAAAGCTCTGCTTGGGGAACAACCCCAACAACAAAACTGGAGAAAAAGGATACAGCCAAGCCAGGAATATGAACAAATGTCTTACCTGTTGGAAATCATGCCACCCTTGGGAGAGCACTGAGAAATTCTTAAGTATCCTTTCATCATTGTGAATGTTCACTTTGTTTAAAACAACAATTTGAAAAATTATTTGTTTAAAACAATGACATTTTACCAATTAAAACATGCAAAACCTTTGTTGATTTGAAACAAATAAGTGTGCAAATAATTGGATAAAAGCTCAAATTTATTTGATGGAATGGTAGCCTGCAAATGGCAAGACTCCATAGATCTGTACAAATTTGAAATCAGTGATATATATTGGAAGAGGGCTACATTGAACATAATGATCCTTTCTCTACCAATTTGAATCTCGATGTATTCGAAGCTTCAGTTGACGACGAATCGAGAATCTCTGACAAACAGACGGTTGGTGTAACAGAAAGTCTTGTCAGGATGCAGTTACTTGCCAAATCCCTAATTTTTGCCTAGATTGCCCCAGGGTGAGGTACTCAATCTAGCGAGATACAAATAGTCTTTTTTCATGTCTCTAACTTTTGCCTGAATCACCCTTGCGGGTTCTCCACTGAGACGCTCATTTTTTCCTAAGCCGCCCTTTCGGGTTTTCAACTTAGCGAGCTATTCTATTTTTATATACTTTTTTTTAGGCAAAGTATTTCTTGACTCCATCTGAATTCACAGGACGAGTGAAATCCTCCCCATCCATAGTTGTAAGCATCAAAGCACCACCTGAAAAGGCTCTCTTAACAACATATGGACCCTCGTAGTTTGGAGTCCACTTGCCCCTGGAATCGGGCGTGAAAGACAAGACTTTCTTGAGCACGAGGTCACCTTCTCGGAACACGCGAGGCTTGACCTTCTTATCAAAATCTTTCTTCATTCTCTGCTGATATAACTGACCATGACACATGGCAGTTAATCGCTTCTCTTCAATCAAATTCAATTGGTCGTAACGACTTTGAACCCATTCAGCATGAGTCAACTTGGCTTCCATCAAGACTCGCATTGATGGGATCTCCACCTCTACTGGGAGCACAACCTCCATGCTATAAACAAGAGAGAAAGGGGTTGCCCCTGTTGAAGTGCGTACAGATGTATGATATCCATGCAAAGCAAATGGCATCATCTCATGCCAATCTTTGTACGTGTCTGTCATCTTCTGGATAATCTTCTTGATATTTTTATTAGCAGCTTCAACAGCCCCATTCATCTTGGGTCTGTAAGGAGAGGAATTATGGTGTGCAATCTTGAACTCAGCGCACAACTCATCCATCATCTTATTATTCAGATTAGATCCATTATCAGTAATGATCTTATCTGGCACACCATAACGGAAAATCAGTTGATTCTTGATAAACTTCACAACCACCTGTCTGGTCACATTCGCATACGAAGCGGCCTCGACCCATTTGGTGAAGTAATCAATTGCTACGAGAATAAACCTGTGTCCATTAGACGCTTTAAGCTCAATCAGGCCGATCATGTCGATTCCCCACATAGAGAAAGGCCATGGTGATGAAATCACATTCAGGAGTGTCGGAGGAATATGAATCTTATCCGCGTAAATCTGACACTTGTGGCATTTCTTCACATACTTGCAGCAGTCAGACTCCATTGTCAGCCAATAGTAGCCTGCTCTCAACATCTTTCTAGCCATGGCATGTCCATTGGAATGAGTACCAAATGAACCCTTATGGACCTCAGTCATCAACAGGTTTGCTTTGTGTCTATCCACGCATCTGAGCAAAACCATGTCAAAATTTCTCTTATAAAGCACTTCACTACTGAGGTAGAAACTGCCTGACAACCTTCTCAAAGTTTTCCTATCTTTCACAGATGCCCCAGGCGGGTAGACCTGGTTCTGGAGGAAATTCTTGATATCAAAATACCAAGGCTTGTCATCTTTCACTTCTTCAACTGCAAATACGTGAGTTGGTCTATCCAAGCGCATCACGGCAATATTGGGAACTTCATTCCAATACTTGACAACAATCATTGAAGCAAGCGTAGCAAGAGCATCTGCCATCCGATTATCCTCTCGAGGAATATGATGAAAGTCAACTTCTGTGAAGAACGTTGAAATCCTTCTTGCATAATCTCTGTACGGAATGAGACCAGGCTGATTCGTCTCCCATTCACCCTTGATCTGATTGACAACCAGGGCCGAATCACCATACACATCAAGATGCTTGATTCTCAAATCAATACATTCTTCCAGTCCCATAACACAGGCCTCATACTCAGCCATATTATTCGTGCATTTGAAAGTTAGCCTTGCTGTAAACGGAATATGCGTACCATGAGGAGTAATGATTACTGCCCCAATTCCATTTCCATACTGATTCACAGCGCCATCAAACACCATCGTCCATCTGGAACCAGGTTCTGAACCTTCATCAAGTGTAGGCTCATCACAATCTTTCATTTTCAAATACAGAATCTCCTCATCTGGGAAGTCGTACTGAACAGACTGATGATCTTCAATCGGCTGGTGCGCTAGGTGGTCAGCCAAGATACTACCTTTGATAGCTTTCTGAGCTCGATACTCGATATCATACTCAGACAACAACATCTGCCAACGGGCAATCCTCCCAGTTAAAGCAGGCTTCTCAAAGATATACTTGATTGGATCCATTCTGGATATCAACCAAGTGGTATGATTTATCATGTACTGGCGCAAACGCTTAGCAGCCCAAGCCAAAGCACAACACGTCTTCTAAAGCATTGAGTACCGAGACTCACAGTCAGTAAACTTCTTACTGAGGTAGTAGATAGCAGATTCTTTCTTCCCTGATTCATCTTGCTGACCGAGTACACAACCCATCGAGTCTTCAAGAACAGTCAAATACATAATCAGAGGTCTTCCTTCTACAAGCGGAGACAAGATCGGCGGTTCAGACAGATACTCTTTGATACTGTCGAAAGCTTTCTGGCAATCCTCGGTCCAATCATGAGACTGATCTTTCCGGAGGAGCTTGAATATCGGCGCACATGTGGCAGTCATGTGGGATATAAATCTGGAAATGTAGTTCAAGCGGCCAAGAAAACCTCGGACTTGCTTCTCAGTTTTGGGTGCAGGCATCTCTTGTATTGCTTTGACCTTTGCAGGATCAACCTTAATACCTCTCTCGCTGACAACGAAACCCAACAACTTGCCGGAACAGACTCCAAATGTACATTTGTTCGGATTCAGGCGAAGTCTGAACTTCCTCAGACGCTGAAAAAGCTTCAACAAATGCTCAACATGTTCAACTTCCGTTTGGGACTTAGCAATCATATCATCAACATATACCTCTATCTCCCTGTGCATCATATCATGAAACAAGGTAGTCATAGCTCGTTGATACGTGGCTCCGGCGTTCTTCAAATCGAAGGGCATCACTCGATAACAGAATGTTCCCCAAGGTGTGATGAATGTTGTCTTCTCCATATCTTCGGGTGCCATCTTGATTTGATTATAACCGGAAAATCCGTCCATAAACGAAAAGACTTTGAATTTAGCTGTATTGTCTACCAACATATCAATGTGTGGTAGAGGAAAATCATCTTTCGGACTAGCTTTGTTCAAATCTCTGTAATCAACACACATACGGACTTTTCCATCCTTCTTAGGAACAGGCACAATATTGGCCACCCATTCAGGATATGTAGAAGTCACCAGAAACCCCACATCAATTTGCTTATGAACTTCCTCTTTGATCTTCACTGCCATATCTGGATGAGTTCTTTTGAGCTTCTGCTTCACAGGCACGCACTCAGGCTTCAAAGGCAGGAAATGTTGCACAATATCTGTATCTAAACCCGACATGTCTTCATATGACCAAGCAAAGATATCGGAATATTCTCGTAGCAGACTGATCAACCCCTTCTTGACAGACTCTTCAAGGAGTGCCCCAATCTTCACCATACGAACACAATCCTCAGACCCCAAGTTGACTGTTTCCAGATCTTCGAGATGCGGCTGAATGATCTTCTTCTCGTGCTCAAGGAGACGGGTAATCTCATCAGGAATCTCTTCAACATCATCTTCCTCTGCCTCGAATACAGGGGATTCAAAATTGGGAGATGGCGTTGGATCATTATGTTCAATGGGTTTTAGAATCAACCTGCATAATGATTTTGGTTAATGAAAAACTTTAGAATTTAAACAAACAAACCATTATGCAGATGAAAAGATTGCTTTTATTCTTGTTTTTATGGTTTTTTGTGATCACTGATTTCATGCAAAAGCAAAAAGTGAAAACAAACGGAAAAACAAATGTTTAACAATGCATTAATTGAATGAAATATCATTATATAAATGCTGCCAACAATGTCATCACTTCTCCTTTTGGCATGGGAGAAGGGTTTTGAACAAAGTGAACCATTACTCTGATCTATGAATGACTGTAGGAACATCTACAGCAACCCAATTGTGGCAGATACCACCAGGTATGATGAAGTTGCTCAAGTCCTCTGCATCCTCTTCCAAGATAGCAGCAGCTTCTTCAGTCTGATCAGCATGGATGAACCCTCCACTCTTGAACAACCCATGCTCATTGAATGCCCCAGAAGAATAGCCAATGCCAGCCCGGGATTTATTGTCTTCAAGCTCGATCATCTTCCCCAAACCAGCGACTGCACCACATTCAATGGCCAGTTTCGCATCACGGTAGGAAGTAAATGAAGGAGACTTCTTCTCAATTGGCTCAGCAATAGATAAAGCTTGGAAAGGAGTTCCAACTTCATCCTCAGCATCAATGTATGAGAAAGAAGACAAGTGGCTAACCAGGAGAGCCTTTTCTCCCCCTACCACAACCAGTTTCTTATTCTTCACGAATTTCAGCTTCTGGTGTAGGGTGGATGTCACGGCGCCAGCCTCGTGAATCCATGGTCTACCAAGGAGACAGCTATAAGATGGGTGGATATCCATAACCTGGAAGGTAACTTGGAAATCACTTGGTCCAATCTTGATTGGGAGATCAACTTCCCCAATCACGGTCTTACGCGACCCATCAAAAGCTTTCACAACAACACCACTCTGCCTCATGGGAGGCCCCTGATATGACAATCTCGAAAGAGTGGTCTTTGGCAGTACATTCAGAGATGATCTAGTGTCCACCAGCACGTTGGACATGGCATCAGTCTTGCAGTTCATAGAAATATGTAAAGCCATGTTGTGGTCTCTTCCCTCCTCAGGGAGATCAGCGTCACAGAAACTCAAAGTGTTGCAAGCGGTGATGTTTGCAACAATACTATCAAACTGTTCTATGGTGACATCATGATCAACATAAGCCAAGTCCAATACTTTCTGCAGAGCCTCCCTATGGGGTTCTGAATTCAGAAGCAAAGATAGAACGGAGATCTTGGACGGCGTTTGTAGAAGCTGGTCTACAACATTGTACTCACTCTTCTTGATGAGCCTCAGCATCTCATCACATGACATATGAAGCATGGTATGAATACATGGAGGGAAATGTAAAATCAGCATAACATTTGAATAATTGTGCACCGGCCGGAATCGAAGTAAGGAACAATTTGAAAGTTGGCGCCTACAACCAAACGACACCGTTTGACCATACAAACCCTAAACGCGCGCTGCATGGCATTTTAAGAATCCACAGGTAAACATGATGAACTCACAACAGAATCCGCAACAAAGCCTATGCGTTTCCTAGCTAAATTCGCAGGAAACCTGGAAATGCTATGAACACATGAAGATCTTCATCCATAAATTTCCAGAAAAATTCAAAGCATCCAGAAATCAAAACTGAGCATATCATTGTGTAGTGCCTTCATCATAGATCATGAATCCACAAACAAATCAACAAGAAACAACCAAACATGCATGGATCGAAGTGAAGAAGATTCATCAACAAAAATTCAAACAACCATATCTCACTCAAAACAGCATGGATTTGCACGATTCAAAGCTCAAACTACTCAGCATACTAAGATCTATCACAATAGCATAAGAATTTTGAGAAATAAAGAGATCGATTCTGTAACCTCTTGGAGAGCAGAATTGGATTTTGTGTTGTCCAAGCCTTGCAATGCTCAAAAGCTCCTCTATGATGCTTGTAGAGTTGATTGGATGAGAGTAGGAGGTTCAATTGCACACGAATCCACCAGAATTTGAATTTGCCATGGATGCTTTCAAGCTTCGATATGCTTCAATCTTGTACTGTTTCTACTGATTCCACGTGCAAATCTTCTTATGAACACCTCAAGAACAGGAATCAAGCCAGAGAAATGGATTGAATGTGAAGAAAA
Source organism: Lathyrus oleraceus (assembly GCF_024323335.1). Lineage (NCBI taxonomy): Eukaryota > Viridiplantae > Streptophyta > Magnoliopsida > Fabales > Fabaceae > Lathyrus > Lathyrus oleraceus. The sequence continues at coordinate 376,203,397 of NC_066580.1, read as the reverse complement.
TGCAAGAAATTTTTGAGAGAAAGTTTGAGAGTTTTAGATCTAGATCTGAAATTGTGATTGTTAATCTGAAAAACAGTTAGGGTTTTGGTATATATATGTCATGCTAATCACCCTTTAATCATGTTTAGGCCAATGGTAATGGTAATTAACAAAAATGGAGTGTGAATGCAAATTGTGATTTTCACCCTATGCATGAAATGCATGGTGAATAGTGCATGAAAATCTGATTTAATTTCACTTAAAAATCTGTTTTGGAACTAAAGGCAATGGCCCAATGTTCAAATAATGCACCAAATTTAAACTTTAAAATTTCCCTCCAAAAATCAAGTGAATTACCAAATGTTCATGTGATCATAATGCATGTCATGTAATGCAAGATTTGGAAACTAGAGGTCAAAATAAGAGCAATGCAAAAAGAGCCATCCAATTTGGAGTTTTGGTTGAGAAGTTATGCCCATTTGAAGTTCCATGCATCCTTTGCCATGTTTTGATCATATCTCCTTAACCACACATGAGAAATTGGTGATCTTGGACTTTTTGGAAATGGGAGAGAAAGATCTACAACTTTCATGTTCAACAAAATTTCATTTGAAGCTTTCTTGATAATGTAATTTGAAGTTGAAGTTAGGTTAAAACCTTTCCATTTTTGGCAAGTTTGAATTATAGGTCACTTTCTATTTTTGGAAAGTTTTGACCTGACTTTAAATTCTTCAATGTTGATGTTTGAAATGTCAAATGAGACTTGTTTGAACATGAATGAGGTATTTCTAATCACTTTCCACCTCCAAATCCCACAGTTGACTTGGCAGTTGACTTTCTAGGTCTTCAGATGACTTGGTAATGTTCTGATGAAATTCAAGCCTCTACCACTTGGGATTTTGATTCAACATGATATCATAGCTCATATAAGCTCTTGTGAATGATTGTGGGGTCCAAATTCTCAAGAATGGCCACCACCTACTGCTCAATGAATGCCTTTGACTACTTTGACCATTGATTGCTTCATCTGCAAGACAAAGGTTAGATGACATATTTTTGTACTTTTGGTTAGTGGTAAAGAGAAAAGTAATGATATACAAATGCAAAACATGCTTGGTGATCAAGAATCACTCTCAAAAAGATAACCCACCCATAAGGAAGAAGGCAAGGTGCACAAAGATCCTTGAGGCAATGAATGATATGATATGATGCCATGAGGGATCTTAGGGACAAAATTGGGGTCTTACAATAACCATGACAGCAAACACCTCTAACAACATATTGCGATCAAACCTTGAGAAGGAAAAATTGTCTGGGACAAATTTTCTGGATTGGTACCGAAACATGAGGATTGTCCTCAAACATGATAACGGGAAAGGCAAGGAAGTTGCCAAACCCAAAACCACTATTGCTGCTTTGAAGCCTAGTGGAAGCATAGAAAAAGAAGGCACCTGCTTCCATTGCGGTAAGACCGCACACTGGAAGAGGAAATGCCGAAAGTACCTGGAAGATAGGAAGAATGGAGTAGAGACTCCAACTTCAGGTATTTTTGTTATTGAAATAAATTTATCTACTTCTGCATCATGGGTATTAGATACTGGATGCGGTTCTTACATTTGTACAAATGTGCATGGACTAAAAAGAAGTAGAGATTTGGAAAAAGGTGAAGTCGACCTACAAGTTGGTAATGGAGCAAAGGTTGCTGCCTTAGCCGTAGGAACTTATGAATTGACTTTACCTAGTGGTTTAATAATTCAGTTACAGAACTGTTATTATGTACCTGCAATTAGCAGGAATATTATTTTCGTTTCTTGTTTGGACAAGTTCGGTTTTTCATTCATAATAAAGAACAATTGTTGCTCAATTTATTTGAATGATATATTCTATGCTACTGCACAAATGAACAATGGACTATATGTCCTTGTTCTTGAAATGCCTATTTATAACATTAATACTAAAAGGATGAAACCTAATGAGTTAAATCTAACTTACCTTTGGCATTGTCGATTAGGCCACATAAATGAGAAGCGCATTTCCAAACTCCATAAAGATGGACTCTTGGACTCTTTTGATTATGAATCATATGAGACATGCAGATCTTGTTTAATTGGAAAGATGACAAAGTCTCCATTCACAGGAAAAGGTGAAAGAGCTAATGATCTTTTGGCACTCATACATACTGATGTATGTGGACCACTGAACATACCAGCCAGAGGAGGTTTTCAATACTTCATCATATTTACTGATGATTTCAGTAGATATGGTTATGTGTATTTAATGAAACACAAATTAGAATCCTTTGAAAAGTTCAAAGAATTCAAGAATGAAGTACAAAACCAACTAGGTAAGAATATTAAAACTCTTCGATCAGATCGAGGTGGTGAATATTTAAGCCTAGAGTTTGATGACCATCTGAAAGAGTGTGGGATCCTATCCCAACTTACTCCTCCTGGAACACCCCAATGGAATGGTGTATCTGAGAGAAGAAATCGAACCCTGTTAGACATGGTCCGATCCATGATGAGTCACGCCGATCTTCCAAACTCCTTTTGGGGACATGCGCTGTTGACAACAGCTTACACACTTAACCGTGTTCCATCCAAAAAGGTTGAGAAGACACCATATGAGATATGGAGTGGTGAGAAACCACATATGTCTTACATGAAGATTTGGGGTTGCGAAGTTTATGTGAAACGACAAATTTCAACTAAGCTTGAGCCCAAATCTGACAAATGCTTATTTGTGGGGTATCCTAAAGAAACAAGAGGGTATTACTTCTACAATCCTTCTGAGGGCAAATTGTTTGTCGCTCGAACTGGAGTTTTCCTAGAAAAGGATTTTATTTCCAAAGGAACCAGTGGGAGGAAAGCAGAGCTTGAAGAAATTCAAGAATCACAAAGCATCGATACACCTATGGAGGAATTAGAGCAGGAAACACAAGTGGTTGTGAAAGAGCAACCTGCTCAAGTAGAACAAGACCAGCGTAGGTCAAGCAGGATACGTCACCTACTTGAGAGATATGGATATCTCATAACAGATCAAGGTGATGTATTGCTCATGGATCAAGATGAGCCTGCGACCTACCAAGAGGCCATAACTGGTCCCGAGTCTGAGAAGTGGCTAAAAGCCATGAAATCCAAAATAGATTCCATGTACACAAACCAAGTTTGGACCTTGGTAGAGCCTCCTGTAGGAGTTAATCCTATAGGATGCAAGTGGGTCTTCAAAAAGAAGACTGACATGGATGGTAAGGTACATACCTATAAGGCAAGACTGGTTGCAAAAGGATATAAAAAATTCATGGGGTTGACTATGATGAAACCTTTTCACCAGTTGCAATGCCTAAATCTGTTCGGATTTTACTTGCTATCGATGCATATCATGATTATGAAATATAGCAGATGGATGTCAAAACTGCTTTCCTTAATGGGAATCTTCTTGAGCATGTGTACATGACACAGCCTGGAGGATTTGACATACCAGAAGAAGCCCAAAAGATATGTAAGCTACAAAGATCAATCTATGGATTGAAGCAAGCTTCTAGAAGCTGGAATCTTTGTTTTGATGAAACGGTAAAACAATATGGATTCATAAAGAACGAAGATGAGCCTTGTGTCTACAAAAAGGTTAGTGGGAGCATGATCGTTTTCCTGGTATTATATGTAGATGACATATTACTCATTGGAAATGATGTCCCTACCCTGTAACAAGTAAAGACTTGGTTGGGGAAATGCTTTTCTATGAAGGACCTAGGTGAAGCAACCTATATATTAGGAATCAGAATCTATAGAGATAGATCACGAAAACTGCTTGGCCTAAGTCAGAGTACATACATAGACAAAGTGCTGAGACGCTTTAATATGCATGATTCCAAGAAAGGATTCATACGTATGCAACATGGCCTGTGTCAATCAAAAACACAATCCCCTTCAACTAAGGAAGAAAAGGAATGCGTGAATAAGATTCCATATGCATCTGCAATAGGATCTATCATGTATGCCATGTTATGTACTCGACTAGATGTCTCGTATGCTTTAAGTGCAACGAGTAGGTACCAATCTGATCCTGGTGATGCCTGTCGCATTACGCGAAAAACCGGTGGGAAAACGAAACAACAGAGCCGCCACCGTGCGTTATTTATCCCAAAAGAGGGAAAGGAAACGCTCGAAGTAAACCTGGAAAAGACATGGTCTCGCGACCAGAGAAAGATGGGATCGGGAGTCGGTTATGCGAAGGGAAGGTATTAGCACCCCTACGTGTAGGTGTTTAATTGGCTGCATTATATGGTAAAACACTAATGTCTTTACTGATGTCATGACATGCATATGTGACTACTTTGTAGTTACTGCAGGACTAGCTAACACAGGATTTATTGAATGTCAAACTGGACGTTGTGACATTCATACCTGTCAACAGATACTAAGGAATAGAACATCAGGAGTTCTGTTAGAACTTAGTATTCACTTGCAGTCTGGTTATCAAGGAAGAACCAGACCTGGCATAAGGCCTACTGACTGAATGTCAAACTGGATGTTGTGACATTCATCATTGACAGCAGCTACTGAAGATTGGGCAGAGTGGTGTTCTGCTATACTTCAGCATTTTACTTAGTTTGTTATTCAAGAGAATAACAGAACTAACTTAAGGCCAACTGTGTAAATGTTAAGTTGGACACTTTGACATTTACTAATGTAAGCTGGTACTGTAGTATGGTCATTTTGATCATGTATAGGTCAGCAGTTTTGTACAGTCTGTTTTCTGGAAAAACAGACTCAACATATGGACCTTGATGTCAAGCTGAATGTCGTGACATTCATTCCTGACAGCATATGCTAACTTGTAGGTTGTTCAGTTTTCTGTTATAGCTTTCTCAGGCTATTCTTTAGGAAGTCAACAGCTTAGAGAAAATCCAGGAAATCAACAACCAAGCTACATTCAATGAACCTAACAAATAGCCTATTTGTTAGCAACCTAAATATTGAATTTGTGGGAACTTATGTGACCTAAAATTCAGGAAAATACAGGTGCAAAAGCCCAGGTGCTGCAATATAAAAAGGAAGGCATTCCTCCATTCAGTTGAAGGGATTTTGAGGCGTGAAGATTTAGTGTGTCCATCTTACTTCACTGCTGTATTTTTGTGAGTCTAGAATTAGACGTATCTTGTAAGCCAAGTCATTATCAAGTAGATGATTGCTTTGGCATAGGGTGTTCATTGAGTTGTAAGTGTTGTGTCACTCGAAGCTTTTAAGCGTGAGTGCTGTGTATCTTGGTTTAAGCTGTGAAGCATAACCAAGAGTTGTTTTTGAAGTGTGACTTCAAAGTGTTTTTAATATCACTGAGGTGATTGAGGGGGAGTGAGTAGGAACTCTGATCTTAGATTAAGATTGAAATTGCATTGGGTAGGGATTAAGTGATAAGTTGTAAACGGGTGAGTTTAGCTTTGAATTGATACTACTAATAGTGGATTTCCTCCCTGGCTTGGTAGCCCCCAGATGTAGGTCATGTTGGACTGAACTGGGTGAACAATTACTTGTGTTATTTACTGCACTTACTGTTAAGCTCTGCATAATCCCTGTCTGTGCAGAATTGGATGTCATAACAACCAGTGTGACATCCAAAGTCTGATAACTAGAATTTCACTACGCATCCGTCGTACTCGACGGGATCCACGCACAAAAGAATAGAAGAAAGGTTGCTACAAACTGCTCACAAACTGCACGAGGCTGGAAGGAAACACGGAAAGACAAAAGAAACTAACTCGGCAGGATATCGCATCCTGGGCCTACGTAGTCTGTCAGGCACAGACATCAGAGTCGACGTAGTTCGGGACAGGGGAAACGTGCTCGCTAGGATGTCGCATCCTATGCATACGTATCTTCTCTGACTGGAGAAGAATCAGAGCACTCGTAGCTCGGCTAACGCACGCCAAACAAAACACAAACAGGAAACCGACTGCCAATCGCTGGACTTACGTCAAACTCCACACAAATAGGCAAACATGGAAACCGAATGCCAATCGCTGGACTTACATCAGACTCCGAACCAACAAACATACACAGGAAACCAACTGCCAATCGTTGGACTTACGTCAGACTCCAACAAGCAAACACAACACAGGAAACCAACTGCCAATCGCTGGACTTATGTCGGACTCCTAACACACACAAAGGGGTTGGAAAAGGAAAAGGTGCCCGGAGAGATCAGCTCATCTCCTGCCTACGTACCTCATCTGGTATGAGGATCAGGGCGACGTAGCTCCCCTACACAGGGAAAGAACTTCTAACCTAACCAGAAACAAAGGGAGACACAAACTACTAGGGAGACTAAGACTCGAGCCTAGAAGTTATCATGCATACGATCCCTATGTTGAGGTCTCTATCCTAACTTGCACAGGAAGCAAGCTAGCCTAAACAGCACAATCAAGCAAATACAAGCACAATAAAGCAAGCACACACACTATATGCAAACAAATGGGCTCATACAATGCTAGGCTGTAGAAACAAGCCAACTGGAATGGGGTGTTTTTAGCTCTTAACCCTAACATTGAGAGTTAGGGTGAAGCAGATGAAATGGGAAGTGAGGATAAGACCTCACAGCTCTTATCCCTGGCCTGGGAGAGCTTGAATCAAAATAGAAAGTGTGGGAGTTCAGAATGAGGGAACTCTTCTCCACATGACTGACACAACAAGATCTTGGGTTCTTATTCAAATTGCATCAACACAGGGTGTGAGCAAAGTGAATGACACAACTGAATAGCAGGGGATGGATTGCACATCCCTTTTATCTGCTAATTTCCTCTAAAGAGGTCTTTACCTGCTTGGCACAAAGTTAAACATTCACAAGCATTGCCTCTTAAGGAGGGCTTTAGACAGGTGCCTGCCCACATAACAGGACAGGTCTTCCAGACTACATGAAGTCAAAGGAGTTATACCTCAGTGGTAAGCAAACCACAAGCTAGCAAAGCAAGTTCAAGTGAACTTAAAGCAACTTAGGTACCTGTGAAAACACTAAACCAATCAGTTCAACTGTACAGACAAACAATCAACAGTTAATATCACAGACAGACAAAGCATCAGGCAACAATGAGCAAGGCACAAGCACAAGTGAACTTGTTCTCAAAGCCTACAAAACAACACAATGTTAGCCAACATCAACCAATAATCAGGCTTAAATGAATGAGTCACTCCAATCATGGCAAGGTGCATCTGAACCTGAAATCCACAATCCAAATGATAAGTCCAAACCACTAGGTCAAAGCCTAGGGTCAAAAGAGGGTCAAAAAGTCAAAACAGAACGTCAAACTTGACATGAAGCAACTTCAAACACATATTGACATATCCTAAAAAGGCTCACATCAAATTCCTTAACCAAATGCATTTCATGATCAAGTGAAGTTAAGGGCAATTTCAAAGCATCCAAATGGCCAACATGAATGAAAAATCTCAATCAAAACAGAAATGATTCCAAAAAATCTGGGAAAAATCATGAGCAATCTAGACATGCATAACATACATCACACAAAAAATCAGAAGCATTGGACATCATTAGGCATGGCAATCACATTGTACAAAACAGACAACCACAGGTGTGACACAAATTGTCACACCAAGTTAGCACAATCACAAAACAGAATTGGTGCATGTTAAAAATACCAAACCAAAGCCAAAATGTTCATCCACATTTCTAGAAACTACACACAAAATTTCAGAGTCATTGGATAATTTTTGAGCATTTTATGATGAAAGGAACAAGGCAATATCATAAATGGATACATGTTCAATCACCCTAACACAAATTACTTTTCCAGCCAAGCACAACTTGCAATTTTATGCTCATAAAAACGTAGACAGGATAAGGAGCATTGTGCAAAAAATTGGAGTCAAATTGATGCATTTTTCAATTTATAATGATTTTTGGAAGTTTGGAAAGAATTTGAAAATCAAAATGGAGCCAAGGCATGAAAATGGGAGGGAAAGTATGAAAAATAGCATGGCATTTGAAAAAGAGCATCAGCCAAGGATCGAACTCGGTCCAATTTTGAATTTTGCACGCCATCTAAAACGACCACGTTTTGGTCCTAAACCCTAAGCCCAGAAATTCCAGAATTCGTAGCAAACACATGAAGATTTCGTAGCAAATTCCTAGCGAAGTGTAGGTGTTTAATTGGCTGCATTATATGGTAAAACACTAGCTGGATTCTAATGTCTTGACTGATGTCATGACATGGTGTGTTTGTGTGACTGCACTGTAGGTTAGAATATCTAACTGTACTCTGATGTCTTGACTGATGTCATGACACACTTGAGTAGTTACTGCAGGATTAGCTAATACAGGAATTATTGAATGTCAAACTGGATGTTGTGACATTCATCCCTGTCAGTAGATACTAAGGAATAGAACAGCTGATGTTCTGTTAGAACTTAGTATTTATTTCTAGTCTGGTTATCAAGGAAATACCAGACCTGGCATAAGTGAAGGTGAGAAAAACAAGAAAGGGGGGGTTTGAATTGTTTTTAAAAATAAGCGCTTTTCAAAATGAAAATCACACAAGGATTTTATACTGGTTCGCTTATAACACAAAGCTACTCCAGTCCACCCGGCCAAGGTGATTTCGCCTTCAACAAGGACTTAATCCACTAATCTTGAAAGATTACAAACAACGCCTAAGAGAAAAATCTCTTAGTCCTCTCAAGTTTACAGACTACACTAAGTCACTTGAGGAAATCAACAAACAATAAATGAAAGATTTATGTAATCTAGAGTGCTTCTAAGAAAGCAAATATTACAGTATTAAGAACAAGAGTTTTTCACGTTATAAGCAAAAGCTTCGTGAAGATCTTAGAGAGAAGGAATGTTTTTCTTGACTTGGTGTTTCAGTATAAATTTGGCTTGTTGGCTTACTGATTTCTTAGTTTCTTCAAGGTTGATTGTAGCCTATTTATATACTCGTTGAAGTAGTAGTTGAAACTGGTGGATATTGAGATGAAGTTACGCCATCACATAATTAGCTAATGCAGGATGACTTTTTCTTCTTGAAATGACTACTTACCACAAGTAGTATTTTCTTTATTGAGATTGGAGATTAACGTCTCTTTCTCAATTAGGAAATCCATTTGCAAATCTTTTCTTGACTTAAACGTTACTCTTTCATGATTAGCAATTCCATGCTCAAACTATTTGTGTATCTGGAGAATCTTGGAATCTTGCTTCTGATGTTTAATCTCTTGTGAGTTCTGATGGATTCTTCAGATAGTGCCAAGAGCTTCTGAAGTTAGACAAACCTTTGTTCAGAGTTAAAACTTCTAGAGCTTACTACTTGTCCAGATGCTTCTGATACTTTGATGTTTTGCTCAGAGTTAGAACTTCTTGACATTGTTTCCACTTCAGATGCTTCTGATCATTTGATATTTTGTATCTGATCTTGTTTTGTATCTGATGACATCATCAGATTTCTTCCTTCTTTCTTTAGAATCCTGCACACTTAGAAACTTTTCGTTAGGGTGCCATTTTTGGTTTCATCCTTTGTTATCATCAAAATCAAGGAATCTGTTGTAGAACAATTTTTGTTCTTACAATCTCCCCCTTTTTGATGATGACAAAACAATCTTAATTAGCAGATGAAACATATAAAATATCAGATCAGATAGACAAGAGCTCCCCCTGAGATAGTGCTAGGGAGTTCTGAAGTTCTTACCAGAGTTTCTTAAGTAAAGAGGTTTCTGAAGTTCTCTGCAATTTCTTAAGTCCAAGTTAGATAATTTTATTTATAGGAAAGAATATGTTGCAGAATGCTTAAGGTTTTAGACAATATTTTCATCAGAGCTAATAATTATTTCTCCCCCTTTTTGTCAGAATCAAAAAGACATAGTAGAAAAATAAGTAAAGAGAAAATAAATAAAGAGAAAAACTGAAATTCATATAAAAGCACAAAGGCAACAAGAAAACATCAGATTCAGGGAGAAAGCAAAAACAAAGACAACAGGCAAGCAAAAATAAATCCTAAGTGCCTAAGGGTTCGGAGGCGGAGGCATTCTCTGAAGCAGCATAGCAAGCATGTTCTGGATGTTGTCGTTGACAGTATCTTGCTTGTCCATTCTGGCCCGGAGTTCATTCTGATCTTGCTTGAGTTCTTTCAGAGTCTGAAGAACCATAGGGATCACAGAAGAGGACTCCCCCAGAGTCAGAGCTTGCTGAGCTTCAGCTTCAGCAGCAGCTTGAGCTTCTGCATCTGCCAGAGCCTTTGCTTCAGCTTCCTTTTGCCTTAGGATTTCAGCTTCCTTAGCAAGTCTTTCTTCTTCTAGCCTTTTTGCTTCTTCTGCTTCTCTTGCAATTCTCTCTTCCTCTAGCCTTCTGGCTTCAGCCTCTCTGGCAAGTCTCTCCTGGAGTCTTGCCTCAGCATCTCTGATGTAGCCATTTCTGACTCGTTCAGAGACGTCCTTCAGTCTAAAGGCCTCAGATGTCATCCAGCCAATGACTCTGTTCCAGTGTGTCCTTACAGATTTAGGATCATCACTGATTTCAGAGTTAGTGACCAGAGAATCGACCTTTTGAACTGAAGCCTCTGCAATCATCATGATAGCTTCCTTAAGGGTAGGCTTAGAAAGTTCAGGTTCAGGTTCTGGTTCAGAGGTATGAGGTGGAGAGTTTGGAGGGCTGAGATTTAAGGTTTGAGGTTCAGATTCTGATTCAGGTTGGGGTTCAGATTCTGCTTCTGGTTGAGGTTCAGATGTTTGAGGTGAAGCATAAAGAGGGTTTAAATCTAAAGGTTCGGATTCTGGTTCTGGTTCAGCGGAGATGTTTGGTGGGTTGATATCAGAAGTGGGATGGTCAGAGGGTTGGTTTTCAGAAGGTATGGTGGTTGTTTGTTGTGGTGGAGGTGAAGTTGCTTCAGATTGTGGTTGTGTTTGTTGTGAAGCAAGTCTATGAGCATAAAGTGTGGCTATGGTTGGGGAATTAGGGTCAGAAAATTCAGGGTCAGAAGAGACAGAAACATATGGAGGTGATTCTGGTTCAGAGGAGGATGAAGATGAAGTGCTTTGGTGGGTTTGTGCAGGTTTAGAGGGAGGTATGAAAGTACGGGCTATATTTAGGACTGGTGTAGGTTGGGAGGTTCTGGTGATTGAGGGTGAAATATCAGAGGTGGTATAAATAGGTTGTGAAGAGAGAGGGTTAGAAGAAGCCATCTGAAGATTAGAGGTGACAGGAGGAACAGACTTACCAGTTGATATATTCAGAGGAGCTGAGGATTTGCTTCCAGAAGTTTCTCCGAGTCTGGCCTTCTTTGCCTGAGATGCTACCTTCTTTTCAGAAAGACCTCTCTTGTATCTGACGAAGTCTTCTTCAGAGTCCAGACAGTCATCAAGGCTGAAATCAGAGACGTCAACACCTTCTTCCAGCAGACGATGAAGATAGATAGCAACAGCGTCTCTGGGTTCATTCTTGAAGAATCTGGCAAGGCCATGAGGCATCTTCCTCTGATCTTTCAAACTATCCCAGGTTGTATCCAGAGTTGGCCTGACTTGAATTTTCTTGATTATCCCCATACTCTTGAGGTTTCTGGCATTCAGAGGCTTCCCCACATCTATTGCCAGATCATCCATCAGCTTGGTCTTTTCCAGCTCGTCTACCAGTCCATGCTCAATGAAGACGTCAGATAGCAATCTTCCCAGAGGAATGTAGGATCTGGGCTTCATGTTGTTTCTGGTTTCTCTGACTGAATCTCTCAGATATCTGAAAAGGAGAGCAGGGAGGCAGATCTTTATACCCTTCTGAATACAGTACAGAATGCATTTCTGGTCTGCATTGATGTAATCAGAAGAGTTAGAGGCTGGACGATGGTGAATTGTTCCTAGAATAATCTTCAGCCACACTCTGAGGTTCTGGTGCAGCTCCTTGTTCTTAGAGGGGTTTCCTTCAACGTTGGGTTTGAAGATTGTTGGGTTTATCACATCTGTAATGCGCTTTGACCTAGGAGGGATGTTGTAAATCCTTTTTCCTCCACTTCGCTCCATGTTCAACAAGGAGGCAATAGACCCTTCAGTAATAACAATCTTCACCCCCAGAACATATGAGACGATGAAGTTGTCATCTGCATCAGCATGTCTCCAGAACTCTTTGACAAGAAGTGGGTAAATAGGACCATAAAGTCTTTGGAAATAGTTTTCCCACCCTTGTTGACGAAGTTCTCCAGTTAGATCAACGCCATTTCTTCTTAGGTTGTCGAAATCAACTAACGATTCACACAACACGTCCAAACCTTCAAAAGGAGTTGAAAGGTTGATATGGCGTTCACGGTCAAGAACGTGGGGTTCTTTGTAAACAGGGGTGATAGTGACGCCTGTAACCGTTGGTGTTTGAGTGTTTGAGGTTTGAGCAGAAGAAGTTGATTCCATTTCTTGAGAGAAGTTAAAGACTTGTTGTTGTTGGGCGTCCATGGTGAAGAAGAAGATGAAGATTGAGAGCTTTCAGAGAATGCTTGAGAGAAGGGTTTAGGGTTTTAGAGTGAGTGAGAGTGATAAGTGTGTGAAATGTGAGAAAAGTGTTTATATACCCTAAGTTCAAACACATGCAAAACGACACACATTCCAGCGTTAGCACAAAAATCAAAATAGCACGTTTGGGGGGAAAAATGATTACAGCTAATAAATGAATGTCTAATCCCACAATACGCACACTGCTCGAGGAGAACTCAAACGTTCTGACCTTTGAATTTCTTTTGACAGCTGTCTAGAAGTTCTAGGGTTAGACGCTTAGAGCTCCACGTGTTGATGTATCTGATCTTCAGGAATACCAAAAGATTGGTTTCTGAAGATTTCTAACTCAGATATCTTTTTAACTTGGTAGAAGTATCAGAGTCAGAGGCAGAAATACATTTGTTTACATCAGAGTCACATTTTACATTTTCAGAGCCATATTTCATTCAGGGCAATTTTTAATGTTCAGATGTTCTAAGATAAAGAGAAATCTATCTTCAGCTAGAGGCTTAGTAAAGATATCTGCCCATTGATGTTCTGTATCAATGAACTTCAATGTTACTATCCCTTTCTGAACATAGTCTCTGATAAAATGATGTTTTATTTCTATGTGTTTGGCTCTGGAATGTAGAATGGGATTCTTACTTAAACAAATAGCAGCAGTATTATCACAAAAGATAGGAATGTTACTCTCAAAGATTTGTAGATCTTCTAGCTGATGCTTCATCCAGAGCATCTGAGTTGTGCACAGTGATGCTGAGATGTATTCTGCTTCTGCAGTTGATAGAGCAATAGTTGACTGTCTTTTGCTAGCCCAGGAGATTAGATTGTTTCCCAGAAGCTGGCAATTCCCAGATGTGCTTTTTCGTTCTATTCTATCTCCTGCATAATCTGCATCACAATAACCCGAGAGTCTATACTCTGATGTTTTCTCATACATCAGGCCCAGGTTAGGAGTTCCTTTCAGATACTTAAGAATTCTTTTAACTGCTGTTAAATGAGATTCTCTAGGATCTGATTGGAATCGGGCACAAAGACAGACACTAAAGAGAATATCAGGACGAGTAGCAGTCAGATAGAGGAGAGAGCCTATCATACCTCGATAGAGCTTCTGACAAACCTTGTTGCTTACCTCTTCCTTCTCCAGAATGCAAGTTGGGTGCATGGGAGTTTTTGCAGAGTTGCATTCAGTCATGTCAAACTTCTTCAGAACGTCTTTAATGTACTTGCTTTGATGAACGTACGTGACTTCTGGAGTTTGATTAATTTGAATTCCCAGAAAGAACTTTAATTCTTGCTTTAAACTCATTTCAAATTCTGCCTGCATTAACTTAGAAAATTCTTGGCAAACAGAGATATTAGCAGAACCAAAAATAATATCATCAACATAAATTTGGCATATCATGAGATCATTATTAAGGTTTTTACAGAAGAGTGTAGAATCAACTTTCCCTCTGATAAAATTTTGTTCCAGAAGAAAATTGCTTAATCGTTCATACCAAGCTCTGGGAGCTTGTTTAAGTCCATATAAGGATTTTTTAAGTTTAAAAACATGTTCTGGAAAGTTTGAATTTTCAAAACCTGGAGGTTGATTGACATACACTTCTTCTGAAATATAACCATTAAGAAATGCACTCTTGACATCCATTTGATATAATTTAATAGAATGATTAATAGCAAAAGATACAAGAAGATGAATAGATTCTAACCTCGCAACTGGAGCAAAGGTTTTATTATAGTCAATACCTTCTTGTTGACTGTAACCTTGAGCTACCAGTCGAGCTTTGTTTCTGACAACTTCTCCTTTCTCGTTCAACTTGTTTCTGAAAACCCATCTGGTTCCAATGACATGAGTGCCTCTGGGTTTAGGAACGAGATCCCAGACATCATTCTTTGAGAATTGATCCAATTCTTCTTGCATAGCTGCCACCCAGTCGTTATCCTGAAGTGCTTCATCACAAGACGTAGGCTCAATCAGAGACACTAGTCCAAGAGGAGTATCTTCAGAAGTCCTGAAGGTAGATCTGGTTCTGACAGGTTCGTCCTTGTTTCCCAGAATCAAATCTTCAGATACATTGATACGACTTTTGACTTTCTTTGGGATTTCTGGAGATTTAATTTCTTCAGAGCTTTGAGTGACAGTTGCTTCTGGAGTTTTATCAGATTCTACAAGAGTGATTTCCAAATCTGCAAACTTTTCAACTAGCTTTGACTTTTCAGGGTCAAGCTTATCATCAAATCTGACATGAATTGATTCTTCCACAATTTTGGTTTCTGTGTTGTATACTCTATAGCCTTTAGAGCGTTCTGAGTATCCTAACATAATACCTTTCTGTGCTTTGGAATCAAACTTGTTCAGATGTTCTTTAGTATTTAATATAAAACAAGAACATCCAAAAGGATGAAAATATGAAATGTTTGGTTTTCTTCCTTTACACAGTTCATAGGGAGTCTTTTCCAGAATAGGTCTTATAGAGATTCTATTCTGAATATAACACGTTGTATTTACAGCTTCTGCCCAAAAGTGCTTTGCTACATTAGTTTCATTGATCATGGTTCTGGCCATCTCTTGGAGTGTCCTATTCTTCCTCTCTACAACTCCATTCTGTTGTGGAGTTCTAGGGCAGGAGAAATCATGGGATATTCCATTAGAATCAAATAATTCTTCAAAATCTTTATTTTCAAATTCTCCACCATGATCACTTCTGACTCTAATAATTTTAGAGTCAAATTCTTTTTGCACTTTGGAACAGAAACTTGTGAATACAGAGTGAGACTCACTCTTGTGCCTTAGGAATTTTACCCATGTCCAGCGACTGTAATCATCAACAATGACTAGTCCATACTTCTTTCCATTAACTGATGTTGTTTTCACAGGACCAAATAAGTCAATGTGAAGAAGTTCCAGAGGCTTAGAGGTAGAAACAACATTTTTCTTTTTAAAGGATGTTTTTGAAAATTTTCCTTTCTGACAAGCATCACATAGAGCATCTGAAGAAAACTTCAGTTTAGGTAGGCCTCTGACTAACTCGAGTTTAGTTAGCTGAGAAAGTTTCCTCATGCTAATGTGGCCCAAGCGTCTATGCCATACCCATTGCTCTTCGTGAACTGACATTAGACATTTAACATTTTGATCTTTTAAATCAGAAAGATTTATTTTGTAAATGTTGTTTTTCCTCTTGCCTGTGAAAAGGACAGAGCAATCGTTCTGATTAATGGCTTTACATGTTTTTTGATTGAAGATTACATCATAACCGTTATCACTTAATTGACTTATGGATAACAAGTTATGCATTAATCCTTCTACATAAAGAACATCAGATATAGAGGGAAGAGTACCATTACCAATAGTTCCGGAGCCTCTGATCCTTCCTTTCTGATCTCCTCCGAAACCTACAAATCCAGCGTCTTTAAGTTCCAGACTTTGGAACATAGACTTTCTTCCCGTCATGTGTCGCGAGCATCCAGAGTTCAGGTACCATGACTGGTGTCTGAACTTTGCTGCATAGGATATCTGCAACATAGATAATCTTATCTTTCGGTACCCAGAATCTCTTGGGTCCTTTTAGATTAGTTTTCCCAGAGTTTCTTATAACTTTGGGTCTTCTAGCATTTTTAAATTTGTGTTCTTGTGTGTGTGTGTAGTGATATGAAAAAGGAGATTTAATTTGATCACTTGTAGAAGTTTTATCTTCCTTAGGATCATACCCAATTCCCCTTTTATTGTTCTGACTTACTCCATAAATCATGGATGCCATAATACTCCTATCTATCCCATTCTTCAGAAATTCTTGAAAGGCTTCTTCATATTTATAAATAATTTTATTTGAAGTTTGTGGTGCTTGAGATAACATTTCTTCTAATTCTGAGCTTTTTGTTTTTGCTTCATCTCTTTCTAACATTAAAGATTTGATTGTATCTTCTTGTGATAGAATTGTTATCTCAAGTTCACTACACTCTTCAAATTTTGCTTTAAGACAGCCTTTAATATTTTTAAACTTTTGTTTTAATTTCTGATAAGAGGTAAGAGTTTCTGACAAACATGATTCTAAGTCAGATCGAGAAAGTTCAGAGAATACCTCTTCAGATTCTTCATCTGAGCTGCTGGATGTGGTAGCCATAAGTACTACGTTGGCCTGTTCATCAGAGTCAGATTCTGATGATCCAGATTCACTATCATCCCAGGTAGCCAACAGTCCTTTCTTTGTTCTGAAGGTGTTTTTCTTGAAGCTTTCTTTTCTAGGGTTGTCTTTCTTTAGCTTAGGGCATTCATTCCTGTAATGACCTGTTTCTTTACATTCATAACAGGTAATATCTTTGTTAGCTTTACCTTTTGAAGTTGACTCTGATCGATCCCCTCTGGGTCTTGGTCTTCTGAAGTTGTTGTTCCTCTTTTTCCAGAGTTGCTTAACTCTTCTGGTTAGTAGGGACAACTCTTCTTCATCATCAGAGTCTTCAGGTTCAGAGTCGTCAGTATCTTCAGTTTCTGCCTGGAGAGCTTTGGTTCTGTCAGGTTTCCGTCTTTCAGATCTGGACTTTAGCGCTACGGACTTGTTCCTTTTCTGAGGTTCATCCTCCTCTAGTTCTATCTCATGACTTCTGAGAGAACTAACATGTTCTTCAAGGCTGATATTGTTCAGATCCTTTGACAGCTTCAGAGCAGTAACCATAGGTCTCCATTTCTTTGGCAGACTTCTGACTATCTTCTTAACATGATCTGCAGTTGTGTATCCTTTGTCTAGCACTTTAAGACCTGCAATAAGAGTTTGAAATCTGGAAAACATAGCCTCTATAGCTTCATCATCTTCCATTTTGAAGGCTTCATATTTCTGGATAAGCGCCAGAGCCTTCGTCTCCTTGACTTGGGAGTTTCCTTCATGGGTCATCTTCAGAGAGTCAAGTATATCTTTGGCTGTCTCTCTGTTGGTGATCTTTTCATATTCGTTGTATGATATAGCATTTAGAAGTATTGTTCTGGCCTTGTGATGATTTTTGAAGATACGTTTCTGATCTTCTGACATCTTGTTTCTGGGAACTTCAGCTCCATTTTCCAAGACTGGAGGTGTATATCCATCTGTGACAATGTCCCAGAGGTCAGCATCATAACCCAGAAAGAAACTTTCGATTCTATCTTTCCAGTAATCAAATTTCTCTCCATAAAAAACAGGAGGCTTAGCATTGTAAGAATCTCTTTCATTTGAGTGGGCCATTGTTTTTCTCGTACTGGATCTCTCTACACGGTTAAGTGTTTGATTAGAAAATCAATAACAGAGCCGGAGCTCTGATACCAATTGAAGGTGAGAAAAACAAGAAAGGGGGGGTTTGAATTGTTTTTAAAAATAAGCGCTTTTCAAAATGAAAATCACACAAGGATTTTATACTGGTTCGCTTATAACACAAAGCTACTCCAGTCCACCCGGCCAAGGTGATTTCGCCTTCAACAAGGACTTAATCCACTAATCTTGAAAGATTACAAACAACGCCTAAGAGAAAAATCTCTTAGTCCTCTCAAGTTTACAGACTACACTAAGTCACTTGAGGAAATCAACAAACAATAAATGAAAGATTTATGTAATCTAGAGTGCTTCTAAGAAAGCAAATATTACAGTATTAAGAACAAGAGTTTTTCACGTTATAAGCAAAAGCTTCGTGAAGATCTTAGAGAGAAGGAGTGTTTTTCTTGACTTGGTGTTTCAGTATAATTTTGGCTTGTTGGCTTACTGATTTCTTAGTTTCTTCAAGGTTGATTGCAGCCTATTTATATACTCGTTGAAGTAGTAGTTGAAACTGGTGGATATTGAGATGAAGTTACGCCATCACATAATTAGCTAATGCAGGATGACTTTTTCTTCTTGAAATGACTACTTACCACAAGTAGTATTTTCTTTATTGAGATTGGAGATTAACGTCTCTTTCTCAATTAGGAAATCCATTTGCAAATCTTTTCTTGACTTAAACGTTACTCTTTCATGATTAGCAATTCCATGCTCAGAGTATTTGTGTATCTGGAGAATCTTGGAATCTTGCTTCTGATGTTTAATCTCTTGTGAGTTCTGATGGATTCTTCAGATAGTGCCAAGAGCTTCTGAAGTTAGACAAACCTTTGTTCAGAGTTAAAACTTCTAGAGCTTACTACTTGTCCAGATGCTTCTGATACTTTGATGTTTTGCTCAGAGTTAGAACTTCTTGACATTGTTTCCACTTCAGATGCTTCTGATCATTTGATATTTTGTATCTGATCTTGTTTTGTATCTGATGACATCATCAGATTTCTTCCTTCTTTCTTTAGAATCCTGCACACTTAGAAACTTTTCGTTAGGGTGCCATTTTTGGTTTCATCCTTTGTTATCATCAAAATCAAGGAATCTGTTGTAGAACAATTTTTGTTCTTACAATAAGGCCTACTGACTGAATGTCAAACTGGATGTTATGTCATTCATCATTGACAGCATATACTGAACAATAAACAGAGTGGTGTTCTGCTACACTTCAGTATGTTTCTTAGTCTGTTCTTCAAGAGGATAACAGAACTGACTTAAGGCCAAATGTATAAATGTCAAATTGGATACTTTGACATTTATTAATGTAAGCTGTTACTGTAGTATGGTCATTTTGGTCATGTACAGGTCAGCAAAATTGTACAGTCTGTTTTCAGGAAAAACAGACTTAGCATATGGTCCTTGATGTCAAGCTGAATGTCGTGACATTCATTCCTGACAGCATATGCTATATTGTAGGTTGTTCAGTTTTCTGTTTCAGCTTTTTCTCAGGCTATTCTTCAGGGATTCAACAACTGAGAGAAAATCCAGGAAATCAACAACCAAGCTACATTTAATGAACCTAACAAATAGCCTATTTGTTAGTAACCTAGATGTGGAATTTAAGGGAACTCGCGTGACCTTAAATTCAGGAGAATACAAGTGCAAAGGCCCAAGTACTGCAATATAAAAGGAAGCCGTTCCTTAATTCAGAACTGGGGATTTTGAGGCGTGAAGATTTAGGGTGTCCATCATACTTCACTGCTGTATTTTGTGAGTCTTGTATTAGACATATCTTGTAAGCCAAGCCATTATCACGTAGATGATTGCTTTGGCATAGGGTGTTCATTGAGTTGTAAGTGTTGTGTCGCTCAAAGCTTTTAAGCGTGAGTGTTGTGTATCTTGATTAAAGCTGTTAAGCACAATCAAGAGTTGTTTGAAGTGTGACTTCAAAATTGTCTTTAATATTGATTAAAGGTAGTAATCACTGAGGTGATTGAGGGGGAGTGAGTAGGAACTCTGATCTTAGAGTAAGATTGAAATTGCATTGGGCAGGGATTAAGTGAAGAGTTGTAAACGGGTGAGTTTAGCTTTGAATTAATACTACTGATAGTGGATTTCCTCCCTGGCTTGGTAGCCCCCAGATGTAGGTCATGTTGGACTGAACTGGGTAAACAATTACTTGTGTCATTTACTGCACTTACTTTTAAGTTCTGCATAATTCTTGTCTGTGCAGAATTGGATGTCATAACAACCCGTGTGACATCGAAAGTCTGATAACTAGAATTTTAATTGGTATCAGAGCAGGCACCCTGCCTGTTAATTTCTGGGTGAGATCTAGGGAAGTTACTTTCTAGTACCATGGACAAGGACATAGGACACTCAAATAGACCACCCATGTTGGATGGCTCTAACTATGATGACTGGAAGCCTCAGATGATAGCCTTCTTAAGGTCTCTAGATAGCAAAGTCTGGAGAGCTGTCAACAAAGGATGGGAACATCCAACAAAGACAGGTGAAGATGGAGTCGGTGTGCAGATTCCTGAAGAAGAGTGGGACAAGGAGCAAGAGGCATTAGCTCTTGGAAATTCCAAGGCCTTGAATGCATTGTTCAATGGAATCAGTAAGAACATCTTCAGGCTGGTGCACCACTGTGAGCTAGCTAAGGAAGTCTGGGATACCCTCAAGGTAACTCATGAAGGTACTTCCAAGGTGAAGATGTCCAAACTTCAGATGCTGACCACCAAGTTTGAAAATCTGAGGATGAAAGAGGATGAGACTATTCATGACTTTCACATGAATATTCTTGAAATTGCAAACACCTCTGGTGGACTAGGTGAGAAAGTGGCTGAAGAGAAACTTGTAAGAAAGATTCTCAGGTCCTTGCCTAAGAGATTTGCTATGAAGGTCACAACCATAGAGGAGGCGCAGGACATCTGCAAGATGAAGGTGGATGAGCTAATTGGTTCTCTCCAAACCTTTGAAATGGGCATGTGTGAGAATGCTGAAAAGAAGAACAAAAGCGTAGCTTTTGTATCTAATGCTGAAGAGGAGTCAGAAGCAGGATATACTGGAGGTGATGAAAGTATATCAGAAGCCTTAGCCATGCTTGGGAGACAGTTCAACAAGTTCGTGAAGAAGATTGATCAAAGAGGTAGACCTAATGTCAAGAACATCCCATCTGACATCAAGAAAAGATCAACTTCTGAAGAAAAGTTCAACCAAGGCAAGGGAATCCAGTGTCATGGTTGTGAAGGGTATGGACACGTCAGAGCTGAATGCCCCACTTACCTCAAGATGCAAAAGAAGGGGCTAACTATCACATGGTCTGAAGGAGATTCTGAAAGTGAATCTGAAGGAGAATCTGCAAAACATGTCACTGCACTAACCAGTGTTTGTGCCTCTGATGATGACTCAAGTGCAGATGAACTGACCTTTGATGAACTTGCTGTAGCTTATAAGAAGCTGTGTGTCACCAGTGCAGAAGTCCGTGCACAAGGAGAAAAGCAGAAGAAACTCATCAAGGAACTGGAAGATGAGAGACAGAAGCATCTGACAGCCATAGAGGGTCTAAATGGTGAGATTACCCAACTGACCTCCAAGCTGAATCAGATGACTAAATCCATCAGAATGATGAACAAGGGAACTGACACCTTGGAAGAGATTCTAAAGGTGGGACAGAAGTCTGGAACCACATCTGGCCTAGGCTTTGGGAAAAGATCCTCAGCTGAACGCAAACGCCCAAAGGCTAAAGTTCAGAAATTCAAGCGGAAGTCAAAGCCAATGTCTCAACATCGGGGAACCAGGATGAATAATCATCAGAAGAGGAAATACCAGGAATGGAGGTGTCACCACTGTGGTAGGCTTGGGCATATAAAAGCCTTCTACTACAGGCTTCATGGTTACCCTAACCAAGCCTCGCATGTGAGGCCTAAGCATAAGACATATAAGCACTATGTCCCCATCAAGAAGCAACAGTGGTATGCTAGGTTAGCTCACACAGCTCTAAGGGCTTCTACCAGAGAAGACTGGTACTTTGACAGTGGATGCTCAAGACATATGACTGGTATGGAAAATCTATTGGTGGATATTCAACCTCACACTACCAGCTATGTGACCTTTGGTGATGGTGCCAAAGGAAAAATAAAAGGTGTGGGTAAGCTGGACTGCTCTGGAGTTCCAAAACTGAATAATGTGCTGTTAGTAAGAGGACTAACTGCAAATCTCATCAGCATAAGCCAGCTGTGTGATCAAGGATTCTACGTTCAGTTTACTAAGGAGCTATGTATTGTGACAAATGGTGACAATCAGGAAGTTATGAGAGGATCCAGGTCCAAAGATAACTGTTATCTGTGGGAACCTAAAGTCTCAAACTTCTCCACCATATGCTCCTCAGCCAAGGAAGAACAGGAGGTGAAGCTGTGGCATAGATGTCTTGGACATCTCCACTTACGGGGAATGAAGAAAATTATATCCAAGGAAGCAGTCAGAGGAATTCCAAAGCTGCTCATTGATGAAGGAAGAGTCTGTGGAGAATGCCAAGTGGGTAAGCAAACCAAGATGTCACATCCGAAGCTGGGACGTCCTACAACTTCCAGAGTTCTAGAACTGTTGCACATGGACTTAATGGGACCTATGCAGGTTGAAAGTCTGGGTGGGAAGAGATATGCCTACGTGGTGGTCGATGACCATTCCAGATACACGTGGATAAGCTTTATCAGAGAGAAGTCAGATACATTTGATGTCTTCAAAGACCTGTGCATCAGACTTCAAAGGGAAAAGGACAGTTGTGTGGTCCGGATTAGGAGTGATCATGGTACGGAGTTCAAGAATTCCAAGTTTGATGAGTTTTGCTCGTCTGAAGGAATAAGTCATGAGTTCTCCTCCCCTATAACTCCTCAGCAGAATGGGATAGTTGAAAGGAAAAATAGAACTATTCAAGAATCTTCCAGAGCTATGATTCATGCAAAGAAGCTCCCTATGCATTTTTGGGCTGAAGCAATTAATACCGCGTGCTATGTCCACAACAGAGTCACCTTGAGAAAAGGAACCTCGTCCACACTGTATGAAATATGGAAAGGCAGAAAACCCACTGTGAAGTACTTTCATATATTTGGGAGTAAATGCTACATTCTCACAGATCGTGAACAGAGAAGGAAACTGGACCCCAAAAGTGATGAGGGTATATTCCTAGGATACTCCACTAACAGCAGAGCATACAGAGTGTTCAACTACAGGACCAATGTCCTGATGGAATCCATAAATGTTATTGTGGATGATAAAGAGGAAGGAATCAATGTCATAAAGGATGTTGAAACATTCACTGACATTTCAACAGACAGTCCAGGTAAGTCTGAAGAAGTACAGGAACCTCCTCCTGAATGTGAAGTAGATGCAACCACCAAAATGCCATCTATCAGAATTCAGAAAGACCACCCTAAGGATCTTATCATAGGGGATCCCAATAGTGGTGTAACCACCAGGTCAAGGGGAATAAGTTCAAATTCCTGTTTTGTATCCAAGGTTGAACCAAAGAATGTGAAAGAAGCCCTGGCTGACGAATACTGGATCAATGCAATGCAAGAGGAACTTGAGCAGTTTAAAAGGAATGAAGTATGGGAGCTAGTTCCAAGACCTGAAGGAACCAACATCATTGGTGTAATACCCCAAAATTTACCCTTCATTTTTCCTGAAAAAAAAAAAAAAAAAAGAAAAACGAAAAAAAAAAATTTAATTAATTAATTAATTAATTAAATAAATAAATAAAATAAATAAATAAAATATAACAAATTATTTTGGACTTGGGTCTCCCTCATTTGAGCCCATTACCCACGAAAATCAGTCTATAAATACTGAAGTTTCAGTAAAGGAAAACACACTTTGAGTTACACTTGGAGTTACACTGGGAGATTCACTGGAGAAAGAAGGAAGAGAAGCAAAACCCTGAGGAAAAGATAGTGAGAGAAAAGCCAACAGAGTTCAGAGCAACCTCCAAACCCTGAAAGGAACTCAACTTATAAACCTCACGGGCGCAACTCAATCAAACTCTCCAATCAGGTTTGCCCTATATCCATCATCTTTATGCCTTTTATTTGAATGCTCTAAATGTATGAGGTATTATGGGTGAATTTGATACCTTTTTGTGAGCCTTTTGTGAATTTTGATGGAATTATTCATGTGGTTACATTTTGATTTAGGGGCAACTCTGGGTTACCCTATTTTGTTTATTCTAACATGTCTTGTGTTTCCATGGCATTGTTTTCTCTTGATTTCATCCTACTACTCTAACCCTTTGTCGAGTTTTGTGAGGGCTCACATGGCTTTCGCAGAGACACTCGCGTGGTTTCCCACTTTATTTGTGGGATACCCCCTGGAGTTTTATTCTGATTATTCGTGTTGACTGATTTCCTTTGACGGTCCAGCTGGAGACATTTCAGGGTTTCTTGCCCCTTAACTGCTATAGCTTCGGATCTTTATCTGTGTGGTAATTTTTTCCTTTCTCATACTTTATCGCTTTCTTAGCTGGAAGACCTCGATAGGAGGCAATGTTTGAGCCCCTTGGTGGCATTTTACTTTGAGATACATGTTTTGTGTTTTGTATTCATATCCCTGCAGGTAGCGCGGTTCCTTCGTCAAGGACTGCCTTTTTGCCCTCGAGCATCCCAAACCCTAAAACCCAAAGCAACACGTTTACTCCTTCTACTACAGGCGAGTAAGTCTCCAAAGGTCGAGCATCCGGTAGATTGCGTAGTAACGTTGTTCGTCCAAAACCCAATCCATAACCCCGTAGTTAGCCGAACTACGGCTTGCTCTGATTCTCATTCCAGACGAGATACGTAGGCATAAGACGCGATGTCTTAGCGAGCACACATCCCCCCAACTCATAGGTCAGCCGAGCTACGAAGACTCTGATTCTCATATTCAGATGAGATACGTATGCAGTGGATGCGACATCCGCGCGAGTCATTTCTCTTAACCTTTTTAGTAAATACACACGTTAGGTAAACCCACACCCTTTAGACAAAAACTACAAAAGTGGATCCCGTAGAGTACTATGGATGCGTAGGGGTGCTAATACCTTCCCTTCGCATAACCGACTCCCGAACCCAAGATTTGGTTGCGAGACCCCGTCTTGTCCTTTCCTTTTTCAGGTTTACTTCGAGCGTTTCCTTTCCCTCCTTTGGGATGAATAACGCACGGTGGCGACTCTTCTGTGATTTTCTTTCACCGGTTGTTTTTTTCGCACACTGTATTTTTCAGGTTGCGACAGCTGGCGACTCTGCTGGGGACCCTAAGAAGTTGACCTCTTGCTGGTCCATCTTCCCTAAGCGAGTCCCTCCTAGCTTTTGTAGTTTGTTTGTGTATTGGGTGTTCATGCTTTTGTACAGTTATTTATTTACCTGGTTTACCTTATTACATTGTGTACATATCATTGTTGTATCTGTTGGTTGGCTATGGCTGCTTGGTGATCTTTGTGAGATGAGTTCTATACCCGAACTCGAGTGCACTTAAGATAGGAGAATGGCATAGTCCTGTCAACTTGTGTGGAGTATTCCTTAGCGAGTTGACTTGCAAGCCCATTCACTTGGTGGAGGTCATGTTGAGATCAATAATGTCACATAAGTAAGTTGTGGTTAGACATTACTTGTTCCAATATAGACCTAAGAAGCCAAGGACCTTAGTTTACCTAACCCATCTTGGCCTATTCGTAGGATGTAGTGCGAAAGTCGTTCAAATGTAAGATTTGATACGATTGTTACGCGATACTACACTCATAAGAGTCTCTCTTGAGAATATTGTTGGAATACGAGTAGTCGTTCCTCTAATAATATCCGAAAGATGGGATTATGACTATGGGAAACTTTTTGTAGAACATGTTTGGCAGGTTTAAACCTTAGTACACTCCTTTTGGGTGGTTCTTAACCTAAACTCCATGCTCGTGACTTGCGACAAACCCTTGATTCATGGTTGATCCGATCAGGTATCCTTAATATCAATGAAACTCGGGTGTTGATAAGGTGTAAACCATAATCCTCCAAAATGGGTGGTTGATATTAAGGATAACATGATCCATCCCATGACCTTTGTTTGGTGTGCTCTTAATTTCTCTCCAGACAGTGAAACCTGACAGATGTTCAAGCAGATATAGCAATCCTGATTGACATACCACTGCATTGCATTCACATCATCACATCATTTGCATTCATATCATTTAACACATGTTTATCCTTTTCAAGGGGTTTAAATCTTCTTCTTGATTCTAGTCGGGGTTTTCTTCTTACGCTGTTTATCAAATGTGAGACTGGAATCAAGGGGGTAGAATACCTTTTGGAATTGATAAACATGTCATTGCATTTGCATAGTCATCCGCATGTCTTGCATAACAGGTACCGCCACAGTGTTCTCAGTTTGTTTGGTGTCCCACTAGCAGGATAGCTGACTCAGGCATTCATCGATACGGTACCCGAAGGAATCAACAGAGAGCAATGGAGAGCCTACAAGCAGAGCTCGCCGAGATGAAGATTCGCATGAATCAATTCATGGATTTGGTTCAAGGGGTGGCTCAAGGACAGCAGGAGCTTAGATTGTTGGTACAGAGGGATCCCTCTATTACTCAACCGGAGACGTTGGCTGATCCTCCAGCTGGAGAGGCTAATGGTCCCAATGGACTAGGGCCTATCCCGATCCCGCGTATCAACCTAGATCAACAACCCATTAAGGATGGTCAGGATGATCAGTTCCCTTTGCTTCAGGAAGACTTTGGCATGGACCCCATGTTTAAAAGATTGGAAGAGAGGTTGAAAGCAGTGGAAGGACAGAATCTTCTGGGAGTAGATGTTGCTGACTTGGGGCTGGTCCCAGGTGTGCGAGTGCCACTGAAATTCAAGGTCCCGATATTTGACAAATACAATGGCAGCTCTTGCCCCAAAACTCACGTGCAAGCCTATTTCCGTAAAATGGTTGCATACTCTGACGACGAGAAGCTACTTATGTACTTCTTCCAGGACAACCTGGCTGGGGCATCCTTGGAATGGTATATGAGGCTGGACAGAGCCCACATCCGTTGCTGGAGGGATTTGGCGGAGGCTTTCGTGAAGCAGTACCAGTATAATGCAGACATGGCTCCGGACAGAACTCAACTTCAGAATCTGTCTCTTAAAAGCAATGAGTGCTTCAGGGAATACGCTCAACACTGGAGGGATACAGCTTCCCGTGTTCAGCCTCCTATTTTGGAAAAGGAAATGGCCAACATGTTCATGAATACGCTGCCTGGACCTTATCTGGAGCGTCTGGTGGGGTGCAATGCTTCCAACTTTGCTGATGGGGCTGTCAATCCTAGAGGTAGTGGAATTGGCGCTGTCATTACTACTCCGAAGGGTGCCCACATGCCTTTCACCGCTCGTTTGACTTTTGAGTGCACAAATAATGAAGCTGAGTACGAGGCCTGTATCTTGGGTATTGAGCAAGCCATTGATCTGAGAATCAAGACTCTGGCATCTTCGAAGATTCAGCTCTGGTGATCAATCAAGTGAATGGTGATTGGAATACTCTCCAGCCCATTCTAGTCCCCTACAGAGATTACACGAGAAGACTTTTGACTTTCTTCACAACGGTAAAATTGTATCATATACCTCGTGATGAGAACCAGATGGCAGACGCACTTGCTACTCTATCCTCCATGATCAAGGTAATTCGTTGGAACCATGCTCCCAGGATCGATGTGATGCGCCTTGACAGGGCCGCGTATGTGTTTGCTGCTGAACTGGTAGTCGATGACAAGCCCTGGTATCACGATATCAAGTGCTTTCTGAAGAATCAAGAGTACCCTGCAGGGACATCCAACAATGACAGAAAGACTTTGAGAAGATTGGCAGGCAGTTTCTTCTTGAACAAAGACGATGTGCTGTATAAGAGGAACTTCGACATGGTTTTGCTCAGATGCGTGGACAGACACGAGGCGGACATGTTAATGCAGGAAGTTCATGAAGGTTCCTTCGGTACTCATGCCGGCGGACATGCAATGGCTAAGAAATTGTTGAGAGCGGGTTATTATTGGATGACCATGGAATCAGATTGTTTCAAGTATGCTCGGAAGTGTCATAAGTGCCAGATTTATGCTGATAAGGTGCATGTACCGCCGAATCCTCTGAATGTGATGTCTTCGCCGTGGCCGTTTGCCATGTGGGGCATTGACATGATTGGAAAGATTGAGCCGACTGCTTCCAATGGGCATCGCTTCATCCTTGTTGCCATCGACTATTTCACCAAGTGGGTCGAGGCAGCGTCGTTCGCGAATGTCACCAGACATGTGGTTGCCCGTTTCATCAAGAAAGAAATCATTTGTCGCTATGGGATTCCCGAAAGAATCATTACTGATAATGGTTCTAATCTCAACAAGAAAATGATGAAGGAGTTGTGTCAGAACTTCAACATTCAGCATCACAACTCTTCCCCTTACCGCCCTAAGATGAACGGCGCTGTTGAGGCGGCAAATAAGAACATAAAGAAGATTGTGCAGAAGATGGTCGTCACGTACAGAGATTGACATGAGATGCTACCTTTTTCCTTGCATGGGTACCGTACTTCAGTACGTACATCGACCGGGGCAACCCCCTACTCCCTTGTGTATGGTATGGAAGCAGTCCTACCTGTTGAAGTGGAGATCCCTTCTCTAAGAGTCTTGTTGGATATCAAGCTAGACAAAGCTGAATGGATTCGGACAAGGTTCAATGAGTTGAGTCTTATCGAAGAGAAGCGAATGGCAGCCATTTGTCATGGGCAGTTGTATCAGAGTCGGATGAAGAGAGCCTTTGATCAGAAAGTGCATCCTCGTTGTTTCCAAGTCGGAGATTTAGTTTTGAAAAGGATCCTTCCTCCTCAGACAGATCGCAGGGGCAAGTGGACTCCTAACTATGATGGACCGTATATCGTCACCAAGGTTTTTGATGGTGGGGCTTTAATGCTTGCAACTATGGATGGTGAAAACTTCACTTCCCCTGTGAACTCAGACGCAGTTAAAAAATACTTCGCATAAAATAGACCCGCTGGACAGTAAAAAGAGTAGTCCAGGCAAAAATGGGCATCCCGACGAACCAAGAAAATGAAAAGGTTCGGGCAAAAATTAGGGATTAAAAATGAAAAGATCGTACACCCGGTAAGTTGAAAACCTGAAAAGGCAACTTAGGCAAAAATGGGTATCCCGGTGGATTGAAAACCCGAAAAGGGCGATCCAGGCAAAAGTTAGGGATTAAGCGAATGACTGCGTTCTGAGTAGTTCTGAACCTCATCTCGTGCCAATGACTAGAAATTTTTGAAGGATAGGAAACAGTCCAATCACTCTTTTAGAAGGCTGATTATCTGGAGGATCTTGAAGACGAGCAAGTCATAGCAGAATTGGAACCCAATAGAAATCCATTTCACATTGCCATTAGATTAATTTCTGTTTTTATCTATTGTGCGATTACCTCTTTCCAGGGATTGCTTCCTAATGTAAATGCCTATTCAGAGGCCATTCAATCAATAAAATCATGTTATTCAGTATATCTCTGTTTTCATTTTCATTTTACTGTTTTGTTTGCAAAAATGACGTTCGAATTTTTGATAAACATTGCATCATGACACATAAGGGCTTTACAGGTACAGGCTTAATAAACATTTAAAATTGCTGTAAATTTTAAGTGCTTTGGATCGTCTATTCAGAACAGATACCCTCGGGGCATTTCCTTAAAATCTCCTGCAGATGGTCGTGAATATCTTCCCCAGTGAAGTCGCCAACAGACGAATTCAGTGTCTTGACCCTGCAGAGCTGATCAGAGTGTTGGATTCTTCAATCCCCAGCAGTTTCTCACCACCGTACTTCCCCAAGCGGTTGTTTCAAGACATACACTCCCCAGTAGAGTTGACAGTGTCAGACTATATATCCCCAGCGGAGTTGACAGTGCCAGACTGTATCTTCCCAGTAGAAGTGGCTGCTCCTTAGAGTTCGATGCTAGATCGATAATCCCAATGCCAGATCCATGGTTTCTTTCCTTGAAGCAGAACCTCGGTACCGTATCAGTGTTTGCTTCCCCTGCTGAGTCATCTCTCGCAAATCGTGGTTGCCAGAACCATTGTAGCTTTCCTCAGCAGCAGGCTTCCAATGTCATTCTTTCCCCGATCAGAGTCTCGGTATGGCCAGAACACCGCATGGCTAGTTATCTCCCTACAGAGTTCTTTGCGCTGTGCATCTCCAACAGCCGTGCCAGGGTCCAGAAGATGGTGATCATTTCTCCAGCAGATCCCTTGCCTCGGCTTGACATTCTACCCAGCATTTCGCATCCCTGCATGTAGAATCATATTGCATTGCATCCTTCCAAATCGCGTAGCATTTCCATTTTCATGGAGCATTACGCCATTGAAAAATTCAAACATACGCATGTAAGCATAAAACATTCTCGGTATCCCAAGTGATAAGCTAGAATTTGTTTCCAGTACTCAGACTGAAGATTGTTCATGACTTACCTTTGTTATCCCCAGCAAGTGTCATTGGCCCATGCGCCGCCTCTATTATCATTCCCTATTTCTGCCAATGCTGACAGGCATGAAGTTTTACCGGTATCCAGACCGAAGTGACGTTCAGGCCAGTTTTCCCGGTATCCAGACCGAAGTGGCATTCAGACCAGTTTTCCGGTATCCAGACCGAAGTGGCATTCAGGCCAGTGTTCCGATGTTCAGATCGAAGAAGTTTCCGACGTTCAGGTCGATGCAACTTGTGGCATTCAGGCCAGTTTTCCGGTATTCAGATCGAAGTGGCATTCAGGCCAATTTTCCGATATTCAGATCGAAGTGGCATTCAGGCCAATTTTCCGATGTTCAGATCGAAGAAGGTTCCGACGTTCAGGTTGATGCGACTTGTGGCATTCAGGCCCATTTTCCGATGTTCAGATCGAAATCCTTTCCAGTATTCAGACTGATGAGCGGCATTCAAGCCATGGTTATTTCTGTGTTACCATTTATTTTGGTATCCAGTTTAACATTCTTTTTCGATATTCAAACTGACTCTCACCGTACAGACGAATTCTTCTTTCAAGACCACCTCTTTGCTGATTCTGACAGACATTGTTACTTCACTTCACTTCAGTGCAAATTTTTGGGCTTTTATTGTATTCAATCCCTTGATACCTCGAAAGTACGAAAGCAACTGCCATCTTCTTTCCGGGTCTCCAGTTGATTGAATAGGGGCAGCTGTAATACCTCAAAATTTACCCTTCATTTTTCCTGGAAAAAAAAAACGAAAAAAAAAAAAAAATTTAAATTAATTAATTAATTAATTAATTAATTAATTAATTAATTAAATAAATAAAATAAATAAATAAATAAAATATAACAAATTATTTTGGACTTGGGTCTCCCTCATTTAAGCCCATTACCCACGAAAATCAGTCTATAAATACTGAAGTTTCAGTAGAGGAAAACACACTTTGAGTTACACTTGGAGTTACACTGGGAGATTCACTGGAGAAAGAAGGAAGAGAAGCAAAACCCTGAGGAAAAGATAGTGAGAGAAAAGCCAACAGAGTTCAGAGCAACCTCCAAACCCTGAAAGGAACTCAACTTGTAAACCTCACGGGCGCAACTCAATCAAGCTCTCCAATCAGGTTTGCCCTATATCCATCATCTTTATGCCTTTTATTTGAATGCTCTAAATGTATGAGGTATTATGGGTGAATTTGATACCTTTTTGTGAGCCTTTTGTGAATTTTGATGGAATTATTCATGTGGTTACATTTTGATTTAGGGGCAACTCTGGGTTACCCTATTTTGTTTATTCTAACCTGTCTTGTGTTTCCATGACATTGTTTTCTCTTGATTTCATCCTACTACTCTAACCCTTTGTCGAGTTTTGTGAGGGCTCACATGGCTTTCGCAGAGACACTCGCGTGGTTTCCCACTTTATTTGTGGGATACCCCCTGGAGTTTTATTCTGATTATTCGTGTTGACTGATTTCCTTTGACGGTCCAGCTGGAGACATTTCAGGGTTTCTTGCCCCTTTAACTGCTATAGCTTCGGATCTTTATCTGTGTGGTAATTTTTTCCCTTTCTCATACTTTATCGCTTTCTTAGCTGGAAGACCTCGATAGGAGGCAATGTTTGAGCCCCTTGGTGGCATTTTACTTTGAGATACATGTTTTGTGTTTTGTATTCATATCCCTGCAGGTAGCGCGGTTCCTTCGTCAAGGACTGCCTTTTTGCCCTCGAGCATCCCAAACCCTAAAACCCAAAGCAACACGTTTACTCCTTCTACTACAGGCGAGTAAGTCTCCAAAGGTCGAGCATCCGGTAGATTGCGTAGTAACGTTGTTCGTCCAAAACCCAATCCATAACCCCGTAGTTAGCCGAACTACGGCTTGCTCTGATTCTCATTCCAGACGAGATACGTAGGCATAAGACGCGATGTCTTAGCGAGCACACATCCCCCCAACTCATAGGTCAGCCGAGCTACGAAGACTCTGATTCTCATATTCAGATGAGATACGTATGCAGTGGATGCGACATCCGCGCGAGTCATTTCTCTTAACCTTTTTAGTAAATAAACACGTTAGGTAAACCCACACCCTTTAGACAAAAACTACAAAAGTGGATCCCGTAGAGTACTATGGATGCGTAGGGGTGCTAATACCTTCCCTTCGCATAACCGACTCCCGAACCCAAGATTTGGTTGCGAGACCCCGTCTTGTCCTTTCCTTTTTCAGGTTTACTTCGAGCGTTTCCTTTCCCTCCTTTGGGATGAATAACGCACGGTGGCGACTCTTCTGTCATTTTCTTTCGCCGGTTGTTTTTTTCGCATACTGTATTTTTCAGGTTGCGACAGCTGGCGACTCTGCTGGGGACCCTAAGAAGTTGACCTCTTGCTGGTCCATCTTCCCTAAGCGAGTCCCTCCTAGCTTTTGTAGTTTGTTTGTGTATTGGGTGTTCATGCTTTTGTACAGTTATTTATTTACCTGGTTTACCTTATTACATTGTGTACATATCATTGTTGTATCTGTTGGTTGGCTATGGCTGCTTGGTGATCTTTGTGAGATGAGTTTTATACCCGAACTCGAGTGCACTTAAGATAGGAGAATGGCATAGTCCTGTCAACTTGTGTGGAGTATTCCTTAGCGAGTTGACTTGCAAGCCCATTCACTTGGTGGAGGTCATGTTGAGATCAATAATGTCACATAAGTAAGTTGTGGTTAGACATTACTTGTTCCAATATAGACCTAAGAAGCCAAGGACCTTAGTTTACCTAACCCATCTTGGCCTATTCGTAGGACGTAGTGCGAAAGTCGTTCAAATGTAAGATTTGATACGATTGTTACGCGATACTACACTCATAAGAGTCTCTCTTGAGAATATTGTTGGAATACGAGTAGTCGTTCCTCTAATAATATCCGAAAGATGGGATTATGACTATGGGAAACTTTTTGTAGAACATGTTTGGCAGGTTTAAACCTTAGTACACTCCTTTTGGGTGGTTCTTAACCTAAACTCCATGCTCGTGACTTGCGACAAACCCTTGATTCATGGTTGATCCGATCAGGTATCCTTAATATCAATGAAACTCGGGTGTTGATAAGGTGTAAACCATAATCCGCCAAAATGGGTGGTTGATATTAAGGATAACATGATCCATCCCATGACCTTTGTTTGGTGTGCTCTTAATTTCTCTCCAGACAGTGAAACCTAACAGATGTTCAAGCAGATATAGCAATCCTGATTGACATACCACTGCATTGCATTCACATCATCACATCATTTGCATTCATATCATTTAACACATGTTTATCCTTTTCAAGGGGGTTTAAATCTTCTTCTTGATTCTAGTCGGGGTTTTCTTCTTACGCTGTTTATCAAATGTGAGATTGGAATCAAGGGGGTAGAATACCTTTTGGAATTGATAAACATGTCATTGCATTTGCATAGTCATCCGCATGTCTTGCATAACAGGTACCGCCACAGTGTTCTCAGTTTGTTTGGTGTCCCACTAGCAGGATAGCTGACTCAGGCATTCATCGATACGGTACCCGAAGGAATCAACAGAGAGCAATGGAGAGCCTACAAGCAGAGCTCGCCGAGATGAAGATTCGCATGAATCAATTCATGGATTTGGTTCAAGGGGTGGCTCAAGGACAGCAGGAGCTTAGATTGTTGGTACAGAGGGATCCCTCTATTACTCAACCGGAGACGTTGGCTGATCCTCCAGCTGGAGAGGCTAATGATCCCAATGGACCAGGGCCTATCCCGATCCCGCGTATCAACCTAGATCAACAACCCATTAAGGATGGTCAGGATGATCAGTTCCCTTTGCTTCAGGAAGACTTTGGCATGGACCCCATGTTTAAAAGATTGGAAGAGAGGTTGAAAGCAGTGGAAGGACAGAATCTTCTGGGAGTAGATGTTGCTGACTTGGGGCTGGTCCCAGGTGTGCGAGTGCCACCGAAATTCAAGGTCCCGATATTTGACAAATACAATGGCAGCTCTTGCCCCAAAACTCACGTGCAAGCCTATTTCCGTAAAATGGTTGCATACTCTGACGACGAGAAGCTACTTATGTACTTCTTCCAGGACAGCCTGGCTGGGGCATCCTTGGAATGGTATATGAGGCTGGACAGAGCCCACATCCGTTGCTGGAGGGATTTGGCGGAGGCTTTCGTGAAGCAGTACCAGTATAATGCAGACATGGCTCCGGACAGAACTCAACTTCAGAATCTGTCTCTTAAAAGCAATGAGTGCTTCAGGGAATACGCTCAACGCTGGAGGGATACAGCTTCCCGTGTTCAGCCTCCTATGTTGGAAAAGGAAATGGCCAACATGTTCATGAATACGCTGCCTGGACCTTATCTGGAGCGTCTGGTGGGGTGCAATGCTTCCAACTTTGCTGATGTGGTCTCTACCGGAGAAAGGGTGGAGAATTACCTAAAGACCTATAAGAGCCAAAATGGAGTTGGATCCTCATCAGGGGTGAAGAAGCCGTTCATTCAGGGACAGAAGAGGAGAGAAGGGGATGCAAGTGCCATATCTTCTTATCATAACAGGGATAACCGGAGGAATAATTTTCAGAATTATCATCAGCAACCGTATGTTGCGGCTGTGACCATTCCAGCTGCAGCGCCACTACAACAACAACAATCACAACGTCAACCAGCTCAGTATCAACAGCAGCAACAACCGGGTATCAGACCCGCTTATCAACAGAGGCAAAGGATGATGGACCGGCGTTTCGACACCCTTCCAATGTCGTACGCTCAGATGCTTTCTAGTCTTCAACAACTACAACTTGTGCAACTGCGTACTCTGGCTCCTCCTGTTGGTAGACTTCCGGTGGGTTACGACGCCAACGCTAGGTGTAGCTTCCACTCTGGGGCACCTGGCCACAATATTGAGAACTGCAAAGCTTTTAAGCACGTAGTTCAGGATCTCATAGATTCAAAGGCCATCGACCTTGCACCAGCTCCGAATGTCGTCAACAATCCCATGCCCCAGCATGGTGGTGCGAACGTTAATATGATAGAGGGAGAAGCCAAGTCCATTAAGGATGTGTTGAAGTTGAAGACTCCATTGTTGGATATCAAAGGATGCTTGTTGAAGGCCGATGTCTTCCCCGGTTGTGGGAAGGGTTGTTTGGATTGTGCTACTCAGGGCGGAGGTTGTTTGAAGTTACAGCAGGGTATCCAGGCCTTGCTCGACAAAGGTATCCTCCAGGTTGAAGATTTGTCTGTCCAAGAGTCTGTGGAAGAGGTTAAAGCGGGTGCCTCTATCTCATCCTTTAAGCAGGCACGAGCCGTGGTGGATTCGGGTATTGCTCCCGGTTGGGGGCGTCTGTTGGAATTACCAGTGAAAGAAGATAAGTTCGGGATTGGGTATCAGCCAGCTCTAACTTCTACAACTTCAACACTTCAGACTCATCAGGGGCCGATCACTTTCTCCAGTGCTGGCATCATTCAGTATGGTCAAGTCTCTGCAGTCAACGAAGAAGAGGGGGATAGTGATTGTGACATTGACAATTGGGTGCGTCCGAAGATCCCGGGTGAAGTCATCAACAATTGGTCTTCTGAAGAGATTATCCAAGTCACTCTTCTTGAAGAGTAATTTTCTTTGTTTATTCATGCATATCCAAGTCTTACGTTCCGCCCAGGGCGTAATGACTCATTGTAGGGCCCATCTATGTGACAATTGCATTTTTATCATAAATAAAGGACGTCTTTTTGCATTCAAATATTTCGTTCCCTGTCTTTCTATTTTTGCAGTTTTTCAAAATAAAAAAATGGCAATGTTTTGTTTAGTTTTCACTTCTTGTTCACACTCATAAGCACATACCATCACTCATGCAGATGCACAACACCGGATCCTATTGATAACGGTTCTGCTATGGCTCGTTTCGACTTTGAAAATCCAATCTTTCAAGCTGAAGAAGAGGGTGATGAAGACTGTGAACTCCCTAAAGAACTTACCAGGTTATTAAAACAGGAAGAAAGGGTCATTTAACCGCATCAAGAGTCTGTTGAAGTGATTAATCTCGGCACCGAGGACGCCAAGAGAGAAATCAAGATAGGGGCTGCTTTAGAAGACAATGTGAAGAAAGGGCTGATTGAATTGCTGCAAGAATACGTTGACATCTTCGCCTGGTCTTATCAGGACATGCCTGGGCTGGACATAGACATCGTGGTGCACCGCTTGCCTCTCAAAGAAGGTTGTCCTCCGGTCAAGCAGAAGCTCAGAAGAACAAGACCAGAGATGGCTGTCAAGATAACGGAAGAAGTGCAAAAGCAGTTGGATGCAGGGTTTCTAGCAGTCACCAATTATCCGCCATGGGTTGCAAACATCGTCCCAGTACCTAAGAAGGACGGAAAGGTACGGATGTGTGTCGACTACCGGGATCTGAACAGAGCTAGCCCTAAAGATGATTTCCCATTACCTCACATCGACGTTTTGGTGGATAATACAGCTCAGTTCTCGGTATTCTCCTTCATGGATGGCTTTTCTGGCTATAACCAAATCAAGATGGCACCAGAAGACATGGAAAAGACAACTTTCATAACCCCATGGGGCACCTTCTGCTACAAGGTGATGCCGTTTGGTCTGAAAAATGCCGGAGCAACATATCAGCGAGCAATGGTGACTTTGTTCCATGATATGATTCATCATGAAATCGAGGTTTATGTGGACGATATGATTGCCAAATCTCAGACAGAAGAAGAACATTTGTTGAATTTGCAGAAACTGTTTGAGCGTTTGAGGAAATTCAAACTGAGACTTAATCCGAATAAGTGCACTTTCGGGGTGAGATCGGGAAAATTGCTGGGTTTTATTGTTAGCGGAAAAGGGATTGAGGTGGATCCTGACAAAGTAAAAGCAATACAGGAAATGTCTGAGCCAAGAACAGAGAAGCAAGTCCGTAGTTTCTTAGGGAGGTTGAACTACATTGCAAGGTTCATCTCTCACCTAACAACCACGTGTGAGCCAATTTTCAAATTGCTGAGGAAGGATCAGGCTATCAGGTGGAATGAAGATTGTCAAAGGGCTTTCGAGAAGATAAAAGAGTATCTACAGAAACCTCCGATCCTTATACCTCCAGTTCCTGGGAGACCTTTGATAATGTACCTATCAGTGACCGAGAACTCGATGGGGTGTGTATTGGGACAGCATGACGAGTCTGGTCGAAAAGAGCATGCCATATACTACCTTAGCAAAAAGTTTACCGACTGTGAAATCAAATATTCGCAGCCTGAGAAAACTTGTTGTGCTTTGGCCTGGGCTGCTCGCCGACTGAGACAGTATATGTTGAACCATAGTACCTTGTTGATTTCTAAGATGGATCCAGTGAAATACATATTCGAGAAGCCAGCTCTCACCGGAAGGGTCGCTCGTTGGCAAATGATTTTAACAGAGTATGATATTCAGTACACGTCACAGAAGGCCATCAAAGGGAGTATCCTGTCAGACTACCTTGCCGAGCAACCGATTGATGATTATGAGCCAATGAAGTTTGAATTCCCTGATGAAGACATCATGTTCCTCAAGATGAAAGACTGTGAAGAGCCAGTTGTTGAGGAGGGACCTGATCCAAACGAAAAGTGGACTTTGTTGTTTGATGGGGCTGTCAATGCTAGAGGTAGTGGAATTGGCGCTGTCATTACTACTCCGAAGGGTGCCCAC
The DNA here is from genome assembly GCF_024323335.1 of Lathyrus oleraceus. Lineage (NCBI taxonomy): Eukaryota > Viridiplantae > Streptophyta > Magnoliopsida > Fabales > Fabaceae > Lathyrus > Lathyrus oleraceus. The sequence continues at coordinate 376,165,508 of NC_066580.1, read as the reverse complement.
ATGCCTTTCACCGCTCGTTTGACTTTTGAGTGCACAAATAATGAAGCTGAGTACGAGGCCTGTATCTTGGGTATTGAGCAAGCCATTGATCTGAGAATCAAGACTCTGGACATCTTCGGAGATTCAGCTCTGGTGATCAATCAAGTGAATGGTGATTGGAATACTCTCCAGCCCACTCTGGTCCCCTACAGAGATTACACGAGAAGACTTTTGACTTTCTTCACAACGGTAAAATTGTATCATATACCTCGTGATGAGAACCAGATGGCAGACGCACTTGCTACTCTATCCTCCATGATCAAGGTAATTCGTTGGAACCATGCTCCCAGGATCGATGTGATGCGCCTTGACAGGGCCGCGTATGTGTTTGCTGCTGAACTGGTAGTCGATGACAAGCCCTGGTATCACGATATCAAGTGCTTTCTGAAGAATCAAGAGTACCCTGCAGGGGCATCCAACAATGACAGAAAGACTTTGAGAAGATTGGCAGGCAGTTTCTTCTTGAACAAAGACGATGTGCTGTATAAGAGGAACTTCGACATGGTTTTGCTCAGATGCGTGGACAGACACGAGGCGGACATGTTAATGCAGGAAGTTCATGAAGGTTCCTTCGGTACTCATGCCGGAGGACATGCAATGGCTAAGAAATTGTTGAGAGCGGGTTATTATTGGATGACCATGGAATCAGATTGTTTCAAGTATGCTCGGAAGTGTCATAAGTGCCAGATTTATGCTGATAAGGTGCATGTACCGCCGAATCCTCTGAATGTGATGTCTTCGCCGTGGCCGTTTGCCATGTGGGGCATTGACATGATTGGAAAGATTGAGCCGACTGCTTCCAATGGGCATCGCTTCATCCTTGTTGCCATCGACTATTTCACCAAGTGGGTCGAGGCAGCGTCGTTCGCGAATGTCACCAGACATGTGGTTGCCCGTTTCATCAAGAAAGAAATCATTTGTCGCTATGGGATTCCCGAAAGAATCATTACTGATAATGGTTCTAATCTCAACAACAAAATGATGAAGGAGTTGTGTCAGAACTTCAACATTCAGCATCACAACTCTTCCCCTTACCGCCCTAAGATGAACGGCGCTGTTGAGGCGGCAAATAAGAACATAAAGAAGATTGTGCAGAAGATGGTCGTCACGTACAAAGATTGACATGAGATGCTACCTTTTTCCTTGCATGGGTACCGTACTTCAGTACGTACATCGACCGGGGCAACCCCCTACTCCCTTGTGTATGGTATGGAAGCAGTCCTACCTGTTGAAGTGGAGATCCCTTCTCTAAGAGTCTTGTTGGATATCAAGCTAGACGAAGCTGAATGGATTCGGACAAGGTTCAATGAGTTGAGTCTTATCGAAGAGAAGCGAATGGCAGCCATTTGTCATGGGCAGTTGTATCAGAGTCGGATGAAGAGAGCCTTTGATCAGAAAGTGCGTCCTCGTTGTTTCCAAGTCGGAGATTTAGTTTTGAAAAGGATCCTTCCTCCTCAGACAGATCGCAGGGGCAAGTGGACTCCTAACTATGATGGACCGTATATCGTCACCAAGGTTTTTGATGGTGGGGCTTTAATGCTTGCAACTATGGATGGTGAAAACTTCACTTCCCCTGTGAACTCAGACGCAGTTAAAAAATACTTCGCATAAAATAGACCCGCTGGACAGTAAAAAGAGTAGTCCAGGCAAAAATGGGCATCCCGACGAACCAAGAAAATGAAAAGGTTCGGGCAAAAATTAGGGATTAAAAATGAAAAGATCGTACACCCGGTAAGTTGAAAACCTGAAAAGGCAACTTAGGCAAAAATGGGTATCCCGGTGGATTGAAAACCCGAAAAGGGCGATCCAGGCAAAAGTTAGGGATTAAGCGAATGACTGCGTTCTGAGTAGTTCTGAACCTCATCTCGTGCCAATGACTAGAAATTTTTGAAGGATAGGAAACAGTCCAATCACTCTTTTAGAAGGCTGATTATCTGGAGGATCTTGAAGACGAGCAAGTCATAGCAGAATTGGAACCCAATAGAAATCCATTTCACATTGCCATTAGATTAATTTCTGTTTTTATCTATTGTGCGATTACCTCTTTCCAGGGATTGCTTCCTAATGTAAATGCCTATTCAGAGGCCATTCAATCAATAAAATCATGTTATTCAGTATATCTCTGTTTTCATTTTCATTTTACTGTTTTGTTTGCAAAAATGACGTTCGAATTTTTGATAAACATTGCATCATGACACATAAGGGCTTTACAGGTACAGGCTTAATAAACATTTAAAATTGCTGTAAATTTTAAGTGCTTTGGATCGTCTATTCAGAACAGATACCCTCGGGGCATTTCCTTAAAATCTCCTGCAGATGGTCGTGAATATCTTCCCCAGTGAAGTCGCCAACAGACGAATTCAGTGTCTTGACCCTGCAGAGCTGATCAGAGTGTTGGATTCTTCAATCCCCAGCAGTTTCTCACCACCGTACTTCCCCAAGCGGTTGTTTCAAGACATACACTCCCCAGTAGAGTTGACAGTGTCAGACTATATATCCCCAGCGGAGTTGACAGTGCCAGACTGTATCTTCCCAGTAGAAGTGGCTGCTCCTTAGAGTTCGATGCTAGATCGATAATCCCAATGCCAGATCCATGGTTTCTTTCCTTGAAGCAGAACCTCGGTACCATATTAGTGTTTGCTTCCCCTGCTGAGTCATCTCTCGCAAATCGTGGTTGCCAGAACCATTGTAGCTTTCCTCAGCAGCAGACTTCCAATGCCATTCTTTCCCCGATCAGAGTCTCGGTATGGCCAGAACACCGCATGGCTAGTTATCTCCCTACAGAGTTCTTTGCGCTGTGCATCTCCAACAGCCTTGCCAGGGTCCAGAAGATGGTGATCATTTCTCCAGCAGATCCCTTGCCTCGGCTTGACATTCTACCCAGCATTTCGCATCCCTGCATGTAGAATCATATTGCATTGCATCCTTCCAAATCGCGTAGCATTTCCATTTTCATGGAGCATTACGCCATTGAAAAATTCAAACATACGCATGTAAGCATAAAACATTCTCGGTATCCCAAGTGATAAGCTAGAAGTTGTTTCCAGTACTCAGACTGAAGATTGTTCATGACTTACCTTTGTTATCCCCAGCAAGTGTCATTGGCCCATGCGCCGCCTCTATTATCATTCCCTATTTCTGCCAATGCTGACAGGCATGAAGTTTTACCGGTATCCAGACCGAAGTGACGTTCAGGCCAGTTTTCCCGGTATCCAGACCGAAGTGGCATTCAGACCAGTTTTCCGGTATCCAGACCGAAGTGGCATTCAGGCCAGTTTTCCGGTATCCAGACCGAAGTGGCATTCAGGCCAGTGTTCCGATGTTCAGATCGAAGAAGTTTCCGACGTTCAGGTCGATGCAACTTGTGGCATTCAGGCCAGTTTTCCGGTATTCAGATCGAAGTGGCATTCAGGCCAATTTTCCGATATTCAGATCGAAGTGGCATTCAGACCAATTTTCCGATGTTCAGATCGAAGAAGGTTCCGACGTTCAGGTCGATGCGACTTGTGGCATTCAGGCCCATTTTCCGATGTTCAGATCGAAATCCTTTCCAGTATTCAGACTGATGAGCGGCATTCAAGCCATGGTTATTTCTGTGTTACCATTTATTTTGGTATCCAGTTTAACATTCTTTTTCGATATTCAAACTGACTCTCACCGTACAGACGAATTCTTCTTTCAAGACCACCTCTTTGCTGATTCTGACAGACATTGTTACTTCACTTCACTTCAGTGCAAATTTTTGGGCTTTTATTGTATTCAATCCCTTGATACCTCGAAAGTACGAAAGCAACTGCCATCTTCTTTCCGGGTCTCCAGTTGATTGAATAGGGGCAGCTGTAATACCTCAAAATTTACCCTTCATTTTTCCTGGAAAAAAAAAACGAAAAAAAAAATAATTTAATTAATTAATTAATTAATTAATTAATTAATTAATTAATTAATTAATTAAATAAATAAAATAAATAAATAAATAAAATATAACAAATTATTTTGGACTTGGGTCTCCCTCATTTAAGCCCATTACCCACGAAAATCAGTCTATAAATACTGAAGTTTCAGTAGAGGAAAACACACTTTGAGTTACACTTGGAGTTACACTGGGAGATTCACTGGAGAAAGAAGGAAGAGAAGCAAAACCCTGAGGAAAAGATAGTGAGAGAAAAGCCAACAGAGTTCAGAGCAACCTCCAAACCCTGAAAGGAACTCAACTTGTAAACCTCACGGGCGCAACTCAATCAAGCTCTTCAATCAGGTTTGCCCTATATCCATCATCTTTATGCCTTTTATTTGAATGCTCTAAATGTATGAGGTATTATGGGTGAATTTGATACCTTTTTGTGAGCCTTTTGTGAATTTTGATGGAATTATTCATGTGGTTACATTTTGATTTAGGGGCAACTCTGGGTTACCCTATTTTGTTTATTCTAACCTGTCTTGTGTTTCCATGGCATTGTTTTCTCTTGATTTCATCCTACTACTCTAACCCTTTGTCGAGTTTTGTGAGGGCTCACATGGCTTTCGCAGAGACACTCGCGTGGTTTCCCACTTTATTTGTGGGATACCCCCTGGAGTTTTATTCTGATTATTCGTGTTGACTGATTTCCTTTGACGGTCCAGCTGGAGACATTTCAGGGTTTCTTGCCCCTTTAACTGCTATAGCTTCGGATCTTTATCTGTGTGGTAATTTTTTCCCTTTCTCATACTTTATCGCTTTCTTAGCTGGAAGACCTCGATAGGAGGCAATGTTTGAGCCCCTTGGTGGCATTTTACTTTGAGATACATGTTTTGTGTTTTGTATTCATATCCCTGCAGGTAGCGCGGTTCCTTCGTCAAGGACTGCCTTTTTGCCCTCGAGCATCCCAAACCCTAAAACCCAAAGCAACACGTTTACTCCTTCTACTACAGGCGAGTAAGTCTCCAAAGGTCGAGCATCCGGTAGATTGCGTAGTAACGTTGTTCGTCCAAAACCCAATCCATAACCCCGTAGTTAGCCGAACTACGGCTTGCTCTGATTCTCATTCCAGACGAGATACGTAGGCATAAGACGCGATGTCTTAGCGAGCACACATCCCCCCAACTCATAGGTCAGCCGAGCTACGAAGAGTCTGATTCTCATATTCAGATGAGATACGTATGCAGTGGATGCGACATCCGCGCGAGTCATTTCTCTTAACCTTTTTAGTAAATAAACACGTTAGGTAAACCCACACCCTTTAGACAAAAACTACAAAAGTGGATCCCGTAGAGTACTATGGATGCGTAGGGGTGCTAATACCTTCCCTTCGCATAACCGACTCCCGAACCCAAGATTTGGTTGCGAGACCCCGTCTTGTCCTTTCCTTTTTCAGGTTTACTTCGAGCGTTTCCTTTCCCTCCTTTGGGATGAATAACGCACGGTGGCGACTCTTCTGTCATTTTCTTTCGTCGGTTGTTTTTTTCGCACACTGTATTTTTCAGGTTGCGACAATTGGTACCAAATGGATCTACAAAAACAAGTCTGATGAGAAAGGAGTATTTACTAGGAATAAAGCAAGACTAGTAGCTCAAGGATACACTCAAGTTGAAGGGGTTGATTTTGATGAGACGTTTGCTCCTGTGGCTAGACTTGAGTCCATCAGATTGCTGTTAGGTGTAGCATGCATTCTGAAGTTTAAACTGTTCCAAATGGATGTGAAGAGTGCATTCTTGAATGGCTACTTGAATGAAGAAGTCTATGTGGAACAACCTAAAGGGTTCTGTGATCCTAACCAACCTAAGCATGTATGCAAGTTGAGGAAAGCCTTGTATGGGTTGAAGCAAGCACCTAGAGCATGGTATGAAAGGTTGACCGAATTTCTGACCTCAAATGGATACAGAAAAGGTGGAATAGATAAAACCTTGTTTGTGAAGGATGAAGACGGCAAAATCATGATTGCTCAAATCTATGTGGATGATATAGTCTTTGGTGGTATGTCAGAACAAATGGTAACACATTTTGTTCAACAAATGCAATCTGAGTTTGAAATGAGTCTGGTTGGGGAACTAACCTACTTTCTTGGAATGCAAGTCAACCAAATGGAAGACTCTATGTTTCTCTCCCAAAGCAAGTATGCCAAAAACATAGTTAAGAAGTTTGGTATGGATAATGCTAGGCACAAGAGGACTCCTGCTCCTACTCATCTGAAGTTAACCAAAGATGATGGAGGGCCTAGTGTTGATCAATGCTTGTATAGAAGCATGATAGGCAATTTACTATACCTAACTGCAAGTAGACCTGACATTTCTTATGCAGTTGGAGTGTGTGCTAGATACCAAGCAGAGCCTAAAGTGAGCCACTTGAATCAAGTCAAAAGGATTCTCAAGTACATCAATGGGACTTGTGACTATGGGATGTTGTACTCACATGGGTCTGAGCCTGTCCTATCTGGGTACTGTGATGCTGACTGGGCTGGGAGTGCTGATGACAGAAAAAGCACATCAGGAGGATATTTCTTCTTGGGAGACAATCTCATATCTTGGTTCAGCAAGAAGCAGAATTGTGTATCTCTGTCCACTGCAGAGGCTGAATACATAGCTGCTGGAAGCAGTTGTTCCCAACTGGTTTGGATGAAACAGATGCTCACTGAGTACAATGTCACTCAAAATGTCATGACATTGTTCTGTGATAATCTCAGTGCCATCAATATTTCCAAGAATCCCATCCAACACAGCAGGACCAAACATATTGACATTAGACATCACTTCATCAGAGATCTGGTGGAAGACAAGGTGATTACCTTGGAACATGTAGCCACTGAACTTCAATTGGCTGACATATTTACAAAGGCTCTGGATGCTACTCAGTTTGAAAACTTAAGGGGAAAACTGGGAATATGTCTCTCTGAGAACTTATAGCAACCACTGATGTTTGGGATGTATTGTTTAATATCTCTGCCTATTAAACAATTGGAACTATGCTCTGATTGGTCAACAGATCATAGTTATGCCACTTGCAACAAGTGTGGCAACAAGAGGGTAAGGAGACACCCTAACGTGAGAAGGCCTATGTGTGATGAAGTTTTTATTTAACTTTTGTTTGTATGCTGATGTGTGTGTGTGAAGTTTTTATTTAACTTCCCTCCCCTGCAGCTGTTATGTGAAGTTTTATTTTAACTTCCATTTGTGTGAGTGTGTTGCCACTCTGAGTGTATTAGCTAGGTCTATTTCCTGCTAGATGTGTGACTCCGCTGCTATGAACTCTGTTATGGGGATCAAAGTGTTTTAGCCAAAAATTTGCCAAAGGGGGAGTTTGTAGGTGTTTAATTGGCTGCATTATATGGTAAAACACTAGCTGGATTCTAATGTCTTGATTGATGTCATGACATGGTGTGTTTGTGTGACTGCACTGTAGGTTAGAATATCTAACTGTACTCTGATGTCTTGACTGATGTCATGACACACTTGAGTAGTTACTGCAGGATTAGCTAATACAGGAATTATTGAATGTCAAACTGGATGTTGTGACATTCATCCCTGTCAGCAGATACTAAGGAATAGAACAGCTGGTGTTCTGTTAGAACTTAGTATTTATTTCCAGTCTGGTTATCAAGGAAATACCAGACCTGGCATAAGGCCTACTGACTGAATGTCAAACTGGATGTTATGACATTCAACATATACAGCATATACTGAACAATAGACAGAGTGGTGTTCTGCTACACTTCAGTATGTTTCTTAGTCTGTTCTTCAAGAGGATAGCAGAACTGACTTAAGGCCAAATGTGTAAATGTCAACTTGGATACTTTGACATTTATTAATGTAAGCTATTACTGTAGTATGGTCATTTTGATCATGTACAGGTCAGCAAAATTGTACAGTCTGTTTTCAGGAAAAACAGACTTAGCATATGGTCCTTGATGTCAAGCTGAATGTCGTGACATTCATTCCTGACAGCATATGCTATATTGTAGGTTGTTCAGTTTTCTGTTTCAGCTTTTTCTCAGGCTATTCTTCAGGGATTCAACAGCTGAGAGAAAATCCAGGAAATCAACAACCAAGCTACATTTAATGAACCTAACAAATAGCCTATTTGTTAGTAACCTAGATGTGGAATTTAAGGGAACTCGCGTGACCTTAAATTCAGGAGAATACAAGTGCAAAGGCCCAAGTACTGCAATATAAAAGGAAGTCGTTCCTTAATTCAGAACTGGGGATTTTGAGGCGTGAAGATTTAGGGTGTCCATCATACTTCACTGCTGTATTTTGTGAGTCTTGTATTAGACATATCTTGTAAGCCAAGCCATTATCACGTAGATGATTTCTTTGGTATAGGGTGTTCATTGAGTTGTAAGTGTTGTGTCGCTCAAAGCTTTTAAGCGTGAGTGCTATGTATCTTGATTAAAGTTGTTAAGCACAATCAAGAGTTGTTTGAAGTGTGACTTCAAAATTGTCTTTAATATTGATTAAAGGTAGTAATTACTGAGGTGATTGAGGGGGAGTGAGTAGGAACTCTGATCTTAGAGTAAGATTGAAATTGCATTGGGTAGGGATTAAGTGAAGAGTTGTAAACGGGTGAGTTTAGCTTTGAATTAATACTACTGATAGTGGATTTCCTCCTTGGCTTGGTAGCCCCCAGATGTAGGTCATGTTGGACTGAACTGGGTAAACAATTACTTGTGTCATTTACTGCACTTACTTTTAAGTTCTGCATAATTCTTGTCTGTGCAGAATTGGATGTCATAACAACCCGTGTGACATCGAAAGTCTGATAACTAGAATTTCACGAAGTCATAGCAAAACCTGGAAATGGCAACCTTCATCCTCTTCCTCATGAACACGATGAACAAAATTCCAGAAAATCTCAAAACAATCCAGAAATTATCAAAACCTATACCAACCGATTCCTTGGCTCATGCACATGCAAGATCAACTATCATTTTGCACTAAAACATCACATATCATCCAAATCGAAGGAAAGAAAAATTTGCATCAAACTTTCAACCAAGCATAACTTTGTCAATACAGCACCAATTCACTCAAATTTCATATCAGCATGCTCACCAATCAACGATCTACATGAATATCCTAATGAATTGCAAAATAATTGAAATCGAAAACTGACCTTCTTGATGAACAGAACCTAGAATCGCGTGATACAAGGCTTGGAATGGCTCAAAGTTCCTCTATGATGCTTGTGGAGATGAACGCTGGTGAAATTGAAGCTCAATTGCACGTGAAACCAGCTCAATTTGCAAACTCCATGGATGCTTCAAGCTTTGAGTATGAGCAAATATGGCACGGTTTGATCCAATTCCACGTCCAAATCTTCTCAAAAATGCTTCAGGAGGATGAATCAATCAATAGGAAATGCTCTTGTGTGAAGAATTTGAAAAATATTTTGAGAGAAAAGTTTGGATGATTTTTTGAATCTAGATCTGAAATGAATGCTAATGCTGAAAACAGTTGAGATTATCCTTATATATGCCATGCTAATGATGCTGAAATCATGTTTAAACCAAAGCTAATCAAGATTAGCAACTTATGAGGTGTATGTATGAATTGGTATTTTCACCTCATGCCCTTCATGCATGCGTGAACAGTACCACTATGAGGCCCAAAATCACTTAAAATGAGTCCATGCAAGCTTTAGGATTGGTTTTGCATGCCCATGATCATCCAAAATGATTTTATGAAAATTCCTTCTAAAAACTTCATGAATGAGCACATGATAATGCAAATGGAATTCAAGCCATGTAATGAGATGTTTGGAAACTAGAGGTCATGATGAACAAAATGCAAAAAGAACCACTCATTTTGGAGCTTTGGTTCAAAAGTTATGCCCATTTGAATGTTTGAACACACTTTGCCATGATTGGAGCATATCTCCTCAACCACACATGAGAAATTCATGATCTTGGACTTTTTGGAAATGGCAGAGAAATATCTTCAACTTTCATGTTGGACAAAATTTCATTTGAAGCTTTATTGATGATGTAAAGTTGAGTTGAAGTTGGTCCAAAACCTTTCCATTTTTGGAAAGTTCAAATTATAGGTCACCTGCTATTTTTGGAAAGTCATGACTTGACTTCAAATTCTTCAATGTTGATGTTTGAAATGTCAAATGAGACTTGTTTGAACATGAATGAAGCATCTCTAACCACTTCCCACCTCCAAATCCACAGTTGACTTCTGTTGACTTCTATGGGCCTTAGATGACTTGCACATGCCTTGATGAGTTCTGAGCCTTCAACACTTGACCAAATCACTTCAAAGTGATCCTTGAATCATATAAGATCATTGTACCAACCCTAGGGCTTTGATCTCATGGCACATGCTCTTGTTGCCTTGCACAGTTGAATCTCCTGACTAGTCTTGCCTGATGAAATGTAATGGACAATGCAATGACAATGCAATGTTAATGACCTAAAAATGAAATGTATATACAAATGGGAGGTGCAAATTTGAGGTGCTACAGCGCCCATTGGGTAGCTGTTAAGAATATCCTTAAGTACTTGAGAAGGACTAAGGAGTCATTCTTGATATATGGAGGTCAGGAAGAGTTGGCTGTAATTGGTTACACCGATGCTAGCTTCCAGACAGATAAGGATGACTTTAGATCGCAATCTGTTTATGTGTTTTGCTTGAACGGTGGCGCTGTGAGCTGGAAAAGTTCAAAGCAAGATGCAGTTGCTGATTCTACAACCGAGGCCGAGTATATTGCTGCCTCAAGTGCAGCAAAGGAAGCTGTTTGGATCAGGAAGTTCATTAGTGAACCTGGCATAGTCCCTAGCGTTGTGGATCCCATTGGTCTCTATTGTGATAACAATGGTGCTATCGCACAAGCTAAGGAGCCTATATCTCACCAACGATCCAAACACATACTTAGGCGTTATAATCTCATTCGAGAGATAATAGATAGAGGAGATGTGAAAATAAGTAAAGTACCTACACTTGACAATATAGCTGACCCACTGACAAAGCCTCTTGCGCAGCAGAAGCATGATGGCCATACTAGATTAATGGGCATGAGGGGTATGCCTGATTGACTCTAGTGCTAGTGGGAGATTGTTGGTGTAAGCCCTAGAGGCCAATACTTTTGGTACTTGTATCGAGTTATTTATTAATAATAAAAGGCATTTTCTTTATTATGGTTGATTAATAAAGTCCCTGGAATAGATAGTCCGTTTAATGTATTAAGTGTGACTTAATCATGAGAGCACATTAAACATAAGGACACTATTCTTAAAGTATCCGTAGTCGAGCTTTATTGTGAAGTGGGATAACATTAAAGCATTGAGACTATTATGTTTGTAGACTGATGATCACATCTCATGGATCATGGATAAAGAGTTATCAAGTCTTAAACATAGGTATGAATATTAAGAGTAATATTTATACCGGATTGACCCGCTATGAGAATACTATATAGAAAGTTATGCAAAGTGTCATAAGTTATTCTCATGGTGATAATGGTGTATACCACTCTTCGACCTGAAACCACTATGGATCCTAGATGTAGAGTCGAGTGCTTTATTGCTGATCCAACATTGTCCGTAACTGGATAACCATAAAGGCAGTTGATGGGTACTCCACAAAGCATGCTGAGGGACATGAGTGTCCTAGATGGAATTTGCCCATCCTGCGTAACAGGATAAATGTCTATGGGCCCAATATTGAACTGGACAAGGATGACACGGTCTATACCTTGTGTTCAATATAGACATAATGGAAAAGGGGTAATTATACACATAATCATTATCACAGGAGGTTTTGTCAGATCACATGACATTTTCGTGTCTTGGGTAGCAGTGATGTGTTGCTAGATACCGCTCACTGTTTATTATGTTAAATGCGTGATTTAATATAATTGCCAACGTCGCGAAAACCTACAGGGTCACACACAAAGGACGGATTGATGAGAAATAGAGTAACTAAGGAACACCGTAAGGTACGGTTCACTTAAGTGGAAGACAAAATATGGTAAGGTACCAAATACTTAAGTGATTTTGGCATATTATGAGATATGGGCCAAAATACACTTAAGTGGGCTTTTTAGCTTGAAGCCCACACAAGTGGTTCTATAAATAGAACCCTTGGGTAGAAGCATTGTCACTCACTGAGACTGAAATTCAAGTGAAGACTTGGAATTTCGTTTCCCTCTCTCTCTCACTCAAAGCCTTCATTCGTACCAGCTAGCACTGAGATTGAAGGAATCCATTCGTGTGGACTGAGTAGAGACGTTGTCATCGTTCAACGTTCGTGATCACTCTGTGGATCTGTATCAAAGGTTTTGATCATTATCAGAGATCTGCACCAAAGGTTTGAATCGCCATAAGAGGTAACGATTCTATCACTGATCATGGCCATTCGTAAGGATCACTAAATGGAGAAATTTTTAAATTTCGCTGCGCCTTGGATGGAAATTCTCCTTCAGGAAGAGAGTTCGGAATATAGTGCATCGGGAAGGAGTCAGACATATCAACCTCAAGTTTCTTAAGTTGAGCTGAAATGTCACGTATTTTCATTATGTGCTCACTGTAACACCTCAAATTTGCATCTATCATTGTACATACATTCTCGTATTAGGTCATAACATAACATGGTCCACTGCATAGCATTGCATTGTCCCATTTGCCTCAAGTGCAAGCCAATCAAGAGAATTAGGTCAAACTGGTCAGGAGATCAGTCAACCAAGCAAGCAAGGGTGCATTTCTCAAGGAGCCAAGGCCCTAGGGTTGGTCCAACATTGTTCACATGACTTGGGGATCCATTTGAAGTGTTTTGGTCAAGGATTGGATGTTCAGAAGTCATCAGTCAATGCACAGTCAGTCAGAAACCCTAAAAAAGTCAAACTTGGTCAACTGTGTCTGATTTTATGGTTTTAATGGTTGGATTTGGTTTGAGAGAGCTCATTCATGTCCATATAGGCCTCATGTAACATGTCAAACACCATCATGGAAGAATTTGAAGCAAAATCAGAAATTTCCAAAAATGGAAACTGGACCTGTAATTGAAACCTGCCCAAAATGGAAAGTCTTGATCCTCAAACTTACATCATGATACAAGCTTCAAATTAATTTTTGCCCAACATGAAAGTTGAAGATCTTGTTCTCCCATTTCCAAAAAGTCCAAGAACACTCAATTCCCATGTATGGTTGGCAAGTTATGATCGAATCATTTTCAGAAATTCTTGAACTTCAAAAGGCCATATCTCTCAAACCATTTGGCCAAACTTGGTGGGGTTTTTTCCTACAAGTCACATTTGATCCCCTCTTTCCAAAAATGTAACTTTCATGTACCAAAACATTACCAATCAAAATGGCATTTTTGGACTTGCATGAATTGATTTCAAGTGTGGTACAAAAGTGAATTTTTGAGATAGCCATTTCTAATCAATTTGGCCATTCAAATATGTTTAGAAATCATATTTTGGTCATGTTACAAAGTCATTTTCGTGCAGTACACACAGCCATTCCTAACTTGCTTGAAAATTGGCCAAAAGTACATTTTTCACCAACTCCATCCCACCTTTTCATGGACTGTGATTTGTACCCTTAAACAGAGTATTTAAACATCATTTTTCTGCTAAATGAAACCCTAGCAGCTGCCTCCAAACTCAGAAACTTCACTCATTCTCTCAAACTCCATTTTTTGCATTTTTCAAAATCTGTCAAAAACTCTCAAAGACCACGAGCAAGCTTTGTTTGTTTCATCATCCAAGCATCATTTTGGACTCATTATAACCACTGTTCCACATCTGTGAGAGGGTTTTGTGGACTGTTTTTTGCAAAGCATCATCAATGGCAGAAGTTGTTTGCATCCAAACCAAGCCATTTCAAGCCAAACCTTCTTCATCATTCATCATTTGAAGATCTTTGGGACATCTGTTTCAGGCCAAAAACACCAAACAACATCTGTATCTCGACTGCTCTTCCATTTTGGTAAAATTTCGACTCTCACCTTTTCCAAAACCATGATACACACTTTGTAGATCACCTTTCCCTGATCATTATGAGCTTTGAATGGTTGAAATTGGTTTAGTATTTAGCAAGTTATGTTGAAATGAATGTTGATGATTCAAACTTGTTTTTGCTTGTTTCTTATTGTCCAGCTCGATTTAATGAAAATTATTGTTGGATTTATGATGAGTGTTGTTTGCTGGTTCTGTTGATATGCTGGTTTGCCATTTCTGGGAAATTGTTTTTCACGGTTTTGTGATGAAGATGAAGATGCTACAGTAAACCCTAGCCAATTTCCAGATTTTTTCCATTTTTCACGTGCATGAGCTTGTGTTTACTGTGTCATTAGCCAACAACCAATCACAACATTCCATTTCATGGCCCAAAACGACCGTGTTTTAATAAGTGGCTCGGGTATTTACAAAAATGCCATTTGTGGCATGTGACACATTGAATTAAGTTATTCCTTTTCCATTTTAATTTCATTTGATCATCAAACTTTGAAAAATCATATTTCATCCATTTTAATTCCAAATCTCATGGGAATTTTTGCATCATCTTCATCATGATCTCTACTTTTTTATCATAATTTTTCCAGAATTTTGTGATCAATGGATTTTAATTGGTATTAGGGTTTGTGACATGTGCTCATATTTTGTACACTTTGCCAAAACATTTGTGAAATGGTGATACTTTATCCAATGACCCCCAAATTTTTTGTGCTTAAACTAGACACATTCATGGTGATTTTGGTGTAGAGTTTGTGAATTTATCATTGCTGGTTTGTGAGTTATGATTTTTTGAATTAGGGTGTGACAATTTGTGTCACACCATTGATGTCCAACTTCATGATTTTCATTACCATGCTTCTTGAACTCCAATTGATGTGAAATTTTGCATGAACCTTCTCTTATATGTCTAGTTGACTTGTGATTTTTCTTAGAATTAATTGTGGCATTTCCTAATTGTTTGGGATTTTCTCCCCTGTTTGGTCTTATGTTGACGTTTTGTGATACATGTTGCCATTTCATTTGTGAAATTCTCATACTTTATTAGATGGACTTGAAATTTTACATGAGATAACTAGACATCCTCATCTTTGCCATGGTTTTAGTCCCATTCATTTATCACACACCATCTCTGATTTATGAATTTTTCAAGTTGATGCATGTTTGGTTGACTTCTTTGAGCATGTTCAAAATTGCTTTGACTTTCTGATTTTCATTGACTGCCTTCCACTTGTCCAAATGGGATGAAATTTGACATGCTTACCATGCTATGTGTTAGGATTGATCATGATTTATTTGGTGATTTTTGGAAATGTTTTAGTTTGCTTTTGATGCAAGTCTTTCTGTTGACTCCTATGAGCTTCTGTTTGCTATACCTTGACCTAAATTGTTCATGAAATGATGATAGTGATTGATATGAATGTGAACCCAATTGGCATTGATTCTTGATTGTTTGAACATGATTTTGGATGCTTGCCCTTTGCTGTTTTGACTTTTTCATTCTCTTTTGACCCTAGGCTTGCCCTAGTGGTCCTGTTACTCACTTTTGAGCTTGTGTTTTCAGGTTGACCAACAAATGACCAATGAGGCCAATTCTTTTTGATTGAGTTTGCTTGAATATCATTGTCTAACTTGTTTGTTTTGTAGGTGGCTTGGCTCACATGCCTTGAGCCTTATGCCATGCACATCCATTTGCTTCTGATTAATTGTTGATGTCTGTTTCTTTTTGCTTTGTTTGAAGTTGTATACTAATGTCTGCTTGACTATTTCAGGTACTTTTAGTTGCTCAGTTCCTTGTGAACTTTTGCTTTGCTTTGCTTATATAAGCAATTTGCATTGAGGTATATTTCTAATCTTCATGTAGTCTGGAAGACCTGGCCTGTTACTTGGCCAGGCAACTGTCTGAAGTCCTCCTTAAGAGGCAATGTTTGTGGATGTTTAATTTTGTCCTTGTATAGAGTCAAAGACCTCCTAAGTGAAGAGGCAATTGGCAGAACCCAAGGGATATGCAACCTATCCCCTGCTATTCTGTGTGTCATCTGCTTTGCTCACACCACTGTGTTGATGCATTGCAGATACAAACCCAAGATCTTGTACAATTGTACAGTTGAGTCAGTTTCAAATGTGTAGAAGGGTTCCCACTTTCTGAACCCACGCATTCTTGTCTTAAGCTCTCCCAGGCCAGGGATAAGAGCTGTGAAGTCTCATCTTCACTCACCTTTCATCTGCTTCACCTTAGCCCCTCAATGGCAAGGTTAAGAGCAACATCTACCCAGTTCCAGAGGTTTGTTTGTTGAGGTTGATATGACCCCTCGACTAAAACCTAACCCTTGTTTGAGCCATTTGCTTGTGTATAGTGTGTGCTATCTGTGCTTGTATGTGTGTGTGGCTTGCTTCCTGTGCAAGTCATGATTAGGATAGGCTGGCTCCCTGTGCCAGTTAGCTAGAAACCTTAACTTAGGGATGATTTGCATGATAACATCTAGGCTCGAGTCGTAGTCTCCCTAGTTGTGTCTCCCTCTGTTATCTGGTTAGGCTAGTCCTGTGTCCCTCTGTAGGGGAACTACGTCGCCCTGATCCTCATACCAGATGAGGTACGTAGGCAGGAGATGAGCTGATCTCTCCGGGCGCCTGTGTCTTTGTTTTGTCTTGTTGTGTGCTTGGAAGCTGATGTAAGTCCATCGAATGGCATTTGGGTTCCAGTGTGGGTTTGTTGGTTCGGATGCTGATGTAAGTCCAGTGATTGGCAGTCGGGCTCCATGTTTGCCTTCTTGAGTGTGTTTTGGTTCGGATGCTGATGTAAGTCCAGTGATTGGCATTCAGGCTCCACGTTTGCCTTTGCCAGTGTTTGTTTGTGTGTGTGTCAGCCGAGCTACGAATGCTCTGATTCTTCTCTCGTCCGAGAAGATACGTATGCATAGGATGCGACATCCTAGCGAGCATGTGTCGTTTCCCCGGTCCGAACTACTTCGACTCTGATGTCTATGCCTGATAGACTAAGTAGGCCCAGGATGCGATATCCTGCCGAGTCAGTTCCAGTGTTGTTTTCTTGTGTCTCTTTCAGCCAGTGCGTGTGAGTTTGAGCAGTGTTTTAGCAACCATTTTCCTACCTATTGTGCGTGGATCCCGTCGAGTACGACGGATGCGTAGGGGTGCTAATACCTTCCCTTCGCATAACCGACTCCCGAACCCATTCTCTTTGGTCGCGAGACCATGTTCTTTCCAGGTTTACTCTGAGCGTTTCCTTTCCCTCTTTTGGGATAAATAACGCACGGTGGCGGCTCTGTTGTTCTTGTTTTCCCGCCGGTTTTTCGCGTGATGCGACACTCACGCACACCTTTCACACTGGTGAGTCGGTAGGAGGAAAATTTCATAATTAATGTGCTTGCCAAAGCCTTTTCAAAAGTGACGAACTGATCGTCAATGGCTTTCAACAAATCACAGACATTCTCAGGTTGATCGACAGAACCACGTATTCCACCTGTGACCTTAGTCTTAATGAAGATCACACTGAGCTAGTTGGATCTCTCCCACAGCTCATATAGTGCGATTGCAACTGGAGTACTTTCATCTGTAATTGCAGGTGGTTCGTCTTTCCTAATAGCATAATCTATGTCCATCCATCCTAGATGGAAGAGAATTCTTTCCTTCCACACCTTATAGTTATCTCCTCTGAGCTCGGGAATATCACATTGGATATCAGAAAAATTAGTAGGTTGAGAAGCTAAAATGATAAACAAAATTGATGTCAAAATTTGAGGCATAAATATTATTCAAATTGTATGTATTATAAATATAAATATACCATAAAATAAATTTTACAATATAAAAATTACCCGTGGGCTAAATTTTAATGTAATAAGATTTTTAAAAAAAAATTGCGATAGATTTTCAAACCTCACACTTTACGTGCATGATATAATTTTGTTTTTCTATCCAAAATTAATACTTTATGATAAAACTATCAAATTATGTACCAATTCATAATTCATGTGGGCAAGTTATGAAAATATTTTGACATTTTATCATAATTAATCATACAAATAAATAAAAATTCCTGTAGGATAAAATTCATTATACCACGTATAATTAACTACAATTTTATGTCTAATAATTTATGTGATCTCAAAACTTTAAAAAAACAATCTCAATTAATTTAAGGATGTTGTGGCTAATCCAAATTAATCAAAATTATAACGATCACTAGACATAGTAACTCAATTATATGAGAGAACAAAAATAAATAAATAAGATCTCTTATACAATTGCTTAACAAAATAATAACATTATAAATCAATTTTAATTTATGCACAAATTTATTTCAAAGATTAAATAATAAGGCATAATAATCAGAAAAAATGAAATCATATGGATATGAACAGAATCAAAATACATGTTTAACAAAGCAGTCCAGCAGTAACATTCATGAATGCCATGGATCAGGCTTGATGCACTGAGCTTTGGGGACCAAAGACTATTTATAAGCTTGATTAAACCATAAAAATTTTAAAGTCATTAAAACTCATTACCACTCAATTAAATAGTCATATCAATTTACCTTAAAAACAAAATAAATCATATCATTTTCAGAACCAAAATCCCAAAACTATAAACCACATTAAAATTAATTTTTTATTATTAATAATTATTATAATAAAAATAAGAACTTCTAAATATAATTGCTCAAGGAATAAATTAATTCATCTCTAACTTATTCCCGATGTAATAATAAAATCCATTGCATTACAATTATTAATCCATTTAACATATCAGTTATATCTTTCAGAAATCCATCGAGAACATATTTACCTAACATATCAATAAAAACAGATTAAGTGATATCGTACGAGATAAACCCTATAACTCTTATTTCAATTTAATTTTCCAAAGTTATTTTGGTTTCTCGTTCGAATTAGACACGTTTTAAAAAACGATTTCATTGAGAATTTCTGTTTTGCATAGAATCATTGTGAATTGATCTCATGCTACCTCAATCAAAGTAGCATTGTGACTATGGTGGCATCAAATCAACAATCATGATGTAGCCTCTATCATAATGGCGAATCTTATTAAAACCTTAAACTATGATTTATTTGATTTATTTTTAAAAAGTTTTGCAACATTAGCATATGTACTTTTTTTTTCAAATTCAAGTGATGTCACATCAACAATTTAAAAAAAATATTTTTTAACTTAAACTCTAAACTATTTCTCTCAAATTTAGTTTTTAAATTGTATGAATATTTAATTTTAACAAAAGTTTGAATAAAATTCCCTAAGGTATCGAAAGTGATTGTAGCTTCTTATTGCAATCAACGAGTATTCCATTTTACAGTACATACTTGAAAAAGACAGTGATATTCCATCAGCAAACATCAAATCAATTTCAATATGTACACACATAGCCAACCACACTATATAAGAGTTGGATTTATTGTAGTCAGCCCAACTTAATCAAATCTTGGAAAGCAAAATCTACACATTTTCTCGCAAGATTATGTCCAAATTAATTGAGGTGATAGTTTGGATTACATGATGCAAAATGGAATTGAAGAGTCACAAGAAATACCATATATGACAAATCAAGTGATAGTTGTTTGTTGATGTGTATTTGGTTAATTCCGCGTCTACACAAAGTAGAGGTAGTGGGAAAGTTGACCATAATTTGCTTCTTGTCACAAAACTCCAATTGCAATTGATTGATACATTAAGAAAGAAGTGTCCTTCAATAGATTTTTATCAATATATGGTGATAAATACATTAATATATTATGTTGGTCATATCCATTGATGTTCATATTATAGAATTGTACTAAATCGTGAGCTGTGATGACTATTGAAAGGTCAAAGATCAAGCATGAATAAGACTATATTTTATGCAGTGTGGGATTTGTTTTTATCAAGTAGAAGAAAATACCAATGGGATGAGACTCTTCATCATTATTATGAAACAAGTGCATACGTAGAAGTATGTCTCAAAATAACAAATAAGAAGAAGAAAACAAAATATTTCAGGTCACTTGATTTGATCAATCGTCAATGTTGGTCAATAATCAATGCTCGGTGAACGACAAATGAACGTGAACTGATCAAAAAGTATAAGTGTGTGTATTTTATAACATCCAAAATTCCGAAACTTATGTAATAAGAATTATATGATAACTTAAGATGTCACCAACGACAAACCTCTAAAGTCATTCAACGATTAATAAACATGCAGCGGAATATATTAACGTCATACAACATCTGTCATCGCACACTCACATTCACTTATGCTATCATTGTGGCGGTATCGATCCTAATCGGATAAATAAACATAAACTCAACATTTTGTCTTTAAAACTCATTTAAATAAAACTTCTCCAACAAGAGTTATTAACTTAACTCTTAAACACTTCAACATAAGCCAATGGAATATTAAACTTCAACAGAATAATTAAATAAAATGTTTCTGACCCCGGTGTTATAAGATCAGAGCATGACTCCTAAAACAACGAAACTAAAGAAGTGACTCCTTGAGCTAACTTCACTTACTGAAACAGTTACTCCTGAGTATCTACAAGATGTCCATGGTGGACAACATTCAAGGAAAGGGGTGAGAAATACATTTAAATAATAGATGGTGCATAAACAATCAGAGTAGAATAAATTCAGTACAGTTCAAACATAATCCATTATGCACCACAAATTCAAGTTTCACCCATTTAACCATAATACACAATCAATATACAATGTGACTCTCAACAATATTATAGACTCATATGCATACGATACTAATCTCAACAATTATTCTCATTATGAATCGTGTTCCATCTTCCGAATCCATGAGCCCCACACCGAGCTCCAAGCCTTAACATCAAGCTAGGGACAATTATCGGACCCCAACATCAAAGTCTGTAATCGCCTCTTTCACAACAACAACAACTTATGATGCATGAATGAATGTATGCATCATCACAACAACTCAACAACACAAACAGTATCACATTGGACCGCATAATTTCCTGTACAACATCAATATGGTAGTTTCACATCGAAACTATGCATCTAAACTCAACATGTCATATAAATATGACAACCAAACAGTCTGCAAATGTATTAGCAATTCACCATAACATATCATCATCAACGGAAACTCAACGTTTCGTTAAACGGTTCATAACATCATCGTGAAAACTATAACAGTACACGCATAATCATAGTTCAATCATCCCAACCCTAACTATCAATATTTAGTTCAGCGTGCTATCTTTCCAACACTTTAAACGATACCTAAATCAGACTTACATAATGAAACTTATGACCAAAATTGCCGGGACATGTCAACTAATTCAAAAGCAGAATCATCTCAAAATTACACTATGCAATCGATTGCAATCAGGGTGCAATTGATTGTCACTGAAACATTTCCAAAATTTTACACTTTGTAATATATTGCAATCAGGGTGAAATCGATTGTCCTTGAATTTTTTTTCAAAAACTGCACTAGTGCAATCGATTGACATTTAAGGATTTTCTAAAAAAATAGTTTTCTATGTTACGATTACAGAACCACTTCCAAACCTTCAAACCTCATACCAGTCCCGAATTAATCAATCAAAAACTCTCAAAATCACAATCTAACATCACCAATGGATCAAACATGATAAAATCGACACAACTACAGTTTTTCCTCATGATTTCATCACCCAAAATCATATCCTAAAATACCAAATTTTCATCAAACTCAAGAACACACCAATGTAACAATAACACACCATTGCAACTCAATCCAATCATGTGAAAACAGAATTATCAGCATGCAATTCATCAACAATCAATGAATATTCCACATCATCCATCAAAGTTCATCAATATTCATCAAAATATCAATTTAAGAGCAAACCTTATTGGAGGTTAAGGATGCCTCTCCATCCTTTCATGATTTAACACTCATAGATGAATAGTTTCCCCTTACCTTAGATTTTAGAATTTAATGAAAAAAAATTTGAAATTTTTCTCCCAAGTCCTTCTTCTCATCCCTCTTACCCTAGCCATTCCTTTCTTTCTTCCAAGTTTATCACTTAATATGCAAACCGACTCTTTCTCCCAATTCTCTCATTTTCTCTCAAACATATTCCTCCCATTAGGATTTTCCTATACGACCCTTAACTTAACCTTGTAATTACCACCATACCCTCAAAATCTCTACACATTCCCCTTTTTATTTTAATTTTATTATTCCAATATTATTTAATCAATTAATTAATCAAACTCTTATTATTTAGTTACCAAGATAATCATAAATAATTCTAACTTATTTCAACTAACTTCTGCCCCCACATATTATAATCAAACAAAATGCACCAATTCACAATTAATTCATGGATAAATCAATTAAATGACTAAATTGAAAATGAGGTGTTACAACTCTCCCCCACTTAAAGAAGTTTTGCCTTCAAAAATTTCCTGAGGAAAATTACAGTCGAGTACGACTCTCTCATATGCTCCTCACGCTCCTAAGTCATGCTTCCACCAGCTAGTCCTCCCCAAACTACCTTTACCAAGGAAATATCCTTACCACACAAATGCTTCACTTCCCGACCATCTATCTGCACAAGAGATGTCTCAACAGTCAAGTTCTTTCTCTCCTATATATCGTTCACTTAGATCACATGAGACAGATCCAGAATGCATCTCCTCAACTGAGATACATGAAACACATCATGAAGATTAGCAAGCGTGGGGAGCAAGGAAATATGATAGGCCACCTCTCATATCCTGTGTAAGATCTGGTATGGACCAACAAAACATGGAGTGAACTTCCTAGATTTCAAAGCTCGGTAGACCCTGGTTACCAGTGTAACTCTTAGGAACACATGATCACATTCTTCGAACTTAATGTCTTTCCTTCTCTTATCATGGTAGCTCTTCTGTCGACTCTAAGAAGCTCTTATCTTCTCCTGAATTAGTTTAATCTTTTCAATCGTGTATTGAACAGTATCTGGTCCGAGCACATCACTCTCACCCGATTCATGCCAAAACAAAGGATTCCTACACCTCCTCCTATACAAAGCCTCAAGCGGTTCCATTCCAATACTAAAATGGAAACTGTTATTATAAGTGAACTCAATCAAAGGCAATAAGCTATCACAAGCATCTCCTTATTCTAGCACACAAGCTCTCAACAACTCCCCTTAGATTAAATATTCCTCTTTGTTTGACCGTTTGTCCGCGGATGGTAAGCAAAACTCAACCTTAACTTGGTACCCAACGTCTTCTGCAAACTCTTCCAAAATCTCAAAGTGAATCTCAGTTCCCGATCTGACAAAATACTCAAAGGAATACCATGCAAACTAACAATCTTCTTAATATACAACTCAACCAACTTCTGCAAAGGGCAACTGATCTTAATCAGAACAAAATGAGCCGATTTAGTCATCCTATCCATAATCATCCAAATGGAGTCATATCCATTCGTTGTCTTAGAAAGACTTGTCACAAAATCCATAGAAATATTATCCTATTTCCACTCTAGAATGCTCAACGGTTGCATCAGATACAATGCCTTCTGATGATCAATCTTTGATTTCTGACAGATCAAACAAGCATAGACAAACTCAACTACCTCTTTTTTCATACCAGACCACCAAATCAATTTCTTCAAGTCTTGATACATCTTAGTAGCACCAGGATGAATACTTAACCCACTCCTATGACCCTCTTCAAGAATAATCTTTTTAAGTTCTGGTACATCCGAAATGCAAACTCTATTTCCAAATCTGGTCACACTGTTCTCGTCGAATCTGAAGTCACCACCCCCACCTTGGTTAATCAACAATAATCGGTCAATCAATCCTAAGTCGGTCTTTTGGTCTTCTCTGATCGCTTACAAAATGCCACTAGTCAACTTCAACATACCTAAGAGGTAATGTCTCCAAATTTTAAGTACAAACATAACAATTGCTAACTCCAAGTCGTGTGTAGGATAATTCCTCTCACGAACTTTCAATTGTCTAGAAGCGTAAGCATTCACATGGTCATTCAATTATTACACCTCGTAGACCCATCTTCGAAGCATCACAATATACTACGAAAGGTTTAGTCAGATTCGGCAGGATCAATACTGGATGAATCATCTATTTCTTCTTGAGCTCTACAAAAATCTCTTCACAAGTAACATCCCACGCATAAGTTTGACCCTTTCGAGTCAACTAATTCAAAGGCATTGCCAACTTCAAAAAACCTTATATGAATCACAATAATAACTAGCTAACCCAAGTAAATTTCTAATCTTAGTAACAGACTTCGGAGTCTCCCGCTACAACATATCATCAACCTTTGAAGGATCGATAACAATACCCCCACTTGAAATCACGTGCCCAAAAAAACTCATTTTCTCCAACTAGAATTCACACTTGGATAACTTAGCATATAACTTGTTATCTTCTGACGTCTGCAACACCACCCTCAGATGTTCCTTATGCTCTTCATCAGATTTTAAATATATAAGGAGATCATCGATAAACATCATAACAAACTGATCTAACTACGTGTAGCGATAAATTCATGACCATTAAGCTATGGATAAACTTAATGTTAATAAAACCAGAGTCGCCACCATGCTTTTATTGTTTCTAAAGAAAAAGGGAAAAGTGCGAACAAAACTCAAAGATAAGAAGTTTTCAAATCAAAACTAATAAAATGCCAGAGATTACACGTAAGGGGGTTGGCTACACATAGGGAAGGTGTTAGCACCCAAAGTGTCATAGGGAGCCCTTTTTTATGTGTGCATGTGTTTTAGTATAAAATGATATTTTCAATAAATAGAGTGTGTGGATGAGAAAATAATTTATTAATTATATTTTTGTGTTTGACAAAACCTTCGGACTTGTGCCTACGTACCAACATAAAATGAGGGATCAAAACCTCGTAGTTCATGGTATCAATTTCAAAGTGAGTGAATTGCTTTTAACAAAAATTTAAGTTTGAAAGAGGCACAAAACGCCTAAAAGAGTTTGAATGAGTGTTAGTTCTTTTTGTCTTTTTTTGAAATTTTAAGTCAACATGGTTAAGTTCATTTACAAGTTTGATTTAAGAAAAGGGTTTAAAAATTCAATGGCATAAGGCCAAAGTTTCTAGTTTGCAATAAAGTCTAAGTTTAGAAATCACAAGCAAAGAAGATTTTTGAAAAGAGGGGAAAGATTTGAAATTTAAGAAATGGGAGGAGATGAAGAGACGAATCCTAAGCAAAAATTTAAAAGTTGAGAGTTGAAAAGATCTGACCAATGAGATGCAATCCAATAGACAAGAATGTCATATAGAAACCCATTTTTCCTTTGGACTTTAAAATCAAGCAATATTAGTAAGCAAGCAAGATGAAGAGCAAGGCATCAAATAAAAATAGCCACATCCAAGCTAGCAACTTCATAGTCTTTTTCATAATCTTCCCATGTATTAGATGACATACTCCTTGAATGGCTTAGAATAAGGCATTAGACACAGGTTCAAAATAACATTTACATCAAGACCATGTAGCAGAGGAATTCATGAAGATCTTAACACTTGCATCAAATGAAAGCTTAAATCACAAGAACTTGGTTTCATAAATGTTGGCATTGGCCAAGTCCTTTTGCAAAGGGAATGTTGCCTAATTCTAAGCACAAAGCTCAGATCAAATCCAACAGTCCACACAAACATTTTTTTATGGGTTTTTTGTTGTTTATTAATTAGTTTAAGGTCCTAAGACCACAAGCACAAACAAAATAATACAAACAAATATATATAATCACAAAATATGGCTCAAGTGAGCAAAAGGGAAAATGACATTAAAATAAACAAGTTAAATAATATGTATAATGGCAAATGAAAAATGGCTTGGATTTAAATGGCATGAAGTAAATGACTTGAAATTAAAAGAAATTAATAATAAGAGTTAGTCAAATGTTAGTTGATTAGATGTTAGTGGAGTTTTGCTTTTCAATTGTTTAATTCATTCTTTGGAGAACATTCAACCCTCTATTCACAAGCATGGATCCTTGAACCAATACATCTTCCAAAGTAAGGAAAAAATGCCAAGTTTCCATACAATACCATGAAAGGGGGGAGACTTACAATCTCCCTTACTAGAATGCTATGCATTTTGGTCAAAATTTAGCGCTATGTTAAGCAATCGTAATTGGACTTATGTAGAAGTCACAACTATATGAGGTCGAGCAATAGAAATTTTGGTGTTAATGCATGTTAGAGATATGGTATAATGAACCACACTCCTAAAACATACCACACACAAAAAGAAAAATGATCAAAGGATAGACCTAATCTCATCCATACTTGTATTGGTTCATCTAACACAAGGTTATTGATGAACCAATTAGCCTTAGGATATTGAGATGTCATTGGCCAATGGAAGGGATGGGATAAAATGGGATTGAAGATGAAGAGGGAGGGGAAATGAGACAAATACAAATTGGTCATGAGAGGAATTTTATCAAATTAAAATCATTCATTCATTTTGGGAGATGAAATATACATTTCATCAATCCCCTAAATCCAATGATTTTAATCCAACAAAAGTCAAATTAACCTTGACCAAGGCCCAAACACATAGTCAAACTTCACTAGTCATTAAAAATGGCTCAAATTTCTACACAATTAAACAATTAAAAATCAAATTAAAATGCATTAAGTTAAATTATGTTTGATCAAAAACCTAAAACCTCTTCAAAACACCAACTAAATGTCCAAGAGATTTATCATAGGTAAACAAGGTCAAAGGACCTTGGGGGAAAAATTTCATTATTTTTGAAAAGTCAGAAGTATTTTTAAACAATTAAAAATATGCACAAAAATAATTAAATCATGAAAAATATCAATATTGATCCAAAAAATAATTTTAATTTAGAAAATGAAAGAGAAAAATATTTGATTATTTTTTGTGAAAGTCTCATATTTTTTGGATCAATAATTAAATTAATATGAATTAATGAAAAATAAGCAAATAAAAGGAAAATTCAAAAATTCAAAAAAACGTGGACCATCTGATCTCCCTCATTAATTGAGGTGGCATATCAGATGGTGATCAACGCGCTTTCCACATGCACTGCAGTCAAATGAGACACACGTGTGGTAATCACAATCAACGCCCAAGATTAAAACATTTTAAAAGGATCATATGGTTGAGATGCTTCTAACACATCACCGGAGCCAGCGCTCCGGTCTTCTTCTCCTGATGACCTCACCAGATTGGTCCACCTTCAACCATCACCAAAATCACTACGCCAAATAAGGGAAAAGAGGGCGCTTATTTTGGCCTATAACAGCGCTTTTAAGCGCCCTCTAAAGTGGCGCTGGCATAGGTAAAGACAGCGCTTTGTTTTCCTGGAGAAAGCGCTGTCTAAAGTGGCCCTTTAAGGGCCACATTATAGTGCGCTTTCAGAAAAAAGCGCCCTCTGGAGTGGTCCATAAAGGGCCACCTTAGAGGGCGCTTTCTGGACAAAGCGCCCTCTAAAGTTGTCAATGTAAAGTGTTTAGAGGGCGCTTTCTGGACAAAGCGCCCTCTAAAGTTGTCAATGTAAAGTGTTTAGAGGGCGCTTCCTACAGAAAGCGCCCTCTAAAGTGTTAGTTATTTTAAAAAAATTTGTTTGAAAAATAGTGGATATTTAATTGGGAACCTGTTCGCATGCTGCAAAAGTGTAAAATTCATATTGATTTCATCCTTTAATCCAATGTTATACACCATTAATCCGTTGATATATACAACATGAATCCATTTATATACAACATTAATCCTCCATATATACAACATTAATATATGATTCTTTGATCAACAATATACAACAACATATTCATGATTTAGTAAAAGTACAACAACAATATACAACATATATACAACAACAGCATACAACAACAACATTTCATACATATATGTACAACAATATACAACCTAGCTATATGATTCTTTGATCAACAATGAATTGACACAATTCATCCTTCATTTCATCCAAATGAGCTCTTGAGTAAGATTTGTATTCCTCAAAGTACTACAATTAAGAGAATAAAACATATTCATGATTTAGTAACAAATTAGATGAAATATCCGATAATATTAAAATAAACCCTAAGTTATTATTCCATACCATTTTTGGGATGTCTATACGATTCAACGCAATGATATCTCTCATAAATCTCAATACAAAAAATCCGCAATCGACCGAATTGTTTTGCTGAGGACACTACACAGAAAAACAAACAATATATATATAGTTAATTTCTTACAAACACTATTATAAGCAAAAAAACAAACACTATTATAAGCAAAAATAAGATACTTAATATATACCTGAACTCTAACCCAGGTAATGTCCTTCCTATTACGATAATTCTTTTTCGATCTAAATTTTAGTATTGCCCTAACAAAATAAAAACGTATATTGAGATCAATCTGACAGACATAATTAAATATACAAATACACACGAATATTTAGGGGAATTTCACTTACGCGTCAACCGTCTTCTTCATACTCGGATATTTACTCCAATCACCCGATAACGAATCGAGATAATACACCATTAGTCTCGAAAGATCCATAGCAACCAACACCCAGTGACCACTGTAAAATAAAACAAAAATTTAGATGCATGAAAATTTTCTACGTAAAAGATATACATAGATTAGAATGAAATTATTAGAAAGAAAATCTAACCCGTTGCCAGAATTAAACGGTAAAAAATACAAACTGGGTGTAGTATTATCGCCGGCCGCCATGAATCTATCGACTAGTTCATTCTTTACGGATGTTGGATTTTTCGTTATCAGTTCCCCGCATCAATGTTACATACATATACCTTAAATAGAAACATAATAAACATTAGACTACTCATTGAAATGTGTAAATAAATTGTTCAACTAAGTAAATAATAGATTGATCGGAGTACCATATGTATGTATGAATGACAGCGATGCCCAATTCTTCGTGTTCAAAAAGTTGTTGCATGTCCTCCTTTGCAATTATTTCGGAATGAGCAATTCCGAAAACACCTTCATCAAAATCTACACTACGGATGGCGCCGTGCATAATATCGGACTCTTCCACCATTTTCTCAAGACGCATCATAATTTGAGATTTTGTCCCGGACGTCGTTGGAATATCCTTACCAGGTTTTTTCAACTTTCGACCGGGAACCTAAAAATTCATATAAATTAAATCATGACTTTTTGTGATGCAACAGAATCGTTGCGTATATAATTCAATGGGTATATATATTTGTACCTCTTTTTGAGATGCAACCGACTCGATGCGTCTTGAAATCCCTTTACCAGCTTTATGTGTGGGTCTTGTAGGAGTCTAACATTACCATGTAATAAGGATTGATTAAATATCATAATTGTAGCTGAATTGAAATGTGAATACTAAATATTCATAATCATTTAGAACATATATACCTCGGCATCTGGGAAAATTAGATCTGACGGTCATCCAACAAAGGATCCGACTGCATCTCGCATCAACGTTGTCTCTGAAACAACGTCAGGTAATGGTAGAAGTGTGTCGGTATCTAATACAAGGTCAACCGAAACTTTCATATATCCCACCGGGAGGGGATTATGGTGAAGTAATTCACCCGAAGTGTTGTGCACTTTTCCCTTGCCAACCATGCGATAAGTTGGTGACGATAGATACAGCTGACAAGGTGTAATGCCCTAAACCAATAATAAATGTTATTGTTAACGTGTATATGTGTCAAGTAAAAAAGTGCTATTTTAATTTCATAATAACATATATAATTACCTCGGGAAATTTTGGTTGACAATTGATACTAGCTCGGTCACTAGTATCTTTTGCCTCGGAACCGCACCTTTCCTCTCTATACCTTGCATTCTCCTTTCGCAGTTCGAGTACTTGTGCCCTTAACTCCGCCAAGGTCTCAATCACCTCTTTGTTGGTAGGATTTTTTGTTTTTGGTTTTTTATAAAATGACGACGGAGTTACACCAAAACCCTTACCCCTCACACGACCGGAATACTCAGGAACATTTAGTACTCGACTAAGTACGCTCCTGCAATCCTGGACCTCGGTTGAAGGTAAGGTTTGGGATAAAGTCTCCTGAAATATTATTAGAGGAGATTAAAAATGAATTATATGTCTAACAAAATTTTCGATATAATTAAAGAAATAATGTTACATATACTTACACATTCTTCATAAACATTTTGAACCGCTTCAACGACAGCCCCATCCTTCCCAACCCGAGCAGCCTTCCACAATACGTGCTCCGGAAGAGATGTTGCGTCACTTTTCTCCTCGGCTAGCTACAAATTGAATCAGATTATAAGATCATCAATTATAACATATTGTGACAATGTATAAGCTCATAGCATTTGAATATACTCACAATTCTTTGTTGTAACCGTGCATATCCCGTACGCCCTTTTTTGTACGGATACGCTGGTTTTGATGCCCTTTTCCGATTTTTGTCGCTTACTTCCTGGATAAAAAAGTTTAAGGCATATTAGAACCAAGTAACTTAACAATTGTATAATACCATAATTAATAGACATTACATGGAATTTTTCGTTTCTTCGTTTGGCGACAAAGTTATCCCATTCTTCGGCTGAAATAATCTCCGCATACTTCATTGGCCGTTCTGCTTCAACAAAGTTTCCTTCCTCATCCTTGAGAAATTTGTTGGACAAAAAGGATCGAAATCCTCGGAGTCTTTTTCCGGCCAATTGAATACAATATTTTTGCCGGCTTTCATCGATGTGAAAGGATCTCTAAAAAACATACAAATGGAGTGTGTTATTATAAGTAATATTATAACAATATATGGTCAACAAATAGTCAACAAGAAAAACATATAATAATATATGGTAAGTACCTGTATCTCGGACCATATTTTTTCTTTGCCAACCTTCAATTCCGGACTTCTCCAATTATCACATGTAATCGGAATATGTTGTCGAACAAGGGAACCAATGTAACTTGCCAACATTGAACCGTTAGGCTCAATTAGTTGGTCTTCAGCACTCCAATGTACTTCGAATTTTTCACCCTTGTCTCTTGCACGAATGATTGACTTCATAACAGTCAATCCTCGTTTGATTTCTTTTTCAACATTGTTACGTGATCCACTCGCGTCATGGGTATCGTCTTGGTTAGCCATTTTATCTGTAATATAGAAATGATTCAATAAGACCCAAGTAAGACAATGACCATATTAGTGAAGCTACACAAAAAACACATTCATATACCTTCCATTTCTCTCATGTTACAACAATCTAAACTCTCTCTTTTTTTCATCATTATTGAATACAAACTCACACACACCTACTACATACAAAAGACCAATGCAAACTTATGGTGTTTGGAACATGAACAAACTTGCATCCATAATCATCAAACTTCCAAGCACAAGCTCAAACACACTCCAAATGACATCAGTTTTCAATCAGAAATAAAAAACCTTACAACAAGGTGCTCATGAACACCATATACTGCTCGTTTGCCCTAAACAATATTAATCAACATAATGCACAAAATGTAAAACTCAGTTTAGAAAATGCCCTAATCAAACACCTGAAGAAAGTGAACGGTAACGATGGAGAAGAGAAATACCTTCAAGGTGACGGTAACGATGGAGAAGAAAGTGAACAGCGACGGTGGACGCAGATAACTCAGTGAACGTGAACGCAGCAGCAGAAAAAGGCGACGGCGACGACGACGGTGAGGGAGGGAGAACGAACGGAGGACGAAAGTAATCGCAGTAGAGAGAAAACCCAGTTACGTAAACGAAATAGCATATAGAGAGGGAAAATAAAGAGACATGCAGTATATATGTTATAATTTTAATGTTTAATAAAGGGGACCTTAGAGGGCGCTTGTGTAAAAAAAGCGCCCTCTAAAGGGGGCCTAAGAGGGCGCTTCTAAAAGCGCTCTCTAAGGCTTTCCAAAAGCGCTTTATAAACTGGAAATGTACATGGACTTAGAGAGCGCTTTTTTAAAAGCGCCCTCTAAGGGTACCCTTAGAGGGCGCTTTCATAAACGCGCCCTCTATTGGTGTCCCTCCATTTCCTCATTATTTTTTCGCTTCACTTTAGAGGGCGCTTTGTTACAAAAGCGCCCTCTAAAGTGCGCTGTCTATTCCTCCTTATTTTTCTCTTCACTTTAGAGTGTGCTTCTTTAAGAAAGCGCCCTCTAAGGTGCGCTGTCTATTCCAGTTTTTGGCGTAGTGAATGAAAAAGCAAGACATGGATTTAAAGAAAAAATGCTCAGGAGCTCGAATCTGGCATCAGTTTTGTCCAATTCCAAGTATATAAAAAGATACAGGGATTTGAATTTTGAGGATCATGAACTGAGTTGCTTCGATTTGACCTCAAAGCAACTCAATCTTGTTCCCTATATTGGTAGGACTTCAGCAAACCAAAAATCAACAAGAATAATGGAGAATTAAGAGAGAATCGAAGAGAAGAAGTTTCTGAAAAATCACCTTCGAGTTGATCTAATTCCACTTGATCTTGATCTGGATTTGATTGCTTTCTCCTCCTCTTTCTTGCAGAAACCAAATGAGATGCAAAGGAAAGTGAATTTCTGGAGTTTGAACTTCCAAACAGAAGATGAAGTTCAAGCTCGATTTCAAGAGAAATCTCAGAAAATTCTATGGCAGTGAGGGTTTGAATTGGTCTAGCAAAGCTTGGACAAGGTGTTAATGATGAATTTGAAGCCTTAAGCTTGTTTAAATAGGCAATGCACTTGATATTTGCACCATTTGAAAATTGGACAAATTTGGAAACCTTCTTGCATGGGTGCATGGGCAATGGTTTGGGCCTTGAGAATGATGCAATCGACTTCCCATTTGTGTGTAAAGAGTACTGAATGCATCATGTGTAAGCATGCAAAATAATTTGATCATTTGAAATCCAATCTTGCCAAAACACTTTCCATAATGAAGCCATGTGCAAGTCCCTCAATTTTAATCCAAATGAAATGATATTGGACTTTTTAGAAAGGTGAGATCAAGGGGAACAACTTTCATGTTGAACACTTTTTCATTTAAATCTTGGATCATGATTAATTTTGAGGCGGAAGTTTGGGAAATCAAACATATTTGAAAATTTTCTAAGTCTCAAGTCAAATGTTCACTTCTTCCTCCTTGAATAACTTTTTCTATGGACTTAAAATAAGAAACTTTCCTTCATAAAAGTTTTATCTCTTTCAAACCTTTTAAATTTGGTCAGAAATTTGACCTCATTTGGATTAGGCATGAAGGAGCTATGCATTTTAGAAGTTTAGGAAAATCACTTGTTCAATGGTATTGGCCCAAAATGACCTATAATGTTTTCACTTGGCACATGCATTTTCAAGTTGAATTTGCACTTCCTAAAAATATAAAAGTTGAATTATACATCTTTAATTTGATCATGAAATTTGAATGGATTTCATCTCATAAAAAATGAGCAAGTTATGGTCTTAGGAAGTTGACCTACAAACTAGGGTTTAGACAAAATGACCTATAATCTTTCACCATAAAAAATGAATTTCGAAGCAAAATTAGCTATAGACCTCAACATTAAAGTTGTTTGAATGTCATTTAGAGTAACTTTTCTCTTAGAATCATTTTCATATGACAAAAATTGTAGGAGATAGGGTCTAGGGAACCCCATTTTTGACCAGTTGACTTCCTCTGGTCAACCACCATGAACCAATTTGCTAGCTTGACATTCTCTTGACTTTTGGGACTCATGGAGGATGATATAAGCATAAGATGATATAATGTGAAGTATCCCTTGGAATATTTGATCAATTGTTGAAGAAACTTGTTGAAGAAGTCACACAAGACACCCAAATGAATTAGGGTCTCCAAGGCAAATAAACTCCAAACTCTTGATGATTTCTTGATCAAAATAACATGTGAAGACCATGGGTATCCATATATGATACTTAGAGGCATAGTAAACCAAATCTTGATTGAGCTCCTTGCATTGAGGGTTAAACTACCTATAAAAGAGTTAAACTATACAATGACATATTTTGGTATTTTTGTTAGTAAAATAAAGAAAAATGAAGTATGATACAATCAAAAGTGCTTGGTGATCTCTCCCAATGCAAACTCAATGAATTAGGGGTAAGGAGGTTGCCAAGGTGTGATACCAATGCTAATGCATATGATGAGATAACATGAGGGATCTTAGGGTCAAAATTGGGGTCTTACACTATGGATGGAAAATTTTATTCATGCACTTCATAAAAAATCCAGGTGCATTATACACTCCAAATGGAATTACAAAATATTCATAGTGACCATATCTTGGTATGAATGCAGTCTTCGGAATATCTTCTAGTTTCACTCGAATCTGATGGTATCTGATCGCAAATCAATTTTACTGAAAACACGAGCACCAATTAATTGATCCATCAAATCATCAATTCTTGGAAGAGGATATTTATTCTTAATTGTCACCTTTTTCAGCTTCCGATAGCCAACACACAACCTCATGCTACCATCCTTCTTCTTCAATAACAATATCGGTGCACCCCAAGGAGAAACACTTGGTCGAACATATTTCTTCTCAAGTAACTCTTCTAACTGTTTCTTCAGCTCGCTCAACTCTAAAGCAAACATTCTATATGGGGCCATTGAAACATGACTAGTACCAGGTACTAAGTCAATAGCAAACTCAATCTCTCGCTCTAGTGGAAAATCACTAATATCATCTGGGAATACTTCTAGAAATTCACATACCACTGGTAGCTCATTAATCATCGCTCTGATTTCTGCATTTAAAGATGCAAACATCACGAACACCTGCGCCTCATTCACTTGCTTAGCCGTCACAAACACTCCCTCATCTGGTTCCCAATCAATCTGCATCATGTTAAACTAACTTAGAGAAGCATAAGCTTCTCCCCCACTTGTTTTAATCTCGCTCCAATAGACAGGCAGTAAGAAAAACAAACGAGTATTGATAATGTTTTACACACATGTCATGTACTATGGAACAAACAACATTACAAAAACCTGGCCGGGTGGACCCACCTACTCTGATACCATTATGTAACATCCTAAACCATGAAACTTATATAATAATAATTATATGATAATTTAAGGTGTCACCAACGAGAAACCTCTAAAATCATTCAACGATTAATAAACATGCAACGGAATATACTAACGTCACACAAGACATGTCATCACACGCTCACCTTCAATTAGGGTATCATTGCGGTGGTATCGATGCTAATCAGATAAATAAATATAAACTCAACATTTAGTCTTTAAAACTCATTTAGATAAAACTTCTCCAACAACAAGAGTTATTAACTCAACTCTTAAGCATTTCAACATAAGCTAATGGAATATTAAACTTTGACAGAATAATCAAATGAAACACTGCTGACCCCGATGTTACAAGATCAGAGCAGGACTCCTAAAACAACAAAACTAAAGAATTAACTCCTTGAGATAACTTCACTTAATGTGGTATTACTTTTGAGTACCTGCAAGATGTCCATGGTGGACATAATTCAAACAAAGGGGGTGAGAAATACATTCAAATAATAAATGGAACATAAACAATCAGATTAGAATAAATACATCACAGTTCAAACATAATTCATTATGCACCACAACACATGTATTCAAGTTTCACCAATTTCACCATAATACACAATCGATGTGCAATGTGACTCTCAACAACATTATAGACTCATATGCATGCGGTATCAATCTCAACCATGGTTCTCATTATGAATTGGGTTCCATCTGTCGAACCCCTGATCCCCAAAGCAAGCTCTAAGCCTCATTATCAAGCTTGGGACAATTGCTGGTCACCAACATCGAAATATAATCTCCTCTTTCACAACAACAATAACTCATGATGCATGAATGAATGTATGCATTATCACAACAACTCAACAACACAAATGGTATGACATTGAACCACATAATATCCTGTACAACATCAACAAGATAGTTTCACATCGAAACTATACATCTCAACTCAACATGTTATCAAAACATTACAATCAAACAATCTTCAATTATATTAACAATTCACCATAACAAATCATCATCAACGGAAACTC
This sequence comes from Lathyrus oleraceus, assembly GCF_024323335.1. Taxonomy (NCBI): domain Eukaryota; kingdom Viridiplantae; phylum Streptophyta; class Magnoliopsida; order Fabales; family Fabaceae; genus Lathyrus; species Lathyrus oleraceus. The sequence goes on along the minus strand of NC_066580.1, from coordinate 376,129,478 downwards.
AATGTTTTGCTAAACGTCTCATAACATCCTTGTGAAAACCATAACAGTACAAACATATGCATATTTTAATCATCCTAACCCTCAATACCATTATGTAGTTCAGCGTGTTATCTTTCCAACAATTTGAATGGTGCCTAAGTCGAACTTACGGAATGAAAGTTATGACCAAAATCGTCGGGACATGTCAATTAATTCGAAAAAAGTTTTTTCTCAAAATTACACTGTGCAATCTATTAGAATCAAGGTGCAATTGATTGTCACTGAAATATTTTCCAAAAAATTACACTTTGCAATCAGGTTGCAATCAATTGTGACTGAAGAAGTTTCCAAAAATTGCACTAGTGCAATCGTTTGACACTAAAGCATTTTCTAAAAACCATAGTTGTCTCTATTACGATTACATAACCACTTCCAAAACTTCAAACCTCATATCATTCCCAAATTAATCAATCAAAAACTCTCAAAATAACATTCTAACATAACCAATTAATCAAACATAATAAAAGCGACACAACTATAATTTTTCATCACCCAAAATCATACCCTAAAACACCAAATTTTCATCAAAACTCAAGACCACATCAATGTAACAAAAACACACCATTGCAATTCAATTCAATCATGTGAAAACAGAACTATCAGCATGCAATTCATCAAAAATCAATTAATATTCCATAACATCCATCAAAGTTCATCAATATTCATCAAAACATCAATTTAAGATCAAACCATATTAGAGGTTAAGGAACCCTCTATAAACCCTTTCATGATTTAGCCCCCATTGATGAATAATCCCCCCTTATCTTAGATTTCATGATTTGATGAAAGAATTCTTGAACTTTTTCTTCTAAGCCCTTATTCTCCTTCCTCGTACCCTAGCCCTTCCTTTCTCTCTTCCAAGTTTTTCACATAATATTCAAACTGACTTTTTCTCCCAATTCTCTCTTTTTCTAGCAAACTTATTCCTCCCATTAGGCTTTCCCTATACTACCCTCAACTTAACCTTATAATTACCACCTTGCCCTCAAAATCTCTACACACTCCCCTTTTTCTTCTTATTTTATTATTCCAATATTATTTACTAAATTAATTAAATAAAATCCTATTATTTAATTACCAAGATAATCATAAATAATTCTAACTTATTCCAACTAACCTTTGAAACCCACATATTATAATAAAATAAAATATACTAATTCATAATTAATTCATGGATAAATTGATTAAATGACTAAATTTAAAATGGGGTGTTACAACTCTCCCCACTTAAAGAATTTTTGCCCTAAAAAATTACCCGAGGAAAACAGAGTTAGGTACATCTTTATCATCTTCTCCTCACACTCCCAAGTCATGCTTCCACCAGCAGGTCCTCCCCAAACTACCTTTACCAAGGCAATCCCTTTACCACGCAACTGTATCACTTCGCGACCATCTATTGGCACGAGAGATGTCTCAACAGTCAGGTTAGCAAGCAGCGGAGACAAGGCAATCCGATAGACCACCTCTCATATCCTTTGTAAGATCTGGTATGGACCAGCAAAACATGGAGTGAGCTTCCTAGATTTCAAAGCTTAACCATCCCTAGTTACCGACATAACTCTTAGGAATATATGATCACCTTCTTCAAACTCAATGTCTTTCCCTCTCTTATCATGGTAGCTCTTATGTTGACTCTCAGAAGCTCTCATCTTCTCCTAAATTAATTTAATCTTTTCAGTCGTCTGTTGAACGATATTCGGTCCGAGCACAACAATTTTTCCTGATTCGTACCAACACAAAGGAGTCCTAGACCTCCTCCTATACAAAGCCTCGAACAGTTCCATTCCAATACTAGAATGGTAATTGTTATTATAAGTGAACTCAATCAATGGCAAGTAGCTATCCCAAACACCTCTTTGTTCTAGCATGTAAGCTCTCAACAAATCATTTAAGATTGAATAGTCCTCTTTGTTTGACCGTCTGTCTGAGGATGGAAAGCAGAACTCAACCTTAACTTGGTACCCAACGCCTTATGCAAACTCTCCCAAAATCTCAAAGTGAATCTCGGATCTCGATCCAACACAATACTCGAAGAAATACCATGCAAATTGACAATCTTCTAAATATACAACTCTACCAACTTCTGAAAAGGGCAACTAATCTTAATAGGAATAAAATGGGATGAATTAGTCATCCTATCCATAATCACCCAAATGGAGTTGCGCCCCTTCGGCGTCTTAGGAGGACTTGTCACAAAATCCATATAAATACTATCCAATTTCCACTCTGGAATACTCAATGGTTGCATCCGACCCAACGACTTCTGATGTTCAATCTTTTATTTCTGACAGATCAAACAAGCATAGATAAACTCGACTACCTCTTTCTGAAGGAGAATTGCCATCCAAGGCGCAACGGAATTTAAAAATTTCTCCTTTAATGATCCTTACGAATGGGCATGATCAGTGATAGAATCGTTACCTCTTGTGGCGATTCAAACCTTTGGTGCAGATCTTTGATAATGATCAAAACCTTTGATACAGATCCACGGAGTGATCACGAACGTTGAACGATGACAACGTCTCTAGTCAGTCCACACGAACGGATTCCTTTAATCTCAGTGCTAGCTGGTACGAATGAAGGCTTTGAGTGAGAGAGAGAGAAACGAAATTCCAACTCTTCACTTGAGTTAAGTCTTTGTGGAGTGACAATGCTTCTACCCAAGGGGTTCTATTTATAGAACCACTTGTGTGGGCTTCAAGCTAAAAAGCCCACTTAAGTGTATTTTGGCCCATATCTTATAATATGCCCAAAATTACTTAAGTATTTGGTACCTTACCATATTTCGTATTCCACTTAAGTACACCGTACCTTACGATGTTCCTTAGTTACTCTATCTCTCATCAATCCGTCCTTTGTCTGTGACCCTGTAGGTTTTCGCGACGTTGGCAATTATATTAAATCACACATTTAACATAATAAATAGTGAGCGGTATCTAGCAATACATCACTGCTACCCAAGACACGAAAATGTCATGTGATCTGACAAAACCTCATGTGATAATGATTATGTGTATAATTACCCCTTTGCCATTATGTCTATATTGAACACAAGGTATAGACCGTGTCATCCTTGTCCAGTTCAATATTGGGCCCATAGACATTTATCCTGTTACGTAGGATAGGAAAATTCCATCTAGGACACTCATGTCCCTCAGCATGCTTTGTGGAGTACCCATCAACTGTCTTTATGGTTATCCAGTTACGGACAACGTTGGATCAACAATAAAGCACTCGACTCTACATCTAGGATCCATAGTGGTTTCAGGTCGAAGAGTGGTATACACCATTATCACCATGAGAATAACTTATGACACTTTGCATAACTTTCTATATAGTATTCTCATAGCGGGTCTATCCGGTATAAATATTACTCTTAATATTCATACCTATGTTTAAGACTTGATAACTCTTTATCCATGATCCATGAGATGTGATCATCAGTCTACAAACATAATAGTCTACATGCTTTAATGTTATCCCACTTCACAATAAAGCTCGACTACAGATACTTTAAGAATAGTGTCCTTATGTTTAATGTGTTCTCATGATCAAGTCACACTTGATACATTAAACAGACTATCTATTCCAGGGACTTTATTAATCAAACATAATAAAGAAAATGCCTTTTAAATAATTCGATACAAGTACCAAAAGTATTGGCCTCTAGGGCTTACACCAACACTTTCTTCATACCAGGCCACCAAAACATTTTCTTCAAGTCTTGATACATCTTAGTAGCACTAGGATGAATACTTAACCCAATCTTATGACCCTTGATGAGTGTAACTTAATACAATATCTCTTACTTTATGCTAAGAATTTTATATGACTTCTCACATTATTTTAATTGCTTTTAATAGGTATTTAAAGGTTAAGTTGAGTTCTGCTTATTTTTTGAATAAGTGCTTATTTTCTTAATAAATAGTTATTATACTTTCTCATTGTGCAGGTTAAAATTTTAGCTACGGGAATGGGATTGACGCTTTCTAATATGTGTTGGAAATCTGAGAGGATAAGCAACAAGTTTTGTGTTGAATGGAAAATATGATTTGGAGTGCAGAAGGGTCGAATAATTCATTTTAGTTATAGACTTAAGAAAATATTTAGTTTTTGTGCTGGTATTGTACTTTTTTCGGGTCGGTTTCTATTAGACCCGAGTTCCCTTGATCTATTTAAAAATTTAGTAGTTTTAGGATTCATTGTTCAGCATTCATGAAATAGAGAATATGGCATACAAATTCTATGGAGAGCTAATTCCCATGGGGTTGATTTGCTGTATTCGAATTCTACTTTTTGGTTTTTATAAATTTCAGTTTAATTTTGATTTCTTTAAAATTCTTCTTTTAAACTCGTTTTCTTAATTTGATTAATTTTGTTTGCTTAATTAGATTGTTGCATATAAAATTGAGTTGATTAAATTCGTTTGTTTGTATGATCATTAACTATAATCACGTTAGTGAAGTTTTTTTGTTATCGTGTTTGATAAGTCGTGTTTTCTTAATTCACGACTGCTTAAATTCGTTCGCTTAATTCAAAAATTAGGAACACACATCATATAATACCAATTGCACTTGTCAATGGGTGTGGTAATCCAATAGGATCGAATTCTCTTAGGGAATTGAAATTATAAGAATCGATCATAAGTCGAAAATCGATATAGTAGGTTAGATTATATACCAATTTTTCTTTTACCTTAATCATATTCGGTTTAAGTTCTGAACCTTAAAAACCTTGTTATTTTCATTCGTTTGATTACAACATTCAAGATTCATTGTGATACGACTCGAGCGTCGCTTCCTTATTATACACTTTCTTTATCGTTTTTGACCCATTTGCGACAGCTGATTAAATTGCCGCCGCTGTCGAAAACTCTCCGTTGATATTAGCAAATTTTAGAATCTTAGTTTAGAGTCATGTTAGCATTTTATTTTATTTTGTTTTGTTTTGTTTGGGTTTGTTTGTTGATTTTCAGGATTGCAGTATAATGGTGTAATTATCCCAGCAGCCTATTAGGTGACTCTGTAAGCTACTGTTCCAAATTGCTCAGAATTTCATAAAACCAGAAAAAAAATCAAGAATTAGTACCCCCTTTGAAGAGATTTCTAAGGGATTTTGACCCTCAAAATCGCAAATTCCTCAATTTTTCTATTTTATTTGATTTATTTTATGTTTTCGTATTTTCAAAAAAAATTCCAAAAAATTTGTATTAGATTTTAGTCATATTTTCATAGCTTTTATAATTTCTTTTAATTGGTTTTTTATTAGATTTTATTAGTGATATTATTAGTCATATTTGATAGTTATTTGATTATGTGTTGATTTAACTTTGATTTTGATTTTATTATTTTATATGTCATGTTTGATAGTGATATTATTTTATTTGATATTGATTTGATTCTGATTTTGAATTTAATATCATATCATGATTGATCAAAATAGAATCTTAAGAGAACTTGCTGCAATTGATTCACTTTTTGTTGATTTCCCTTCTTTGTTTGATTTTGATGACACTTATACTTGTGATGTTTATACTAATACTCATTTATGTTCAGTTTATGGTGAAATTGAAGCTTATTTACAAGTTGATATCTCTTCTTACATTTCTTATGATATTTCTACTGACAAAGTTGATGTTACAGATATAAATGTAGTTCATGCTACCAAAATTTTGCCATCCATTGAGAAACCATCTGCTTTAGAGCTTGAGCCAGTCCCTTTAAATTTACAATATGCACTTTTAGAATTTAAAGAAAATTTACCTGTAATAATTTTATCTAAACTTGAATATGAACATGAACAAAAAGTGTTACAGGTATTAAAGAAACATAAGAAAGCAATTGAATGGAACTTTCCTGATATTCATGGTATTAGTTTGTCCATGGATATGCATAGAATCTTACTTGAGGATGGAGAAAAATCAGCTAGGCAACCCCAAAGGTGGTTTAACCCCTTGATTTTAGATGTTGCGAAAATTGAGACCTATATTGCACCAGAGGACAAAGAGATGACTACTTTCACTTGTCTATTCAACACTTTTACCCATAGAAGAATGTTCTTTAATCCAGAAATAAAAAGTGAAGGTACTGATAAAAATTTCAAAGTCAATGGACACCGTCTTAAGCTATTCCATGAGAGTCCCATATTGGAAGAAGAAACTGTAGAAGAACACTCATTGGGAAAGGCTACTTATGTAGTTATCTATTCGCCTTGACTCCTCAAGTGTGCTTTTTCCTCTCTCTCCTCTCTCTTATTTTATGCATGATTATTTCATTAAGGATAATGTGTATTTTAAGTCTGGGGGAGGGATGTCATTTAGTTTTCTTGCTTTGTTTCTTCATTTACTTTTGTGTTTTTTTATTTGTCATTTACTTGTTTCTTCTTTTAAAAAATGCATGATTTTTCTTTGTTTTTTGGGTTGCAAGTGTGAGTATTTTCTTAGTTCTCTTGACTAAAGATTTATGGCATGATGTGAGTGATTTTCTTTGCATTCTTAGTATGTTAAGTATGATTAAGTTCTAATTTGTGCATCATTTGTGGCAGATCATTAACCTTTGTGAGATTTTGAGCCTTTAATGGATAACATTCAAAAATTCATCTCTTTCTTTCTTGTGTAATTCCACTCATATCTGTTAGTCTCTATAACTTGAACTGACTCCTTTTGAAACTATTTGAGTACTTATGCATACTGATATGATAAAGACAAGTTGTTTGTATTTTTTTTTAGCAAGTTAGCCAAAAAGTTAACCCTGAAAAATATCATCCCTTGTTTGAAAATCCTTTTGAGCCCAATTATCCCATTTTTTATTTATAACTTATTACAAGCCTAAAAGTAAAAAACAATGTTATCACCATATTAACAGGGTTGAAAGACTCTTGTTTGGAGTTTTGTAGGATTGAATCATTATAGTTGTGATATTTCATTCAAAGGTTGGCAGGAAATAGAAAAAGAAGAAAATACGGAAAAAGAAAAGAAGGATGAGAATACATATTCCTTATAAGGAAAAAATAAAAAATAAATAGAGAAAAGAGAAGAGAAATAGATGCAAGATTGTTGTTTGAAAGTGAATGAAGTTTTATTTAGTTCAACTCCCGCAATTTCTTTCAATTTTCTTTTGACCCTTTGAATTTTAGCCTAGTATCTCTTAGGACTTATTTCACCCTTACCTTGGCCATGTTACAACTCAAATAAAAGTCATTTTGATCTTTGTGTGCATGTATTTCAATTATGGATGTTAGACTCTTTTCAAGCTTATAGTAATACTAACTTTCATGATGTGCTTTGAGTGTAAACAGATAATCTGAACACTTTAGAGTGAGAGAATATTTTTATCCTGTAAGGACCTTGTTGTTTATGATGTGCTCTTTGGTAAACTTTCCTTTTATCTATTTTGACTTTCACAAAAAGTTTCTCACTAAAACCATATTTATTGAAGCTTAAAGTGGGGATTTTACTTACACCCTCATGATTTTGAAGGTCTTTGAATTTGCATGCTATGGTTTGTTCTTATTTTTCTGCTTTGAATTTTAACTTTAGAATTTTGCTCGGAGTGGAAAAATTTAAGTCTGAGGGAATTTGATCCGTTTATTTTAATATAATATCTCTTAATTTGTGCTAATATTTTTATATGACTTATCACATTATTTTAATTACTTTTAATAGGTTTTTGAAAGTTAAGTTGAGTTCTCCTTATTTTCTGAATAAGTGCATATTTTCTGAATAAACGGTTATTACACCTTCTCGCAGTCCAAGTCCTAACTCGACCTATGAGAATCAAATTGACGCATTCTAATATGCGTTGGAAAGCTAGGAGGATAACATACAAGTTTTGTGTTGAAGGAAAAATCTAATTCGGAGTGAAGATGAGTCTAATTATTCGTTTTAGTTCTAGACTTAAGAAAATACTTAGTTTTTGGGCCGATTTTATATTTTTTCGGGTCGGTTATGTAACACCCTTCTAACATACCCCAAATATTGAATAAAAACAACAAATATATATATATATATCAGAGTAATTATGCACCAAGGGTGTCACACAACTAATTCACACCATAATAACTGTCATGCTCTTTATTTAATCAAAATAACATTTTCTTGCATAATTCGCAGCGGATAGAAATCAACTAACCATTCAAAACATATAACATATTACAGGTAAAAAAAAGGTTCAACAACCAACAATAAAACAATTAAAACATCCCGTCCCGATGGTACATCTATCAGAGCACGACCCTCTAAGTAGACTACACTAGACTCCAAGCATTAGCTTCCACTCAACTCATTTGTTCGTTACCTGAAAAATAGTTGTAAGGGTGAGTTCCTCAATCGATATAATAAGCATTATAAATCATCATGTAATGCTAAGTAAATTCACACATTTCATCACCCTAATCGTAACATACATCCAGTAACGGCACATCAACTCAAACATCATACTTAATATCAACACAATTCCACTCCTCAATTAAATTAAATATCCATACAACAAGCCAACAAAATGCAACTCTAATGAGACTCGACTCGTCATGCATGTGGTACCATTCGGAGTAAAACTCCCAACTTAAAATCATTGCCATTTTATTGGGCATCAAGGCATAAGCCTTCGACTTTCAACTTAAAATTTGCCAATCCAGGCCAACATGGTGTGAGCAAAGCTCCGACTTAATGCATATGAATGTACATGGCATACACGACTTTAAACTGTCGACAACATAATAATAATAGCAATACAACAATGTTTTCAACAACATCAACTTATAATCAACTTTGGCTCACCAAGCCTACAACTCAGTATTTTCAACAACTTTCCGTACACGGAACAACTCAGCAACATACTTGTATCAACACTTCATAACATAAATCCAACAAAATTACTCATCACAATTAACTATAATAGGCCAATCACCAATTAGGTTCACAACATTAAAAATATCAATTTTTTTCAAATTTCCAACAGTGTTAACCGGTTAACGCCCTGGGTTAACCGGTTAACGCAGGACAAAACACACTTTCTGGTAAAACGCAACAGTGTTAACCGGTTAACGCCCTGGGTTAACCGGTTAACGCAGGCAAAACAGCACATTTCCACAAAATATAACAGTGTTAACCGGTTAACGCCCTGGGTTAACCGGTTAACGCAGACAAAACAGCAGTTCCTGCGCTAACACAGGGCAGAATGCAGAGTTCTCCGCATTTTCCGCCGTTGGAGGACTTCCGGACCTCCGATTCAATTTCCGTAAAAAGCTATACGTTCGGGGAACACGACTCACACAATTACGGACTCAATTACAGCTTTAATACTACTTATTCATCACAATATTTCAGCATTCAACATCCCAATTAGGGTCACTTCAACGGTTTATCACTACCCATGACATGTTAATCTATAATACCCATTAAACGACGATAAACCCCCCTTACCTGAGATAATCCGGCAATCTCTAAGCTTCAAGCTTTTCCGTTCTTCAACCTTTGCTCTCTAGCTCTTCCTCTTTGCCCTTTCTCCACTTTCCACTTTTCAGCCGCTTCTCTGTTTCACGTGAAAACTCTTTACCAAAAAATGAAAACCCTTTTTTTTTCTTATTCCAACTTATATATTTTCCACTAATTATTATTCCAAATAATAATAATAATAATAATCCAATAATTCAATTTATTTAACTAAATTAATAAATATATTATTAACTTAATTTAAATAATTCTCTTATTTTATTCGGGGTGTTACAACTCTCCCCCACTAAAAGAGTTTTCGTCCTCGAAAACATACCTCAAGCAAATAACTCTGGATAAGACTCTTTCATCTGACTCTCCAGTTCCCAAGTCACATTGCCACCTGCTGGTCCTCCCCAAGCTACTTTCACTAAGGCAATCTCTTTACCCCGCAACTGCTTCAACTCTCGATCCTCAATCCTCATAGGCGATATTTCAACAGTCAGGTTATCTCTCACCTGTACATCATCTACTTGGATCACATGCGACGGATCATGAATGTACCTCCTCAACTGAGACACATGAAAAACCTCATGCAAATTCGCAAGTGACAGCGGTAAAGCGATACGATAGGCTACCTCTCCTATCCTCTCCAAAATCTGATAAGGACCAATAAATAGAGGTGTCAACTTCTTTGACTTCAAAGCTCGACCAACCCCAGTTATCGGAGTAACACGAAGAAACACGTGATCTCCCTCTCGGAACTCAAGTGACTTCCTCCTCTTATCATGATAACTCTTCTGACGACTCTGAGCAATTCTCATCTTCTCCTGAATCATCTTAATCTTTTCTGTAGTCTGTTGAACAATCTCCGGTCCAACCACAGCACTCTCACCGGACTCATACCAACATAACGGTGTCCGACATCTCCTACCATACAAAGCTTCAAACGGCGCCATACCAATGCTCGAATGAAAACTATTGTTGTAGGTAAACTCAATCAAAGGTAAATAACAATCCCAAGCACCTCCCTTTTCCAAAACGCAAGCTCTCAAAAGATCCTCTAATGACTGAATCGTCCTCTCAGTCTGACCATCAGTCTGCGGGTGATATGCAGAGCTCAATCTCAGTTTAGTTCCCAAAGCCTTCTGCAAACCTTCCCAGAATTTCGATGTAAATCTAGGATCTCTGTCCGAAACAATACTCGACGAAATACCATGCAAACTTACAATTTTCTCAATATACAACTCGGCTAATCTCTCTAACGGATAATCCATTCTGATCGGAATGAAATGAGCCGACTTTGTCAATCTGTCAACAATCACCCAAATAGCTTCAAAATTCTTAATTGTCCTCGGTAAACTAGAAACAAAATCCATACTGATACTATCCCACTTCCACTCTGGAATAGCCAACGGTTGCATTAGCCCAGACGGCTTCTGATGCTCAATCTTTGACTTCTGACAAGTCAAACAGGAATAAACAAAACTCGCAATTTCTCTTTTCATTCCCGGCCACCAAAATAACTTTTTCAAATCATGATACATCTTCGTAGCTCCAGGATGAATACTCAACCCACTACGATGCCCTTCTTCAAGAATACTCTTCTTAAGTTCGATAACATCCGGAATACACACCCGATTACCAAATTTCAAAACATCATTCTCATCAACTCTGAATTCGCCACCTTGACCTTGATTCACTAGAGTCAACTTATCAACCAAAAGTACATCGGATTTCTGACCCTCTCTGATCTCATCCAGAATACCACTTGTTAACTTCAACATTCCCAATTTAACACTATTGTGAGTACTCTCACACACCAAACTCAAGTCTCTAAACTGCTCAATTAAATCCAATTCCTTAACCATTAGCATAGACATATGTAATGATTTCCCAACTCAATGCATCAGCCACTACGTTTGCTTTACCCGGATGGTAATTCAAACCAAAGTCATAATCCTTCAGAAACTCTAACCATCTTCTCTGTCTCATATTCAGCTCTTTCTGATCAAACAAATACTTTAAACTTTTATGGCCACTGAAAACCTCAAATCTTGACCCGTACAAGTAATGCCTCCATAACTTCAGAACAAACACCACAGCCGCCAACTCTAAATCGTGCGTCGGATAGTTCCTCTCATGAACTCTCAGTTGTCTTGAAGCATAAGCTATAACCTGCTTATTCTGCATCAACACGCCACCCAAACCCAACAATGAAGCATCACAGTAAACTTCAAATGATTCCGACGAACTCGGTAATATCAGAATAGGAGCAGTAGTTAACCTTCTCTTTAACTCTTGGAAACCTTCTTCACATTTTGAGTCCCAAACAAACGCTTGCCCCTTCCTAGTCAACATCGTCAATGGTAACGCCAACTTAGAAAATCCCTCAATGAACTTCCTATAATAACCAGCCAAACCAAGGAAACTTCGAATCTCAGCAACAGACTTCGGAGCTTCCCACTTAGATACCGCTTCTATCTTAGAAGGATCAACAGCAACGCCACCTCTTGAAATCACATGACCAAGAAAACTCACCTCTCCTAACCAAAATTCACACTTGGACAATTTAGCAAATAACTTCTTTTCTCGTAGAACTCCCAAAACCACTCTCAAATGTTCAGCATGCTCTTCTTCAGATTTCGAATACACCAAAATATCATCAATAAACACCACAACAAACTTGTCTAGGTACGGATGGAAAATCCTATTCATATACTCCATAAATACTCCAGGCGCATTAGTCACACCAAAAGGCATTACAGAATACTCATAATGTCCATACCTTGTTCTGAAAGCAGTCTTCTGAATATCCTCGGTTTTCACACGGATCTGATGATACCCAGATCTCAAATCTATTTTGCTGAACACACTTGCACCAACCAACTGATCCATCAAATCATCAATCCTCGGCAAAGGATACCGATTCTTGATCGTCACTTTATTCAGTTGCCTGTAGTCCACACACAACCTCATAGTACCTTCTTTCTTCTTAACTAATAGCACTGGTGCACCCCACGGTGACACACTCGGACGAATAAATTTCTTATCCAACAGATCTTCCAACTGACTCTTCAATTCAGTTAACTCAACAGCAGACATACGGTACGGAGCCATCGATATCGGCCTAGTACCAGGTACCAAATCAATCGAGAACTCCACTTCGCGCTCTGGCAGTAATTCATTCACCTCTTCCGGAAACACATCAGGAAAATCACACACCACGGCTAGATCGCAAATCACCAGTTTATCTTTAGCCTCCAAAGTCGCTAACAGCATAAACAACTCTGCCCCCTCAGCTACTTCCTCATTCACTTGCCTTGCTGATAGAAACAAACTCTTTCCCTCCTCAATCTCAGGAAATACCGCCGTCTTATCAAAACAGTTGATAGAAACTCGGTTAAACACCAACCAGTTCATACCCAGAATAACATCAATCTGCACTAGTGGAAGACACACTAGGTCCATCCCAAAGTCTCTACCGAAAATACTCAAAGGACAATTTAAACAAACCGAAGTAGTAGTCACTGAACCCTTCGCAGGAGTATCAATTACCATACTACCAAACATCTCAGATATCTCTAACTTAAGTTTCACAGCACAATCTAAAGATATAAAGGAATGAGTCGCACCTGTGTCAATAATAGCTACAAGAGGAAAGCCATTAATATAACACGTACCTCGGATAAGTCTGTCCTCACTGGAGGTTTGAGTTCCGGTCAATGCGAACACCTTCCCAGTTTGAGATTTCTTTGGCTTCTGACACTGACTTCCAATATGCCCTTCTTCGCCACAATTAAAACAAATCATTTCCTTGTGCTTGCAATCAGCTATTGCATGACCAGTCTTACCACAACGAAAACATCTCTTTACTTCAGCAGTGCATACATTACTCTTATGACCAGCCTGACCACATTTGAAGCAAACTATACCAGCAGGAGCACCTCCCCTACTAGTCCTCTGAGCCGGAGCAGCTCCTTGTTTCCCTTTTTCCACTGGGGCATCATACGGCTTGCCACGATTTTGATGTTGCTTGCCCCTGCGGTCACTGACAATCTTGTAATGAGCATTATTGTCTTCTTCAAATATCCTGCAGCTATCAACCAATTCAGTAAAAATGCGTATCTTCTGATACCCAACAGCCTTCTTAATTTCAGAGCGCAGTCCATTTTCAAACTTGATGCACTTTGAAAATTCAGCACCAGCACCAGTGTAATGAGGATAAAATTTGGACAGCTCCACAAATTTCGCAGCATAATCAGTGACAGACATGTTTCCTTGCTTCAGCTCAAGGAACTCAATTTCCTTCTTACCACGGACATCTTCCGGATAATACTTTCTCATGAATTCCCTACGGAATACATCCCAAGTAATGACTTCACCTGCCACGGTCAACCTCTCGTGAGTCTCTAGCCACCAGTCATCAGCTTCGACTGCTAGCATGTGAGTACCATACCGAACCTTCTGAGCTGGAGTGCAATCCATAACACGGAAGATTCTCTCGATCTCTTTCAACCATCCCAAGGCTGCATCTGGATCATGCTTCCCTTTAAACACCGGCGGATTCTCTCTCTGAAAAGTCGCCAAGCTACGTGATCCAGCATCACCACCAGCATTTGGCAAGTTCTGCACAGCTTGTGCCATCGCTTGCATTGCGGCAGCCATTGCAGCGTCATTCCTTCCAGCCATTGCAACTTATCAATACAACACAACTTAAAAGTTAGATTAGTAACAATTACACAATTGTTAGACAGTAACGACACGACAACTGGCCGGACAGACCGACCTGCTCTGATACCACTAATGTAACACCCTTCTAACATACCCCAAATATTGAATAAAAACAACAAATATATATATCAGAGTAATTATGCACCAAGGGTGTCACACAACTAATTCACACCATAATAACTGTCATGCTCTTTATTTAATCAAAATAACATTTTCTTGCATAATTCGCAGCGGATAGAAATCAACTAACCATTCAAAACATATAACATATTACAGGTAAAAAAAAGGTTCAACAACCAACAATAAAACAATTAAAACATCCCGTCCCGATGTTACATCTATCAGAGCACGACCCTCTAAGTAGACTACACTAGACTCCAAGCATTAGCTTCCACTCAACTCATTTGTTCGTTACCTGAAAAATAGTTGTAAGGGTGAGTTCCTCAATCGATATAATAAGCATTATAAATCATCATGTAATGCTAAGTAAATTCACACATTTCATCACCCTAATCGTAACATACATCCAGTAACGGCACATCAACTCAAACATCATACTTAATATCAACACAATTCCACTCCTCAATTAAATTAAATATCCATACAACAAGCCAACAAAATGCAACTCTAATGAGACTCGACTCGTCATGCATGTGGTACCATTCGGAGTAAAACTCCCAACTTAAAATCATTGCCATTTTATTGGGCATCAAGGCATAAGCCTTCGACTTTCAACTTAAAATTTGCCAATCCAGGCCAACGTGGTGTGAGCAAAGCTCCGACTTAATGCATATGAATGTACATGGCATACACGACTTTAAACTGTCGACAACATAATAATAATAGCAATACAACAATGTTTTCAACAACATCAACTTATAATCAACTTTGGCTCACCAAGCCTACAACTCAGTATTTTCAACAACTTTCCGTACACGGAACAACTCAGCAACATACTTGTATCAACACTTCATAACATAAATCCAACAAAATTACTCATCACAATTAACTATAATAGGCCAATCACCAATTAGGTTCACAACATTAAAAATATCAATTTTTTTTCAAATTTCCAACAGTGTTAACCGGTTAACGCCCTGGGTTAACCGGTTAACGCAGGACAAAACACACTTTCTGGCAAAACGCAACAGTGTTAACCGGTTAACGCCCTGGGTTAACCGGTTAACGCAGGCAAAACAGCACATTTCCACAAAATATAACAGTGTTAACCGGTTAACGCCCTGGGTTAACCGGTTAACGCAGACAAAACAGCAGTTCCTGCGCTAACACAGGGCAGAATGCAGAGTTCTCCGCATTTTCCGCCGTTGGAGGACTTCCGGACCTCCGATTCAATTTCCGTAAAAAGCTATACGTTCGGGGGAACACGACTCACACAATTACGGACTCAATTACAGCTTTAATACTACTTATTCATCACAATATTTCAGCATTCAACATCCCAATTAGGGTCACTTCAACGGTTTATCACTACCCATGACATGTTAATCTATAATACCCATTAAATGACGATAAACCCCCTTACCTGAGATAATCCGGCAATCTCTAAGCTTCAAGCTTTTCCGTTCTTCAACCTTTGCTCTCTAGCTCTTCCTCTTTGCCCTTTCTCCACTTTCCACTTTTCAGCCGCTTCTCTGTTTCACGTGAAAACTCTTTACCAAAAAATGAAAACCCTTTTTTTTTCTTATTCCAACTTATATATTTTCCACTAATTATTATTCCAAATAATAATAATAATAATAATCCAATAATTCAATTTATTTAACTAAATTAATAAATATATTATTAACTTAATTTAAATAATTCTCTTATTTTATTCGGGGTGTTACAGGTTACCATTAGGCCTGAATTCCCTTGCTATATTTAAACAAATTAGTAGTTTTAGGATTCACTATTCAAAGTTCACGAAATAGAGAATATGACATAAAATTTTATGCAGAGCTAATTCCCATAAGGCTAATTTGTTGTATTCGAATTCCACTTTGAGGTTTTTATAAATTTCAATTTAATTTTGATTTTTTTCAATTATTCCTATAAACCCGTTTGTTTAATTCGATAACTTTTATCTGCTTAACTCAATTGTTTCTTATAGGATACATTTGATTAACTTCGATTGTTTGTATGATCCTTAATTATAATCATGTTAGCATAGCTTTTTCATTATCGTATTTGATTAAGTCGTGTTTGCTTAATTAGTGACTGCTTAAATCTGTTTTCATAATTAGGAAATTAGGAACACACATCATATAATACCAATTGTGTTTTCCAGTGAGTATTGTAATCGAATAAGATCAAACCTGTTTAGGGAATTAAAATTATAAGAATCGATGATAAGTCAGAAACTGATACAATAGATTAACTTATTTATCAAATTTTCTTTTATCTTAATTATCAAGTTATGAACCTTAAAAACTCCCCTTCTTTTCATTCGTATGGTTACAACATTCAAGAGTCTTTGTGAGACGACTCAAGTGTCGCTTCCTTATTCTACACTTTCTTTACTCGTTTTGACATGTTTGCGACAGCGGATCAACCCTCTTCAAGAATACTCTTTTAAGCTCAGGTACTTCCGAATGCAAACTCTGTTTCTAAATTTGATCGCACTGTTCTTGTCGACTCTAAAGTTACCACCCTCACCTTGGTTAATCAACACTAACCAGTCAATCAATCCTAAATCGGTCTTTTGGCCTTCTCTGGTCTTCTAGAATGCCACTAGTCAACTTCAACATAACCAAACTTAACACTGTTAGGATTTCCTTCACACACCAAACTCATATCTCTGAATTGCTCAATCAGCTCTAATTCTCGTACCATAAGCATCGACATGTGTAAGGATTTCCTGCTCAATGCATCAGCTACCACATTCGCTTTACTCAGATGTTAATTTAGACCAAAATCATAATCTTTCTGGAGTTCGAGCCATCCCCTCTACCTCATATTCAGTTCTTTCTGATCGAAAAAATATTTCAAACTCTTGTGATCACTAAACACTTCAAATCTAGAACCAAAGAGATAAGTAACCACCTGGTCATTCTGCATCAGTACACTTCCTAGACCCATCTTTGAAGCATCACAATATGAAGATATAAGTATCATTAAAAACATATTTTACTAAGTGTTTGTTGATTTTTGGAAAGGCTAGTTGAAATATTTTTTAGAAGATCAAGATACATATTTCACTTCGTTTTAAGTCATCAGTATACTGATTACACAAAACTCAACTATGTAGGTAGGAATTCCTTTTCAATTGTATCAAATACAATTCTCTAGTTTTATCATCTGGGTGAATAACTGCTTATTCTAATCCATCATATGGATTGTACCGAACTCTTCATTTTAAACATATATAAACTTATTATGATTAGTATAGTAAAGTTAACCCATAATTTAGCAATTGGATATTACATTTATTCCACCACTTTTTAATAATATAGAACACGCATCTTGCGGTGAGAGTAACTTACATTATTCGATATAAATCTTGATGAGTGCTAAATATTGAAAAACTTAAATTAAATACTTATTCTGGGGGAATTTTTAATTAATTTGATCTCATCAGCTTATTTATCTTATAAATCATCTCTCATATACATCAACATATATTTACATGCATCAATGTACATGGAAAATAAAATGATACGGTTATGACCCATAACACATTTTTTCCTCAAGCCAATAAGGGAGTCTAAGCTAAACCTAACAACAATATATTCTTCTCTAAGATAGACCTTCACGGGTTTCCTTAATTAATTTTGTCTTCTTTGTTCATTTATTGTATTACATGAAATAATACTCGATTTAAATTCAAGGGAATGAAATGAGGAAAGAAGTTACATATATAGTATTGAGAGAAAGGAACAAGACGCATGTTGTATTTTAAAAAATCCCAAAATAGAATAAAAGACTATGGTCTTAACAAATCACCACAAGACAACAATAATAAACACATTATTATAATAATAATAATAATAATAATAATAATAATAATTATTATTATTATTAAATTTTATCAATTAAATAAATTAATTTAAATTTTGGTGTTTGTCACCCTGGTGCAAAATTGTAATGAACAACTCACTTTGAATCACCGTCGTATTTTCCATCAATACTTGATACCTTTTTGCAAACTCTAACAACACAACTTGTGCACCATCATAAACCCTAATCATATAATTCATGACAACACAACTCTTGATTCATCATAAACCATAATGCAACATGTTCATGCCGTAAAAATATAATGATCAATTATTCAATATGGCTGATCAAAACATCGATGCTTCAACATACAAATGTTGTTTACGAAATAAAATTAATTAAAATGTCTAAAAATAAATATACTAATTAGATGTACGGAAAAAATACTATATCAAATGCACTGATTTTGCACCAAAATCATTTATATCATTTATAAATATACAAACATATTTAAATCATTATGAGTGATTGAAGTATCACTGTTTTACCATACAAATATCGGCCAGGAAGCATAGTCAATATCGAACATCCAAATTTTAAAAATTATGAAGTCTATATTTAATTTCACTATTATTATTTAATTAACTTTTGTGTTTAATCAAATTATAAAATAGAAAGTAAAAAAAATAAAACTATTTAACTCATGGTCTCATAAGTGGCTTTGATACCATTTAGGGGAAATCCTAATTAAAATACGCTGCGGAAAACATAAATTTCTCTTAAGTCAATTCTTACGAATGAAAATAATCATTGATAGGATGGTTACGTATTATGGCAGTTATTACTTTATGTAGAATCTAGAGAGTGATCACGAGTGCTCATGAACAACAATACCTCTAGGGTTTTACAAAACTGAATTTTGTCAAACATGAAGACTTCATCACAAGAATTTTATTTATAGAACCACTTATGTAGGTTGCAACTTAAACGAAATCACTTAAGCACATTGTGTTGGACATGAGAATTCATACACAAGAGGATATGAATTATGGAGGGTTGAAAAACATTGGTTGAAAACAAAATCTTTAACCAAACCAGTGTTTAAAAATTGTAAAACAAATAAGTAAATAAGTAGCGGAAAAATGAGACAAATGGAAAAATAGAGGAAAATAAATAACTGAAAATTAAAAGATATAAGGGAGAGAAAAAGACACCAGAAATTTATAAAATTCGGCCTAACCAATTGGTCTACTCTTGTCCCCAAGAATTCTTCTTAAGAGTTTCCAGTATCTTGAGAGCTTTCAATAGGATATTCTCACGAACTTCCTTTTACAAGGATATGAAGTTTTTCAATTGCTAACTTCCAACCAAACAACAAACGTGGTTTTAACTTGATATCTTATGAGCCGAGATAGAGTTTTATATTGGATATTCTATGAACCGAACCCTGGATTTAGACAGGTTGAACTCTGAATCGATATGAGATTTTATACAAGCTAATCTCAAACCAAGGTGAGATTTTACACAAGTTAATCTTGAATCATCAAAGCTGTTACATCCGGCTAAGCTCAAGAATCAATATGAGAATTCGCACAGGATGATCTCAAACTGAAAGAGATTTTATATCGGGCTGAGCTCAGGACCTTTGTGGAGATTTTAATGATTGATATTCACGAACCAAAAGAGAGCTTTTTGCTGCAGGCGAAACTCGTGAACCAAACAAAGACTTCCTAAGATAATCCCCAAACCAAGCAAGAGCTTTGACTAGTTTAACTTGCAACCAAACAACTTATATAAGAAAATTTTACTTAAGAGATAATACACTCTTGGTAAGTTACAATTATGTCCTCACTCAGTACAATAATTCTCACTAAGCATAAGAACACTCTCAAAACATGAATGGAAAAATATAAGTGAAAAAATGAGAGATTTATATAAAAATATGAGAGAGTAAAAAAGTAGGATCAAAATGATTGAGAAACTCTCTATTTATAGGCCAAAATATGGTTTAAATTTGGAAATAATCCATGGGCGAATTAATTTTCATAAGTGACTAGGACAATCGATTATCACACATGAATAATCTTTTTCAAGTCATAAATGGAAGGTTTTATGTTTAGTTGTTACCAATCACTAAGAGACTGTCTCAATCGATTACAGGTGTTACAAAGTTAAAATAATCGATTATAACTTTAGGTCGAATCGATTATTTAGGTTTAAAAGGCTTCAAATTGATTAGACAGTTCCCTAACTGATTGACTAGACCTTAAAAACATTTTAAGGTGGTTTTACCAAATAGAGAGAGGTTTCTCAAAGGTTCGTGTGTGTGTGTGTGTTGTGTGTGTATGTGTGTGTGTGTGTGTGTGTGTGTGTGATCACTCAAACAGACACGACCAAATGAGTTTTCACACTTCCTCTCTTTCCCATCTCTAAATCTTAAAGTCTTGGCACTATTATCTTTGACTTTAGCAACACACAATAACCTTGAATCTTCTAGCATGATGAAGTTTGAGATATCTTCAAGTTTATTACAATCATCAGAGAGTTGAGAGATGAAACCACTAGAGAACCTTGAAACATAAGTCTTCATTTGAATATCGTTGGATATATGTGTTGACTTCAAAGAGATGACTTGATTTTAAATAGAATCTTTAGAAGTGTAGCTTGATAAAACATCTTGAGCATATTTCTCTGCTTGAGCTATCTTCAAGAGATAAAGACTTGACTAGATATCATTGGATATCAGGTGTTGTCATAATCAAAACAAAATAGTTGTAATTTTTCTATCAATAAATACCACAACTTTGTATCACCTTAATAATATCTAGAAGCACATAGGTCCACACATTGTACCTTATGGTGCACCATATTCCACTTAAGTGCATTGTACCTTATGATGTTTTGTATTCCATTTAAGTACATTGCACATTATGATACTATGTTCCCTTCCAGTACAATATACCTTATAGTGTTATGTATTTCATTTAAGTACATTGTATCTTACAGTGTAATGTGTTCCTCTAATTAACGCTTATAAAATGCAAGATTGTACAATCGAATAAGCTTCACTTATTATTTTATCTCTCATCAATTTGTCGTTATGTGTGTGAACTCTGTAGGTTCTCATGACGTTGCAATTACATTAAATCATCTATTTAACATAATAAAGAGTGTGAGGTATCTACAACACATCACTATCACCTAACTCACAAAAATGTCATGTGATATGAAGAATTTTTTTTTGTGATTATGTTTATGCATATATGATTAACAATTTCCCTCATGCCTACATTGAACATAAGGCATAGATCATTTTTCCTTTATCCAATTTAATATTGGCACCTTAGATATTTATCATGTTATGCAATATGGTAGATTTAATCTAGGCCACTCATGTCTCTTAACATGATTTGTGGCGTACTCATCAACCATATTTATGGTCATCCTGCTACGTACAACGTTTGAATGATAATAAAATATTCGACTCCATATTTAAGGCCCATAGTGGTTTCAGGTCGAAAGATGGTATACACATCTATCACCGTGAGGATAACTTATGACACTTGCATAATATTCTATGTAGTTTTCTCATGGCGGGTCAATCCTATATAAATATTACTTAATAACTAATTATCCATGATCTGTGAGATGTGATCATCAGTCTATCCATATAATTATCTCAATACTTTACTTCTATCTCACTTCATAATAAAGTTTGACGATAAATAATTTAAGAATAATTTCCTTATATTTAATGGGATCTCACAATTAAGTCACGCTTAATGTTTCATCAAATGGAATAGTTGTTCTAGGAACTTTCTTAGTTTGAAAAAGGAAATATAATAAATAAATTTCTTATTATTATTAATAAATAATTTGATACAAATATCAAATTATAATAAAACCATTGACATCTAGGGCTTACAGCAACACCTTATGCCCTCGTGAATCTTAAATTAGTTTAATGAATTTTGTCTTTATTAATGAAGATTTGGTGGTACTTGGAATTGATGTTTAACAAGTCAGAGCTTCATTTTATATGCTGTGTTAAACAAAATGACAACCATTATAATTGAATACACATATATATGTGTCCCTTCATTTAGATATTTGAAATCGAAATAAAGTCACGTTATATCATTATTCTTGACATTATGAAAAATGATTTGTCAATCATAGGACATATTAGGATTTCTGATGAACGTTGATTTTAACACGTACACTATCTTTCTTTCAACTGAATCCATCTTGAAGTTTGTATTGGTATCTTTACAAGGAATCCACAAGAGGTAACATAAGGTTCACCAAGGGCAGGCATATAACACCCATCATCTAAAGTAACGTTTATAGTCGCCCGTTTATCACAATGGGCGTCCATTTATCACAACGGGCGCCCATTGACTAATACTCTCGTTTATTGGCTACATCACTAGCCCACTTAAGAAGACATGGGGAATGACATGTCCTTACTTCCTAAAGTTAGGAGTAAGGGTGGCAAAACAAGTCGTCCTCCCCGCTCCGCCACATCTGAAGTCCACCAAAAAAAAGGGCGGGACGAGCAAGCCCGCCAAGTGAAGTTGGACTTAAAAATATAGCTCGCCCCGCCAAGGTGGCGGGTTGGCTGACGACGGGCTTACCCACCTATTTATTTATTTATTTATCATATTTTTAATAGATTAATATGCTTATTTTTATATTTCAATTAAACTTTTAACTTATTTTTTAGAATATTTTTTTATAAAGCGTCTTTTTAACAAATTTTATTAAAAAAATATTGCATATATTCACTAATAAATATATAAAATAGAATCATCAACAAGTATCATTAAAAAATATCATATATATTCACTAATAAATATATAAAAACTATATTTTGAGTGTTTGATAACTAGGTTGGCGGGCTGACGGGCCAACACGCCCTTTTTTGGCGGGATTAAAGCGGGACGGGATAACGGATAGGCGGGCACAAAATCCCAACACAACTCACCATTTTTTTACGGGTGCGCGGGTCGACCCGACGGGCCACGACCCGTTCCGCCACCCCTAGTTAGGAGGGGAGTTAAAGAAGGAGACCACAATCTCAAGGATAATAGAAAAAAATAACATCTTCACTTCCCATGATCTTGAGAGAAGCATACAATAATCGTACTCTCTCGAGTTATAAGATCTAGACTCAAAAGATTCCTATAAATTTCTTAATCATCAAATTGAGAATGGATGTCCATCCACTGTTAAATCACCTAAATAGAGTTCTCACTATTCATCTATGAAATTTCAGCCCTATACAATTAGAAGTTTATCATTCATTATACTTTTAACAAATATAAAGTTCAACACAATCATTATATGAGTAAGAGAATCATTTTCCTTATAGCATGTGACAACCATATTAATGGTCATTATATTTGTTCACTCTTGAAAATCTTTTTGGACGTGACTCATTACCGCACACATTTCAATATCAACTTCATTCGTATGAATTTCGAATTCGAATAATTATAATTAAAAAATAATTATAAATTTAATGTATCAATTAATCTTTAAAAAATATTTATGTAATAGTAGTGAGTATATTGATACAAATTTTAAGGTAAATTCGATGCATCAGACATTTCAAGATCAACTTCATTTATATTGGATTCAATTTAAATAATTATATTAATATAAAAATAATATGTTTTAAATATTTTTGAGAGGTAAAACATTTGGTGATATATTTAATCAGAAATTTTGGGGAGAAAAAGTATTCTATAAGAAAATATATTTCGTATATATCAATGTTGCCAAATATCCAACATAAAAATTTATTTCAAAAAAATCCTTTTATAAAATTTATCAAAAAAATTCAGTTTTATAAAATGCAATAGTTTTTATGCTCAAGACATTTCAAATATAGTATATAGATATTCATAATTCAAAAAGTGTAGATTAAACATTCTTGCTATAAATGTTTTTAAAAATTTAACTCGAAAATTTGGTGAGACAAAAGTAAAAAAAAATAAAAGTCTTTTCTAATCCAATCAATAATAATTAAAATGTTTTTAAAGTTATTTAAGCCACATAGGGAATAAATGAAATTTAGAGAGGGTTGATACACTAGTTGGGCTTATGGATTTCAGTTGCGGTTCATCAACCTGGCACCCCAAAAGTTTACCCAGCACTTCCCCAAAAAATCTGTTTATAATTACTACCTTATGGTTTTAAAAAACAAAAAAAATATCTCATATCATTTGTTACTTTTCAGAATTTTGAGAAAATTTATGTGATTAATCGGATATTTCAAGCCTTTTTAAAGCAAATATTTAAGATGTATACCGTATTTTATAAGTCTTTTTCTACATTAATGTTTTGAATTTTTATTAGATATTTAAGATGTATATCACTTTTTTTTTCCCAAAACCATGTATTTTTATCTGCATTTTTAAAATGTTCGATAAAAATCCACAATTTACATATGATTTTATCGGAGTTTTTGAAAAAAACACTTAAACCACATGTTTTACCGTGCTTTTGAAATTTTTGATAAAAATGCATACCTGCTAATTGAAAATTGTTTGAATTCAAGAATCAACATTCATTCCAAGTTTTCGGTTTATATTCCAGGTTTTGTTTTAATTGCTATTTTAATTGTTTACGCCTTATCTCATGTTTAATTATCAGAATATCATGTTTGTTAACGAATCCATGTCCGGCTAAACCAATCGATATTGGTATGTAAAGACCGTCGAAACGATGAGATTCGTAAATAATTGGTGTTGGCTTTTATAAAATATTATTTTCCGGTTATAGTTTCTTGTTCTAAATTCAAAAAAAAAATTCGTACGAGAGTACAAAGCAAACAAATGTTACGATCAATAAAAACGAGAGTTTGAGATTTTAACCAGATAGCTAAAACTAGACATTAATCCTAAATACAGCGAGAGCGCTTTGGGATTAATTAGACTTTATTTATTTCCAAAAACTACTCTTAATTCAAATGAGACAGCGAGAGCAAAGCATTATGATTTAAGAGTATGGTCAGAGTTAATAAAAACGAGAGTGTGAGACAAAGTCTTTTAAATAAATAATTTCCACTGAAGAATATTTTGATGTTTAAGATTACACCAACTATCTATCGAATCCCCGAGGTTTGATGTATTACATACCGATATCCCGCTATTGAATATTTATATTAACATTCTGTTTTCGTTAGTAGTTATTTCTTTTCGTCCCTCAACTTCTAGAGAGATCCTCATCCTTAGATTTACATAGTAACATTAGATAACGGTAAGTTTGATTATTAGTCCTTTGAGTTCGATAATCTTTAAAATTACACGATACGACTGTGCACTTGCAGTCACGAATCCTATAGACATACTAGTCACGCGATCAAGTTTTCGACGCCGTTGTCAGGGACTAATTTAGTCGATATCGTAACTCCAGTGTTGTGTAGTATAGACTAAGGCACTCTTTTCATTATTATTATGTATCGCCAAAATTTTCTCTACGATGATCACTTCCAGTATTTTGAGGAATCACAAGATTCCTATAAATTCGACCTGGAAATATTAATGGAGGATTTCATTGCGACGCAAACTCACTCTAGGATAGAATCTATTATGGAATGCTTTGTGGCTACACAAACTCTTCAGAATGAAGAATTTAAAAAATAAAGTCTTTATACTAATGAAACCCTTAGGCAACTGAACACTGTGGTCGAGTCCCTCGTCACTCACAACGAGGCATTGGAGACTCAAATCTCCCTGCTTGTGTAGACACCTCTAGGACCATTCCCTGAGAAACATGCGGATGTTGTAACAATCACCAGTGAAAAATCTACCGAAAATTCTAAGAAGAGTGATGAGGATGAGGGTTCAGGTGAGAAAAGAGTAGAGATTGAGAAAGATCCACCGACACCACCCGAAAGGGAGGTTGTTGAAGAGGTAGAGAAGGAAGCATTGTGTGTTGTTCCTCCTCCCTATAAATCACCAATTCCTTTCCCGCGAAGGTCTGTGGAAGTTAAGGTAGACCCCAAATCCGAAAGGTATGAGGAGTTATTGGAAAATATCCACACCAATGCACCTTTATTTGAGATCATGAGTAAGAAGAGAAAATTAGAAGACTGTGAAACTAGGGAACTCATTAGTATTAAAAAGGGCAAGTTAGACTTTAAGGTGGTGGATGAAAAAATTGAACCCAAATTTGAAAAGCTAGCTCTCAGGATAGAGCCAGAACCACCACCATAAGTTCAAAAGGATAAACTACCTCGTAGAAAAAAAAGGTGATGGATATGTGAGATGGCTTGATAAGTGGACATGGAAATCGAGGATAATTAAAAGTTTGACGAGGATTCATCCTCGAAAGGACCACCATGAGTACTTACACTCCCGAGTCGTCGCGCTATCGACGTAAAACATAGCGAATATTTCCTATTTTATTAATGTCATTTTTTATCTATCCATTTTTTTTCTTTCTTCTCTTTCATAAAGTCACTCGGTATTTTTCTTTATTATTAACCATTACTAACTTAATGTTATTGTCTACTTAAATTTATCTAGCTACTGACTTTCACGATGCAACAAGTAGACTACATGGATATAGTTTTCAGAGGCAGAGGTCAAAGGAGACGCTTTGAGGCTCTAGCTCAGAGAGAGATGGAACTAACCATATACCCCGATGGACGTACCATGACTAAGTTAGGTATAAGAGATAATGTTATGTTCCAACTTAACCAAATTGGCTGGGATACTTTTGCTATCAAAAGAAGATTTAGTTCTTACCATAGGCTAACCTTAGAATTCCTGAGCTCTCTAGTTTACTTGCCAAGCCATGGTATTAGATTTAATAGATGCCTTATCACCTTTAGGATGTTTGATATTGAGTATCGCTGCAATCATTGAGAAATAGATGAACTCCTAGGATGCTCAAATGGCCCTGATGCCTTTACCATCACCCAGGAAGACCTGCTTACAGACCTTGAAATAGATTACTTTTGGGGTAGCATTACAGGAAACAACCATCCCGAGCCGGATCTCATGCATTCTGAGAAGATCCACAACCCTGACGTCTGTTACTTTCATAAGATCCTAGCTCACACCCTATTTGGAAAAGAACAAAACATAACCTTCGCGTCCAAAGACGAACTCTTTATAATGTAGTGTGCATCACAGGCCCGTCTTGTTAATGCCGCTACATTTATGATAACCAACTTAGACCGTAAGGCACAAGCTAACCATGGACCAATCTTAATAGGGGGCCTAGTGACCATGATTGTAAATGCTATTAGACTGAGACAACCACTTATTAGACTTAACCCTCTAGGTGGAATACGACCAATGAACATTCAATTCTGTTTCAACACTGGTATTATTAGAAACCTGGGCCTGAATGTGTTTGAATTTCTAATTAACAACCAAGTCGTACACCTGTTTACCCTGCCAGACCATATGACGAGTGTATATGATATGAAAAACTAGCTCTTTGATTTGGACAGACCACCAGATGCACCACCCTCTCCTCCAGAGACACCCTAAATCTATGACCATTATGATACATATCTCTCTAACGCTGACTCATGCGCCCCTGCTGTACCTGTTGTGCATCCTATCGATCATGTTGTTGTCCTCGATGCTGTCCAGACCGATATCGCCAATCTAAGAGGCGAATTGAGCACTTTGCACGTAGACCTCCACGACTTTATGGAGGTAGTGACATAGAACTTGGATCACATTTACCAGCACTTCTACTTGTTAGCTCCTCCTGCCGGCAGTCGCCATAATGGCTAATATATATGAATATTACCGCTTTACTGACATTGATTTTAGATTTTATTTTCATGTTTGGTTTTTCTTGTTGTTTTTACACATTAGGAATTTTTAATTATTTCACAAATGATCTATGTTATTCTTTTCCATCTACCTCATTCTTTTCTCTTTCGATTTTATGTTTTAGTTTCATTCTACCATGCCCTATTTAATTCTCAATTTTTTTGTTTCTTATTTTTTTTTCCACCTAATTATTCAACAACTTTTAATTGTTGGTCAAATAAATTCACATGCAAAAGTTGTGGTCAATAAAGAAAATACAGGGTCAAAAGATAATACATGGGGAACACACATAACACTACATGTGGCGCCTGCCACACATAGGTTATGGCGCCCATTTACACATTGTGGCGCCCGCCACACCCTCATAGTCATAGTGGAGCCCGTCACACTCTCACAAAGTGGCTCCTGCCACACTCCTTATTCCTCATATTGTGTGCCATCAATTCCATAATTTCTTGTCCCATGCATGCCAGACAAAGTATTAAACCCTCTTCAACCACTTTCAATACTTTGACCGATGCATTTAACATCATTCATTGAAATTTATTCCATTAATTATTTTCCAACTACCCTTACCTCTATATAAACAAGCAAATTAACCTCATAAAACACACCTTTCATAAACGTAATTCTCCTCCTTCTTGCTACACTCTTACTACATACATGAGTAGTGTGAATTTTGGTCGTGGCACAAAGGCGCGAATACGAAATATTGTTCAGAGCTGGCGAACCAGGTGAATTGCAGGAAGAAATTTACACAGCTCTAAGCGCAAGAGAAATAGAGTCAACAAGGTACGCTGATAGTGTTAATCATATGATAAATACTTTAAGTTTAAATTATTTCCTATCTTTTAAAGACCCGATATAGGCTCAACTAACACTAGAATTTCTTAGTTCGCTTATTTTTAGTCCCGCCCCCAACACAAACTGTTCCAGTGGGACTACCCAGTTTCACTTGTTCAATGTAGAGTACGTTTTTACCTTTGCCCAACTAGCGGACTTGATACAATTACCCCATGGGAATGATGTAGTAAGCGAGGTACCAGCCACTGCGGGTTGGCAGCATGCCTTTCAACTATTCTTGAGGGTAATAACAGGTACAATAACACACAGTTTTGAGGGAAACAGAGCCACTTTTATTCAAAATCCGGCTATCCATTATTTCCTCCAAATATTGGCTTGCACCATTTTTTGCCGATCCAACTCCAACAAGGTGAACGAGAAAGAATCCTTTTATCTGTTCGCCACTTTTGTGCCACAAAAGGTAAATATTGTCCCTTTCGTGTTCTCTCACATGCAGGCCATAGTCAACGTGAGAAGAGGATCAATTGTTTTTGGAGGTTTAATAACCTCAATAGCCCGAGTCCTTAGACTCGAAGATAAATTCTCTTGCCTAACACAGCTCCCGCCTCGTTCCATTTACATTGACATGACAAGGAGCATGAAATTGGTAAAATGAAGGCAAGACAATAAATTTCACCTAATTTTTGTCAATAGTGTTTTTCAAGATTTCATCCTCCCTAACCCAGTTCACATCTATGTGCGCAACCCAGACAATTATTGTTATATTCATGATTCAGTGCCTAACCAAGTCCTCGCGCACATTCCTGAGAATGTAACTGCTGGCGGGGACATCGATGAAGATTATGTTCAGGAGCAAGTTGCTCCCGCTACTGACACATACCCACACACCACACAGGTTTCTTCTGAAAATGTTGCAGGTACATCATCCAGCCAAAGACCCGGAAGAAGAAATATGGCACCTGCCACTCTTGATGACATCTATGTTGAATTGTTGCGGCATAGCAAATTAGACGCTCAGTGTGACCAACAAATCCAAAACATGGAAGCTCAACAAACAGAATTGATGCAAATCCTTCGCCAGATGCTGCATCACCGGCATGATTACGCTTTCAGGATTGAATAAAACATGCCTGGTTTGATCGATGAAATGGAAACATTGATAGTTCGTATGGAAGATCTACAAGACTATGCCTCTTATGTGGGTACGCCACCTCACCAGCCTGGAAATGGTGGACGTGGACGAACACGTGGCAGAAGGCGCCAGTAGCAGGCTACCCAGGTTCTACCTTTCTTTCATATCTTAGGTCGTTGCATTGGGGACAATGCTCAGTTTAAGTATGGGGGAGGAAGCTTTACCGCTTTTATTTATCGCTTTCTAGGTAGATTTAATTATTGTTATTTCCTTTGTTAAATTGTTAAGTGTTAGTTGAGTCAAATATCATTGCACTGTCGAGTCTTTATGCGTGGTTTTCGTTGTTTACTGATTCTCCCATTTGCTTAAGCCATACCAAATTTTTGCGAAAATCTTGACTTAGAAATATAGTACATCTTTTGAAAATTCTAAACTGTAAATAAAACATAGGTTGAATTATAGAGATTTAGAAAAACTTTACAAGATCGGTATCGTTTTAACACCTTAAATCTCCCTAGTATAAGATCGATTTGAGTACTTGTCATGTCGTAGCCTTAAATTCTATCCTTTAATATTCCTTAAGTAGTTTATCTAGCAGTCAGCACCATCCTAAGCACACACTATGCATGAAGTCGATGCAAATAAGTGTATGATCTCAGGCTTAAAAGAAAAAAAAGATTGACAAAATGTATGAAAAATGTTGTTCCTTCTAAGTTAGGTGACCCTCACTCGATCATTTAACCCAACGGTATAACCATCTTTAGTTGTTACTTAAGCCAAAGTGAGAAAAATAAATAAATAAATAATGATGAGATCATAGTCAGTAACAGATTATCTTGCTATGAATGTGAAAGGATAATGGGCTTAATGTGATTACACAAGAATGAAAAAGGATAAAAAGAAATATTAGTAAGGTAGGCTTAGCCATGATGACATGATTCTGATTGGTTTGTATAGGAGGGAGACTTATGATTGCACGATTGCGACTATGTGTTCCAACGATACCCTTAGTGTGGAAGTTAGTACCTGTTGATGCAATTTATGACCAAAGTAGAGTTTGTAGGCTAGAATGAGTATCCGAGTGCAACTGTGTTTTTCATGAGTCTTGATACTGTATGCTGCCAAAAAATTATATATCATTTTTATTCATGTATGCAACATTTGCTTGAGGACAAGCAAAGGTTTAAGTATGGGGGAGTTTGATAACGCGAAAATGTATCGTATATTTGACTTAACATGCATTGCTTTTTACTTGATTTTCCATAGTATCACACCGTACTTTATGTTTATTTCAGGTATTTATTGAATAAGAGATATCTAGGCAAGCAAATGGGAAAATAGCAAAAAGGAAATAAAAAAGGAAGAAAATGGAGAAAAATAAAGAATGGTGGCGCCCATCATATTAGAAGAATGTGGCGCCCACCACATGGGAGAGTGGCGTCCGCCACATGGACTAAAGAAGGGTGGCGCCCACTGTAACACCCCGATAAAATATGATAATTATTTAATTTAAGTTAATAGTATATTTATTAATTTAATTAAATAATTGGAATATTATTGGATTATTATTATTGGAATAATAAAGTTGGAATATATATATAAAGGTCCCATTTGGTAAAAAGGGTTTTCACGGGAAAGCAGAGAACACGTAACATTGAGAGAAAGAGAAGAAACTGAGAAAGGGAGAAGAAGAGGCTAGGGCTCAGGAGGAGAATTCTCGATTGTTGAAGGTCAAAGAATCAATTGCCGGATTAACTCAGGTAAGGGGGGTTTATCGTCGTTTAATGGGTATTATGGGTTAACATGTAATGGATAGTAATAAGCCATTGAATTGACCCTAATTGGGATGAGGAATGCTGTAAATGGTGATGAATAAGTTATGTTAAAACTGTAATTGAACCTATATTTGGATGAGTTGTGATTTTCTGGACGTGTAGCCGTTTACGGAATTGAAATCGGAGGTCCGGAAGTCCTCCGACGGCGAAAAATGCGGGGGATTCTGCATTCTGTTCGTGTTAGCACAGGAACAGCTTTCTGTCTTGCGTTAACCGGTTAACCCAGGGTGTTAACCGGTTAACACTGTTATGAATTATGAGAAATTGTTGTCTGTCTTGCGTTAACCGGTTAACCCCGGGAGTTAACCGGTTAACACTGTTAAAATGTGCCAGGAAGCGTGTTCTGTGTTGCGTTAACCGGTTAACCCAGGGCGTTAACCGGTTAACACTGTTTGGAAAGTGGAAAATTGATATTCAAATATTGTGTACATATTTGACGTTTTGCCTATATTGGTGTATGATATAGTAGGGATCATTTCCCGTTGTTTTGAGCAGTATAGGTATTAGTAGAGTGTGCTAATACTGTGATTTATTATTTGGCATGATATGAATATGATTCTGTGATAAATATGCTGATGATGTATGATGGTATGCATAATGCTGTGAATATATCTAGTATGTATGCAATTGTGGATGGACTGTTTATGGCTTAGAGTGTGAGCATATGTCCATTGTGGATTGTTGTTGATGTTGCATGCTAGGTGATTTAGCGTGCATAGTATGGCCTTTATGGTGGTAGCTAATTCCCATGGTGAGGAATTAGTGAGTGAATTATTGTGGATTGTTGTTGATGTTTGCATGCTAGGTGATTTAGCGTGCATAGCATGGCCTTCAGGGTGGTAGCTAATTCCCATGGTGAGGAATTAGTGAGTGAGTCACTAGGTCTCAAATGAGTGGGACTAGTGAGCTTGGTAGCCGTATCTGGGTTTGATCGGTGAGGTTGAACTATGTGTTCACGAATAGTCGATACCGCATGCATGGAGTCTCATTGCATAATGTATGTATGGCGTATAATATGAATGGATGTATTCCAATATTATACGTGTGTTTTGTGTTGGGTTGAGTATGATTATGATTTTGAGTTGATGTGCCGTTGCTGAATGTGTGATCTGATTTGGGTGATGAAATGTGTTAATTTACTTAGCATTACATGATATTTTATAATGCTTATTATATCGATTGAGGAACTCACCCTTACAACTATGTTTCAGGTAACGAGCAGTGATTGAGTAGAAGCTAGTGCTTGGAGTCTAGTGTAGTTCCTTAGTGGGTCATGCTCTGGTAGATGTAACATCGGGACGGGATGTTTTACTTTGTTTTCATTTTGGTTGTTGAACAACTTTACATGTAATGTGTTACATGGTTTGCATGATTGATTAGATCTCTATCCGCTGCGAATTGTGCAATGTTTTATTTTGATTAATAAATGAGCATGACAAGTTATTATGGTGAATGGTGTGAAGTGTCAAGTGTGACACCCTTAAATTGCATATCTACTCTGATTTATATTTTGTTGAATTAATTAATTATTGGGGTATTTTAGAAGGGTGTTACATTAGTGGTATCAGAGCATAGTCGGTCGAGTTGAGTCGTAATTATTCTGTTTCCCTGTACGTGATAGGTGTTGTGTAACCCTATCAGTACTTATTGTTTTAGCTTGTTGGGTTCTCAGAATAGAGATGGCTGGAAGAGGTAGAGACGATGCTGCGATTGCTGAGGCTCTGGGTATGCTAGCTGGAGTACTTGGAGGGAATCCGAATGTTGTGGGACTGGGAGCTGCTCGTCAACTGAGTGAGTTCCAGAAGAACAATCCTCCAATGTTCAAGGGAGCATATGATCCAGATGGTGCTCAGAAGTGGTTGAAGGAGATCGAGAGGATCTTCCGAGTGACTGAGTGTGCCGATAACCAGAAGGTCAGGTTCGGTACGCATATGCTGTCAGAGGAAGCGGATGATTGGTGGGTTGCTGCCTGCACTGAGTTGGAAGCTGCTGAGAGTGCTGAGATCACTTGGGCAGTGTTAAGAGAGAGATTCTTGAGGGAGTACTTTCCAGAGGATGTCAGGGGAAAGAAAGAGATAGAGTTCTTAGAATTGAAGCGGGGCAACCGGTCTGTTACTGAGTATGCTGCTAAGTTCACAGAGCTGTCGAAGTATTACACTCCCTATGATGAGGCAGTAGCAGATGGGGCAGAGTTGTTTATGCTGTTAGCGACTTTGGAGGCTAAAGATAAACTGGTGATTTGCGATCTAGCCGTGGTGTGTGATTTTCCTGATGTGTTTCCTGAAGAAGTGAATGAATTACCGCCAGAGCGTGAAGTTGAGTTCTCGATTGATTTGGTACCGGGTACTAGGCCGATGTCGATGGCTCCGTACCGTATGTCTGCTGTTGAGTAAACTAAATTGAAGAGTCAGTTGGAAGATTTGTTGGATAAGAAATTTATTCGTCCGAGTGTGTCACCGTGGGGCGCACCAGTGTTCTTGGTTAAAAAGAAAGAAGGTACTATGAGGTTGTGTGTGGACTATAGGCAACTGAATAAAGTGACGATCAAGGATCGGTATCCTTTGCCGAGGATTGATGATTTGATGGACCAGTTGGTTGGTGCGAGTGTGTTCAGCAAAATAGATTTGAGATCGGGGTATCATCAGATACGTGTGAAAATTGAGGATATTCAGAAGACTGCTTTCAGAACAAGGTATGGACATTATGAGTATTCTGTAATGCCTTTTGGTGTGACTAATGCGCCTGGGGTATTTATGGAGTATATGAATAGGATTTTCCATCCGTACCTAGACAAGTTTGTTGTGGTGTTTATTGACGATATTTTGGTGTATTCGAAATCTGAAGAAGAGCATGCTGAACATTTGAGAGTGGTTTTAGGAGTTCTACGAGAAAAGAAGTTATTTGCTAAACTGTCCAAGTGTGAATTTTGGTTAGAAGAGGTTAGTTTTCTTGGTCATGTGGTTTCAAGAGGTGGTGTTGCTGTTGATCCTTCTAAGATAGAAGCGGTATCTAAGTGGGAAGCTCCGAAGTCAGTTTCTGAGATAAGGAGTTTTCTTGGACTTGCAGGTTATTATAGGAAATTCATTGAGGGATTTTCTAAGTTGGCATTACCGTTGACGATGTTGACTAGAAAGGGGCAAGCGTTTGTTTGGGACTCAAAATGTGAAGAAGGTTTCCAAGAGTTAAAGAGAAGGTTGACTACTGCTCCTATTCTGATATTACCGAGTCCATCGGAACCATTTGAGGTTTACTGTGATGCTTCATTGTTGGGTTTGGGTGGTGTTTTGATGCAGAATAAGCAGGTTGTAGCTTATGCTTCGAGACAACTGAAGGTTCATGAGAGGAACTATCCGACACACGATTTAGAGTTGGCAGTTGTGGTATTTGTTCTGAAGTTATGGAGGCATTACTTGTACGGGTCAAGATTTGAGGTTTTCAGTGACCATAAAAGTTTAAAGTATTTGTTTGATCAGAAAGAGCTGAATATGAGACAGAGGAGATGGTTAGAGTTTCTGAAGGATTATGACTTTGGTTTGAATTACCATCCGGGTAAAGCAAACGTAGTGGCTGATGCATTGAGTCGGAAATCATTGCATATGTCTATGTTAATGGTTAAGGAATTGGATTTAATTGAGCAGTTTAGAGACTTGAGTTTGATGTGTGAGAGTACTCACAATAGTGTTAAATTGGGAATGTTGAAGTTAACGAGTGGTATTCTGGATGAGATTAGAGAGGGTCAGAAATCCGATGTGCTTTTGGTTGATAAGTTGACTCTAGTGAATCAAGGTCAAGGTGGTGAATTCAGAGTTGATGAGAATGGTGTTTTGAAATTTGGTAATCGGGTGTGCATTCCGGATGTTACCGAACTT
This sequence comes from Lathyrus oleraceus, assembly GCF_024323335.1. NCBI lineage: Eukaryota > Viridiplantae > Streptophyta > Magnoliopsida > Fabales > Fabaceae > Lathyrus > Lathyrus oleraceus. The sequence continues at coordinate 376,093,893 of NC_066580.1, read as the reverse complement.
AAGAAGAGTATTCTTGAGGAAGGACATCGTAGTGGCTTGAGTATTCATCCTGGAGCTACGAAGATGTATCATGATTTGAAAAAGTTATTTTGGTGGCTGGGAATGAAAAGAGAAATTGCGAGTTTTGTTTATTCTTGTTTGACTTGTCAGAAGTCAAAGATTGAGCATCAGAAGCCGTCTGGGCTAATGCAACCGTTGGCTATTCCAGAGTGGAAGTGGGATAGTATCAGTATGGATTTTGTTTCTGGTTTACCGAGGACAATTAAGAATTTTGAAGCTATTTGGGTGATTGTTGACAGATTGACAAAATCGGCTCATTTCATTCCGATCAGAATGGATTATCCGTTAGAGAGATTAGCTGAGTTGTATATTGAGAAAATTGTAAGTTTGCATGGTATTCCGTCGAGTATTGTTTCGGACAGAGATCCTAGATTTACATCGAAGTTCTGGGAAGGTTTGTAGAGGGCTTTGGGAACTAAGCTGAGATTGAGTTCTGCATATCATCCGCAGACTGATGGTCAAACTGAGAGGACGATTCAGTCACTGGAGGATCTTTTAAGGGCTTGTGTTTTGGAAAAGAGAGGTGCTTGGGATTGTTATTTACCTTTGATTGAGTTTACCTACAACAATAGTTTTCATTCGAGCATTGGTATGGCACCGTTTGAAGCTTTGTATGGTAGGAGATGTCGGACACCTTTATGTTGGTATGAGTCCGGTGAGAGTGCTGTGGTTGGACCGGAGATTGTTCAACAAACTACGGAAAAGATTAAGATGATTCAGGAGAAGATGAGGATTGCTCAGAGTCGTCAGAAGAGTTATCACGACAAGAGGAGGAAGTCACTTGAGTTCCAAAAGGGAGATCATGTGTTTCTTCGTGTTACTCCGATAACTGGGGTTGGTCGAGCTTTGAAGTCGAAGAAGCTGACACCTCGATTTATTGGTCCTTATCAGATTTTGGAGAGGATAGGGGAGGTAGTCTATCGTATCGCTTTACCGCCGTCACTTGCGAATTTGCATGAGGTTTTTCATGTGTCTCAGTTGAGGAGGTACATTCCTGATCCGTCGCATGTGGTCCAAGTAGATGATGTACAGGTGAGAGATAACCTGACTGTTGAAACATCACCTATGAGGATAGAGGATCGAGAGTTGAAGCAGTTGCGGGGTAAAGAGATTGCTTTGGTAAAGGTAGCTTGGGGAGGACCAGCAGGTGGCAATGTGACTTGGGAACTTGAGAATCAGATGAAGGAGTCTTATCCAGAGTTATTCGCTTGAGGTATGTTTTCGAGGACGAAAACTCTTTTAGTGGGGGAGAGTTGTAACACCCCGATAAAATATGATAATTATTTAATTTAAGTTAATAGTATATTTATTAATTTAATTAAATAATTGGAATATTATTGGATTATTATTATTGGAATAATAAAGTTGGAATATATATATAAAGGTCCCATTTGGTAAAAAGGGTTTTCACGGGAAAGCAGAGAACACGTAACATTGAGAGAAAGAGAAGAAACTGAGAAAGGGAGAAGAAGAGGCTAGGGCTCAGGAGGAGAATTCTCGATTGTTGAAGGTCAAAGAATCAATTGTCGGATTAACTCAGGTAAGGGGGGTTTATCGTCGTTTAATGGGTATTATGGGTTAACATGTAATGGGTAGTAATAAGCCATTGAATTGACCCTAATTGGGATGAGGAATGCTGTAAATGGTGATGAATAAGTTATGTTAAAACTGTAATTGAACCTATATTTGGATGAGTTGTGATTTTCTGGACGTGTAGCCGTTTACGGAATTGAAATCGGAGGTCCGGAAGTTCTCCGACGGCGAAAAATGCGGGGGATTCTGCATTCTGTTCGTGTTAGCGCAGGAACAACTTTCTGTCTTGCGTTAACCGGTTAACCCAGGGTGTTAACCGGTTAACACTGTTATGAATTATGAGAAATTGCTGTCTGTCTTGCGTTAACCGGTTAACCCCGGGCGTTAACCGGTTAACACTGTTAAAATGTGCCAGGAAGCGTGTTCTGTGTTGCGTTAACCGGTTAACCCAGGGCGTTAACCGGTTAACACTGTTTGGAAAGTGGAAAATTGATATTCAAATATTGTGTACATATTTGACGTTTTGCCTATATTGGTGTATGATATAGTAGGGATCATTTCCCGTTGTTTTGAGCAGTATAGGTATTAGTAGAGTGTGCTAATACTGTGATTTATTATTTGGCATGATATGAATATGATTCTGTGATAAATATGCTGATGATGTATGATGGTATGCATAATGCTGTGAATATATCTAGTATGTATGCAATTGTGGATGGACTGTTTATGGCTTAGAGTGTGAGCATATGTCCATTGTGGATTGTTGTTGATGTTGCATGCTAGGTGATTTAGCGTGCATAGTATGGCCTTTATGGTGGTAGCTAATTCCCATGGTGAGGAATTAGTGAGTGAATTATTGTGGATTGTTGTTGATGTTTGCATGCTAGGTGATTTAGCGTGCATAGCATGGCCTTCAGGGTGGTAGCTAATTCCCATGGTGAGGAATTAGTGAGTGAGTCACTAGGTCTCAAATGAGTGGGACTAGTGAGCTTGGTAGCCGTATCTGGGTTTGATCGGTGAGGTTGAACTATGTGTTCACGAATAGTCGATACCGCATGCATGGAGTCTCATTGCATAATGTATGTATGGCGTATAATATGAATGGATGTATTCCAATATTATACGTGTGTTTTGTGTTGGGTTGAGTATGATTATGATTTTGAGTTGATGTGCCGTTGCTGAATGTGTGATCTGATTTGGGTGATGAAATGTGTTAATTTACTTAGCATTACATGATATTTTATAATGCTTATTATATCGATTGAGGAACTCACCCTTACAACTATGTTTCAGGTAACGAGCAGTGATTGAGTAGAAGCTAGTGCTTGGAGTCTAGTGTAGTTCCTTAGTGGGTCATGCTCTGGTAGATGTAACATCGGGACGGGATGTTTTACTTTGTTTTCATTTTGGTTGTTGAACAACTTTACATGTAATGTGTTACATGGTTTGCATGATTGATTAGATCTCTATCCGCTGCGAATTGTGCAATGTTTTATTTTGATTAATAAATGAGCATGACAAGTTATTATGGTGAATGGTGTGAAGTGTCAAGTGTGACACCCTTAAATTGCATATCTACTCTGATTTATATTTTGTTGAATTAATTAATTATTGGGGTATTTTAGAAGGGTGTTACATTAGTGGTATCAGAGCATAGTCGGTCGAGTTGAGTCGTAATTATTCTGTTTCCCTGTACGTGATAGGTGTTGTGTAACCCTATCAGTACTTATTGTTTTAGCTTGTTGGGTTCTCAGAATAGAGATGGCTGGAAGAGGTAGAGACGATGCTGCGATTGCTGAGGCTCTGGGTATGCTAGCTGGAGTACTTGGAGGGAATCCGAATGTTGTGGGACTGGGAGCTGCTCGTCAACTGAGTGAGTTCCAGAAGAACAATCCTCCAATGTTCAAGGGAGCATATGATCCAGATGGTGCTCAGAAGTGGTTGAAGGAGATCGAGAGGATCTTCCGAGTGACTGAGTGTGCCGATAACCAGAAGGTCAGGTTCGGTACGCATATGCTGTCAGAGGAAGCGGATGATTGGTGGGTTGCTGCCTGCACTGAGTTGGAAGCTGCTGAGAGTGCTGAGATCACTTGGGCAGTGTTCAGAGAGAGATTCCTGAGGGAGTACTTTCCAGAGGATGTCAGGGGAAAGAAAGAGATAGAGTTCTTAGAATTGAAGCGGGGCAACCGGTCTGTTACTGAGTATGCTGCTAAGTTCACAGAGCTGTCGAAGTATTACACTCCCTATGATGAGGCAGTAGCAGATGGGGCAGAGTTGTTTATGCTGTTAGCGACTTTGGAGGCTAAAGATAAACTGGTGATTTGCGATCTAGCCGTGGTGTGTGATTTTCCTGATGTGTTTCCTGAAGAAGTGAATGAATTACCGCCAGAGCGTGAAGTTGAGTTCTCGATTGATTTGGTACCGGGTACTAGGCCGATGTCGATGGCTCCATACCGTATGTCTGCTGTTGAGTAAACTGAATTGAAGAGTCAGTTGGAAGATTTGTTGGATAAGAAATTTATTCGTCCGAGTGTGTCACCGTGGGGCGCACCAGTGTTATTGGTTAAAAAGAAAGAAGGTACTATGAGGTTGTGTGTGGACTATAGGCAACTGAATAAAGTGACGATCAAGGATCGGTATCCTTTGCCGAGGATTGATGAGACAGCGAGAGCACTTTGGGATTGCCGAGGATTAACCAGATAGCTGAAACTAGGCATTAATCATAAATACAATGAGAGCACTTTGGGATTAATTAGACTTTAGTTATTTCCAAAAATGAATCTTAATTCAAATGAGACAGCGAGAGCGAAGCATTCTAGTTTAAGAGTATGGTGAGAGTCAATAAAAACGAGAGTGTGAGACAAAGTCTTTTCAATAAATAATTTCTACTGAAAAATATTTTGATGTTTAAGATTACACGAACTACCTATCGAATCCCCGAGGCTTAATGCGTTATAGACCAATATCCCACTATTGAATATTTATATTAAAATTCTATTTTCGTTAGTAGTTATTTATTTTCGTCCCTCAACTCCTAGAGAGATCCTCAGCCTTAGATTTACATAGTAACATTAGATAACACTAAGTTCGATTATTAGACCTTTGGGTTCGATAATCTTTAAAACTATGCGATACGACTGTGCACTTGCAGTCACGAATCCTATAGACATACTAGTCACGCGATCAAAGATGCACGAAGGCAAAAACCAGAACTGATACTTTAGGTTTCATGCAACATAAATTCACACAAACAACAATATAAATGACATGTAAGTGTCGCATCTCGAAAAATACGATTCCTCGCGATGGTCGCGAAAAAATTATGTTCGAACAGAGTCGCCACCGAACTTTATTTATCTCAATTAAGGAATAGGAAAATATCGATAAAATCTTTGAAAAATAGAATAATGGTCGTCGCAACCATATTCGGGTTCGGGAGTCGATTACGCAAGGGGAAGGCATTAGCACCCCTCACGTCCGTTGTACTCAACGGGAACCTTTTAGTTCAATTTGCTATTTGAATGTTAGTTAACTATTATTCACTTCGAGTAATTTAAAGTTGATGGTAGATATGGGTGAAGACCTCAAAAGGAGAAAAGGGGAGGTTTTTTATTAGTGTGCTCGCCAAGATCTCGCTATCTCGTGCCTACGTATCCTTATGGTGCAATAAGGAAATCAGAGCATTTGTAGTTCGGGGACTACGATTTTGGTGTGTTTTGTTTGAACGACTGTGTAGGTCGGCGTTCTAACGGCTAAACGCTGGCTTGTCTACTCTCGACGGAGGCTTAAGCACTAGTTTGTTGTGCGCATTAGAAAGGATTGACAGTGTTCTTTTGAAAAGGGTTTTGGTCACGCGGGGGTGACAAGTTGAATTGATGTGTTTGATGTTTTATTGGTTTGGTTTCGATCGCGCGGGGGCGAGAAGTTAGTTTGATTTGTTTTGAGATGTTTTGAAGAATGATGAAAGATTGAACAATGTGGTGTACACCAATCGTCCAATTCTTTCGAGGAATAATAAGGCGACCGCCTTCTACTCCCTTTTCGTTCGAATTATTTTGAAAGTTTGTTTGTGGATGTTGAATATGCACGGTAGTGAGGCGTACGCCTCCTACTTGCTTATTCAAAGAATAATGAGGCGTGCGCCACCTATTCCTTTATCCAAGTTTATTTAGCGTGTTTTAGTCGGAAGTCGATAACTTGAGCAATGTGGCGTACGCCAATTATTCAAATAACCGAGAGATGGTGAGGCGAACCTCTCCCATCCTTTATCATCTGAAGTTTAATTTAGGAGAAAATACGTTTTTAGATATTGTATTCGATTTACGAAAATAGTTTGAATTTTGAATTGGTAGGTTTGGATTTGGTATGTTTGGAAAGTCGAAGATTTGAGCAATATGGCGTACGCCAATTATTTAAATAATCAAGGAATGGTGAGGTGTACGCCTCCCATTCTCTATTGAAGTTTAAGTTGTTTATTTTGAAATTGGATTTGATCTAAGAGTTGATTTGAATTTATTCGGTTGTGGTTTTGATTTGATGACGAAGATTCGAGCAATGTGGCGTACGCCAATTATTCGAATAATCGAAAGATAATGAGACGTACGCCTCCTATCCGTTTATTATCGGAAATTTAAGATTAAATGGTTGTAGAATTTGTAGTTGATTTAGAAAATATGATTTGAATGTGTATGATTAAGGTTTGATCGGGTGACAAGAACTCGAGCAATATGGCGTACGCCAATTATTCAAGTGCTTGAGAAATAGTGAAGCGTACGCTCCCTATATCTTTTTCATCCCAAAATTTATGTTTGAAAGAGAAAATTCTTTTGAAGTTAAATGATTTGGAAAAAGGTTTGAATACGTGTTTATGAAATAAATTTTATTTAGTGTATCGTTCATCTACTCGATTAATCAATAACCAAATAGGTCTCATTGTAAGAAAGCCCAAGAGTAAGCTATGTGAGGTTGATGACGATGCTAAGAGCAATCGACTTACAAGGGTATTTGAAAATGGGCTCGATATTTGGATCGAGAATTATGGTTTGTGCTTTTTGAAATTGGTTTGAATCGATGAAGAATTGAAATTGAATTTGTTTATTATGAAAACATGGTGGAAAAGAAAATCCTTTAATTATTAACTCATCAAAATTTAGTTAAGTGTATTAATTGAATTAATTAAGATTAATTATCAAAATTATTTAATTATCTCAAATAATTAAGTTAATTAAGATTAATTAATTGAAATGAATTAATCAAACAAAAGTCCAATTAATTAATTTTTTAAGAAACAAATGAAGATAAGTGACAATGTTGATTTACAAAAACTGAATCGGTGTGTTCAAACCGGTTTGTACATGACGACCATGAAATTAGAATGTCGTATGTAAAGATTGAAACTCGGTGAAAATATACATTTGATATATTGAAATTTGGATGGTGTAGCAACATGAAATCGTTGAACCCAAGGGTTTAATCCAATTCAAAATGTAATGAAATACGATAGTAGCACCCAATTTATTTATAATATTGCTCTCAACATATTCCAAATCTCATAAAAAGATAATGTATGTAAACAATTAGTAATTGAAAAATTAACAGAACTATTTGTGGTTTCTAGTGATCACTTTTAGCCATAGGAATTACATATGTTTCAAAATTACCATGCATTTCAAGCCATTACTACACTGTAACTTACAAAGTAATATGTAACCTGTAACATTTTCTATGGTAGACAAGAAAACCTTGTGTGATGCGTTCGGTTTAGGGTAGAAACAATATAATGTCCGTGACTTAAATTGCAATGTACATCACAGTCCAAAACCAAATAAAGTATGATCAAAAACTAAAAGTAGTCACACACACAAATATTCCCAAATGCAGAACACCACAAGGTTCACATCCCAAATAAAAATTGCAATGTAACAGAGAAGGAAACAATCAACAACATCGTCGGATCTGAACAAAATCATACAAACTCATACACTAAAACAACCATCAACATAATATAATTATGACAAGAAAATAGCTGTTGCAATGCCGTTGTATTGTTAATGTTCATGACAGGTTTGATGCTATGCTTGTTTGGTATACCCGTGTATAGGAAATCAAAAGTGCAGCACCAATACGGCGTAAACCGAAACCGACACACAAAGTTAACTACACATTCTACTTTGTGCAACAGAATTTTAAACCAAAATGCTTCCACAATGTGATGTCTACACCCAATCCAAATACCAGATTACAACAGCAGTGTTTCAATAATACATAAGCAGGAATTCGACAAAAAAAACGCAACGAATTTAAGTCAAGAATATGCCATAACAGTGCACTCATCACAATAAACAAGTCTGGAGATAGTGTTACCGAAAAATGCAGATTTTCACTGCTACAGGTTACTGACGCGTTTCGCGGTGCTTCCGTTTTGCTATCAATGGGATTATCACAATGAAGACGGAAACGTCATGTGGTTGTTGAACCTTTTTGGTGCTTCATCCTTCGTCTTCGCGACAAACACTTCAGTAGCCTATGAACCTCGTGGAGGAATTTCTCAAGCTCGCGACCTGCACGGAAATAGTCAATAATCCGACGAACTTCTCGATTTCGATTTCATCGAAGCGAAGTTTGAATTGGAGAATGGATTCACTTGTTATTAGGTGTACATGTCGATAAAGCTTTAAGGTTAAGGATGTTTAGTGGTTAGTGGTGTTGGATGAAGGTTGTGCATTTTGAAGATGGGTGGTGGGTGATGCTGGAAAAGGACGGCGGTATTGGAAGGTTGGTGGTAGATTAGATCGGTAGTGGGTGTTGGTGAAGTCGAAGATGGTGGAGACGGAGGAACGTTTGTGAGGCTACGGCGAGTGGGTTTTTGATTTGTGGGTTGAGGTGGTGTTTGTGCGGTGGCAAAACGGTGGCGAAGGTGATTGTGAGAGGTGAAAACGGGTTTTCATGTGGGAAAAAGGTTGAGTGGTTGCTTGTTGATGAAAGTTGTGAAGAGAGATTTGTGAGGAATTGTATTGTGAGGGAGAGCCAGTCTGAGAGAGAAGCGAGAGGTGGAGAAAATGAGAGAGGTCGTGAGTGAAATGAGTGTGAGGAGAGAAATCATCGTGAGTGAGTGGTAGACATGTGTGTTATGAGAGAGACGCGTGGAAAGAGAAAGTGGAGGTGAGGTGAGTATGAGAGAGATGCTGAAAACGTGACGAGTTTGTTGGATGAGAGATGGAAGAGTGACACGTGTCACACTCTTATTGGATCCTCAAAATTCACCAAATTTGTTCCTTCTTATCCGTTTCTTTTTTCAGATTGAGAAATATTTTTATGAATAAATTTAAACCCACATTTTTACCCTTTTTTTCACTACACTTTAAAAATTAATAGTTAAGCAAACCAAAATAAATTCAACAATAATTATGATTATTTACACTAATTATTTCAGTTGAATAATTAACCTAATAAAAATAGTGACCGATTATAAATATAAGCCAGATATAAATTTGCTCGGAAAATTAAATCAGACATACTAAAATGATCAGCACAAAATATATTTATTGAAAAAATACAGCGTTTCCTTTAATTTTGAAACAAATATTTTTACCGGTTAAAAGGCTCAGGCGGATTAAAAGGAAACCGAAACAACCGCTGAAAAATGTGACGAGTACACCAGGTTAAACTACGTGAACTGTAGATTAATAATGCTGGCGTCTGCAATTTTAACTTTGAAACATTTTACCCGCTGATTTTGCATGTTCTTGAGAAACGATTTAACCAATTTGTCTGTATTCTCAATAAATTTATTCTGACTGATATTTCAGGTATTATTCATGATGCAATGTATGTCATGTTATGCATATGATGCAAAAATAAAAATGAAATCAATGGTATGAAAATTTAAATATACCCGGACAAAATTGGGGTATGATAGTAAGCTAATGATCCTTCTTAACACAATAAATGCTACATGTTTGCTTCAGAAATCAAAATAAAATAACGTATGTATGATGAGTTTCAAAGTGCAAGAATATACCTATTGGAGCAAGGTCCAATGCCTCTTCAACACTACTTCCAGCTATTGTTTGATGCTTGTCCTAATGCTTATGAGTTCCTAGATGATGATTGGAACCTTTGGTTTGCAGAATGCACGAGCCAAATGAGAGAATGGAGGTTAAGGTTGAAAAGCTATCAAGAATGAAGTTTTTCTTGGAAAGCTTGGTGTGTGGATAGATGAGGATTTGTCCTCTATTTATAGGGATCCTTGAGGGTTCAAGAATTCTTAGATATCATAAAATAATTGTGGCTTGTACTTTATTGCTTGCTTGGTTGGTTTTTGCATAATTCTCCAAGTGGGAAGCATGGAAAAATAAAGGAGTTCATGGAGTGTTTTATGTTGTCCTTGCTGAAGCATATGAGTTGACTTGAGGTTTGGAGTTGGTATGTATCATATCCAAGTCCATTTGGGAGCTCAATGGTACTTTTTGTTGGATTAAAGCTACTTTATGCAACAAATGGAATAGTTCATTGTGTATTGGTTTAGTTACTTGAATAATAGCTCAAAAGTGGGTGAAATATTCTGGTTAGGGGGGATTTGGAAGCAATAAGTACATGTACTTGTGGATTTGTTTGGATTTGTAATGTACTTTGGCTTGGAATTCGACCTATGAACCATTTCATGAGGTTGTCTTCCCAAATTCGATTCTCTTAGCTCAAGCATGGGAAATTCTTGATCTTGGACATTTTGGAAAGATGGAATCATGATCTACAACTTTCATATTTATCGCCTTGCTTGAATCAAGTGGGATCTTGTTAAAAATTTAGCATAAATTTGGTCACTTGACTAGGTCAGCATGCTGAAAATTTCACCAAGTGTTTTACCACTTGACAAACAAATGAATCATCCACTTCATGGCCCCATATCTCCTTATTCGTGCATTTTTTGAGGTTTCATCATATAGGACAAAGTTTAAGTATGAATCAAGGTCTTTAATATAATCATTGGATAAAAAAATGGTGGCTTGGATCACAAGTTATGGCCTTGGAAAGTTGGGTACTTGGACATGATTTATAGGGACTTAGTAATATTTTCAAATTCTTCATTTTTTCCCTTTTTACAAGTAACCTTAATTTTATTGACTAAACTTGATCAAATGACTTCAATGATCATATTTCCATAATCATTGACTTGAAAAGTCCATAGTTGACCAAAAATCTTAAAAGTCAAACTTTGACTTTAAGCATCTGTTGCGTGGGTTATTAGGACATTTCATATATTTATGAACCTAACCTCTTGAGACATTCGAATTGTATGAGTGGGTTATGAGGACATATTTGAATACCTTGGATCATGCCTCAAGCCATAGGATCATGCTTTGGTCAAAGAGCCAACATTAAGCTGACTTTGACTAAAACCCTAATTTGGAGTGTCAGATGAATTATGGCTTGATGAACTTGAATTGAGGTGAGTACAAAATTTGATTGTTGATAGGGGGATGTAAGACCCCAATTTTGACCCTAAGATCCCTCATGCAATTTCATCATAAGCATTAGCATTGGGATCATACCTTGGCATCCTCATTGCCCCTCTCTCATTGGGTTTGTTTTGGGGAGAGATCACCAAGCACCATGTGATTGTATCATACTTGTATATTATCATTTTACTAACCAAAATACCAAAAATATGTCTTTGCATTTGCCTAACTCTTTTGTAGGTAGGGCATGATCACATTGATTTATCAAGTTCATATCTAGGGTTTGAGGCCCTCATGACAAAGAGCATAACCATGAATTTGATCCAAGAATGGTTATAAGCATCATATATGAGTTCCATTGATTTCTACATGATATATTGATCAAGTTTTCTTCAAGAGTTTGGAGGTGATTTGCCTTGGAAACCCTAGTTAGATTGGGTATCTTGAGTAACTTCTCCAATAAGCCATCTCACCAATTGATCAAATTTCTCAAGGTACAGTTCTAAATTCATCATATTATGCATATATGATCTACCATGAGCCTATAAAGTCAAAATAATTGAAGGTTAGCAAGTTGGTTGATGGTGGTTGGCCAGATGAATTCATCTGATCAAAACTGGGTCTCCCTAGACCCTATCTCCTACAATTATCACAATATGAAAATAATTCAAAGAGAAACGTTACTCTAAATGACATTCCAAACAACTTTCATGTTGATAACTAGAGCTAGTTTTGCTTGTAAAATCATTTTCTTTGTAAAAATATTATAGGTCATTTTGTCTAAACCCTAATTTGAAAGTCAACTTCCCAAGGCCATAACTTGCTCAATTTTTATGAGATGAAAGATTTCAAAGTTTAAAAATCAAATTAAAGATGTCTACTTCAACTTTGAAGGTTGGAGTGAGAGCTAATTCAACTTTTATGAACATGTGATATGAGGATACATTATAGGTCATTTTTGACCTATACCATTGAACAAGTGATTTTTCCAAACTTCAAAAATGCATAATTGTATCATTTTAAATCCAAATGGCATGATATTGGTGACCATTTTAAATTTCTTTGAAAGCGATACAACTTTGATAAAGACACTTTTCTCATTTGAAGCTCACAAAAAGTTAAGCAAGGTGAAATATTGAGATATATGGCTTGACACTTAGAAACATTTTCAACATGTTGAAATTTCCAAACTTCCACCATCAAATTCACCATGATCCAAGCTCCAAATAAAAAAGTGTTCAACATCAAACTTGTTCCCCTTGATCCAAGCTTTCTAAAGAACCCAAGTTCATGCATTTTGGATAAAGTGTGATAGGGCTACGCATGGCTTTAACAGAGCTGCACCATTGGAGGAAATCAAATGTCCAAAACTCCATTTTACATTTCCTTGCCAATCAAGCATCATTTGAATTTCAGTACAATTGCAATTGAATCAAAATGGATTGCTTCATGGGCCTGTACACGCCCATGCAAGCTTGTGTATCACATTGCCAAATTTTGAAAATTTTCAAGTGTGCAATTATCAATCTCAAATTCTATAAATACAGGCCCTTAGAGCTCAATTCAAACACACCTTGCGCGCCAACTTTGCTCCCCAATTGAAACCCTCTCATTCTAAAGGAAAACCTGATAATTTTCAATCTGAAAATTGAGTTTGAATCTCAACTGTTTGGAGATTCAAGAACTCCAGGATCCAAAGCCTTGAACCATTGCTAAGCACTCCCTACAAGCTTCTCAAGTGTGATCAGATCGTGTTTGAAGCAAGCAACCTCAAGTTCTGCACAACATTGAAGGTAATTTTCAGAAAACTTCATCTCTTCGATTCTCACTCAATTCTCTTAGATATTTGGTTGTATGAAGTCCTACCAATGTAGGCAAGAAGATTTAGTTGCTTAGAGTTCAAAATTCAACTCCTCATATCTTTCTATATATGTGGAGTTAGTTAAAATTGAGGTCAGGTTCGTGCTCTACGCCATTTTTTCTTTCAGATCATGTCCTCCTTTTTTATTTATTTTGGTGATGGTAGAGGGTGGACCCGTCCGGTGAGGTCCACCGAAGAAGAAGATAGGAGTTACAGCTTCGGCGGTGCGTTGGCACGTCTCCCAGCCATATGATCCTTTCAAAATGTTTTAATCATGAGCGCTCATTGTGATTACCTTTGGTACAGTGTGCTGACTCGTGTGTTTGGTGGAACGCGCATTTCAGACCACTTGGTCTGCCACCTCAATTAATGAGGGAGATCAAGTGGTCCATGTTTTTTTGATTTTTTGATTTTAATTTTTATTCCTTTGATTTTCATTAATTCATATTAATTTTAATATTGATCCAAAAATTATGAGAGTTTCACCAAAAAAATTCAAATAACTTCCTCTTTCATATTTTGAATTAAAAATATTTTTTGATCATTATTAATATTTTTCATGATTTAATTGATTTTGTGATTATTTTTAATTGTTTAAAAATATTTTTAAGTCTTTAAAAAATATGTAATTTTTTCTCCAAGGTCCTTTGACCTTGTTTGACCTATGATAAATCTCATGGCCATTTCTTTGATGTTTTGATGATGTTTTAGGAATTTGACAAACCATATTTAATTTAAATGCCTTATTTTAGTATTTTTAATTTGAATAAATGCCAAAAAATTGTGTTGACCTATTGTGATGATTTGTGTAAGTTTGACTCATGTTGTTAGGCCTTGGTCAATGTTGTTTTGACTTTGTTAAGTTAATATTATTGGATTTAGAGGATTTATAGAATGTACATTCCATCTCCCAAAATGAATGAATGATATTAATTTGGTAAAAGTCCTCCTTTGACCAATTTGAGTTTTGATCCATTTCCTTTCCTCTTCATCTCATTCCCCTTCTTCATGCATTCATCTCATTTGACCTATGATATCTCTAAGTCCTAAGGCTAGTTGATTGCAAAATCAATATAAGTATGGATGAGATTAGGCCACCTCTTTTGCATATTCTTTTTGTGTGTGGTATGTTTCATGAGCATAGTCCATTATACTAAGTTTCTAACATGCATTAACACCAAAGTTCTATTGCCCGACCTCAAATAGTTGTGACTTCTACATAAGTTCAATTTCGATTGCTTAACATAATGCTAAATTTTTGACACAAAAAGGCATAGCATTCTAGTTAGTGAGATTGTAAGTCTCCCCTCTTTCATGGTATTGTGTGGAAACTTGGCCTTTTTTTCTTCCTTTGGAAGATGTCTTGGCTCAAGGATCCATGCTTGTGATAAGTGGGTTGAGTGTTCTCCAAAGAATGACTTAAAATGAAAAGCAAAATCAAAACAATACTAATTTCTAACTCATTAACAACTAACATTTAATTTCAAGTCCTTTACTTTAATGCACTTTAATTTCTAAGTTCTATTCATTTGCCATTATTCATGCCATTCTAATTGTTTATGTTAATGTCATTTTCCCTTTGTCCATTTGGACCATATTGTGTGATATATCTTGCTTGTGTTTATTTTGTTTGTTTGTGTGGTCTTGGACAATTAATGTACATAATAAGAAAAAAAACCTAAAAAACTTTTGTGTGGATTGTTGACTTGATCTTGGACAAATTGGACTTAGAATTTAGGCAACCTCCCTATGATAAAGGACTTAGCCAATGCCAACTTTTGTGAAACCAAGTGATTGCAATTTGAAACTTCATCTGATACATCATTCAAGATCCCTTTGAGTTCATCTGCAACATGATGATTGTGAAGCTGTTATTTTGAACCTATGACTTGTGGAATTCACTTGTTACATGGGCATGTTTGAAGAAGATCATGGAGTGGCTAAATCTTGGATGTGGTTATCTTTATTTGACGCCTTGCTCTTCAAGTTAATATTGTATGCATTGTTTGTTGCTTGATTCAAAATGTCCAAGGGAATTTGGGGTTTCTATATGGCATTCTTGCCTATTGGATTGCTACCCATCGGTCAGATCTTTTCAACTCTTAACTTTTAATTTTGTGCATAGGATTAGTCTCTTCATATCCTTCCCATTTCTTTAATTTCAAAATCTCTCCCTCCTTTTAAAAACTTCTTGGTTTGAACTTGTTATTTTCTAAATTTTGACCACTTTGCAAACTAGAAACTTTGGCCTTATGCCATTACATTGTCAAACTTCTTGTCTTAATCAAACTTGTAAATAGACTTAACTATACTTGACCTAAACTTTCAAATGCTAAAAAGGAACTAACTCATTCAAACCATTTTCAGGCCTTTAAGCCTTTCAGACTTAATTTTTTGATTAAAAGCAATGCATCCATTTTGAAATTTGTATCACGAACTACGAGGTTTTGATCCCTCATTTTTAAGTTGGTACGTAGGCACAAGTCCGAAGGTCTTGTCAAACACAAAAATATAATTAATGAATTCTTTTCTCATCCCCCCATTCTATTTGCTTGCAAACATCCTTGTACAAAAGACACATGCACACAAAAAAAGGGCTCCGTAGGGGTACCAAGGACACTTTGGGTGCTAACACCTTCCCTATGTGTAACCAACCCCCTTACTTGTAATCTCTGACATTTTATTAATTTTGATTTGAAAACGTCTTACTTTTGGGTTTTGTTCGTACTTTTTTCCCCTTTCCCTTGGAAACAATAAAAGCGTGGTGGTGACTCTTGTTATTTGATGTCTAGCTTATCTATAGCTTGATGATCATGAATTTATCGCTACAGAAATTAAGTGGCGACTCTACTGGGGAGTAGTCTCTAGTGGGTTTAGCCTACTTTTGTGTGTGTATATAATTGTATATATGTGATGTATGTATATTTGTGTGATTTAATCTGCTCGTTGTGCTTGGTGATCTCTGAGTGGTGAGATAAGTTCTAACCCGAACTTGAGTGCAATTAAGATAGGAGGATGGTATAGTCATGTTCGACTTGTGTGGAGTAGTCCTTAACAAGTTGGCTTGAGATCCATCTGCTCAGTGGAGACCCTTTTTGATTTGTAAATGTCACACAAGTATTTGTGGTTAGGCATTACTATCTCTAATTTGGGTCCAAGAAGATGAGGACCGTAGAACATTTACCCCCTCTTGGCCTATTTAGGACATAGTGAGGAGACTATTCAAGTGTAGACTTGATAACAGTTGTTACGCGCTACTACGCTCAGACGAGTTTCTCTTGAGAATATTATGGGTCGATGAGTCAGTCATCTTAACGTGTAATATCCGATAGATGGAATTAAGACTCTGGGAACTTTTTAGAACATGATCTACAGGTTTTATCCTTAGTTCACTCCTTTGGGATGGTTCTTACCCAGACTCCATGCTCGTGACTTACAACAAACCCTTGATTCTTGGTTGACCTAATCAAGTATTATCAATATCAATGGTGTAGCACCTCAAATTTGCACCTCCCATTTTGTACATACATTTTCATTTTAGGTCATTAACATTACATTGGCCACTGCATAGCATTGCATTGTCCTTTGCCCAAGTGCAAGTCCTCAGACAAAATTAGGTCAAGACTGATTAGGAGGATCAGTCAAGCAAGCAAGCATGTGCAATTCCTATTGAAGTAAAGCCCTAGGATTGGTTCAACATGTTCATATGATCTAGGGATCATCTTGAAGGGGTTTGGCCAAAGATTGGATGATCAAAGCTCAACAGTCAAGCTGAAGTTCATCTGAAACCCTAGAAAGTCAACTGTGGTCAACTGTGCCTGAATTCATGGATTTGAAGGTGGGAGATGGTTTGAAAGGTCTCATTCATGTCCATACAAGTCTCATTTGACATTTCAAAGATCAAGATTGAAGAATTTGAGGTCAGATGGAAAGTTTCCAAAAATAGTAAGTGACCTGTAATTTCAAACTGCCAAAAATGGAAAGGTCTTCTCCTCAAATTTACATCATCATAAAAGCTTCAAATGAACTTTTGTCCAACATGAAAGTTGAAGATCTTGCTCTCACCTTTCCAAAAAGTCCAAGAACATCCATTTCCCATGTGTGGTTGGCAAGTTATGATCAAATCATTGTCAAGAAATTTTGAACTTCAAACTTGGATAACTTTCACACCATTTGGCCAAATCATGTGTGGTTTTTTGATACAATCTCCTTTTGACATGCTCTATCATAATCATTCATTACATTTCATCAAAAGTCATCACATAAAAATGGCATTTTCAAGGTGAATTGAATTTGAAAAAGGGAGGGAAAAAAGTGACTTTCACAACTATGCATTTTCCACACTTCGCACCACTTGAATTTGATCTAAAACCACATTTGGAGTATGTTTGGCAAGGAATTCGTGCACTGTAGCAGCATTTCATGCATGCAAGGTTACTTTGGCCATTTAACATGAAAATGCATTTCACTTAATCACTTTGGTTTTGGCTAATTAGGATTAAGGAAATGATTAAGCCATGGTATATATTACAAATCCTAACTGAATTTCTGATGAACACTTCATTCAAACAGATCTAGATCAAAAAATCCCAAATTCTCTCAATTTTTCATCTCATTTTTCTGCAAGAATTTCCATAAACCTTGCCTAGTTCTTCATTGTGCCATCATCCACAAGCAAGATTGAAGGTGTTGCAAGCAAGGATTCAGCAAATTCGAGCCAAATTTGGAACTGTTACATTGAACATCATCCATGGCAGCTGCATATTTGAGCAAGATCAGGCATCATTGAGCTTCGAATCTCCACTCATTCATCAACCTAAGCATCAAGGAAGTTCTGTTTTAGCCTTACAAGCCTTGAAAACCACAAATCCGACTCTGCACTTCAAACAAGGTTAGGAATCGATCTTCATAATTGTTGAAATTGTGCTATGCTTCTTGTAGATCTTGGATTGTAGAGTAGTATGCACTTTGTGGATTTGAATTTCATCAAGAAACCAGGAAGTTAGGGCGATTTGAAGTTTGGTTGTTAAATCTTATTCTGTTCGATCTGTTCACATGAGTAAGAATTAGGATGAATCGTTGTTAGATTGTTGTTGTGCACTAGAAGATGGTTGCAATGGTATATGGTTTGATGATTTCTGGAACAATTGTTCATCAGGTGGAAAATTAGGGAAGAACACGATGAACTTCATTAGGTTTTCATTCCAGAATTTGTGTTTGATCTCCATTTGCCCTTGCTGCATGTAATTCCTTGTTTGAGCGCATGTATTGGTCCACCTGTGTATGCCGTGGCAAGTTGATTGGTCCAGCGCGCGTTTCCTTGCCAACTAGACTTAAGTGAAACGCATTGTTTCACTTAAGTGGCGCGAGGTTTAAATTGCTCACCGGTTCGACACCGGGCGCGCACATTCTCAACATCAGCCTTGCATTTTTTCTCACCAGATGCTTCCATATTCACATGCCTTCATCACGTCTATTTTTTATTTTTTCTCCATGTTAATAAATTCATAACTCATTCAATATTTGTCCAATTAATATGAGATTTTTTCCATTGTGATCCTTGCCATGTCTAGTATTTTTTGATGATTTTTATGAAAATTGTGCACGTGTGGATTTCTGTTTTGGCTAGGGTTTGCTCATACATGTCATTTGTTGCACCTTGTTTATTATTTTGATCATGAAATGATGATGCTTAATGGGATGGAGCTGAAATTTTGTGTGCATAATCTAGACACCTTTGGGAGCATGTTGGTATATAGTTTGTGATTTTTGCATTCCTGGATTGTGAGATATGCTATGATCATTAGAGGTGTGACAATTTGTGTCACACCATTTCATGTCCAATTTCTTGATTTTCGTTACCATGCCATATGAACTCAAAATGACCTGAACTTTTTGCATGTGGAATCTGCTGGATGTTAAGTTTGAATGTGAATTTTTGTGGATTTTGTGAGTACATTTCCAATTTGATTGAGATTTTCTCCCCTGTTTGACCAATTGTGGACTTATTGTGAGTCATGATTTCATATGATTTGGGAAATTCTTGTTGTTTATTGGATGGACTTGAAATTTGGCATGTGTATTATAGACATCTTGAAGTTTGCCATGGATTTGGTTTCATTCATTTATCATGTTTGGTTTCTGTTTTATGATTGCCTGAAGTTGATGCATGATTTGGTGCCTTGTATGAGCTTGTATGAACATGCTTTGACTTGATGAATTTAATTGACTTGCTTCCCTTGGTCCAAATGACTTGAAATTTTGTGTGTATGTCATGTTATGAATGCTGTTTGACCATGAATTTTTGGTGATTTATTGAAATGTTTGTGATTTGATTTGAGTTGAATCATTCTGTTTGGTTGTATGAGGTTCTAAATTGCATGCTTTGTACTCTTTGCTTCATGAAATAATGTTGGTGGATGATATGAACATGAAACCACTTGGATTTGTTTCTTAATTGATTGATCTTGATTTTTGATAAGTTTCATGTTCTGTTTTGGCTTTTTGCTCTCATTTTGACCCTAGTCTTGTACTAGTGGTTTGTGCTCTCACATTTGAGCTTTGTTTCAGGTCAAAGAGCACAATTGCTTATGCTTGATGATGTGCACTCAATTGGAGTTGGTTTATTGATTGTTTATGACTAACTTTGAGTTTGTTTTGTAGGAATTGAGACTTATGCTTATGCCTTGTGGCTTGCACCTTTGTGCATTGATGCTTGTTATCTGTTTATGCTGTGGACTTATAATTGTCTGTTTGCCTTTTGTTTGAGTTGTGTACTGATTATGCTGGATTGATTTCAGGTACCTTAGTTGCCATAGTTCCCTTGAGAACTTGCTTTGGCTTTGCTTGCTAGCTTGAGCATTGAGGTATAATGATCTCTTCTCCATGTAGTCTGGAAGACCTGGCTTGTTATTTAGCCAGGCACCTGTCTGAAGTCCTCCTTAAGAGGCAATGCTTGTGCTTGTTTATCTTTGTCCCCAAGCAGGAAAAGACCTTTGATAAGGCAATTGGCAGATACAAGAGATGTGCAATCCATCTCCTGCTATTCAGTTGAGTCATCCCTCTGCTCACACAACTGGTGTTGATGCATTGTGGATAGTAACCCAAGATCCTTGTACAGTTGTACAGTTGAGTCAGTGTCATAAGTGTAGAAGGGTTCCCACTTTCTGAACCCACACTTCATTGTCTGAAGCTCTCCCAGGCCAGGGATAAGAGCTGTGAAGTCTTATCTTCACTCACTTGTCATCAGCTTCACCCTAACTCTCAATGTTAGGGTTAAGAGCTAACATCACCCTGATACAGTTGGCTTGCCTTTGCAGCCTAACCTTTGTTTGAGCCCCACTTTGTGTGTATATAGTGTGTGCTATTTGTGATTGTTTGCTTCGCTGTGCCTGTGCTTTAGGATAGCTTGCTCCCTGTGCAAGTTAGCTAGAAACCTTAACTTAAGGATGATATGCATGATAACATCTAGGCTCGAGTTAGTCTCCCTAGTTGTGTCTCCCTCTGTTATCTGGTTAGGCTAGTCCTTTGTCCCTTCGCAGGGGAACTACGTCGCCCTGATCCTCATACCAGATGAGGTACGTAGGCAGGAGATGAGCTGATCTCTCCGGGCGCCCTTTTTGTTTTCTCTCTCTTGTGTGGGTTAGGAGATGGATGTAAGCCCAGCGATTGGCATTCTGTATCCTCTTGTTGTGTGCTTGGAGTCCGACGTAAGTCCAGCGATTGGCAGTTGGTTTCCAGTGTGCGTGTGTTTGGTTCGGAGTCTGATGTAAGTGCAGCGATTGGCATTCGGATTCCATGTTTGCCTGTTTTTGTGTGGAGTTTGACGTAAGTCCAGCGATTGGCAGTCGATTTCCTGTGTTGTTTTGTCTTGTGTGCGTTAGCCGAGCTACGAATGCTCTGATTCTTCTTAGTCCAAGAAGATACGTATGCATAGGATGCGACATCCTAGCGAGCATGTTTTCCCCCAGTCCGAACTACTTAGACTCTGATGTCTATGCTTGATAGACTAAGTAGGCCCAGGATGCGATATCCTGCCGAGTTAGTCTTGTTTGTTTTCTTGTGTCTCTTTCATCCAGTGTTTGTTTGTTTATGAGCAGTATTTTAGCAACCATTATCCTTCCTTTTGTGCGTGGATCCCGTCGAGTACGACGGATGCGTAGGGGTGCTAATACCTTCCCTTCGCATAACCGACTCCCGATCCCATTCTCTTTGGTCGCGAGACCATGTCTTTTCCAGGTTTACTCTGAGCGTTTCCTTTCCCTCTTTTGGGATAAATAACGCACGGTGGCGGCTCTGTTGTTCTTGTTTCCCGCCGGTTTTTCGCGTAATGCGACAGCTGGCGACTCTGCTGGGGACAATAGAGAAGTTGACCTCTTGCTGGTCCATCTTCCCTAAGCGAGTCTCTCCTAGCGCTCTCTAGGATAGGGTTTTGGTTGCTGTTTGCTGTTATTTATTGCATTCATTTGTTCATTGTTTGCATTTATGTGTGCATTAATGTTTGCATTCATTCATATTCATCTGTGCTGGTTGCATTGTGTTTCTCTGTTTGGGGTGGGAGTTACTCAAGGTAAAAGGCCCAATACCCAGGCTATGAGTGAAATCTAGGAAACCTAGGAATAGAGTGATTCATGGGAAGCGGGTGGTATACATCGGGTGTGCACATGATGATATTCTTGAAAGGGTTGTTTATCCTGCGTTTCTCTCGACCTTACCCTGGCCTAGATGACACCCGTGAGTGGGGAGGGAATGATCATTATTATAGGTACTGTTGCTGACTTGTTGGTGACTTGTTGGTGACTCTGAGCACTGATGGTGACTTTGGTTCAGAGGAACTTGTGGGTACTTACTTCTGTCACGCCGGAATTCTGTCTGTGAGTTATCAGCGGGTTCCGTTTATTTCGGATCCCCGGGTTGAATTTGAGAGTACTTGTTCAGAGGAGCTGGATGTCATCCGTTCAGTGGATGTTCCTGTGATGATAGTGATGTAACTTCTGGTTCCGTTTATTTCGGAACTCCCCAAGTTGGATTCATGGTGACTTGGTCCCTCAGATGACTGTGACTGATTTAGAGATTTAATGGGTCTTCAGATGACTTGGTGGCACAATGACCTGCATTCATGCATTTGCATCATCCCATTTTGCATCCATCTGCATTCAACCCATGTCTATCCGTCCTTAGGGTCCATTTTTGATTAAGATTCTGGTTGAGAGACATCCAGATGTCAGAACGTTATTGATGAAAATTATCTGTCTCGGTGACGCCAGAATCAAAGGACTGAATATTCCTGGTACGGATAGACATTGCATGTGTGAGTCATACTAACCCATTTGCTGTTTTGTAGGTGTCAACCGGTGCGCATAGCTCGTCTGTTCATACATCCTGCTAGGATCAACAAATCAGACTGATGGATCCACCCAGTGCCGACATCCTCGAACTGAAAGAGATGGTGAGGGAGTTGGTCAGTGTTGCGCAAGGGCTTGCCTTGGGGCAAAAAGCCATGGTTGAGAGATTGGAAAAGATTGAGAAATGGCTGATAGTGGATAAAGTTCAGGGAAAGGCTCCGTCATCCGAAGCAAACAACCCCTCTGGCACAGTAGCAAAGAAACCCTCTGGCAGTGGTCTGCTAAAAAAGGAAGTTGAATCAGGAGGTGTGGAGACAAAGAAAGAACGCGGTAAGGATCGTTATCATCCTTATGCTGCCGCTGTAAGCACTCCTGTTGGTAATCCGCCTGCTCAACAGCAACAACCACCACCTCAACAGAAAGTATTGAAAGCTAAGAGCCAAGTCAAGAAGGGGAAGACGGATCGTCAGTTTGATGAGCCACCTGTGACTTATACTCTTCTGTTCAAAAGGTTGAGGGATCTGGGGTTAGTCCGGCCAAGGATATTGATTCCCGTGGAACGGCAGCGAAGGCCTCCAAACTATGATGAGAATGCTAAGTGTGATTTCCATTCCGGGGCACCCGGACACAGCATTGAGGGTTGTAGAGCTTTCAAACATGTCGTCCAGGACATGGTGGATTCCAAGGCCATCGGCTTAGCACAGATAATGAATGGCGAGGTCAACCCCGTACCCAGGCAGGGTCCTATAAAAGTGAAGATGGTGAGAAAGGACAAGAGAGGAATGGGGGTGACTGAAGAAGATCAGTTAGAAGTTCCAATGGCTGTGGTCCCAAAACCTCTGATGCAGGATGGAGCTTTCCCTGTTGTTGATAATTATTGTGCGGCCGTCGCCACAGAGGGGTGTGTATTGATGAGAGACACGACCCAGAAGAGGAAGGAAGTGGAAATGGACAGTGAAAAACCTGAAACACCAAGTCAAGCAATTGAAACCGTCAAGGTGGAGAATGCCCTTGTTGCTGAGAAAGAGAAGAAGTTGTCCATCTCTTCTAATAAGCAAGCTCTAGAGGTGGTGAAAAACCAAGAGGCCCAAGGCTGGGGCAGGATCATTGACATTGTGGTAAAGGCAGACATGTTCGGGATCGGTTATCGGCCAAATCAAAAGTCGTCTAGACCAAGCAGAGGACGTCGTCCACCGTACATCTTTGTCAGTGCAGGAATGCTGGATCCTGATCATGCTTGTTCAGTGAGTGAAGAGATCGACTGTGACCGCGAGCTCGAGTTGTGGATAAAGTCGTGCATACCTGGCAATTGGAAAGCCTCCGAAAGCATCACTGTCACTCATCCGGAAGTGTAGGATTTCTGGTTTTATTTTGTTTGCATGAAAGCCATACGTTTTGCCCGAAACGTAATGGTCCATTGTAAGGGCCACCTCATGTGTTTCATTTTGCAACATTTTGCATCAGTAATAAATGGATGTTTTTGTGATTAGAAGCGGTGTTCCCTGTTTTTCACTTATTTTTACAGTTTTAAAAATAAAAATGGCAATGTTTTTTCGTTTTTTCTTTTGAACTTGTCTCGTTCCAACCTCAAAAAGTGACCATTCTCCTGATCTCATTGATAACAATTCGGTTACACCTTTGAATGACCTCGACAATCCGCTCTATCATGCCGAAGAATAAGGCGAAGAAGATTGTGATCTGCTGGAATTAGCCAGAATGTTAAGACAAGAGGAGAAGGTGATTCAACCGCACGAGGAGAGGTTCAAAATTGATACTCCAGACACCGCCGAGGTCAGAAAGTGAAAATTAAGGCCGCTTCAGAGGCGAGTCGGGGCAGAATGGTAGCCCTGTTGAAAGAGCATGTGGATATCTTCACCTGGTTGCATCAAGGTACACCAGGGGGGGAATACCCATGTTGTGGGGCACAAGCTACCATTGAGAGAAGACTGTCCTCCAGTGAAGCGGAAACCAGTGCTGAAAAAAAAATGATGAGATAAGAATGTGTGTGGTCTACTGAGATACGAGTAGAGCCGATGTGAAAGATGATCACATTGACGTGTGGGTAGATAATACCGCTCAGTTCTCAGTGATTTCCTTCATGGATGGCTTTTTGGCCAAGGTCAAATTGAATTGTTGCCAGTTGATATGAAGTCAATAATGTCCATCACACCAAGGAGCATCTTCTTGTTATAAGATGCTGCCATTCAGCCTCAAAAGGCCGGTGCCACGTATCAAGGGTCAAGAGTGACTTTGTTTCATGATATGATTCATCGTGAAAGCGAATGCCATGTTGATGACATGATGACAAAGTCCCAAAAAGAAAAAAGGGCATCCGGTGGACGTGATCAAGTTGTTTGACAGGTGGAGATAACTCAGACTGTTGAGTCCGAATCGGTGCACTTATGGAGTGATGTCCGCCGAATGAAAGAGGAATCGAGGTTGGTCCTGGAAAAAAATAAAAAAAAAAGAAAGAAAAAGAAAAAAGAAAAGATATAAAGGAAAACGATGCAAGAAATACCTGAACCGAAACAAAAAAAAAGAGAGAGATCAAACAGTCAGGTAGGATAATGATTGCCAAGGGGCATGGAAAGATAAAAGAATGAGTAGCAGGAACCTCTGATTCTGATACCTTCCGTGGAACAAACAACTGTTAATCTGGTACTTGACAGCCCTCAAGGGGTTTATGAGGTGCGTATTGGGTCAGCATGACTGGTCTTGTCGAAAAGAGTATGCAATTTACCTAAGCAAAAAGTTTATCGACTGTGAAAAAATACACTCACTGCTCGAAAAAGCTTGATGTACTTTGGCATAGGCTGCTCGCCGAATGAGACAGTGTGTTGGTTCATACCACTTTGTGGATGTCCAAGATGGATCTGATCGAGTACGTGTTTGAAAATCTAGTATTGACCGGACGGGTTGCGAGAGGTGTTGACTAAATACGATAGTCAGTATACCTCCCAGAAAGCAATCAAGAGGAGGGTACTGTATGGTTATCTCGCCCATTGATGATTATCAGTTAAGGAAGTTTGAGTTCCCTGATGAGGACATCTCGAGGTACTCAAATCGAAAGATTGAGAGGGACCGATCCCGGAGGAGGGGTCTGACCCTGAAACCGAACGGATTCTGATGTCTGATGGGGAGAGTTTAAAGTGAATGAGTTAGTGCTTCCCTGATAACATTTGAATGCACCAACGATGGTGGCTGAGTATGAAGTTGGCATCCTGGGTGTCGTACTTCGGTGCGTGCATCTACTGGGGCAACGTCTTTCTCATTCAGTATGGGCTGGAAGTGATATTACCTACTGATATTATCTACTGAAGTCTAGGTCCCATTGTGAAGAGCCCTGATGGATGAAATTAGAGAAGGCTGAGTAGATGAGGACTCGGTATGACGCGTTGAGCCTGATTGAGGAAAAAGAGGCTGGCGGTTACTTGTCATGGGGCAGTTGTACCCAGTGAACGAAACGTGTCGTTGACCGAAAAATGTGACCTCGTGCGTATCACGTGGGAGATGTGGTGTTGAAAAGGATCCTTCCTTCTTAAGACGATCGTGGGGCAAGTGGATAAACAGTTATGAATGTCCATTCGTGGTCAAGAAGGTCTTCTACGGCAGAGCCTTGTTGTTGACGACCACGGATGATGAGGATTTTCCATCCCCTGTGAAGGCGGACGCAGTTAAAAGATACTTCGTGAAAAAGCTGACCCGCTGGACAAAAAGAATAAAATAGTCCAGGCAAAAAAGGGCATCCCGGCGAACCGAAAAAAAAAGAGAAAAGGTTCGGGCAAAAGTTAGGGATAAGAAAAGAAAAGAACTGTACACCCGGCAAGTCGAAAACCCCACAAGGGCGACTTGGGCAAAAAAGGGTATCCCGGTGGACTGAAACCCGAAAGGGCGGTCCAGCCAAAAGAGGGAATGAAACGAACAACTGCGTCTAGCATGATCGTTTGTACTTTGGTTAAGACATCTTGGCTAGTCTCCGACAGAGGTCGATTGGAAGTGTCTTGTTCAGAAAGCAGAAAGTGAGGAAAGTCTTGAGGACATATTAGGTGTAACCGGGTTGGAACCCGATGAGATCACGGTTTCACGTTGCCATTAGGATAGATTTTTCCTTTTGTGTGCAATCACCTCTTTTCAGGGCTTGCTTCCTGTGTGTTGCTCGATTCTGAGCCACTTTTTTTTCAGTCGATAAATGTGTGTTCAGTCAAATAATTTTGTTTTTGTCTTCATTACCGCTTTGATTGCAAAAACATCCGTTTATTTTGATAAGAATATTTGCCTTTCGAAACATGGAGATCCCTTCCGATGCATGCTTATAAGATTGAAATCTGGAAATCTTATTCGGAAGTTCGAGTGACCTAGGTGTTGAAATATGGGGCACGCCTGGGGCACGCTTTTATCTAACGATCTCTTGTGCGGGTGCTGTTAGATATCTTCATTCATTGGCAGGTTGTGGTATGAAGCCTCTTGAAAAAAAAGAGATCCCTGCAGAGCCCGACCAGAGGCAAGGGATAGACGAATGGTGAAAGGACGGTGAAGGATTACGACGACGATCCTGGAAGGTTAATCAAGAAGACTCTTCAAAGTCTGAGGACTGAAAAGTTTGTATGAATCCCAGGAGTTCGGTCTCTGTGAAGTATGGAGGAGTCGGGAATACAAGGTGATGAATCAGAAAAGTCCAGACGAGTCTGGGAGTTCTCAAAAGTGGAAAGTCGACACTGTGGTTGGATTATGAATGCCAATGTTCGACGAATCGACAGATGTTCTGTGTCAAAAAGGCCGTATCTCCCTAGTGGGTCTGAAAGTATTCGTTCCCTAGCCAATTCGAGATCGGTGTCTCTTCAGCGAGCTTGAAGGTTGCCATGTCCCCCAGTGGGAGTATCAGTGGGTAGTTTGTTTCTCAGGGTTGAGGATGATTCCCCAGTAGGCGTAAAAGTGGTTGTGTCCTCAAACAAGCATGGAGGCTATCAGAGCTATGTTCCCCTGCAGACGGCGGATAGTGCCTTCTATTCCCCAGTAGATCTAAGGGTTGCCTATCCTCAGCAGGTTTATACTTACCAATTTCCCCAGTTGTTGAGGTCCCAGCTGAGTTTGAAAGTTGGCTATCCCCACTGAGTTGGAAGGATTTTGCTTCCCCAGCAAAGGTGCCAGTGGAGTTTATTCCCCAGCAATCTGGTTTTGAGGTATTGCCATCCCCAGCGTGGTCGTGAGCACTTACCCCCGGCAGGATTGTGGATGTCTATCTCCAGCATGGTCTGGTATGTTACTTTCCTCGCCAGAGTTATGCTCTCCTCAGCAGAGTGGTGGATGCCTATCCCCGTCGGGATGGTGAGGTTTTTCCCTACCAGACTTCTCAAGCAGAGTAATCGCCAAGCAGTTCGGGTTCGATGGAGGTCATCTCCAGCAAGGACTGTCTCTCCCCCAGCAGGGTGGAAGTGGACGTGGTATTGAAATCCTCAGCATAGTTCCTGGAGCTCCCCGGTGTTATCTCTGGAGGGGATGTGTTTTATGCATTCATCATGTAGATAAGCATAGCATATTGCATCATTAGTGCATAGCATTTTCATAATCATGGGGCATTGCGCTAAAAGAAAAAAAAAACAACAACAAAACTCATGCATCAGCATTGCAAACATATCCATCAGCCCCAGGCCGTGGTGTCTATCCGAGAATGGGTTGTTGGAAAGAGTTTGGCATCGTGCCGCTGGATTGATTTCAGAATTGGGTTCCCCAGCAGGGTAGAGGGGTATTTTCCCAACAAGTGACTCCTTAGTTGAGTGGGTATCCCCAGCATTGTTACTCCCCGATTGGTAGCATCTTGCCAGCTTGGATCTGTTTCCCCAGCAGATGTGGGTGTGTCTGATCTCTCCATATAGAGTCGACCCCTTAAGCAGAAAGTGTCTATCATTTCCTTCTATGCTCCCCACCGAGTTATATCCTCGTGGATGACGGTTGTTTCCGTTCCCTCCCCTTGGGATGGGTTTTCCCTATTGAGTTCTTTCCTCATTAGGATGTCTTGATTCAGTTTGCCTTTTCGGATCGATCCTGAATTGGCTTCCTTGTGGCTGTCTCTTGTGCTTCCCTGTGGTATAAATGAATAGTTGCTCACTAACCGACACTCATTCATCTTATCCTCAGCGGAATTTGTTGGCTTCTACCTACGAACCGGTAGTTGTAAGTCCTATCTTTGTGGTCTTCTACCTACTAACCGGTCGATGTGAATCCTCTGCTCTCCCCGTTGTGGAGTCAACCTTTGTGCTCATCCTAGTGATGACGGTTGCTTTTCCGTGGTTTTCTACCTACTAACCGGTAGATGTAATCCCCTCTTTGTGGTTATCATTATCCAGTTTTCGATATTGATATGTCGTTCACCTTTCGGATATTTGCTTTGATTAAGCAACTTTATCCCCAACAGGTTTTCCCCTTCCTTTTGAGTGGTCATCTTTGCATACCTAGTCTCGGTATCCCGATGCCTTTCTTGTCGGTCGATTTATCCATTTAACAACCTCAACCCGGTTATGGATAATCTTCCATGCGAGTGTATTATCTACGTTTTGACGGCTATAGATAATATATCTCATGCGCTCTTGGGTCGAAGTCGTCCTCCCCAGTTGAGTAAGATTCGTATTCCTTGTGGTTTCCCCAATCGTCCGTTGATGTTTGGTTGAGTTATATTTTTTCTCCCCAGAAGAATCACCTCTCCGTTGGTTTCGATAAACGTTGAGTTTTTCCTACGCGTCCGTTGGCGTGTAGTTGATTCCCCTCAGGGTTACCTCTCCGTTGGTTTCGATAAACGTCGAGCTTCTCCCTTTCGTCCGTTGACGTCTGGTTGAGTTTTCTCCTTCTCCGTTGGTGTCGATAAACGTCGAGCTTCTCCCTTTCGTCCGTTGACGTCTGGTTGAGTTTTCTCCTTCTCCGTTGGTGTCGATAAACGTCGAGCTTCTCCCTTTCGTCCGTTGACGTCTGGTTGAGTTTTCTCCTTCTCCGTTGGTGTCGATAAACGTCGAGCTTCTCCCTTTCGTCCGTTGACGTCTGGTCGAGTCCTCTCCTTCTCCGTTGGTGTCGATAAACGTCGAGCTTCTCCCTTTCGTCCGTTGACGTCTGGTCGAGTATTCCCATTCATCCGTTGATGTCTGGTTACCTCTCCGTTGGTTTTGGTAAACGTCGAGTTTTTCCTGGTCGTCCCCAGTAGAGTTACCTCTCCGTTGGTTTTGGTAAACGTTGAGTTTTTCCCACTACGTCCGTTGACGTATGGTTGTATCTCTTCCAGTCATTCATTAATGTCTGGTTACCTCTCCGTTGGTCTCGGTAAACGTTGGGTTTTTCCTAGTTGTCCGTTGGCATCTAGTTGTGATTCCCATTCCCATTCATCGTCTTGTGGTGTCTGGATGTGATTGTACCTTTGAAGAAGAAAATCAAAATACCCAGTAATAAATATCAGATCCCAGTGGATGTTCCCGTTGGTGGATCCCCGCATTGTGCAAATTTCTACGGTTCTTCGGTATTCAATCCCTGTTTACCCTGAAAGTCTGACAGCCGTTGCTCTCATCCGTTCGGGTTCCCAGTTGATTGAATAGGGGCAGCTGTAGCACCTCAAATTTGCACCTCCCATTTTGTACATACATTTTCATTTTAGGTCATTAACATTACATTGGCCACTGCATAGCATTGCATTGTCCCTTGCCCAAGTGCAAGTCCTCAGACAAAATTAGGTCAAGACTGATTAGGAGGATCAGTCAAGCAAGCAAGCATGTGCAATTCCTATTGAAGTAAAACCCTAGGATTGGTTCAACATGTTCATATGATCTAGGGATCATTTTGAAGGGGTTTAGCCAAAGATTGGATGATCAAAGCTCAACAGTCAAGCTGAAGTTCATCTGAAACCCTAGAAAGTCAATTGTGGTCAACTGTGCCTGAATTCATGGATTTGAAGGTGGGAGATGGTTTGAAAGGTCTCATTCATGTCCATACAAGTCTCATTTGACATTTCAAAGATCAAGATTGAAGAATTTGAGGTCAGATGGAAAGTTTCCAAAAATAGTAAGTGACCTGTAATTTCAAACTGCCAAAAATGGAAAGGTCTTCTCCTCAAATTTACATCATCATAAAAGCTTCAAATGAACTTTTGTCCAACATGAAAGTTGAAGATCTTGCTCTCACCTTTCCAAAAAGTTCAAGAACATCCATTTCCCATGTGTGGTTGGCAAGTTATGATCAAATCATTGTCAAGAAATTTTGAACTTCAAACTTGGATAACTTTCACACCATTTGGCCAAATCATGTGTGGTTTTTTTGATACAATCTCGTTTTGACATGCTCTATCATAATCATTCATTACATTTCATCAAAAGTCATCACATAAAAATGGCATTTTCAAAGTGAATTGAATTTGAAAAAGGGAGGGAAAAAAGTGACTTTCAAAACTATGCATTTTCCACACTTCCCACCACTTGAATTTGATCTAAAACCACATTTGGAGTATGTTTGGCAAGGAATTCGTGCACTGTAGCAGCATTTCATGCATGCAAGGTTACTTTGGCCATTTAACATGAAAATGCATTTCACTTAATCACTTTGGTTTTGGCTAATTAGGATTAAGGAAATGATTAAGCCATGGTATATATTACAAATCCTAACTGAATTTCTGATGAACACTTCATTCAAACAGATCTAGATCAAAAAATCCCAAATTCTCTCAATTTTTCATCTCATTTTTCTGCAAGAATTTCCATAAACCTTGCCTAGTTCTTCATTGTGCCATCATCCACAAGCAAGATTGAAGGTGTTGCAAGCAAGGATTCAGCAAATTCGAGCCAAATTTGGAACTGTTACATTGAACATCATCCATGGCAGCTGCATATTTGAGCAATATCAGGCATCATTGAGCTTCGAATCTCCACTCATTCATCAACCTAAGCCTCAAGGAAGTTCTGTTTCAACCTTACAAGCCTTGAAAACCACAAATCCGACTCTGCACTTCAAACAAGGTTAGGAATCGATCTTCATAATTGTTGAAATTGTGCTATGCTTCTTGTAGATCTTGGATTGTAGAGTAGTATGCACTTTGTGGATTTGAATTTCATCAAGAAACCAGGAAGTTAGGGCGATTTGAAGTTTGGTTGTTAAATCTTATTCTGTTCGATCTGTTCACATGAGTAAGAATTAGGATGAATCGTTGTTAGATTGTTGTTGTGCACTAGAAGATGGTTGCAATGGTATATGGTTTGATGATTTCTGGAACAATTGTTCATCAGGTGGAAAATTAGGGAAGAACACGATGAACTTCATTAGGTTTTCATTCCAGAATTTGTGTTTGATCTCCATTTGCCCTTGCTGCATGTAATTCCTTGTTTGAGCGCATGTATTGGTCCACCTGTGTATGCCGTGGCAAGTTGATTGGTCCAGCGCGCGTTTCCTTGCCAACTAGACTTAAGTGAAACGCATCGTTTCACTTAAGTGGCGCGAGGTTTAAATTGCTCACCGGTTCGACACCGGGCGCGCACATTCTCAACATCAGCCTTGCATTTTTTCTCACCAGATGCTTCCATATTCACATGCCTTCATCACGTCTTTTTTTTATTTTTTCTCCATGTTAATAAATTCATAACTCATTCAATATTTGTCCAATTAATATGAGATTTTTTCCATTGTGATCCTTGCCATGTCTAGTATTTTTTGATGATTTTTATGAAAATTGTGCACGTGTGGATTTCTGTTTTGGCTAGGGTTTGCTCATACATGTCATTTGTTGCACCTTGTTTATTATTTTGATCATGAAATGATGATGATTAATGGGATGGAGCTGAAATTTTGTGTGCATAATCTAGACACCTTTGGGAGCATGTTGGTATATAGTTTGTGATTTTTGCATTCCTGGATTGTGAGATATGCTATGATCATTAGAGGTGTGACAATTTGTGTCACACCATTTCATGTCCAATTTCTTGATTTTCGTTACCATGCCATATGAACTCAAAATGACCTGAATTTTTGCATGTGGAATATGCTGGATGTTAAGTTTGAATGTGAATTTTTGTGGATTTTGTGAGTACATTTCCAATTTGATTGAGATTTTCTCCCCTGTTTGACCAATTGTGGACTTATTGTGAGTCATGATTTCATATGATTTGTGAAATTCTTGTTGTTTATTGGATGGACTTGAAATTTGGCATATGTATTATAGACATCTTGAAGTTTTCCATGGATTTGGTTTCATTCATTTATCATGTTTGGTTTCTGTTTTATGATTGCCTGAAGTTGATGCATGATTTGGTGCCTTGTATGAGCTTGTATGAACATGCTTTGACTTGATGAATTTAATTGACTTGCTTCCCTTGGTCCAAATGACTTGAAATTTGGTGTGTATGTCATGTTATGAATGCTGTTTGACCATGAATGTTTTGGTGATTTATTGAAATGTTTGTGATTTGATTTGAGTTGAATTATTCTGTTTGGTTGTATGAGGTTCTAAATTGCATGCTTTGTACTCTTTGCTTCATGAAATAATGTTGGTGGATGATATGAACATGAAACCACTTGGATTTGTTTCTTAATTGATTGATCTTGATTTTTGATAAGTTTCATGTTCTGTTTTGGCTTTTTGCTCTCATTTTGACCCTAGTCTTGTACTAGTGGTTTGTGCTCTCACATTTGAGCTTTGTTTCAGGTCAAAGAGCACAATTGCTTATGCTTGATGATGTGCACTCAATTGGAGTTGGTTTATTGATTGTTTATGACTAACTTTGAGTTTGTTTTGTAGGCATTGAGACTTATGCTTATGCCTTGTGGCTTGCATCTTTGTGCATTGATGCTTGTTATCTGTTTATGCTGTGGACTTATAATTGTCTGTTTGCCTTTTGTTTGAGTTGTGTACTGATTATGCTGGATTGATTTCAGGTACCTTAGTTGCCATAGTTCCCTTGAGAACTTGCTTTGGCTTTGCTTGCTAGCTTGAGCATTGAGGTATAATGATCTCTTCTCCATGTAGTCTGGAAGACCTGGCTTGTTATTTGGCCAGGCACCTGTCTGAAGTCCTCCTTAAGAGGCAATGCTTGTGCTTGTTTATCTTTATCCCCAAGCAGGAAAAGACCTTTGATAAGGCAATTGGCAGATACAAGAGATGTGCAATCCATCTCCTGCTATTCAGTTGAGTCATCCCTCTGCTCACACAACTGGTGTTGATGCATTGTGGATAGTAACCCAAGATCCTTGTACAGTTGTACAGTTGAGTCAGTGTCATAAGTGTAGAAGGGTTCCCACTTTCTGAACCCACACTTCATTGTCTGAAGCTCTCCCAGGCTAGGGATAAGAGCTGTGAAGTCTTATCTTCACTCACCTGTCATCAGCTTCACCCTAACTCTCAATGTTAGGGTTAAGAGCTAACATCACCCTGATACAGTTGGCTTGCCTTTGCAGCCTAACCTTTGTTTGAGCCCCACTTTGTGTGTATATAGTGTGTGCTATTTGTGATTGTTTGCTTCGCTGTGCCTGTGCTTTAGGATAGCTTGCTCCCTGTGCAAGTTAGCTAGAAACCTTAACTTAGGGATGATATGCATGATAACATCTAGGCTCGAGTTAGTCTCCCTAGTTGTGTCTCCCTCTGTTATCTGGTTAGGCTAGTCCTTTGTCCCTTCGCAGGGGAACTACGTCGCCCTGATCCTCATACCAGATGAGGTACGTAGGCAGGAGATGAGCTGATCTCTCCGGGTGCCCTTTTTGTTTTCTCTCTCTTGTGTGGGTTAGGAGATGGATGTAAGCCCAACGATTGGCATTCCGTATCCTCTTGTTGTATGCTTGGAGTCCGACGTAAGTCCAGCGATTGGCAGTTGGTTTCCAGTGTGCGTGTGTTTGGTTCGGAGTCTGATGTAAGTCCAGCGATTGGCATTCGGATTCCATGTTTGCCTGTTTTTGTGTGGAGTTTGACGTAAGTCCAGCGATTGGCAGTCGATTTCCTGTGTTGTTTTGTCTTGTGTGCGTTAGCCGAGCTACGAATGCTCTGATTCTTCTTAGTCCAAGAAGATACGTATGTATAGGATGCGACATCCTAGCGAGCATGTTTTCCCCCAGTCCGAACTACTTAGACTCTGATGTCTATGCTTGATAGACTAAGTAGGCCCAGGATGCGATATCCTGCCGAGTCAGTCTTGTTTGTTTTCTTGTGTCTCTTTCAGCCAGTGTTTGTTTGTTTATGAGCAGTATTTTAGCAACCATTATCCTTCCTTTTGTGCGTGGATTCCGTCGAGTACGACGGATGCGTAGGGGTGCTAATACCTTCCCTTCGCATAACCGAATCCCGATCCCATTCTCTTTGGTCGCGAGACCATGCCTTTTCCAGGTTTACTCTGAGCGTTTCCTTTCCCTCTTTTGGGATAAATAACGCACGGTGGCGGCTCTGTTGTTCTTGTTTCCCGCCGGTTTTTCGCGTAATGCGACAAATGGAACTTGGGTGTTGATAAGGTGTAAACCATAATCCACCAAAATGGATGATTGATCTTGACAATGACTCGATTCATCCCTTGACCTTTGCTTATTGCCTTGTGCGTGATCCCTTATTCGTGATTGTTGCAATCATGCATTCATGCGCATCATAACATTCATCACACGAAAATTTCAAGGAAATGGGGCATTATTTGCAAATATTTTCAGACCATGGATTGTGGACGAAGGAACACTAAGAAGTACAGTTTCAGATGTACCGACTTGAAAGAGTTAAGGAAGCTAGCATCTTTTGTATTAGATCCCTTGGACTTCAAACAACACCATAAGAAGGTTTTGTCTATCTTGTCTGCTGATGTGGTTGAAGGACTTTTGAGTGTACTAGTGCATTTCTATGATCCTTTCTACCGCTATTTCACTTTCCTAGATTTTCAGCTTGTGCCTACATTGGAGGAGTATTCTCATCTCTTGGGGATACATGTTTCTAGTAGAGTACCTTTTGGTGGATTGGAAGACATTCCCATATCTCATCTTATTGTTGAAGCTTTTCACGTGAAGAAGTCTGAGATAGAGGCTTATTGGGTGAAGAAAGGAGGATTGTTTGGGTTACCATCCGATTTCCTCATCAAGGAAGCTACTGCTTTTGCTCAAGCCGGTAGTGTGGATGCTTTTGAAGCTATATTTTTGTTGCTCATTTATGGATTAGCTTTGTTCCCTAACATTGACGGTTTTGTTGATGTTAACGCCATTAGACTTTTCTTGATTGGGAATCATGTTCCTACTTTGTTGGGTGATATGTTTTCTCTTTGCATCTAAGGAATTCTAAGGGTGGTGGAACCATTGTTTGTTGCATTCCTCTTCTGTACAAGTGGTTTATTTCACATTTGCCTCAGACACCTACTTTTGTGGAGAACAAATAATGTCTACGGTGGTCTTAGAGACTTATGTCTCTCACTAATGATGATATAGTTTGGTATGATCCTTCTTTGGGCAGTTTGGACACTATTGATAGTTGTGGTGAATTCTCTAATGTGCCTCTCATTGGTACACAAGGAGTAATTAACTACAACCCTGCTTTGGCTCGTCGTCAACTTGGGTTCCCCTTGAGAGACAAACCTAATAACACTTTGTTAGAAGGTCGTTTATATCAAGAGGGTAAAGATCCCCAACATTTGAAGCAGAAGATTGTGCATGCTTGGCATAATGCACATAGGAAGGGAAGATCTGAGCTTGGTCTGTGCAATTGTGTAGCTTTGGAAGCTTACACTCTTTGGGTGAAAAAGAGAGATTTGGAGTTGAAGATGCCTTATCCTTGTGAAAGACCTATGTCTATGGTTATGGTTGAGCCATTAACTCTCTCTAACCAAGATATAGAGGAGTTGGAAGACGCACTCGCCAAGATGAAGCAAGAGAAGGATATGTGGGAAGAGCGTTCCCGTGCTTTGAGCAAGAAGCATGAAGAGTTGCAGCTGGAGTCTAAGGACATAGATGCACTTATTGAGTTACTTGAAGACCGAGTGACAAAAAGACAGAGAGAGCCAGCGGTTTCATCTTCTAGCATGCCTCGACCTTCCGTTGCTTGGAAGAAGATTGTTGATCAGCTTGTCCTCGAGAAGACTCAGATGAAGGCTTCTTCGAGACCGAGATTCGACGCATTCGAAGGAAGTATGCGCCTTCATCCAGATATTCTGACATTGTTGTTAGGGATCCTTAGGATGACTAGTCTCCTTTTCTCTTGTATTTTTCATTTGGTTTCTGAAATTGTACTCAGTGTAATCCTTCCAAATTATATAAATAAAAGAGATTTTTGGTCATATCAAATTGTTGCAATTATTGTTAAATATATATATTTGCAAATGATATAGTAAGTTCCTTGAAAATAAAAATAAATAAACAAGCATTGCAGTTCTTGCATCATTTGCATAAGCATGTTTCTCTTTCGCCAAATGTCTCATTGGTGTTTCTTCTGTGCTTCAGCCAAGCTGACTCATCGGTACAACACTCGCGATAATCATCTCATAATCATGGAACATTTGGAGCAAGAGAATAGAGAACTGAAGGACGAGATTGCCCGACTGACCTGCATGATGGAGTCAGTGCTAGCTGTCCAGAGTCAATCTTCTCCAACGCCCGCAACTCCTCCTTAGAGGACAATTATTTCAGAGGTGGCTACTTCTACCATGCCTGTTGATGCCGCTTATTTCGCTCCTTCCATGTCTGCCGGATACCCGTGGGGAATGCTCCCGAACTTCATTCCTGAAGGCTTCGCGCCTACCTTTGCTTTCATGCCGGCATCTAGCCCGGTCATGTCTATGCCACCTCCCATTGTGCACACCTTACCTCGTGTAAAGGATACCATTTATCACTCCGAGCGGTCTGAGGGTCCGGATGTTTATGAGAAAATGGACGAAATGAAGGATCAGTTTCTTGAGCTGCGCAAGGAATTGAAGACGTTGAGAGGTAACGATTTGTTTGGGAAAAGTGTTGCTGAGTTATGTCTGGTTCCGAATGTGAAGATCCCAGTGAAGTTCAAAGTGTCTGACTTTGAAAAGTATAGAGGGAACACATGTCCACTCAGTCATCTAGTGATGTATGCCCGCAAGATGTCTACCCAAACTGACAATGATCAATTGTTAATTCACTACTTCCAAGACAATTTGACAGGTGCTGCGCTCCGTTGGTATATGGGGTTAGACAATACAAGCATTCGCACTTTCAGTGACTTGGGAGAGGCTTTTGTTAAGCAATATAAGTATAATGTAGATGTGGCGCCTGATAGAGACCAGCTGAGGTCTATGTCTCAGAAGGATAAATAGACATTCAAAGAGTATGCGCAAAAATGGAGAGAATTGGCTGCTCAGATCACTCCTCCTTTGGAGGAAAAAGAAATGACAAAGATTTCCTGAAAACCCTAAGTTCATTTATTATGAACGCATGATTTCTAGTGCCCCCAGTGACTTTACCGAAATGGTAAACACGGGGATGAGGCTTGAGGAAGGTGTCCGAGAAGGACGTTTGTCAAAAGATGAAGCATCTTCAAGTAAGAGGTATGGCAGTAGCTTTGGGAATAAGAAAGACAGCGAAACTAATGCAGTAATCAGTGGGAGGCAGAGGAGGCCTCAGATTAGGAAGAGTCAACCACCCCACCAACATCACCATCAAGTATCTTCAGTTACCCCTGTATTCTCTAATAATCAATCAGTACCAATTCAATAACAACAATGTCAACAACAATCGAAACAACGAGCAAACACCTACAACAACAACAATACCAACAATCATCATCAAAAAAAATTCAAGAGGAAGAAGGTCTCTTTTGACCCAATTCCTATGTCATAGGCAGAACTCTATCCATCTTTGGTTCTCAAGAACCTAATCCAACCAAGAAACCCTCCGCAAATTCCAGAACCGCTTCCATGGTGGTATAAACCTGAACTCCGTTGTGCTTTTCATCAAGGGGAACCCGAACATGATATAGAAAATTGCTATCCATTCAAGTATGAGGTTCAGAAGCTGATGAAGAGTGGAATGGTGTCCTTTGAGGACCGTGCGCCGAACGTGAAAGCAAATCCATTACCCGCCCATGCAAATTCTTCTGTTAATATGGTGGATGGTTATCCTGGCGAGTTTAAGGTTTTTGATTTTCGTTTTATCTGGAGGTCCTTAGTGCAGATGCATAAGGATATTTGCTTGGTGAGTGATTGTGAGCATGACCACGAGGGTTGTGTTGTTTGAAGTGTTAATTCAAGGGGTTGTGAAGTCGTGAAAAGGGATATCCAACGACTGATGGATGAAGGCATGATTCAGATTGTTCAATCCCGTCATGTAGATGACGATGTAAATGTCATTGTGCCCATTTTCAAGCAGCTGAAGAAATTGGTAATTAAGTACGACAACAACAACAGTAATAATGTCAGCAATAGATCAGTATCGTCGTTGGTTATATGGTTAGCGGGTCCAGTCCCGCATTCATATGATAAAGTTGTTTTGTATCAGTACAGTGCTATGATGATGAAGGATGGTCAAGAGGTCCCATTGCCTACGACCAGTTCTGTAGTGAGCATTGCTGATGTTACCAAGGTGACCCAAAGTGGTCGTGTGTTTGGGCCAGTGTTCCCAAAGGATAAAGAAGAATTAGTTGTTAGTAAGAAGGTAGAAGTGTCTACTATAGATCCGATTAGTGCTTCAAAGGATAAGTCTGGTGAGTCCAGCGATTTGAAGGCTAATGATGATGATGAGGTACTTCAATTCATCAAAAGGAGTAGTTCAATATGGTGGAGCAGCTGCTCCAAACCCCCTCAAAGATCTCAGTGTTGTCTCTGCTCATGAATTCAGAAGCGCACAGAGAAGCACTACAGAAAGTTCTTGAGAAATCTTTTGTGGAACATGATGTTACAGTGGATGAGTTTGATCATATTGTAGCTAACATCACTTCCTGCAACAATCTCAGCTTTTGTGATGAAGAACTGCCTAAGAAGGGTAGGAATCATAACTTGGCTTTGCATATCTCTATGAACTGCAAATATGATGCTTTTTCGAATGTGCTTGTTCACACCGGGTCTTCGTTGAACATACTTCCAAAGTCAACATTGTCAAAGATATCATATCAAGGAGCGCCTATGAGGTATAGCGGTGTAATCGTCAAAGCTTTTGACGGCTCGCGCAAAATAGTGATAGGTGAAGTAGACCTTCCGGTGAAGATAGGTCTGAGTGATTTTCAAATTACTTTTCAAGTAATGGATATCCGCCCGGCCTATAGTTGCTTGTTGGGAAGGTCATGGATCCACGAGGCGGGAGTTGTTACCTCCACATTGCATCAGAAGCTCAAATTTGTGAAAAATGGAAAGCTTGTAATCATTGGCGGGGAGAAGGCGTTGTTGGTTAGCCACCTGTCATCTTTCTCTTATGTTGAAGCTGAGCATGAGGTTGGAACTCCATTCCAAGCCTTATCTATTGCTGCTGAAAAAAGAGTTAGGGCATCTGTGTCCTCATTGAAGGATGCAAAGAAGATTGTAGAAGAAGGTAATGTTGATCAGTGGGGGCGCATGGTAGAGGTCTCCGACAACAAAGGCAAAACCGGTCTGGGTTTTCAGCAAGGTTCATCAACTATAAGGTCTGAAGATATGCAACTTAGCTTCCGTAGCGGAGGGTTCATTCATGGAAATGAACAACACTTAGTTGTTGGGCTAGAGGATGATGAAGAGGAAGACTGCACCAATTTTGTGACGCATGGAAAGGCTTGCAACAATTGGATTGCTTTTGATGTTCCTATTATTTTGCATCGATCTAAGTAATTTCTTTTATATGTTTTCAAAATCCTTCTCCTATGCCTAAGGGAGAAGGGAACATTGTTTGGGCATTTTCAAATTGATCATTAATAAAATTAATTCTATTCATCCACATCTATGATGTTTGTTTTTACTTTTTGCTTTTATTCTGAAAATGGTAATCATAAAAAACACAAATAAACAATATAATTGTCCATCTGCATAATATTTGGTCACAAATTCACTTCTCTAAAATCAAAATATCAAATCATTATGCAGGTTGGTTCCTAACCCCATTGAATACAATGATCCTTCTCCTTCTCCGAATTTTGAATTCCCTGTGTTTGAGGCCGAGGAGGAAAGTGATGAAGAAGTGAGTGATGAATTATCTCGTCTTCTTGAGCATGATGAAAAAGCCATTCAGCCATTCGAAGAGCAGATTGAGTTAGTCAACTTGGATTCCGAGGATGATGTGAAGGAAGTCAAGATTGGGTCTCTACTGTGTCCAGATACGAAGAAGGGTTTGATTGATCTTCTTCGAGAGTATTCAGATGTGTTTGCTTGGTCCTATCAAGACATGCCTGGGTTGGATTTTGAAATTGTGGAGCATAGATTACCGTTGAAGCCAGAATGCACGCCAGTCAAGCCGAATTTGAGAAGAATGCATCCTGATATGGTTGTGAAGATCAAAGAAGAATGGAAGAAAGAGATTGATGCCGGTTTCCTTGTGACCGCTGAGTATCCGCAATGGG
Organism: Lathyrus oleraceus; assembly: GCF_024323335.1. Classification (NCBI taxonomy): domain Eukaryota; kingdom Viridiplantae; phylum Streptophyta; class Magnoliopsida; order Fabales; family Fabaceae; genus Lathyrus; species Lathyrus oleraceus. Next base: position 376,053,186 of record NC_066580.1, on the reverse strand, counting down.
TGGCCAATATTATGTATGTGCCAAAGAAAGATGGAAAAGTCCGTAAGTGTGTTGATTATAGAGATTTGAATAAAGCCAGTCCAAAAGATGATTTCCCTCTTCCACACATTGATATGTTGGTAGACAATACTGCTAAATTCAAAGTCTTTTCGTTTATGGATGGATTTTCCAGATATAATCAGATCAAGATGGCACCTGAAGATATGGAGAAGACCATATTCATTACACCCTGGGGAACATTATGTTATAGAGTGATGCCTTTTGGTTTAAAGAATGCTGGTGCAACTTACCAAAGAGCAATGACTACTCTTTTTCATGATATGATGCATAAAGAGATTCAAGTCTATGTTGATGACATGATTGCTAAATCAATTGATGAAGAGGAAGATGTTGAGAATTTGTTGAAGTTATTCCAGCGTTTGAGGAAGCATAAACTCTGCCTGAATCCCAATAGGTGTACTTTTGGTGTTCGTTCTGGTAAGTTGTTGGGCTTTATTGTCAGTGAGAAGGGTATTGAAGTTGATCCCGCCAAGGTCAAAGCAATACAAGAGATGCATGCGCCCAAAATTGAGAAGCAAGTCAGAGGGTTTCTCGGCCGCTTCAATTATATCTCAAGATTCATATCACACATGACTGCCACATGTGCGCCTATATTCAAGCTTCTTCGGAAAGATCAGTCTTGTGATTGGACCGAAGACTACCAGAAAGCTTTTGATAGTATCAAGGAATATTTGCTTGAACCTCTAATTTTGTCTCCACCTTTTGAAGGAAGACCATTTATCATGTATTTGACTGTGCTTGAAGACAATATGGATTATGTTCTTGGTCATCAAAATGAGTCTGGAAAGAAAGAATTTGCAATTTACTACCTCAGTAAGAAGTTCACCGACTGTGAGACTCGGTATTCTATGCTTGAGAAGACTTGTTGCGCATTGGCTTGGGTTGCTAAGCGTCTGCGTCAGTATATGTTAAATCATACCACTTGGTTGATATCCAAGATGGATCCAATCAAGTATAAATTTAAGAAGCCTGCTTTAACTGGGAGAATTGCCCGTTGGCAGATGTTGTTATCAGAGTATGATATTGAATACCGATCTCAGAAAGCGATCAAAGGTAGTATCTTGGCTGACCACTTGGCTCACCAACCAATTGAAGATTACCAGTCAGTACAGTATGACTTTCTTGATGAAGAGATCTTATACTTGAAAATGAAAGATTGTGATGAACTATTGCTTGAAGAAGGGCCAGAACCTGGTTCCCGTTGGGGCATGATATTTGATGGAGCTGTTAATAAATATGGAAATGACATTGGGGCAATGATTATTACTCCTCAAGGCACGCATTTTCCGTTTATATCTAGATTGACTTTCAAATGTACAAATAATATGGCAGAGTATAAAGCTTGCATTATTGGGCTCAAAGAGGCCATTGATCTCAGAATCAAGCATTTAGATGTCTTCGGAGACTCAGCTTTGATGGTGAATCAAATCAATGGTGAATGGGAGACGAATCGACCAGATTTGATACCATATAGAGATTATGCAAGGAGAATTTAGACTTTCTTTACCAAAATTGAGTTTCATCATATCCCTCGAGATGAAAACCAGATGGCAGATGCTCTTGCAACATTGGCGTCAATGATTGTAGTGAAGTATTGGAATGAAGTTCCCAACGTGACTGTGATGCGTCTTGATAGGCCAACTCATGTGTTTACCGTTGAAGAGATCAAAGATGAAAAGCCATGGTATTACGACATCAAGTGTTTCCTTCAAAGACAAATTTACCCTTCTGGGTTATCTTTGAAAGATAAGAAGACTTTGAGAAGATTAGCCATCAATTTCTACTTAAATGGTGATGTTCTGTCCAAGAGAAACTTCGATATGGTTCTGCTCAGATGCCTGGATAGACACGAAGCAGACTTGTTGATGACTGAAATGCATGAAGGTTCCTTTGGTACTCATTCCAATGGACATGCAATGGCGAAGAAGATGTTGCGAGCAGGTTACTATTGGCTGACAATGGAATCTGACTGTTGCAACTTTGTGAAGAAATGCCACAAGTATCAAGTATATGCTGATAAGATTCATGTTCCTCCGGCATTATTGAATATTATCTCTTCCCCATGGCCCTTCTCCATGTGGGGAATTGATATGATTGGCATGATTGAGCCTAAAGCTTCGAATGGACATCATTTCATTTTAGTGGCTATTGACTACTTCACAAAATGGGTTGAAGCGGCATCGTATGCAAATGTGACCAAGCAAGTTGTTATAAGGTTTATCAAGAATCAGATTATATGCCGTTATGGTGTGCCAAGTAAGATCATTACTGACAATGGATCGAACTTGAATAATAATATGATGGAAACTCTTTGCAAAGACTTCAAGATTGCACATCATAATTCTTCTCCCTACAGAACCAAGATGAATGGGGCTATTGAAGCTGCGAATAAGATCATCAAGAAGATTATTCAGAAGATGGTTGTCATATATAAGGATTGGCATGAGATGCTCCCATTTGCTTTACACGGGTATCGAACATCTATCCGCACTTCAACAGGGGCAACCCCTTTCTCTCTCGTTTATGGGTTTATGGTATGGAAGAAGTGCTCCCCGTAGAGGTTGATATTCCTTCATTGTATGTGGTCATGGAAGCCAAGTTGACTGAGGCTGAATGGTGTCATACCAGGTTTGATCAGTTGAATTTGATTGAAGAGAAGAGATTAACTGCCATGTGTCATGGTCAGTTATATCAGCAAAGAATGAAGAAAGCTTTTGATAAAAAGGTCAGACCTCGTGTGTTCAGAGAAGGTGACCTTGTGCTCAAGAAGATTTTATCGTTCAAACTAGATTCTAGGGGCAAATGGACTCCTAATTATGAAGGCCCATATGTTGTTAAGAGAGCATTTTCAGGCGGTGCATTGATTCTTACAACTATGGATGGTGAAGAGTTCACTCGTCCTGTGAACGCAGATGCAGTCAAGAAATACTTCGCCTAAAAAAAAGAAAAGAACAACTCGCTAAGTTGAAAACCCGAAAGGGAAGCTTAGGCAAAAATGAGCGTCTCGGTGGATTGAAAACCCAAAAGGGCGATCCAGGCAAAAGTTAGAGACATAAAACAGAAAGAGATTTCCCGATAAGTTGAGTACCCCACCTTGGGGCAACTTATGCAAAAATTAGGGATTATGGCAAGTAACTGCACTCTGCTGATCTTCAGATCTTGGAGAAACTTTGAGCACAAGGGTTGACATCAATTCATCATCCCCGGTAATGGCCAAAACCACAATGGGCATCAAGAGTTGGTAGAAGGTTTAGTGGTCATTTGTATTCAATGTAACCCTTTTCCATGTAAATTACCATTTTAAACCTTGTAAAAATCTATGGAGTCTTGTCATTTACAGACTACCATTCCATTAAATAAAGTTGAGCTTTTATCCAATTATTTTCACTCTTATTTACTTCAGCCAATAGTTTTAAATTTTATTATGATCATTTTGGAAATTTAAAATTTTAATCAAAATCATTTTTCTTAAATATATTAAAGCAAGAATTTTTCAAAGCAAATTTAAAAGAAATATCAACAACATTTCGAAATCAGCAAGTCTTTAGTGTGAAGCATTAAGGGTTCCCCAAAGTAGTTAACCATTCGGGTATCCCTAGCCGAGTTTGTCGATCTAGTTCCCCTGCGGCGTGTTTGATCCCCGACGGAGTTTCGGTATCCCCCTACGGAGTTTTTGTATTCTTCAGCAGATTTGATTTTGGATCTTCAGCAGAGTAAGCTGATTTCCCCAGTAGATCGCGTTGGTGTCTCCATCAGTCGCCATCTGACGCGCTCCCAGTTAGAGTTTCCTCCTGGTTTCTGAGCAGTTATTTGTGTTATCCTCTATAGGGTCGTCTCCCATTTGGCATGGTGTTGACCTAAAATTCCCTGCAGAATCGATAATGTCTCCTTCCCTCAGTAGATCTCCTCCTTCCCCAGCTATGGTTGAGCCTTTTGGGATGTTGATCTCTCTGTTCTCCGACAGTTTTTCCCTTTTGTGGATTGACCGAGGATTGTACCGATGATTCAAATTTTGCGACACCCTTGTATCCTTTGCGATCATTTTGTCAGCATAACTGTAAGACCCCAATTTTGTCCCTAAGATCCCTCATGGCATCATAACATTTCATTTGCATAGCCTCAAGGATCATTGCGCATCTTTGTTCCTTTGCCTTTGGGTAGGATCTCTTGTGAGTGGTTTGAGATCACCAAGCATGCTTGAATTGTATATCATTGTTTTTCTCATTTTGTTTACTAACCAAAAGCACAAAAATATGTCACTAACACCTTTTGTTTGGTAGCTTGAGCAATCACAAGGTCCACAACTTCTAGGAGATCATTTGTACAAAGACATGGTCAAGAGGAGATGATAGCAAGCATGGTAATGGTTCCCAAAGCTCTCATCCATCAAATATGCCTACCTAGTATCTCAACTCATCATTTTGATCAAAGCAAGTCAAAGGGTTTGAGGTCTTGTTCTTCAAGGAAACCCTAATTCATCTGTGCACCACAATGCCTTGCTCACGAAGCAACCTCAACCCATGATCAAATACAATCAAGGGAAGTTCTTTAATTCTTAATTTCATGCATATTTGAACTTATTTGAGTGTCCTCAATCATCAATTCATCAAGATATGAGGTATAGACTTGAGAAGTTGATCAGTCAATTCATCTGACTATTTTGAAATGCACTGAGACCTAACTTTTTATGTGTTGGTCAAATGGAGATGGTTCCAAAAGCAAAACTGTTATTAAGAACAATATAAACGACTTTCATGTTCATCAAAATTTGATTTGAAGCTTGGAAGACCATCTTCCATTCCAATACATTATGGGTCATTTTGACTAAAACCCTAATTTTGGGTCAACTTCCCAAGGACATAACTCATTCATTTTTTATGATTTTTAGGTGGGATCAAATGCATTGGAAATATTGAGATGTCTAATTCAAATGTTATGTTGAACAAAATTTCAAAATCTCAAAGAAAATACATGTGATAATGCAAGACATTATAGGTCCTTTTTGACCAAATGCATTGAAAGTCAAAAAAGTCCAACTTCAAGTACCCATAACTCCTTCATCAAAAATACAAATGATGCAAAATTTAAGTCTATTTTGATTGTCTTGAAAATATCTACAAATTTATAGTTGGAGATTTTTTCATTTGAAGCTTTCATAATCAAAACAGAAGGGCTTCAAAGTTGGCCAATTTTAGAAACCTTGCCTTGACATGTTTTGCACATCACACTTTAAACTCAAAGTTCATAAATTTCCACATTCCAAATGAATTTTTGTCCAACATAACATTTTTTCCTCATACAAATACCTTTCCAACCATTACCCATATGCCTATGCTTGGATTTTCTAAATGGTACTTTCGAAGAGATGAATTTTTAGGTACAAAGAAGGAGTCCACTTGAAATCTTGGTGTATAAGCAAATGCCTTGCAATTCACACGCCCAATTCCATCTGGTTGGTGTTCAGAACTCATTTGGCATTGATTTTGGGCCTTGTGCATGATCATGCAAGCCCATGCAATGAAGCTTCACATGCCATGTACACGAATTCTTTCACACTTCCTTTGCCAATTCCTCTATAAATAGAAGCTTCATTCCCTCCATTTGAGACCCAAGGTTCAACCTGAAATGCTGCAGAATTCATTCCCTAACCATCACTAAAGAAGCAAGTTTCATTTCTCTTAAAATTTTCAGATCTCGAATTCAACTACATCTGGTTGTATTCATAGATCTAATGCTTCTAGACATTCACCATACACTCCATTGAATTTCTGTTTTGATAAAGCAAGCAAGGTTTCAAGCTCAAATCACCAGAACTCAAGCTTGAACTCCAACTGGTATTTGCTTCGATTCTCCTAATCCATTGGCCTATTGGCTGTGATTTTGTGTTGGCTGAATTCCTCTCAATGGAGGCATCATGTTTATGCTTTTAATTTTTGCAATTCATTGAGTTCATGATGAACACCAGATTTTTCCATCTCTGATTTCTCAAATCCTAGAGATCTAGAGTGGAAATGGATGGTACAGGGATGATGTACATCATCCCAGCTTTCTATTGATGTATAGATCGCTTGATTTGGTTAAGTTTTGAAGTTCTGCAACTTGGCCGAAATCTGGGAAGCTCACCGGAGAAGACGGTGGCTCTGGTGGCTTCATCTTTGCCAGTTTAAATCCTAGCCGTTTGATCCATTCTCCAGATTGAATCTCGTCTCTTGCTTGTTATGACTTTTAATTGTTTCACATGTGCACGCATTGACCTGGATCCACCATACGCGCGCGCTTCCTGGCCTCATGATTTTCCAGCTCAATTAATGAGCTTAGATCAGACGGTCCACGCTTTTTTCCAATTTCTATTTTCTGTTTTATTTTCATTTTATTTTCTTTAATTCCATTTGTTTTCAAAAATTAATATCTCTTTCATTTTTTATCCAAAAATTATGGGACCAATTGCATTATTTCCCAAATAAATTCTAGTTTCTATTTCTGATTTTTAATATTTTTTATTTCATCATTTGATATTTTTTGTGAATTTTCTCTTTTCTGATTATTTTTAATTCATTTTAAATAGTTTTTGATATTCAAAAAATACAAAAATATTTTCCTAACCTCTTTGAATGATGATGGATCTATGAAAAATATTCTCATCAGTTTTTGAATTGATTTGAGATTTATTTGAGATTTTAGTTCAATTAGGTTATTTTTATTCTTTTTTAATTGATTAAAAATAGTTTCTGACTTTTAAAAATGCTGAATTTTTTTGTCAAACTTTGTTTGACCTTGTTGAGCTTAGGATAAATTACTTGGACCTTTCAAGGTTGATTTGAAGTAATTTTGATGTTTGACCTTTCCATTTATTTTAACTCAAGTTTATTTTTAATGTTAAAAAAGGCCAAAAAATATTTTATTCTTTTCTTGACCTCCAATCTTCATCTCACTTATGTTTTTGATTGTTTGACCTTGACTTTCAATGTTATTGGTCAACATATGAGGATTGGTACATTTTATTCCATTTAATGCATTTTATTTTGTCATTTCCATTCTCCATTATTCCTCTTCTTCTTCTTCTTCTTCTTCTCTTTCTTTTTGATCAATGAGTTGAAGGTTGATAAGTTAGCATTGATTAGAGGAATTTAACCTTCCTTGATTCAAATCTAATTCATCTTGATCAATTGATCAAGTGAATGGCTTTGCATTAAGGATATGTTGTCTTTTAAATCATGCAAAAGGCTTAAACCAATACAAGATCATTTCTCTTCTTCTTCTTGGCATGGCAAGTTTTTGGGACTTGGTTCACTAATCAAGACTCCTAACTTGTGTTTGTTGCCTACATTATTATTGACCGGCCTCAGATAGTTGTGACTTCTACATAAGTCCAATTACGATTGCTTAACATAGCGCTAAATTTGCCTTATGGCACACTAACTACTAACACTAACCATTAACAATTAACTTTTACTTTATGCAATTTACTATTCTTGCACATTTTATTCATCTGCTTTTCTATTTGCTCATTTGAGCACATGTTTATGTTAATGCCATTTGTCTTTTGCTCACTTGAGCACATAATTGTGTATATATTATTATGCTTGTGTTTTGTCTTGATTGTTGTGAACCAAATGCAAAGAAATGGACTTAGTTTCTAGGAATTACCCTATGCAAAGAAATGGAGAATTGGACTTAGATTCTAGGACCTTTCCTTATGCAAAGATGGGAGTAAAAGGATCCTAATGTTGAAGATGGATTAGAAGAACCAAATCTCTAAACTCACTTTTGTCCATTCTTGTTTTACCCCATGGAACCTTTTGATGTGTGTGCTTTTGTGCTAGGAGTTCCCATTTGAGCTTAATTGAAGGATCATTACCATGTTCATCCAAGTGGAAGATACAAGATACATTGAGGATCTCTTATGAGACTTGTTTGATTGCTTATACCTTGTGCTTGCTTATTCCAAAGGATGGGAGCTACTTGGATCATCAATATGATCTCAAGAGAGGAATTCCTAGTGTGGTTTCATTTCTTATCCCTCATCTTTTTGTTTTGCTTAGGACTTAGCCCTTCTTTTTCTTCTCTCCCCTCTAACCCAAGCCAAAACTTTTGTGCAAACATTTAACACTTCTTTTCAAACATTAGAAACCTAAGCCTTATGCTTTTGATTTTCAAACTTTTTCATAATACTTACTTTGAATTGAATCTTTAAGTCAACTTTGACCATATTTTGTAAATACTTTTCATTGGTAAATACAACTCATTCAAATACTTTTTTGTGGTTTCAATGGCCACTTTTTTTTAATCAAAACTTTTTTTCATAACCTTTAGCTATTAGGTTTGAGTTATCCATGAGGTAGATATAATACTCACCTATATCCTTAGTGATGGACAATGAGTCTTCCATGTTTATTATATGGTTAACCCCTCACTAGCATGTTGAAGCTATCCTCACATGGTGGATTTGTGGTTTTAGGTTGAGTTTTCTCCCTTGGATAACAAAAGACCTTAAGGCTTTTGGACCAATCAATTCACCAACTCATTTTGAAATTTATACCCCGAACTACGAGGTTTTGATCCTAATCATTTTTAAGGTGTGAAATTCTGGCGTAGTCAGAATTCAGATGTTCTACTCCAAGTCATGACATCTGATCCAACATTGTAACTAAAACAGCAAGACAGTTAACACATTAAAAACCCTGTACTTATGCACTCTTTCACAGATGTCACGACATCTCCTTCTATGTCACCCTAGAGGGAAGGAACCTCTAGTCCTGTGCATCTCAGCACAGATCCATCATAACACTCACTTCTGTTGTTTTCCTACACAGTTATCAGCACGATGTCTTAATCTTGGTTTGGACATCATCTGTTACATTATTCCTGTATGTTTGCCTTTTACTTGTATTTCCTGAAATAAGTTTGAATACATTAATCTAATTACCACTGATTAGATTGCTAACAAATAGGCCATTTGTTAGGTTCATTAGTTGTAGGGTAGTAGTTGGTTTCCTGGATTTTAGCTCAGCTGTTGGATTCCTAAAGAATAGCCTGAGAAAAAAAACTGTAACAGAAAAACTAATCATCCTACACTTTAGCACATGCTGTCAGGAATGAATGTCACAACATTCAGTTTGACAGTCAGAACATATACAGCATGCTGATTCTGTTATGTTCCTAAAGAAACCAGACTGTGCTAAATTTGCTGTACTGTAAAAGACCAACCAGTCTCTAATTCAGTATCAACATACATGAACAACTGTCTAGACATCCAGTTTGACAGTTTCACAATGATCCTTTGGCCATGTCTGTTTTCCACTTGAAAACCAGACTTACATATATACTGAACTGAAGCATAAAAGCCAACTTGCCTATTATTCAGTATATGCTGACAATGATGAATGTCAAGACATTCTGATTGACATTCAACCAGAAGGCTATGTACCAGGTCTGTTATCATCTTGACAAGCAGACTGGAATACCAGCTGTGTTATGGCAGAAGGATTATAACATACAGAAGGAAAACAAACACAGGAAATTGTTAACCTAGTTCAGTCCAACACGACCTACATCTGGGGGCATACCAAGCCAGGAAGAAGATCCACTATCAGCAGAATTAATTCAGAGTTAAACTCCCCCATTTACAACCCTTCACTTAATCCCTACCCAATGCAATCTATACCTAGGAACTCCTAGATAGAAACCTCCAGTTTCCATTCCTATCACTACAAATACAATGTAATGTTAACACACCTTGAACTTGCTTCACAGCTTCATTCAAGAACAAAATCACTCTTGCCTACAAGCTTTGAGTTACAAATACTCTCAGCTTTTACCACTGAGAAACACATGGTAACCTTCCCACAGGTTGGGAGGTTTACCTCACACACACCCCTAAATTTTCATTCTATGAGGCTTACAAATACTAGGTTACAATTAGCTATTTATAACCTAATCACCCAACTGGATTTTGGGCCTTCAGAAATCGCAACAGACTTGTTCTTTGCTGTTACAACTTCAGCAGAAAAATTCTGCTACAAACAAGGTCTTCAATCCTAGAATCTCTCCATATATATCTCCATATTTAGAGCCTATATATATTCTGATTAAGTCTTTAAGACCTCCACATGGGAGTTAGGATATTCACCAGATATCCTTGCTAATCCCAGAATATATACTGAATTATTTAATTCAGTTTTCTACACATGTGCGATGTCACAGGCATGATGTCGTGACATCGTACATGACATGTTGGTCCAGATGTTGAACTTCTTCAACCCAAGATATTAAAACAACAGAGATGATTACATTATTTGTTTTACAAAATTAATGCCAATCCTAAGGAATTAACAATCTCCCCCTTTGCCAAATGTTAGCTAAAACAAATAAACAATACACTGGACAAAACATCCCAATTTGGGAATGCTCTTCATCTCTGTCATTGCCTCCACCACCACAAACACCAAAGTTGGTGTACATGAGGAAGTAGAGGTACACGACTCAGTTGTACCAGAACCCTTCCCCTCAACAGGAGGGCTTCCTGAAGAATATGTAATGCTGAGTACATAGACAATGTAACTCAGATCACACGGCACAACTGTCTTCTTAACTCAGATCATAAGACACAAGTGGTGTACCCAGTTGGTGGCTTTTGTGCCTGCCTGACTCCAACTTTCTGTTTGCTACCACAATAGTTTTCTTGCTTCTGGTACATTCTCATCAGGACTCTATTTCTCTCCCCCTTTTTAGCTAAACATTTAAAAAGGGGCCCTTCACAAAACCAGATCCACGCACAGTTTGCCCAAACCTTGACGTACCCCATGGTTTCGAGAGAATGGAATGTATCCCTTGTGAGAAGAGGAGTGTTGATACATCCTTTAAATAGTCCAGCCCGTGCTTAGGAATTAACGGTGGGAATAAATGCTTGGTCAAGATTCATTAATACTTGCTGAGAAACAGTCAGAAACTCACCAACAAAATCTCAGGCTATCTTTGAATACCTTTTATAGCTCTTGACTGTTTCTTTTTCCAAAATAGCAGTTCCAGTGCATGGAGACTATTCCATATATGCAGTCAGACACGTTGCACGCGATGTCTTAACATTCCACGCGGCTTTTTCCTGCATTCTGCCAGTATTCAACATTTCCCAAGACCCCTTGCATACCTCCAGTAGAGACTTGACATCTGGCACTGTTATAGCCAAATCCCACACTTCAGCAGATGGTTACTCCCCCTGTACCACACAGCTGTAGCCATCAGGCTTATTCTAATTTATCAGAATTAGACACATCACCTTCATAATTCCCAATGACTTTAAGATTCAGAAGGAATTAGCAGCATTGTCCAGGGCAATGTCATGACATCCGGTCAGACATTCTTCTGCTCACTCAGCCTTGACATACATCACAACATCCTGATAACTGACAAGGTGCCATACCTAGTTATCTGAGTACACATAGACCACAAGCTTGATGATTACTTGCAGCTTCAAGGACAAAACTCCCCCTGTCATGGACACCCTACCCTCCTCTTGAAACTTGGAGGTCACACATGAGCATATCCAACACCCCAAAGTTGGACCTTCACATACTTCCTGATTCAAAGAGAATCCTGACCACTTGATGAATGGAAAACATAAGACGCATCTTCATGTCTTCAAGAGCACACCCTCTGTTCAACCCTCTTAGCTGAACACATTCACACTCTGTGTCAATCTCTCTTCTAACCAGAACAGAAGACCACTTCACAAGATGTTCTAACATCAGCTGGGACATCCTTCATAACAAGACAAGGAACACCATCTGATAGTCTTCAGATATCACTGAGTCACCGACTTGATCAAGAAGAACCCAGACATACATTGGGACATATACATTTTCATCCCATTACAAGAGATAATCTTCCATAGATGGCTCAGAACTCCTACCACAAGCTCCAAGGGATGAATAGAAAACACCTCCTTTTGTCTTCAACTTAATACTTTTCTGCTCAAAAGTAATTTGTCTCAGACTTTCCTCAAGAATAATCAGCTGCCATATGTTGATTATCTTGATTCTTCGAACTCACTTCTGAGGTAGATCAACTGCCACTGGTTGATTACCTCCTTCATGAATCCTCATATGAAAAGGTCAAATGCTGCTTTTTGACCTCCCCAAGTTTATCAGACTTCTCCCAAAGATATTCTGACCTTCCAAGTGAGATTTGAACTTCAAGTTACATGTTAAACAAAGCTTAGGTTCTCTAAGACATGAACATGTAACATCTTCTCCAACCAGCAACTCCTAAGAACTGCAATGAGCATGATCCTTTTGAAGTACCCAATCTACACCTCTGTAAACCCTTCTATCTTAAGTTGATGTGCCACTTCACCAACTAAGAATCTGATGTTAAACCAAATGTCACAACATTGTGTTTAGACATCTAGCTGTTGAATTCAGCTCCTTCTTCTGCCACTTGAAAGAACTTCCTCCCTTCACAGAACAAGAGTTCAATGTTCTCATAGACTTGATTGTGGAACCAAGTTTGAGTAAACAACCTCCATCCTGCAGGTTTGCAGTTAAATCATCCAAGCTCACACCTTGACGAAACCCTGCTTCTTCTCCAAAGACATCAGACACTCTGATGCATGAGTCTTCAGAAGGACCAGTTAGAAACTAACCCTTCAGCTATACCAAGGATTCCACTTCCTAAAGCAAGGCTGTTTCCATGATGTTAAGAATGCTGCCACTTGTTCTTAACTTCATAGTGTGCATTAGCCAATGCACTTCCTTACTTAGATTAGAGATAAACTGATCCAAGTGACCACCATCAAGACTATGATGTCTTCTTCTTCTTGTACACACCCAGGCTGAACATGTTTCTTGCTAGGAAACCTTTTCAGAGATCATATGCTTTTGCTGCCACCAAAGAGATAGATCATCAACCAATGTACTATCCTTCCTGTGATTCTGCACAGGGTCTTGAAGAAGAGATGTTCCAACATCTTTAAGAACATCAGTTATCTTGAGCTCCAAGAATAATCAATTAAATACTTGTACTTGGCACAAGTTGACATTGATCTTAAATCCTTTCCCAATATTCCTTTCAGATACTTCCACCATAAGACTACTTTGAAAATACTCTTCTAGTGTCAACATCTTCTGCTTGCAAGCACTTCAACAGTGTTGAAAATCTTCTCAGATTGAATTCACCCTTAGGAATGAGAGAGATGAATTCTTCCTTGCACATGTGTCACACCACCACCAGAACCCATGTGACACAGGTCAACAGCCAACCAGACCCTAGGCTGACCAAATGTGAGGAGGTTAACCAAAACTCCCCCTCAAATTAACAACCATGGAAACTTCACACCACTATCCATGCATTGTACAGACATGTCTCAACATGACATACACCATCCCTACCAGTGGCACCTAACGCTATGAGTTATACCTAGACATACTCCAATCACACCAATCAGACTTCAGCTGACCATAAGTACTAGTGAAGGACAACAACACTAGTCCATAGTAGATATGCATTGCCAGAGCATACTACCTCAACCAACCTCTGAATCTTCATATTCTCACTCCTTGAAAGAACTGCCACTTCTGATCGTGGTGTTTGAATAACAAGATTCATGGTCCCAATCCTCTTAAATGGAATAGCAGTCAGGTTATCCTATTATTGACTTCTATCATCCAGGGGACTTGTCTTCCAGTACACCAAAGTACTTCAGAAACCAACTATCCAACCCTGATCAATCTACAGGGATAAGGCACACAGCGGGGATTGCACAGTGTCACATTTCAACCAGCTCCACTTCTAGAGATCAGACTTCTAAAAGTGACCTTCTTGAGCACACACACAGTTGACCCTACCCTTGTCAACTGAGCACACACAGATGTCTCATCTTCCAGGTCAGGAGTAGGTTCCAAACAAGAGTATCCCTTTGTTTGACACCTAAAAACATCTGTTCTTCAACCAGCAGCTGCATACTTGTTGAACAACATGTTCTAACATCACATAGAACATTGGTTCCACCTCCTTGGAACAAACCCTCCTTTAAAGTCTTCAAGGTCTTCATATACACTACCTAAGAGTGTAAAAGAATCAGTGATCAGGTGATTCTTACCATCCTGAAGAGAGAACGTCATGATGGGTGGACTTGAGGAGACTCAAGTATCTTTGACATCTTCAGTAGGTTATGATGAAATCTTGAATACAGCAGCCTTTCATCCACAAGAGGAGAAACTACATCAGAGTTTGAGTTTTTCCAGGTATTATGCAGCGGAAATCATAATACAACTCAACTTATGTACACACCCTTCCTGTCATGAACAGTCCATCCACCTACTTCAAGGGACCATTCAGGGAAATTACAGAACCTTCCACAGGTTCCAACATTAGTACTCACATAACTTCTTGCAAGATACCAGAAAGTATCACCCATGGATCTCATCCAGAAACAGACAGGATGCCGACTCTGATACCATTTGAATTTCTGGCGTAGTCAGAATTCAGATGTTCTACTCCAAGTCATGACATCTGATCCAACATTGTAACTAATACAGCAAGACAGTTAACACGTTAAAAACCCTGTACTGATGCACTCTTTCACAGATGTCACGACATCTCCTTCTATGTCACCCTAGAGGGAAGGAACCTCTAGTCCCGTGCATCTCAGCACAAATCCATCATAGCACTCACTTCTGTTGTTTTCCTACACAGTTATCAGCACGATGTCTTAATCTTGGTTTGGACATCATCTGTTACATTATTCCTGTATGTTTGCCTTTTACTTGTATTTCCTGAAATAAGGTTGAATACATTAATCTAATTACCACTGATTAGATTGCTAACAAATAGGCCATTTGTTAGGTTCATTAGTTGAAGGGTAGTAGTTGGTTTCCTGGATTTTAGCTCAGCTGTTGGATTCCTAAAGAATAGCCTGAGAAAAAAAACTGTAACAGAAAAACTAATCATCCTACACTTTAGCACATGCTGTCAGGAATGAATGTCACAACATTCAGTTTGACAGTCAGAACATATACAGCATGCTGATTCTGTTATGTTCCTAAAGAAACCAGACTGTGCTAAATTTGTTGTACTGTAAAAGACCAACCAGTCTCTAATTCAGTATCAACATACATGAACAACTGTCTAGACATCCAGTTTGACAGTTTCACAATGATCCTTTGGCCAGGTCTGTTTTCCACTTGAAAACCAGACTTACATATATACTGAACTGAAGCATAAAAGCCAACTTGCCTATTATTCAGTATATGCTGACAATGATGAATGTCAAGACATTCTGATTGACATTCAACCAGAGGCTATGTACCAGGTCTGTTATCATCTTGACAAGCAGACTGGAATACCAGCTGTGTTATGGCAGAAGGATTATAACATACAGAAGGAAAACAAACACAGGAAATTGTTAACCCAGTTCAGTCCAACACGACCTACATCTGGGGGCATACCAAGCCAGGAAGAAGATCCACTATCAGCAGTATTAATTCAGAGTTAAACTCCCCCATTTACAACCCTTCACTTAATCCCTACCCAATGCAATCTATACCTAGGAACTCCTAGATAGAAACCTCCAGTTTCCATTCCTATCACTACAAATACAATGTAATGTTAACACACCTTGAACTTGCTTCACAGCTTCATTCAAGAACAAAATCACTCTTGCCTACAGGCTTTGAGTTACAAATACTCTCAGCTTTTACCACTGAGAAACACATGGTAACCTTCCCACAGGTTGGGAGGTTTACCTCACACACACCCCTAAATTTTCATTCTATGAGGCTTACAAATACTAGGTTACAATTAGCTATTTATAACCTAATCACCCAACTGGATTTTGGGCCTTCAGAAATCGCAGCAGACATGTTCTTTGCTGTTACAACTTCAGCAGAAAAATTCTGCTACAAACAAGGTCTTCAATCCTAGAATCTTTCCATATATATCTCCATATTTAGAGCCTATATATATTCTGATTAAGTCTTTAAGACCTCCACATGGGAGTTAGGATATTCACCAGATATCCTTGCGAATCCCAGAATATATACTGAATTATTTAATTCAGTTTTCTACACATGTGCGATGTCACAGGCATGATGTCGTGACATCGTACATGACATGTTGGTCCAGATGTTGAACTTCTTCAACCCAACATATTAAAACAACAGAGATGATTATATTATTTGTTTTACAAAATTAATGCCAATCCTAAGGAATTAACAAGGTGGTACGTAGGCAATGGGTTTATCCATCCAAACACAAAAATGTAAATAAACTTGTATATTCTCTTCTCATCTCTTCAATCATGTTTGCACAAATAAACTTTCAGAAAACAACAACCTTCACAAGTGTGAAAAGGGCTCCCTAGTAGTACCTAGGATGTTTTGGGTGCCTAACACCTTTCCATTGCATAACCAACCCCCTTATCCAGATCTCTGTTTCTTTTACTAGTTTTTGTTAAAACTATTAGGTTTTTGTTCGCTTTCCAACCATTCCTTTGGATAAATAGAAGTGTGGTGGCGACTCGACTTGTATGGTTTACCTTAGATTTAGTCAATATCTCTAATGGTAACGAATACCCCGCTACAGAAAAGTGGCGACTCTGCTGGGGATAAATTTGCCTAGTGGGTTTTGCCAACTTTTCATGCTTGTTGTATTGTATTGTTTTGTGACATATTTTTGTGCAATTTGGGATTACTGTATTATATGTTATGATTGATTTGCTTGATATTAACTCCTTGTATGCTTGGTGATCTTTGTGAGATGAGTCCTATACCCGTACTCGAGTGCACTTAGGATAGGAGAATGGCATAGTCCTGTTGACTTGTGTGGAGTTATTCCTTAGCAAGTTGACTTGCAAGTCCATTCACTTGGTGGAGGCCATGTTGGCATCAATAATGTCACACAAGTAAGTTGTGGTTAGACATTACTCTTTACAATATAGACCTTAGAAGCCAAGGACTTTAGTTTACCAAGCCCATCTTGGCCTATTCTTAGGATATAGTGCGAAAGTTGTTCAAGTGTAAGATTTGATACGATTGTTACGCGATACTACACTCATAAGAGTCTCTCTTGAGAATATTTTTGTAATACGAGTAGTCGTTTCTCCGATAATATTCGAAAGATGGGATGATGACTATGGGAACCTCTTGTAGAACATGTTTGGCAGGTTTAAACCCTAGTACATTCCCTTTGGGTGGTTCTTAACCTAAACTCCATGCTCGTGACTTGCAACAAACCCTTGATTCATGGTTGATCCGTTCATGTGTCCTTAATATCAATGGAACTTGGGTGTTGATAAGGTGTAAACCATAATCCACCAAAATGGATGATTGATATTAAGGGCAACATGATCCATCCCATGACCTTTGTTTGGTGTGCTTTGCTTGATCCTTGAGTGTGATTGTTGCATCCATGCATTCATGCACTCATTTGCATCCATATCATCAATAATGAAGAAAATTTTCAAGGAACTTAAGGGGTTTATTTGCAAAAATTTCAGACATGGAAAGACAAAGAAGGAATACAAAGAAGTACAACTTCAGACAGCCAGATTTGAAAGAGTTAAGGAATTTGACATCCTATGTACTAGATCCCTTGGGTTTCAAAGCTCGTTGTGGGAAGCTTCTTCCTCTTCTGACTACTCAGGTGGACGAAGGATTAATGAGTGTATTGGTCCAGTTTTATGATCCCTTGTACCGTTGCTTCACTTTTCCGGATTTCCAGCTTTTGCCTACCCTTGAGGAGTATGCTTATCTTGTGGGTATACCTATCCTGGATCAATTTCCGTTCAGTGGCTCGGAGAGTATTCCTACTTCTCAAGAGATAGCTGATCTGTTGCACATAGATGAATCTCTGGTTAGCGCTCATATGACTACCAAAGGTGGAATTCAAGGTCTCCCTTCTGAGTTCCTCATTGCTCAAGCTACTGTCTATGGGAAGGCCATGAGTGAGGATGCCTTTGAAGCCATGTTTATACTTCTCATCTATGGGCTAGTATTGTTCCCCAACATCGACAAGTTTGTGGATGTGAACGCTATTAGGATCTTGTCATACCCCGATTTTGGTCCTGAAGTTTTTCATTTTATTTTCATTTTTTATTTGGCACATGGCCAAAGTTCATTTGCATACATTCATGACCAAAGGCAACCATCCGTTCCCAAATCCATAATATTTTGATAAACATTGGTCATTATCTAGTTTTTTGATCGTGATGTTTTTTGATTACAAAATGGATTTTAGTTATTTGACTTTTTTTAATTTTTAATTTCAACTTAATTTCAAAGTAAATCTAATTCCAAATTTCAAGTTAATCTTAATTGTTTTTGTTTACTAATGATTCAAACTCTAACTGATTTTAATTTTCAAATAAATGTTAGAACTGATATCAAGGTAATTTTAACAAATTATAGACTAATTTGATTTTAATTGGTTTTTTTGGTTTTTATTTATTTTAAATTGACATTTAGATGAGTTTTAGATTATTTCAAAAAAATCCATATCCATTTCTATAACCACAAATTCATTTCATTCAAACCAAATATCCATTTCCATAAACCAAGTTACAATTTGATTTGAAATTCATTCTACATTTTACACTAACCAAATTCAAACATTCATTACACCATTCAAATGTACAAATAATCATTTCATTCATTAACAATCCAATTACTTTAGAATAACCATGTCAAAAAAAAAAAGCAAAATCTCAAAAACATGATCCATTTTCCATCCATAGCTCTTTTCAAATTAAAATAGTACATACACTCATTTCATAACATTGAATAATATTTGCCTTTCAAACATTTCCAAACTCATTTTCATACATACATTTTCATGTCCAATTACATTCAATTACCATTACATACGTCCATTTTCAATTCACATCACAACAAAGACTACGATAATTACATGTCTAAGCAAACTCTTCCAAGCAATCCATTCTACATTAATTTAAGCGTCAATCCAATTCCATAAGACAAGTTGCTTCCGATTTCAATGTCATGTTGCAAGCCCTTTTGTTCCAACGACGAAGCGCTTCAGCAGCTATTACACAAAGTTGAATAAGCAAAACTACTCCCAATATTTGATATCTAGATCTTTGATTTGATGCTTTTCCAATGAACACATAACGAATGGCAGAAGCACGTTTGGATATATGATAATAAAGGCCTTCAAAGTAAAACAATATGAGGTTAGCACGAAGAACCAACTGCAATAACTCACGAACAAAAGAGAGCATCGTAGGCCATTTATGAATCATACGCAACCACTCCGTAGAACCATGCCACTACGAGTTTGCAATGATAATACTCCATACACGTTCCAAGTAAAACCTGCAAATGGCAAAGGAAAAGTGCATCCTGCTTCAGCCAACGCAACAAGCCCTGTTGCAGAATCATAACAGAACCATGATCATGACACCAAACCTAAGGTTGATGAACCTGCAAACAACATCAGAGTGTGTAATGGAATATCCATTGGTAACCATCTGCCAGAACAATACCATTCAGGCCCTTGAAAATTCCAGCCTAACATGGACATCACCTACAGCACATGGAGTATGTCAAGTTACAAGTGAACATGGTTGTGCATCAGTCATTGCAACATGACCATCACTTGGTATCTGCAGCCAATCCTACCAGTGAGGGAACCAACCAAACATGACATTACCTGCAGTAATTCATCATGATCTTGCATCCTGCAGTTAGAAAACCGGCTGCAAGCTTGAGGCTCAACTCTATCAAACCAACATGTGAGAGAGGTGGTCAAGTGTGTTTGCATTTGGGTTAGACACCATTGGTACCTGCAGCCTGCGCCAAGACCAATCCTGCACCAAAACCAGTCCTACACCAAAACCAAAACCTGCTATGAGAAAAACCATCCTTGTGCATCCATGAAACAGTCCCAGACATGGCAAACCAAAACCAACACCATAACATCAGGCATAGCAAGTAATAGACCTGCATAGTCCTACAAGGAAGCTTCAAGAAAAACCAGTTCATCCTTCAATAAAGCCAATTACAAGTCTTGCATGATGCCTAACCTGCAGAGATACCTTGGTCAATGCAACTTAAAAGTCATTAGCAATGGCTGACAACCAATGAGGCCAACCAACCACTATTTTTGAATCAGAAGAGCAGGCTTTGCAACTGTCTGAAATTGAGCATTTAGATGCAAAGTTAGTACAAGAAGTTGGAATTGAAGGTGTTACTGATTCTGAGGAAGCATTGGTGGAAGCATCAATGCACACCATGAGTAAACCAAAACATAAATTGTAACAGAAAATATGAAAGCAGAAAAACAGAATGTACACAATACAGGAGCGTTAAACCAAGGCCATAGCCGTTCATAAAAATTCTCGTTGTCACTGCAGTAAAAAAAACAAGGTAATTAGCAAAGGCAGTAATTCAAGAAATAATCTCAAATTGGAATGGAGACAAAACAGAGGGAGAAAGTACGTAGGTTCAGATTACCATTTTCGAATCTAGCATCAAAGAGACCGATCCAAATTCTGAGCACCGAAAGGACTTGGCAGAGATACTTCTTGGATCATAAAAGACCAAATTGAAAACCCTAATTTTTTGAACATAAATAGAGAAGGCGAATCAGTGAGAGAGAAAGACGAAAAAATTGGAGAGGCGGAGAAAAACTTGAAAACGAAACCCTAAGAAAAATTGGAGGCGGACAAGAACTCCACCAAGAACCCTAATCCCCAAATAAAAAAGAAAACGGTATTTGAAGAGGAGAAGGGAGAAGATTCGATCATTACCTGAGCTGTCGTCGTCACAGAAGGTGAGCTTTTACTTGAGTCTCTTTGAAAACCAAATTTGTGCATTTCTTATGAGCGATTGAGAGAGAACCTGAGAGGTGATGAATGATTGAGGGTGAGAGAGAGGGTTGAGGTTGAGGACGCTATTGAGATAAACGTTCGTTGAGAGCGAGAGAAACTTGAGGTCGAGAGCGAGATTGAGAGAGGAGAGCGAAGGAGAGACAGAAGATTGGGAACGAGAGCGAGATTGAGAGAGGAAGAGTTCTGTCTCTTTGTGAGGAAGACAAACGAATCCTCTGGATTTGTCGTGTCCCCAATTCATTCATTTTCTTTTTTATTTACTTTAAGAGTGTTTAAAATCCTTTTAAGAAGATTTAAGTGACCCTTTAGTGTTCCAAGTGGACGTTAACTTTGGTGTATAATAATGATTTCACTTTTTACTATTCCCAATCCATTAGTTCTAGAACCCAACAGCCAGGCGGCTGGGTTTAATTTCCTGTTTTTTCTTGGTAGTCCAGCAGACTGTTTTTTATATTAGTTTTTATTTTAATTCTAATTTTTAATCTATCTTGGTTTACTTATCCAAATTAGCATTAAAATAATAACTAATCATAAATGGCCTAGTGGAGAGAGGGTAGTTTCATGGTCTTTAGTGGAGTGGGTTCGATACCCATATATAGCGTTTTATTTCTTTTAGCATTCATTTTTTTCATGTTTATGTTTTATTATAATTTCTCCTATACTCATAGTTTCATTATTGTTTAATAACACAAGTTTGGTTCCTTTAATTTTATCATCCATTCAAATCTCTTTAAACTATTAAAATCACACTTTTCTCGATTCAATGTCGAGCCCATTTCCATACCCTTGTAAGTCGATTGCTTTTTTAAGCGTCGCCATCAACCTCACATAGCTTACTCTTGGGCTTTCTTACAATGAGCCGGTTCTCTTGCACTTACACTCATACTTTGCATTATTTGTTGTTTGGGCCCGATTTAATTATTTCATGATTTTGAACCCCCATTTGACAAAATGTACCCCACTCCCCCGATGTGTAATAATTTTGTACTGTTTTATTTCTTTATTTGTTTGACTGTTTAGTTAGATACTAACACAAGAATAAAATCAACCATTTCCAAAAAATACAAAAAATATGACTCGATCCAACGTCGAGTATTTTCTCAATAAACAAATCAATTCATTTCTCCCTCCTATTCTATTCCATTTCTTTCAAACTTTCATCAAACGCTTGATTCAACGTCAAGCCATTTTTCCTAATAAAAACTCAAAAAATATTAATTCATAGTTAAAACCTTTTCAATAAAGATGGAAGTGGAACGTGGTGTATACCGCGCGCTCTTGAGACTAGGATTCGAGATGTATATCTCGCCAATCCTAGCTCTCGCCATCATCCAAATTTATCCACTTTGTTTTCTCTCAAACACTCATTCAAATTTCTCTTAAACGTCCATCAATACTTGATCTAGGGTCAAGTCATTTTCACAACAAAACTCAAAATACTTAATTCTTATTTAACACTTTTTCAATAAGATGGAAATGGAACATGGTGTATACCGTGCACTCCCGAGATTAAGATTCGAGACGTATGCCTCGCCTATCTTGGCTCTTGCCATCGTCTAAAATTGTCAATGCGGTTTCTTCAAACCCTTTCTCAATCAAATTCCAAAATACTTAATTCCTATCTTAACCTCTTTCAATAAAGATTGAAATGGAACATGGTGTATACCGTGCCCTCCTGAGGCTAGGATTCGAGATGTATATCTTGCTCATCCAAGTTCTCGCCATCACTCAAAATACATCCAACCGATCAAACTCTTTTCTCGCCGCCGTGCGATTAATCAAAAACCTTTTTCATAAACGAAAGGTATCTTGTATTAAGTGATACAAAACAATGTTTCGGCCACGATTGTTGAGTCGAGATAAGTGACGCTTTTCTGAATGTAGATTTATAAATCCGTTCGATGTGTGGTGTGCGTCCACTCCTCATCTGTTTTGGGTAAAACAATGTTTTCATCAATTAATACAGTATAACTTTCGCTAAAATCGACCAACAAACAAACATTTTTCTACCAAGAACTACGTAAGCCTTGATTTCTCTTTTGAGATACGTAGGAGTAGGATTTGTAAATCTTGTCAGGCCCACTAATAAAAAACTTAGGTTTAGTCCTTCGTCAAAAAACCAAAAACATTCTCTTTTCATCTTTTCTTTCTTTCCCACTTAATAATTTGAAAAGCCTAATATTTTAAACTAACACTAACGCACACAACTGACCTAATGGTTCCCGTTGAGTACAACGGACGTAAGGGGTGCTAATACCTTCCCCTTGCGTAATCGACTCCCAAACCCTGATATTGGTTGCGATGACCATATCTTATCCTTTCTTTTGTCTTGGGTTTTATCGATATTTCCCCTTTCCTTTTTAGGAATAAATAAAGTTCGGTGGAGACTCTGTTCAGTCCATCATTCCGAGCGTGCGACCGCGTTTCGCTTTGAAGTCGTATCCCCATTTTTTCGAGGTGCGATAGATGGCGACTCTGCTGGGGATTGGACAATCTTCCCTAAGTGAGTCAAGCCTAGTTAGGACGTTTGTGTGCCTTTGTTTGTTTAATTTTGTGGCTTTTCCCTTATTTTTTGCTTTTTAATATCTTTATTGTTATATTGATATTTGTTGTATATTGGTTCCACCGTGTTGGGTACTTGGATCTTGATTGCAAACCATGTGGGAAATACTCTACACCCGAGTCTAGAGTGAAAAAAAAAACATAAGATAGGACGATGGTTGAGTAGTACGGACTCCCGAGGTGAATACTTCGTAAGAGTCGGTACGAGAACCTCACTTAGAGTAGATTCTTTTGCAAATGTTGTCGCCCGAGGTGTATACCTCGTAAGCGTCGATGTTTCAAAGGGGTCCATGACTCTAAGGACCTTTTAGAACATTGAACCTTTGGCCAACTAGAAATGATGGTTGCGTAGTGTGGATTCCCGAGGTGAATACTTCGTAAGAATCGATACGAGAACCTCGCTCAGAATAGATTCCCTAGATGGAGTTGATGATCGGAAAGTATTTTCCGTAAGCGTCAAACAGTCTCTTGAATCCATGACTCTGAGTACCCTGTCTAGAACCCAGTTGATGGTTGCGTAGTGCGGATTCCCGAGGTGAATACTTCGTAAGAATCGGTACAAGAACCTCACCCAGAATAGATTCCCATGATGGAGTTGACGACCGGAAAGTATTTCCCGTAAGCGTCAAACATTCTTGTGAATCAATGACTCTGGGGATCCTTTGTAACAAAGCCCTAGATCATACCCGATGAGAACCCCGTTTTGGAAAAGCAATCAAATTTATCCATACCTCTGACCTTTGAACCTATAAAAAAAGACACAAAAAAAACATTGCATCCATCCATTCATTGCATACGCATGAAAAGCAAAACTCTTAGTTTGTTTCGCATTATTTCAGGAATCCAAGACTTGTTAGCAAGATGAATCCTGAGAGAAGAGGCACTTTTCAGTTCAAATACAAGAACGTGGACCTTACCAGCCTCCAGAAGTTGAGTGCCAAAATAACCAATCAAACTCAACAGCTTTGTACAAAACTATGGAAGAATTCTGGACATCCTAAATGAGAAGATGGACGTGATGACCGCAGTGACTATTGCTCAGTTCTATGATCCACCTCTATGTTGTTTCACGTTTTCTGACTTCCAGTTGGATCCTACCTTGGAGGAGGTGGAGAGGATCATAGGCCGGAATTTGAAGGATCATAATCCATTTCCTAAGCTCGATGAAGATATTCCTCCCAAGAGGATAGCTTCAGCTTTGGGTCTGAAAGTTTCTGAAGTCGTGGACAATTGGGATATGAAAGGACCTTTCAGTGGTTTCTCTAGGAAGTTCTTGGAAGATCAGGCCAAGAAGATGGAAAAAGAAGGGAATTGGGAAGCCTCTTATGCTGTGTTAGCCGTGTTGGTATATGGGATAGTTCTCTTCCCAAATATTGACCATTTTGTGGACCACCTGGCGGTGAGAATTTTCCTCTCTGGTAACCCTGTACCGTTCCTCTTGGCAGATCTCTACTACACTCTCCATGATCGTCATAAGAAGAAAGGAGGAATCGTCTTATGTTGTGCGCAGTTGTTGCATGCCTGGTTTAGATCCCATATGCCCGAAGAAGGTCCTTTTGTCTCAAAGGAACTCAAACCCTTCCAGAAGTTAGCTTCCCTCACCTCCAGTCATGTTAAGTGGTATATCAGGGATTGGGAAACCGAGAATGTGATTGTCAGCATTGGAGACTTCCCCAATGTGCCTTTGATAGGAACCAAGGGTTGCATCAACTATAACCCTGTGCTATCTCTGAGGCAGCATGGGTACCCTATGAATGGCCCTCCAAAAACTGAAGCTTTAGAGCCTTTCATCTTACATAGTGTTGAAGCAGATCATCCCATGGTGAAGAAGATCAAGAGGTCTTGGCAAGCAGTCATCAGAAAGGGTAAGGAGTTGGGTAAGAGAAATGTCATCGCTCAAGAGCCTTACACTTGTTGGGTTAGAGAGAGGGTTCAGATGATTAAACTCCCTTTTTCCATTTGATCCTTCTATCTATCCATTGGTTCCTGAGCCAGAGCCCATATTACCTGAAGATGTAGAGAAGCTCAAT